>NC_090319.1:112326231-113526231 GCF_040869045.1 Eurosta solidaginis
CGGTTTTTTTCTGCTAAAAATACTTTTGATACTTTCCAAATTTGCATGGTAAGTGTCTGCAAAAATTTGTTTAAGAGTTAAACGTGAATTTAAATGAGCTTTGTTACATATGTAATATATTTTTGTTAAAGAATATAAATCAAAATTTATACAGAACCAGAAAATGGCTCTTTCTTGTCATAACATGGTAATGCTATGAATTTACCTTTCATTTCTTTAATTTTCGATATTAAAGTTTCTGTCGCAGTACATTTTTGTAATAATAACTCTTCTATTTTTCCTTTCAGCTCAAATATTGTCTCTGCAAATTATCAAATTGAAGTAATATATTATTATATGCCTGTGAATATGTGTATATAAATATGTATACAGAGGTTTGAGTTACAAAATTCATAAAAGTTTTTTCTTAAATTAACGGTAATAGGAGAAATTAGAATTTAATTGACGAAATTTGATCAAAATTACCACTGCTATTTTTTTCGGCCTCTGTATATGTATATATGTAGGTATATATATTAGGGAGGTTCTAAAAAATCATACATACATACATACCATTTAATTCACGAACTTCGTTCCGCAGTTTTTTGTTTCAGCCATTTTTTTATTTTATTTTAGAGTTTTTTATAAAATATATTTTTTAAATATTTCTTTTAAGTGTAATAAAATGTTTGTTTGCTGGATGTGTTCTTTAGGTACAACTATGTAATAAAGGCAATAAAACAATATTGTCTTTGTAAGGTAAAGAAATTAGTTTGTGAGAAATTTCAATCCTTCCAAGCTCACTTGATTAGAACTAACTATAGCAATTCCCAGATCTAATGAATTTACATGTGTTGTAAAAAAGTTTTCTGGATGCAAAAACGATTTTGTTGTGAAAGTATTTTCATCCAAAAATTTTGTGATTTTTAAAAATGGGTTATCTGTCGTCGAGCAGTAATTGTTGGGAAAGTTTACAGAAAAATAAGCATTAGATTCGCTTGTATACGATTTTATTACTCCTTTTGAGTTTTTTTAATTCCAATATTTTTCACAACTTTTGAAATAGGCCGCAAATTGAACTTGTTGAAAATTTGTTGAAGGAATGAACTGAGGTTTATTAATATTATCCTTTAAAATTTGCAGATAACTTTCAAAACTGTAGGAAGAAAATGTATCAGGATGATCAAATCTAGTCAAACAATCACTTAAATGTAGTAAGTTATGTACATTAGAAGAAACGCTTGTTTCCGATAATAATGTGCAAATTTCTCGACAAACTCTTTAAACATACTATTTGCCCTTTCAATGTTGACTAAGAAATTTTTGGGATGTAAAAAAGTTTATACGCGCATTTAAGGAGTAAAAAGTTATAGTATATGTCTTCTGGTAAAACGTCTTTGAAAACAATAAACCCTGTATATAAAATAAACTGCCTAAATTCTACAGCCTTCCAACGCGGTAATTCCTGAAATCCTCTTGGCTATCGTACAAAATCCTTTGGAAGGTAGGGTGTTAAAGACAACAAAAATGATGAGAGCTCAATGCGTTTTTGAAAACTTATTTTAAATGTGCTTTTGCCTTTCAGAATATTGTCAATCATTTTTTTAACAACCCCAAGGTCGACAAGATGCATGACGTCCAAAGGGAATTGCGTGACAATTTTTATACTCAGTTGAGCAGAGCTCACAGCGTATATTAACTTTGATTGGATAAGGGTTGGTTGTACAGGTGTAAAGGAATCGAGATAGATATAGATTTCCATATATCAAAATCATCAGTATCGAAAAAAAAATCGATTGAGCCATGTCCGTCCGTCCGTCCGTCTGTCCGTTAACACGATAACTTGAGTAAATTTTGAGGTATCTCGATGAAATTTGGTATGTAGGTTCGTGGGCTCTCATCTCAGATCGTTATTTAAAATGAACGATATCGGACAATAACCACGCCCACTTTTTCGATATCGAAAATTTCGAAAAATCGAAAAAGTGCGATAATTCATTACCAAATACGGATTAAGCGATGAAACTTGGTAGGTGAGTTGAACTTATAACGCAGAATAGAAATCTAGTAAAAGTTTGGACAATGGGCGTGGCACCGCCCACTTTTAAAAGAAGGTAATTGAGAAGTTTTGCAAGCTGTAATTTGGCAGTCGTTGAAGATATCATGATGAAATTTGGCAGGAACGTTACTCTTATTACTATATGTCTGCTTAATAAAAATTAGCAAAATCGGAGAACGACCACGCCCACTTTTAAAAAAAAAATTTTTTAAATTCAAATTTTAAAAGAAAAGTTAATATCTTTACCGTATATAAGTAAATTATGTCAACTTTCAACTCCAGTAATGATATGGTGCAACAAAATACAAAAATAAAAGAAAATTTCAAAATGGGCGTGGCTCCGCCCTTGTTCATTTATTTGTCTAGGATACTTTTAATGCCATAAGTCGAACAAAAATTTAACAATCCTTGTGAAATTTGGTAGAGGCTTAGATTCTAGGACGATAACTGTTTTCTGTGAAAAAGGGCGAAATCGGTTGGAGCCACGCCCAGTTTTTATACACAGTCGGCCGCCTGTCCTTCCGCCGGGCCGTTAACACGAAAACTTGAGCAAAAATCGATATATCTTTACTAAACTCAGTTCACGTACTTATCTGAACTTACTTTGTATTGGTGTAAAAAATGGCCGAAATCCCACTTCACTTTTTCACTTTTTCGATATCGAAAATTACGAAAAATGAAAAAAATGTCATAATTATATACCAACTACTAAAAAAGGGATGAAACATGGTAATTGTATTGGTCTATTGACGCAAAATATAACTTTAGAAAAAAACTTGGTAAAATGAGTGTGACAACTATCATATTAAGTAGAAGAAAATGAAAAAGTTTTGCAGGGCGAAATCAAAACCCCTTGGAATCTTGGAAGGAATACTGTTCGTGGTATTACATATATAAATAAACTAGCGGTACCCGACCGATGACGGTCTGGATCACCCTGGTCCACATTTTGGTCGATATCTCGAAAACGCCTTCACATATACAACTAAGGGCCACTCCCTTTTAAAATCCTCATTAATACCTTTAGTATGATACCCATATCGTACAAACACATTCTAGAGTCACCCCTGGTCCACGTTTATGGCGATATCTCGAAAAGGAGTCCACATATAGAACTAAGGCCCACTCCCTTTTAAAATACTCATTAACACCTTTCATTTGATACCCATATCGTACAAAAAAATTCTAGAGTCACCCCTGGCCCACCTCTATGGCGATATCTCGAAAAGGCATCCACCTATAGAACTAAGGCCCAATCCCTTTTAAAATAGTTATTAACACCTTTAATTTGATACCCATATCGTACAAATACATTCTAGAGTCACCCCTGGTCCACCTTTATGCCGATATCTCGAAAAGGCGTTAACCTATAGAACTAAGCCCCACGCCCTTTTAAAATACTCATTAACACCTTTATTTGATACCCATATTGTACAAAACACATTCTAGAGTCACCCCTGGTCCACCTTTATGGCGATATCTCGAAAAGGCGTCCACCTATAGAACTAAGGCCCACTCCCTTTAAAATACTCATTAACACCTTTCGTGTGATAGCCATATTGTACAAACGCATTCTAGAGTCACCCCTGGTCCACCTTTATGCCGATATCCCGAAAAGGCGACCACCTATACAACTACCACCACTCCCTTTTAAAACCCTCATTAATACCTTTAATTTGATACCCATATCGTACAAACACATTCTAGAGTCACCCCTGGCCCACCTTTATGGCGATATCTCGAAAAGGCGTCCACCTATAGAACTAAGACCCACACCCTTTTAAAATACTCATTAACACCTTTCGTTTGATACCCATATTGTACAAACGCATTCTAGAGTCACCCCTGGTCCACCTTTATGCCGACATCTCGAAAAGGCGATCACCTATACAACTACCACCACTCCCTTTTAAAACCCTTATTAATACCTTTAATTTGATACCCATATCGTACAAACACATTCTAGAGTCACCCCTGATCCACCTTAATGGCGATATCTCGAAAAGGCGTCCACAACCAATGCAATGGAATGTCATGAAGCCCGCGAGCTTTACGAGTATTTCGAGATTCGAAAGTCTCGTAACAAGCGGATACTCGCGAGAAATCTTTTCTCGAACGTGGTCAAAGATCTAGTAATAAACGAAATGTACCAACTTAAAACATGTCTCAGTTCATTTTATATAAAAAATTTTATTTGATATTTTAGTCTAATATTACTCATTATTATGCACACTTTTTAACCGAATTCAAGTAGATTTTTGGAATATGAGATTATATTTTTCTCGTTTTACCTTTTATCCTACATCCGGAACATATTTTTAGTAAAACATGGTATGTAGTGTTTGATTTTACTGGAAAGTACATTTTGTTCGTTGTTTTAGATGTTTCCAGTTACTTAACATCCATTTCCTAAACTTATTGTTTAAGTATTATAACGACACACGATTTTTCACAAAGCATTTAACATCTCGCTTGAGGCATCATTTTTCAATTTTGAAAACTTCACTTTTGTCTACAATAGCTTCAAAGTGTCCACTACACTGTCGACAAGAACAAATAGCGAATTCATATAAGTATGGAAGTATTCAAGTTACTTTGTGTAGTTGCCCACATTGGGCTCAAAAGCTCATGCTAACAACGATCATTTAACAAACAAAATGATTTCGTTGACAGGCAACGCAGCATAAAATAAACGAAATATCAAGAGACGATTTTTTGCACATCTACAAGATGCAACATACATTTTTCTCAAACTTAGAGAACAGCTATTGTTGGACTCTCTTTTATGTGATTGTTGCTAAATATAACTACTTACACTCAAAGAAAATCGGTGTTATAGATTTCAATCAGAAAATTTTGGATGAAATATGCCCCAATTTGTGGGAAATAGAATTTTTCAGTGGAAAGTGGATGTAATTTTGGCACGTAGGGGCGTGGCATCTGATAGCAATAAATGAAAAACTAAATGAAAGCTGCATCACGGGTATTCGCTGGATATTGCTAGTATGGGAAGTCTTACAAAAGAAAGTGCTCACTCATTGAATTCTATTATCATATCGTCGATTTGAAGTGTGAGCTTACTAAGTACAATTACTTCTGAAACCGGCTTTTGACCATGAAAAATTCAAATAATTTTTTGTCTGCCATGTAAATTTTTTTATGTCGGTTAGCAGGTTTACACTTTAGGCCGACGATATATTTTAACACGCAATCGCAAAGATATTTCACTTTCATTTTGGTCTAACCCATGCGGCTGACCATATTTTAATAAGTTAGAGTAATTGTTACCCGATTATTATATTTTATTACTATAGAAAACTTTTAATACGCTTAATTTTAACGTGCTCATTCATACTGTATCTACGACATATAGTCATATGAAGAATATTACTAGGTGAGTTCATATAACAGCGTGTGTAAATGGATATAATTTTTCACCTTATAAATTTATATGCTTTAAAGAGTCCGATTGTAGATTCGGCCGTAAATATATTTGGGACACAACACGGTTGGTTTGTTTTTGGCAAACAAATAAAACTCCACATCGGTTATTTCGGAATTTTCTGTTTCGTGTAAAATGACATTGATTCCTCGACTGAACAGGGTGATTAAATACTTTGCGCACAAGTTCCTAGAGCCAAGACGGACAAAAATATAAGATACATTTCTTTGAGTTTCATACAAATTTTTCGAAAAATTTATGTTCAAAACTGTCATATCAGCTTATGTTCCTCATCATATCTAAGACGATTTCGAACGCTTTTTTATCGTATCGGACCTCCCCTTTATTTCTAAAGCTAAAGATATTTTGTGGTAGGTTTCCAAAATTTGCCAAAAATGTCGTGTTTTGAAAATTTTTAGATATTTTTACTAAAATCGTTATTTTTCTCAAAGTTTTGTATGCTTACTTATGTTTTTCTTATCGGAATCCGAAAGTTCTGAAAATTTTATTTGAGGACACCGTTTTTGAAACGTACCATTCCAAGAGATCAATATATGGGGAAATCCGCCAAACTTTGGTTTTTTTAGAGAAAAATTTTTTTTTTGAAACATGGTATCACGCAAATATCTTTTTTTTAGGAACATTGAGGGGTAAATTGGAGCTATAGTGCATCGCCGTTACTCGTCTTACATAATGCCTCAAAAAGATAAAGTCAAAAGATCAAGCAAAATATATATAAATTGAGGTCGCAATGTTAAATATACATTTATTTCAACACTTGTGTACCGATTATATCGAAATTTTAAAAAAATATTGAGATATATGCTACTGTTAGTTATGTAAAATTTTTTTGATACACGAGACCCGGTTTTGTAGATATCGGTAAAAATATAAAACCGAATAACCGCCAAATATTGTTTACTGCAAAGTTTGTAACACATTTATTTTAACACCTTTCTACCGATTCTTTTGAAACTTTAAAAACATATAGATATGTGAACGAAGCATGTTTAGGTAAAAAGGTTTTAATACCAGAGATCCGGTTTTGGAGATATTGATAAAAACATAAACCCGGAAAACCTTAAATTTGTTTACTTATTTAAACACTTCTTAACTGATTGTGTTGAAATTTTGTCAGGATGTACATATCTGTGGGGTATATTTAGGTAAAATTTTGTTGATACCCGAAACCCGGTTTTAGAGATATCGGCAAAAATATGAAACCGGGTAACCGTCAAATATTTTTTTACCTGCAATATGGATATCAAACAAAAGGTATTTGAAAGACATTTAACTTACTGTAGTTGTCATATCGAAATTCCCACATCTTAAGGCTAGTACACGAAAAAAGTAATGTAAGCCCAGAACTTCATTAAAACATTAATATTGTACACAGAGAAAAGTTAATTGATTTTTTTTTTGTTTTAATTTTTGTACCAAATTTTTGTTTCTTTTCATTTACTTTTAAATAAAACCTGGTTAAAAAAAGTTTTTTTTTCTACACTTTTTGACGATTTCCAATTTTTGTCGGAAATTTCGTATATTTGCCCCATGTACAAACATCAATAACTTTCCTTGCGTGAATATTCCAAGATGAGGCAATTGATGGTATACTACTGTGGTGTAGAGAAAAAATTAACAAACGGGTATGAGGTGATGAAAGTAATATTGTAGCTGTGCCCACAGAAAAACATGCTCCTGAAAAAAGTTTACGCAACCAAGCGCTTCCACTTTTCTGTCTCTACCTACAAAACTGAAAGGGGCACATCGAATTTGAAGCCCAAGGTATTTTTAGTCTCTGATAGGCTATTATCGTACATAATCCAAATTTCAATACTCAGTTGCCTCAAAAATCTATAAGCAAAAAACTGTCAATATTGAAAATCACAAAAAAAAAAGTATCGCTACTTTGAGATGATAGTTTTGAGTATTGGAGGGGACATTAATTTTGCTCATACTTTTAGAATCTCCGTCTCAAAAACATCATTCAGTTTAAATTTTGTAGCTTTTCAGCGATGCCTCAAAATTTTGTCGAAAGAATTCAAAAAAAAAAAAAAAATTAAGCGTATCGCTTGAAAAAGTGTAAAAATCGACGTTTTTTACGTTTCGAAGTTCTGCAAAAACTTACTATCAACTTTCTTCATTTTTAAAATCATCAGATCGGATAGTCAAAAGGTCAGACCTAATGTCCTTGTACTTTTTTCTGGCCTTAAGTTATTTGCCGGTGTGTAAAACCCGAGTATCCAAAAAATTAAAAGTTTTTGGGATTTGCCCATATATTAGTCGATCAAATTAGAAGAAGACATTCTTACATATGTGGGCAAGAATGGCGTATACAAATGGAATAATCGTTGGCTTGCGATTATTTGAATAATGTAAATAAATGAACTATTCGAATAATGAAATTCGAAACTAATAAATGTACAAAAATCTAAAATCGAATTATTCGAATATTTTAAAGAGCCATGTTGTACATTATTAGCCGTACTTGCAAGTCAACTATTAAAGACTCTTCTGAAGCGAGTTTGATTCCCAAGTCAAGAAGAAAAAGTTTTTACTCCAGCCAATATGTGTTTAAGGCTTAAGAGCTTTCTATAAGCATTTCCCGCTTAATAGCACCGATTTTTTTCTAAAGTTTTGTAATTTTCCCGCTTATAAGCACTGAATAAAAAAATTCTATTCTAAATCTTCTCATACACGAATTTATTTCGTTTATAACTAAATTTACTGTATTAACCATATTACTATTCATTTATCGATTCTATGCATTCTTGCCTACTAAGGAGAATCTAAAGACGGACATGAATCGCAGAAGCCTTCCCAGGAGAAAATTCAATCATAGAAGAATCGTCCGATGATAAACCTCCTAATAGTGTTGCAGATAGTATTCCAAGCCAAAAGGAAGTCATTGATTCCATTGATACTATCCGTAGGGCAATTATGCCTTCAAATAAATGTATGCTCGAAATCGATAAAATTGAGAAAAAAATAATTAACGACTTCGTACATGCATCAAATGCAGTACTTATATGTAAGTACATATATAGAACCCAAAGAATGAAAGAAAATTCATTATTACTGTTAATGTATTGATCTTTGTACACTTAAAATTATTTGTATTAAATAAATGAATTCTCAGTTGTTCCTTTTAAAATTGTTTGTGTTATAAAATAAATAAAATAAAATATAAGCATTCCATGCTTATGAGCACGGATTTTCGTGCATTTTCTACGGGAAATACTGTGGTACAATTTTATTTATATTAGGATAGCGCGTGATACTGGCACCCATGAAATCATCCAAAAAGTTGTAACACTTTTTGAATTCTTCTTTGCTTCGTTTTCAATGAAGCACTGAACTAGAGATATACGCCGCCGATTTTGGTCCTTTCTGGCATGTCGCCGCCGAATGTCAAAAATATCGCCGGCGGCGGCGTCCGGCGCGTAACTATATTTTCTACTCGTTTAAGACTGTTTAGGCCATTTATTGTTCATGTCGAACATTGGTCGAATATGTTCGAAAGTGGTATCAACGGATGCGCATAACTGCCAGTTATAAGAAACTAATTGCGAAATTTAACTCTTTCTAACTGTTCAAAAGTTATTTAAAACAAGTAAAGAAGGTTAGGTTCGGGTGTAACCGAACATTACATACTCAGTTGAGAGCTATGGTGACAACATAAGGGAAAATAACCATGTAGGAAAATGAACCGAGGGTAATACTGGAATGTGCTTGTATGACATGCGTATCAAATGAAAGGTATTAAAGAATATTTTATGAGGGAGTGATTCTTAGTTCTATAGACGCCATGGACGCCGTTTCGATATATCGCCATAAAGGTGGACCAGGGGTGACTCTAGAATGCGTTTGTACAATATGGGTATCAAATGAAAGTGGTTAATGAACATTTTAAAAGGGAGTGGGCCCTAGTTCTATAGGTGGACGCCTTTTCGAGATACCGCCATAAAGGTGGACCAGGGGTGACTCTAGAATGCGTTTGTACAATATGGGTATCAAACGAAAGGTGTTAATGAGTATTTCAAAAGGGCGTGGGGTTTAGTTCTATAGGTGGACGCCTTTTCGAGATATCGCCATTAAGGTGGACCAAGGGTGACTCTAGAATGTGTTTGTACGATATGGGTATCAAATTAAAGGTATTAATGAGAGTTTTAAAAGGGAGTGGTGGTAGTTGTATAGGTGGTCGCCCTTTCGCATATCGACATAAAGGTGGACTAGGGGTGAATCTAGAATGCGTTTGTACAATATGGGTATCAAACTAAAGGTGTTAATGAGTATTTTAAAAGGGCGTGGGTCTTAGTTCTATAGGTGGACGCCTTTTCGATATATCGGCATAAAGGTGGACCAGGGGTGACTCTAGAATGTGTTTGTACGATATGGGTATCAAATTAAAGGTATTAATGAGGGTTTTAAAAGGGAGTGGTGGTAGTTGTATAGGTGGTCGCCTTTTCGAGCTATCGGCATAAAGGTGGACCAGGGGTGACTCTAGAATGTGTTTGTACGATATGTGTATCAAACGAAATGTGTTAATGAGTATTTTAAAAGGGCGTGGGGCTTAGTTCTATAGGTTAACGCCCTTTCGAGATATCGCCATAAAGGTGGACCAGGGGTGACTCTAGAATGTGTTTGTACGATATGGGTATAAAAGTAAAGGCATTAATGAGGGTTTTAAAAGGGAGTGGTGGTAGTTGTATAGGTGGTCGTTTTTTCGAGATATCGGCATAAAGGTGGACCAGGGGTGACTCTAGAATACGTTTGTACAATATGGGTATCAAACGAAAGGTATTAATGAGTATTTTAAAAGGGAGTGGGCCTTAGTTCTATAGGTGGGCGCCTTTTCGAGATATCGCTATAAAGGTGGACCAGGGGTGACTCTAGAATGTGTTTGTACGATATGGGTATCAAATTAAAGGTATTAATGAGGGTTTTAAAAGGGAGTGGTGGTAGTTGTATAGGTGGTCGTTTTTTCGAGATATCGGCATAAAGGTGGACCAGGGGTGACTCTAGAATACGTTTGTACAATATGGGTATCAAACGAAAGGTATTAATGAGTATTTTAAAAGGGAGTGGGCCTTAGTTCTATAGGTGGGCGCCTTTTCGAGATATCGCTATAAAGGTGGACCAGGGGTGACTCTAGAATGTGTTTGTACGATATGGGTATCAAATTAAAGGTATTAATGAGGGTTTTAAAAGGGAGTGGTGGTAGTTGTATAGGTGGTCGCCTTTTCGAGCTATCGGCATAAAGGTGGACCAGGGGTGACTCTAGAATACGTTTGTACAATATGGGTATCAAACGAAAGGTATTAATGAGTATTTTAAAAGGGAGTGGGCCTTAGTTCTATAGGTGGGCGCCTTTTCGAGATATCGCTATAAAGGTGGACCAGGGGTGACTCTAGAATGTGTTTGTACGATATGGGTATCAAATTAAAGGTATTAATGAGGGTTTTAAAAGGGAGTGGTGGTAGTTGTATAGGTGGTCGTTTTTTCGAGATATCGGCATAAAGGTGGACCAGGGGTGACTCTAGAATACGTTTGTACAATATGGGTATCAAACGAAAGGTATTAATGAGTATTTTAAAAGGGAGTGGGCCTTAGTTCTATAGGTGGGCGCCTTTTCGAGATATCGCTATAAAGGTGGACCAGGGGTGACTCTAGAATGTGTTTGTACGATATATGTATCAAAAGATAGGTGTTAATGAGTATTTTAAAAGGGCGTGGGGCTTAGTTCTATAGGTTAACGCCTTTTCGAGATATCGCCATAAAGGTGGACCAGGGGTGACTCTAGAATGTGTTTGTACGATATGGGTATAAAAGTAAAGGCATTAATGAGGGTTTTAAAAGGGAGTGGTGGTAGTTGTATAGGTGGTCGCCTTTTCGAGATATCGGCATAGAGGTGGACCAGGGGTGACTCTAGAATGCGTTTGTAGGATATCGGTATCAAATTAAAGGTATTAATGAGGGTTTTAAAAGGGAGTGGTGGTAGTTGTATAGGTGGTCGTTTTTTCGAGATATCGGCATAAAGGTGGACCAGGGGTGACTCTAGAATACGTTTGTACAATATGGGTATCAAACGAAAGGTATTAATGAGTATTTTAAAAGGGAGTGGGCCTTAGTTCTATAGGTGGGCGCCTTTTCGAGATATCGCTATAAAGGTGGACCAGGGGTGACTCTAGAATGTGTTTGTACGATATGGGTATCAAATTAAAGGTATTAATGAGGGTTTTAAAAGGGAGTGGTGGTAGTTGTATAGGTGGTCGCCTTTTCGAGCTATCGGCATAAAGGTGGACCAGGGGTGACTCTAGAATGTGTTTGTACGATATGTGTATCAAACGAAATGTGTTAATGAGTATTTTAAAAGGGCGTGGGGCTTAGTTCTATAGGTTAACGCCCTTTCGAGATATCGCCATAAAGGTGGACCAGGGGTGACTCTAGAATGTGTTTGTACGATATGGGTATAAAAGTAAAGGCATTAATGAGGGTTTTAAAAGGGAGTGGTGGTAGTTGTATAGGTGGTCGCCTTTTCGAGATATCGGCATAGAGGTGGACCAGGGGTGACTCTAGAATGCGTTTGTAGGATATCGGTATCAAATTAAAGGTATTAATGAGGGGTTTAAAAGGGAGTGGTAGTAGTTGTATAGGTGGTCGCCTTTTCGAGATATCGACATAAAGGTGGACCAAGGGTGACTCTAGACTTTGTTTTTACGATATGGGTATCAAATGAAAGGTGTTAATGAGTCTTTTTAAAATGGAGTGGGTCTTAGTTCTATAGGTGGTCGACTTTTCGAGATATCGCCATAAAGATGGACCAGGGGTAACTCTAGAATATGTCTGTACGATACGGGTATCAAATGAAAGGTGTTAATGAGTATTTTAAAAGGGCGTGGGGCTTAGTTCTATAGGTGGGCGCCTTTTCGATATATCGCCATAAAAGTGGACCAGGAGTAACTCTAGACTTTGTTTGTACGATATGGGTATCAAATGAAAGGTGTTAATGAGTATTTTAAAAGGGCGTAGGCCTTAGTTCTATAGGTGGTCGACTTTTCGAGATATCGCAATAAAGGTGGACCAGGGGTGACTCTAGAATAAGTTTGTGCGATATGGGTATCAAATTAAAGGTATTAATGAGGGGTTTAAAAGGGAGTGGTAGTAGTTGTATAGGTGGTCGCCTTTTCGAGATATCGACGTAAAGGTGGACCAGGGGTGACTCTTGAATGGGTTTGTACGATATGGGTATCAAATTAAAGGTGTTAATGAGTATTTTAAAAGGGCGTGGGGCTTAGTTCTATAGGTGGACGCCTTTTCGATATATCGCCATAAAGGTGGACCAGGGGTGACTCTTGAATGGTTTTGTACAATATGGGTATCAAATTAAAGGTATTAATGAGGCTTTTAAAAGGGAGTGGTGGTAGTTGTATATGTGAAGGCGTTTTCCAGATATCGACCAAAATATGGACCAGGGTGACCCAGAACATCATCTGTTGGATACCGCTAATTTATTTATATATATAATACCACGAACAGTATTCCTGCCAAGATTTCAAGGGTTTTTATTTCGCCCTGCAGAACTTTTTCATTTCATTCTACTTAATATGGTAGGTTTCACACCCATTTTACAAAGTTTTTTCTAAAGTTATATTTTTCGTCAATAAACCAATCCAAATACCATGTTTCATTCCTTTTTTCGTATTTGGTATAGAATTATGGCATTTTTTTCGTTTTTGGTAATTTTCGATATCGAAAAAGTGGGCATGGTCATAGTCGGATTTCGGCCATTTTTTATACCAATATAAATTGAGTTCAGATAAGTACGTGAACTGAGTTTAGTAAAGATATATCGACTTTTGCTCAAGTTATCGTATTAACGGCCGAGCGGAAAGACAGAAGGTCGACTGTGTACAAAAACTGGGCGTGGCTTCAGCCGATTTCGCCCTTTTTCACAGAAATAAGTTATTGTCCCAGAGCCTAAGCCTCTCCCAAATTTCACAAGGTTTGGTAAAATTTTGTTCGACTTATGGCATTAAAAGTATCCTAGAAAAATTAAATGAAAAAGGGCGGAGCCACGCCCATTTTGAAATTTTCTTTTATTTTTGCATTTTGTTGCACCATATCATTAATGGAGTTGTATGTTGACATAATTTACTTACTTACTTACTTACTTACTTAATTGGCGCTTAACCGTCTAAACGGTTATGGCCGTCCAAAAAGGCGCGCCAGTCGCTCCTTCGCTCCGCCAACCGGCGCCAATTGGTCACACCAAGGGAGTTTAAATCGTTTTCCACCTGGTCCTTCCAACGGAGTGGGGGCCGCCCTCTACCTCTGCTTCCATAGGCGGGTTCCGATAGAAACACTTTCTTGGCCGGAGCATCATCTTTCATTCGCATAACATGGCCTAGCCAGCGCAGCCGCTGCATTTTAATTCGCTGGACTATGTTGATGTCTGCGTATAGCTCGTACAGCTCATCATTAAATCTTCTTCGGTACTCGCCATCGCCAACGCGTAGAGGTCCATAAATCTTTCGAAGAACTTTTCTCTCGAACACTCCCAAAGCCGCTTCATCTGCTGTTGTCATGGTCCATGCTTCTGCCCCATATAGCAGGACGGGTATGATAAGTGACTTGTAGAGTATGATTTTCGTTCGCCGAGAGAGGACTTTACTTTTCAATTGCCTACCTAGTCCAAAGTAGCATTTATTGGCAAGATTGATTCTTCGCTGGATTTCAGTGCTGATGTTGTTGCTAGTGTTGATGATGGTTCCCAAATAAACGAAGTCTTTTACTATTTCGAAATTATGGCTGCCAACAGTAGCGTGGTTGCCAAGGCGCATATGCGCTGACTCTTTGCTCGATGACAGCAGGTACTTCGTTTTGTCCTCATTCACCATCAAACCCATCTTTACCGCTTCTTTTTCCAGCTTGGAGTAAGCAGAACTAACAGCGCGGGTCATAATTTACTTATATACTGTAAAAATATAAAATTTTTTGTTAAAATTTGGCTTAAAAACATTTTTTTTTTAAGTGGGCGTGGTCGTTCTGCGATTTTGCTAATTTTTATCAAGCATACATATAGTAATAGGAGTAACTTTCTGCCAAATTTCATCATGATATCTTCAACGACTGCCAAATTACAGATTGCAAACATTTTAAATTACCTTCTTTTAAAAGTGGGCGGTGCCACGCCCATTGTCCAAAATTTTAATAATTTTCTATTCAGCGTCATCAGTTCAACTCACCTACCAAGTTTCATCGCTTTATCCGTCTTTGGTAATGAATTATCGCACTTTTTCGGTTTTTCGAAATTTTCGATATCGAAAAAGTGGGCGTGGTTATAGTCCGATATTGTTCTTTTTAAATAGCGATCTGAGATGAGTGCTCAGGAACCTACATACCAAATTTCATCAAGATACCTCAAAAGTTAATCTAGTTATCGTGTTAACGGATCTCGATTCCTTTATACCTGTACAACCAACCGTTATCCAATCAAAGTTAATATACTCTGTGAGCTCTGCTCAACTGAGTATAAAAATTGGTATAGAAAAATTTAATTGAAAAATAAAATAATTCTCAAAATATTCTTAGTAACCCTAAATTTATTCGTTTATATAAATAAGCTGAACAAATACAGCATAAAAAACACCTTCGAATTTGTTAACAGAACCAAAGATATAGAAATCCATGATGGTGAAATTTTTGCATCCTTCGACGTAACAGCATTGTTTCCGAGCATCCCAGTTGATATTGATGTAGAGTCTCTTCGAAAACACCTGGAAAACAAACAGGCCAACCCGGATGAAATAAAAGTTTTAATTGAAGCATCCCAGATTTGTATGTCCCACAATTGTTTTGCCTTCAGAGATAAGTTTTATTCTAATGACTCCGGTACCAGCATGGGAAACCCACTGTCACCACTAATTTCAGAAGCATTCATGACCAAATTCGAAAACGATTTAAAAGCAGAAGGTGTCTTACCTCGAATTTGGATCAGATACGTCGACGATGTGTTTTGCATAATTAAAAAACAAGAACTTCAACACACATTAGACACAATAAACAACAAATACGACAGCATAAAATTCACAGTTGAAGTGGAAGATGAACAAAACTCCATAAATTTCTTAGACTTGAAATGCACAAGAGTAAACAATAAAATTGAATATGCGGTATATCGAAAACCCACCTCAACTAACCGTTTAATCACAAGTGATTCTTTCTGCCCCTATCAAAACAAAATAGCTGCATTTTATTCATTGATTTATCGCCTTGTGAATTTACCACTCTCCGTAACTAATTATAAAAACGAGTATACAAAAATTATTGATCTCGCAACTACCAATGGCTTTGACAAGAAACTCATCGATAATATAATAAAAAAACATTCCAACTTGCACTACAAAAACAATTTAACTACTATCTTCGCTCAAAATAAAGAAATTAAAACAAACAAATTAGCACGCATACCATTTAGTTATTTTCCTGCTATCACCAATAATTTAACGAACATATTTGAAAAGAATGAAATGAAAATCGTATACACAAACAACAACAAATTGAAAAACATTTTCGGCTGCACAAAAGATACTGTCCCAATGCTTGAGCGTAGCGGCATTTACCAAATTAGCTGCCTGGGTTGCGATGCAAAATATGTTGGACAAACTAGAAGGCAAATCTCTGTTCGTTTCAAAGAACACGAAAAGCACGCCAACAATAAACAAATTCATCGGTCCGCAGTAGCAGCGCACATTCACACCACAAATGACGACAGCTCAACAAAGCACAGCATCGGCACTGTAGAAGAGAGTCTTCATTTAATAAAAGCGGTGCACAACAACAGAAAGTTAAGCTGGAGACATTGGTGCTTTATCGGTAACCGTATCGGTAACCTTTTAACAGCTGATTCGACCAACCTTATGAGAATCAATGCAATCGATTATTGGTGCCGCTAAAGTCGTAACCGTATCGTAGCCAACCAATTGGGTTTTGGTTTACCGTCGTAACGATAAACAGCTGATTACGTTAGGGATACGGATACAGCGATACGACATACGGCACCAATGACTCCAGCTTTAGACGCTTACGAATCTCTCTACATCACAAAAACCAAGATTGCCATGAATGCTGACAACGGGAACATAAATTCCCCTCTTTTTTCTTTAATTTAATACATACATATGTACGTTGTTTTGTAATTGCTATAATATTGCTAATATTTTCTATTTTGTTTATATTCTTGACTCCTTTGTTTTAGTAGCGCGTCGCTGATGATGGACAGCAGGTCTGTCCGAAATGCATTTGTTGTGCCAAATAAAAAATATATGTTGTTAGTGTATCAGTGTGTTTTTTATTTGACAAACTTATTTTGTAGTCAATAAAGGAAATTGAAGAAAAATCATTTTAAGTGTAAATACAGAATGTTCATTTCTGTACATATACTATGCCTGCACGTGGAATATGTTTAAAAAATTCCAGAAGAGCATTAAGGCCCAAGGCAGATGAATTTTCACTGAGAAATTTTCCATGGCGGAAATACACTCGAAATCACTATCGTGGAGCGACTCCGCTTAGAAAAAGTTTTCGTATTGAAAAAACTTGTGTGCTTCTAAATTTTTTAAATTGTTTTTCCCGGGGCTTCAAACCAGGATTTTTTGAGGAGGTGGAGCACGCACGATATATAGAATAGGGGAAATCGAAATTTGAAACGTGAATTGCACATGTATCCCGTAAAAGCAATTTATTTTTGAACACACTTTTTTCGTATAAACGTATTTAAATTCAGGGCGTTTCAAAAATGTTTTTGTTGGAGTGCAAAATATCATACATATACAAAATTATATGTAAACTGAAACTTTTTTTAATTGAAAAAGAAAATAAAATTTATTTTTGTAGGGCGATGATACTGTATATAAAATTGATTTTAAAATATTTAAAAAAATTTGAACTCAATATAAATTTATGGAAATGTTTTTTCTTTGCACTTTCATATAAATGGACTTAATATGTGAGGGCATATGGGAGTGATATGAAAATTTGTTTAAAAGTGTAAATTAGATGCCTATTCCTCAGGGCAAAGCAAAAATATGCTCTGTATTTAAATTCTGTTTATTATTTTAACAAACCTTGGCACAACTACCACGAAATGTAGTATATTTTTTTAATATTAATAGTTTCGCTGAAGTTTCACCTGACTGACTAGTGTCCCGTACAAACGGATGCTTTTTTGCGATTTTTCACACACATGTACAAATATTTCAAGAGCAGGTTTCTATTTTTATTTACAAATGTACCATACAATCCCAATGCACTAAAAGCTTTGTCTGTAAAAGGTTTTTTTTTTAGTTTTTCTTTAGCTCCAGAAGACGCAGACGACATCCCTTTGACTTTGACCCGGGTTTGAAACCTTCCATCTTTCGTCGAATGTTCGGTAATATTTTAAATTTTTCCTATACTCTGTGCCACATTTTTCGACCGGGTGAAAGCCACGAGGCTTTATGGATCTTTAAATGTTTGAACTTTGAGATATATATGAAAATATTTCGGAAAATAGCGAATTCGATTGTAATCATTCCATTTATTATTATCTGAAATTGCTGTGTAAATGTATTTTAATGAACACTATACATTTTTTCGTCGCCAAATACATAAAAAGAAGCGGTAGAGTCTACAGATCTCGAATTTATATGTGTGTTCTATATGTGCATTTTTAATTTTTATATAGAAAGTGGGCATGGTAATCAACCGATTTTGTCTACGGCAATTCTATTTTGAAAAGAAAAGATGGTTATAAATAATATCACAACATCTCCAATCGTTTTTGAAGTCGATGCAAAGATTTTCAAAAGATTCGAGCGACCCTAGCAGGCGTCGCTACCCTCTTTTTTCAAGACAGCCATTGCATAACATTGATCATAAAAACTTTTAGCAGTATAACCCTATAAATGACGGAAATATCTGGTAAGTATTGAATTATAACAGAACTATACTTCATTTTGAAATAATATTTATTTTTCACGGGAGTATTAGTCGCTATCGAAGAAGTTGGATATTGAATGTCATTAGAATAAATTTCTTTAAATGACAGTTATTACGAAAAAACGGGTGATGAAAAACTCACGGACAAATAGACCGCTGAGGGGATGAGTAATGCTAACACAAACTTTTTTCGGTTGAGACTACCGATTTTTGTGGTTTACTTATGTAAGTAGGATATAAAACAAATCGCTAGACGATATTTTTTTCGAAAAGATCACAAGCCGTCATTTAAGGACCAATACAAACCCATACCAGGGCGACCAAAAACGTACTTGGAACGACTCCAAAAGGACTTATCAGTCCCGTATAAAATATCAAAACAAAAGTTCTCTGATTTACAAGAGCTGAAATCGGTTGTTCCTCAAGGTTTTCATAATTTTTATGATAGTTTGTCACATTTAGATTAATATACCTGTTTAGTATCGAAACCTTGATTTTTCCAAAAAACAAAAAAAAAAAACAAAATAAACGGAATTAAATAAAATTTGCGAAACCGCATATGATGCAAGGATTTGGAATATCTCTGTTATTATATACTTCTCGTCGAAACTAAAAACTTTGTTAGAAAGATATTCAAAACCTTTGTTGAAATTTGTTCCTTAACATACGATTGGTTTTGAAGTAAAATCTATGTACCAACGCATACAAGGTTTTGCAAAAGTGCTATACGCAGTTTTGCACTTTCACCGATGCAATGTATATTTATGTATGCAATGTATGTTTAGCAACGATTCTTCGATAAGTCGGCAATGAGTAAGTATGCGAATAGTCGACGATGTACGCTTATTCGATTTTAGCTAAACGAATTCTGAAAATCGAATAATCGTACAGGCGATTAAGTTTGAAAATATTTACCTTTTTTGACATCGTTATCATAAGCTTACATAAAGAAAGGGGTTGTACGTTCCTGGGAACACTAATAATGCTCGCCATAATCTTTTTTCCATTCATGGGTCCAGAAATTATTTCACTCTTTTTGGATTGACATTTTCTCTCAGTGTTTATTTATATACATATGTTGGTATAATATGCTTCGAAGGTGGCGGTGGTAGAGATGAAACGTCAGACTTTGCAACAAATTTGCTTAGCTTTGGTAGTGATGGCTTTATGCTCAATGCCACACACAAAAACATACATACACCTTTTCTCGGTCAGGTCCATGATTGCGGCCCATCAGAGTTTGAACTTTGCACCATTCCTCCAATATATGTATCTATGTATGTCGATATGATATTCGCAATGTATGTGTTTATGTACAGTGCGAAGAGTGTTGTCGTCGCACGTTTGCCATTTCCATTTCGTGAAGCAACATTGCTTGACATGTAATTGAGTGCGATGATTTCTGAAGATGCCACTCCTGTTTCTAGCGCTCTTACTACTCCTCTGCACCATACGGCACTGGTACAAATTGTGCGCACGAAATGTACAATTCACGTTTGTAGATATGACTTCAACGATCCGCCCGCATTTCGCATTTGGCCAAACTGGCTGTTTCCTTAAAACGCGAGTTCATAAATCGCATTAACATTGTCATCCGGTTGAACATTGCCAAGTGTGTGTCCTTACTCTTCATCGTCGGCAGTTGTGATTTGGTCATTGTTTATTGTCTTTTAAATAGAGGTGCGCTTTATCTTTACAGTTATCGCGGTTAGTTTGCATATTACACGGAAATGTGAGTTAGAGCTCTGTGGCAGTTAGTGGTTACTTCAGAGAACCACCGGAAGCTGTACTTTGTTTAGATTTTAGTATTTGTTGAGTAACATGAAAATGTTAGTAGTTCCTAGAAGAAAACTATGTGCTAACAAGTAACCATTTGTTAAAGAGCAACAATTTGTCGTTATTGGTTCCTTTTTAAATGAAAGATGGGGCTGTTTAGTGGTAAGATTATGTGCGAAGGCCACAATCTGACATGATCGGTTTAAGGGCAGCATGTGGCCACCATAAAGTGCAGCTGCAAACCGGCGTCTGTCTTGGATCAAGCGGCTCGCTATATAAACGTGTGAGTAATACTTCCATCCCCGCAGAGCAGGTTGTGCGCTGAGCTTGTGACCTGCTACGTAAAACCACACTCCTATGAAAACATACGACAAGCCTGGGATTAAGTGATTATGACTTAATGGCATGCACCTGGAATGTCCGTTCGGTTCATGGGATTGGTGCAGTTTGCCGCTATCACCGCTATCACCGCTATCCAAGAAATGTGATGAACAAATGTGACATAGGTACTCATCAAGCTACATGGTTGTCCCGCGATCAAATTACAGCAATCAGATCGACCACGTTATGATAGATAGACGGACTGCCTCCAGTGCTTTAGATGTGCGCACGATTCGAGGAGTTAACACCAACTCGGATCACTAGCACGTCGCAGCCACAGAATGGGCCCGCCTTAGCGCAGCTAAAGGCAAGAAACAAAAAGCACGTGAAAAGCTAGACTGAGGTAGCAAGGAGCAAGTGCGAGGAGCTAAAGCTGCTAACCACTATAATGACGCCCCCAAATCTCACCAAAAAACCGATGTCCATAGAGTACTTTGGTTATGGAGGGAAAACTTCTCTGCTCCTGAATGCAAATGGCGATGTACCACATAGGGATGATGAAAAAGTATTCGTGGTTATCGTTCCCCTTCATCTGCATTTAATACAGGTATATTCTGCGTCCAGATGTCAGTATATCGAATTTCGTAAAAATATCTCACTGACGGACATGGACATGGCCGAACCAAAATTGTTTTCCATGCTGGTAATTTTAAAATATTGATTGTTTTCTATATCTGTCTGGACTCCTTTATGTGTAAAATAACAAGTTAAATACAAAAATGCATGGGTGATAATACATTTGTTATATGCCCGTTATGACGTTTGAAGCAAATAATGGGAAATTTTACTTTTCCAAATAAATACATTGGAGAGATAAAGCACGGGAAATACTCAATATTAAAATAAATCTGCATATTGACAGCAAACATTTTATTAGTTTGAAACCATCCTTGCGTCGACCTTCTCCCTCTATCTTGGCTCAAGAGTCCCCATCGAAGCGCAGTTATGGGAATTTACGGTCTAAAAATATTTAGCAAACTCTCGAGCGGAAAAACATGGTTAAAGGGTGAACATTTTTCCCGCGATTAAACGATACCCTCACTAACTATACAAAAAATCTAATTACAGCATTACACTACATCTAGAATGAGAATTTCCTGAACGAACAAACCCCTATAGGGCACCATTCAGGCTATGTGTGGTTTTCATTGACCACCTAGTTCAAAATAGAAATTTCACGCCTTTTATGCATTTGAAACTATTTTATAATTTTTTCCACCCACTTACACCAGCTTCGTTATTCCTTATCCCGCACAAAATCGTGCGACTAGTTGCTAAAGAGAGATTAATCTCTTTTGTCTATATTGAGGGTAGAATCGATCCCCTCTAGTTAGTAAATTTATATAGACAATTTAAGAAACAATACAAAAGGCAGCAAAATTAGTTAAATAAAAAAAAAAAATTATTGAATCGAAAAAAAATAATTGAAGAGGCCCATACTAGTACTCTCCGAAAGTACGAGAAAGGATACAAATAGGACCTGTCCAACAGTACCCGTAAGGTCATTAATGAGGGTAGAAAATTGACCTGTCCGAAAGAGTATGTAGGGGTATAAAGGGGAACAGTTCGACACTACCCCTTCAAGCATAAGCAGGTACAATTGGTCTCACCATTGGGCGGCTCAAACTAAAGGGATCTTTCCAGACAATATAAAGAGACCAATACTCCTTTGGGACTTATCCCTCAGGGTATTAAAAAACCATAATACCTGCACAAAATACCAGGTCAGCTCATGTGTGTATATTATTTGACTAAATTATGCGGCGATATTGATATTATTGGCCTTAACAAACACTGTGGTTTAACAAAAAAGCGAAAAAGTGGTACTTGCGGTAAATGATGACAAGACGAAGTACTTGATGCCATCCAAAAAATAATTTGCAGCCACGTCACTGTTGAGGGATATAAATTTAAGATTTTGAAGGATTTCGTCTATTTGGGACCAGCATTAACAGCAAAAAAAATGCCTACCTTAAAAATCAAAGAGTAAAGTCCTCACCCTGCAAGTCGCTTATCATACCTGTCCTGATATATGGCTCGGAATCATGGACGATGTCGAGAGAATATGAGATGACTCTTCGAGTGATGAGCTTTATGAGGAGCGAATAAAAAAACCCAAAGGCTTCGCTGGCTAAGTCATCTTATACGAATGGACGAAGACGCTCCGTCCAAGAACGTGATTCAGGCGACACCGCCGTTTGGAAGCAGAGTAAAGGGGAGACCTCAGCTGAGTTGGGGGAGGCAGGTCGAGGAAGACTTGACCTCCATTGGTGTTCTCAATTGGCGTCAGTTATCGTGAAACAGAGATATCTGAGGTGACTTGTTACGAAATGGCCAAAATCGCTTAGGCGGTTAAGCATCAATTAATTAATGAATGAAATTATTCGGCGGTGCTTTTAACATATGTAAAAAAGCTCCCCCTAATACACCAATCTAAATATGCAAGAATATTCATTCACATATTCAACATGTGGGTGCATTCGACTTGCACATGAAAAAGGAGTTTCAGTTAATTTTGTTATGCGCTTTGGGCATTTTGTGAACTCCTTTCTTGCCCAATCAAATCAAATAATTTATTTTGTGGAAATTATTTGGCACTAAGGTCAAGTAGTCATGTGCATACATTGCAGTCTGTAAACAGATCCTTATGAATTTAAATATGTACATATATAAAAGCAAAGGTGCATATGTAGGCTTCTACTTTGTTCGAGGTTAAGTATTACATGAAAAATATATTAGTTTTCAGCAACGATAGAGTAAGGAAATTTTATATATTTGGCTTTTTCTCTGTGGGCCTTTTATTATACATATTGCTTCATTAAGTTTTCAAATGATATATGGCGCTCTGCAAGCACTTTGGCAGCCAAATTTATTTTGTAATAACTAGTTTTGAACATAAAAAATGTCAAATTATAAGAAACCAGCACAGCGAAAAGGCTAACGCTTTAAAAAAAGGTGCAATGGCAATTCCCATAGCAAAACTGCCTTTTAGAAATTTTGGGGAAAACATATTTATGTGACACCAATTTGCTCATTAACCTAAAAATGTATCATGAATAAAATTTACGTTTAAAGATAAAACAAGATTTCATTTTTTTTTATTTCGAATATCTTAAATATCCCAACCAAAAAACAGTAAATCAAATTTCTAAGGCAGGAAGTCCGTATAAAATAATTATTACTGCTTTTATTCTCTGAAAATTGCTTATACATTGAAATGTTATATTTCAACAAAAAAATTACATTGTAATACGATTTTACTTCAGGAATGATTTCCAATCATAAAAGCAATTAGAGTCAAATTTTCTATGAAAAAAAGATTAAAAAACAATAGTTTTAAAAAACTACGCTTTTATAGCTAACCGAACTAAAAATTTGAAATAATTTTTAATCACAAAGACTTTACGTAACATTAGTAGAAGGTGGAATAATTTTCCAAAACAGAATAATCAAACTCAGAGTAAAAAGCGTGATGTGATGGTAGCGTGCTCCGCCTATCACACCGAAGATCCTGGGTTCAAGCCCGGGGCAAGCAACATCAAAATAATCCAAGTGTAGCTCTGCCATGAAAAGATCTCAGTGAAGACTCATCTGCCTTGCAGTAGCCGTTTAAGGACGGCATAAAAAAAGTACGTCCCATCCTGCCAATTTGTAGGCAAACATTAAAAGGAGCACGAAGCAAATTGGAAGAGATGCTCGGCCTTAAATCACTTCAGAGGCTATCGCGCCTTAAATTTATTTTTTTTTAATTATTTATGGCAAGTTATTTCACCTTCTACTAATGTAACGTAAAATCTTTGTGACTAAAAACTATTTTCTAATTTTTACCTCGGTCAGCTACAACAGCGTAGTTTCTTAGAACTATGATTTATTTTTAATTCCTAAGTTTGTTGTATTTCGTTTGTAAATTTCCATGTTTTTTTGAGTACGTTCAGAAGTCAGCAATATGCTTCTCCGTGAAGGACCTTGATTTTTTGACTGATTGATGTTTGCGCCTAAACAAAATGTGGAATAAACAAGTAAAGGTGTCTAAGTTCGGGTGTAACCGAACAGTATATACTCAGCGTGATCTTCAGTTGTACATTTTATTTCAGATAAATTATTTTTCTACATAACACGTGGCACCGCCCGTTTGAAAAAGAACTGTATCCCCATTTTCTCTTACAGTAAAACTTGATAAGTGAAATATCATTGATTCAAAACTATTTTTTGCTAAGTTATAGCTTATTATTCTAGTCTACGACCCTTTTAAACTTGTTTTATATCTAAGTTGCCGTGGTCTTTAACCGATCCCGTCCATTTTTACTAGAAATATTTCCTGCTATAAGGAAAATAAGTGTACCCAAATTTGTTACGATATGTAAATTTTTCTTCGGGTTATGGCTTCCGAAACATAGAAAATTGCTTAGTCATAAAAGGGGCGGTGCCACACCCATTTTCAAAAATTTTAGTGTTTTCCAATTTAATGTTATAAATCAATTTAGAAATTAAATTCTGTTGATACAAAGCTCTTTTTTGCTAAGATATAGCTTATTATTTTCGTCTACGACCCTTTTAAAAATCTTTTGTATAAAAGTGGGCGTGGTTTTAAGCCGATCTCGTCTATTTTTTCTAGAAATATTTCCTGGTATAAGGAAAATATGTGTACCCAAGTTTGTTACGATATGTAAATTTTTCTTCAGGTTATGGCTCCCGAAACATAGAAAATTGCTTAGTCATAAAAGGAGTGGTGCCACGCCCATTTTGTAAAATTTTAAGTTTTTCCTATTTATTGTTCTAAGTCCACTTGGGAAATCAAATACCATTGACATAAAGCCCTTTTTTTGCAAAGATATAGCTTATTTTATTCGTCCACGACCCTTTTAAAAATCTTTTATATAAAAGTGGGCGTGGTCTTAAACCGATTTCGTTAATTTTTCTTCAAAGCATTCCTTATAGTAAAGGCAACCTCTCTGCCGAATTTTGTAACGGTAGTTTTAACGATTTTTGATTTATGATTAATAATATTTGTAAAATTGATTTTTCAGTCCACACGTCAAATTTCAAAGTTCTAGGTTTATTATGTGGTTGGTTGGTTGCTGTGCTGCCCGGCTATGGAGCCGGGCCCAGGTAGCGCTCTAGGCGCCATTTTAATGCACTTTCTCCTGGAACCAATTATATTTTGTATGTATGTACCCTGCGAATTGTTTTAATCAAACCACTTGGTTAAAACAATAAACCTACTGATGTCCTTGATGCGGCAGTTTGAAACCTCCCTTAAGTCCGGAAACTCATAGTTGCCTAGAGTTCGGGACCGAAAGTTCGCGAGGGCTGGGCACTCGCAGAGGAAGTGAGTAACCGATTCTTCGGCACCCTCCTTTCTACAGCCCCTACACTTCTCATTGTAAGGGATACCCTTTCTACTCGCGTGCGGACCAAAGTGGCCGTGATTCTGTATATTTCCTTCCTAGACCTATTTAGTAGATCATCGGTTCTTTTCTGGTTGTACTCTGGCCAGATTAGTTTGGTGATTCTACACGTGTCCGTAGAGTACCAATCACGGATTGCTATTTTCCTAAGATAGGTGAGAATGTCTCTTTTAATTGATGTGAGCGGTCGATGCACCGCGACTGCTTCCGTGATGTCTAATGATGCTCCTGCTTTTGCTATTTCATCCGCTTTTTGGTTGCCGTCAATGTTCCTGTGGCCGGGTACCCAGCTGAATGTGATAGCTGCCTGGTTAGGTGCTTCACGTAGCACCCTCTTACAGTTATCGACGGCTTTAGAGGATGTGTACGGTGATTCTAACGCTTTTAGCGCCGCTTGACTATCGGAGTATATGACTACCTCACCGTCTATCCGGTTCTGCAGCAGGAATATGCAGGCCCTCTCTATTCCTTGCAGCTCTGCTTGGAAGATGCTAGCTGTGTTTGGGGGGCGGATGGGGATTGCGACTTTTAGTTGGTTGGAGAAGACACCTGCGCCGACGCCGCAGTCCATTTTGGATCCGTCAGTGTAGAGTGTGGTGACCCCCTCCCGGCCGACCAATCCGTTCTAGAGAGTATCTGCACCTTGTTATTTCTGTCGAAGATCAGTGTTTTTGAGAGGTAATCTGTTGTCGAATCCACATCGGCGAGCCTTGTTAGGATGTCACTGTGGCCATATCGTTTTTCTTTCCAGCATATAGACTTTCTTAACCTGATGGCTGTGCTGATCGCTATATATCTGATGTGGAGGGTCAGTGGCAGCAGTTTAAGTATAACATTTAGTGCGTCCGTCGGGCACGATCTAAGTGCACCTGTTACCCCTGCGCATGCTGTTTAAGGGCAGGCCACCATGCTATAGCTCCGTACGCCAGGATGGGCCTTATGACTGCCGTGTAGAGCCACATCATGAGTTTTGGCTTTAGCCCCCAATTTCTGCTGACTATTCTCTTGTACGAGAAGTATGTGTAGGGTTCTTATTATTTTTATTTAACTTTGTATTTTAGTTACTTTGCACTTTGTAATTTTAAAATGTTTTATCAATATTTTAATTTTCAATATTGATTTTTCAATTTTCAAAAATTTTCATTGTTGTGAAAAATAAAAAATAAAATAGACGCATACATTAAGGCGTATTAATAAATATAGTTTAAAGTTTTTATAAATTAAAACGTGGTTTCAATCATCCACATTGGCGATCCCTGCCTATTTTATAAATTGTGTTGTGTGCAAATTGAAAAAAAAAAATTCAGTTTTCGCGATATTCAATGAAATAAACCAAAGTTGTTTTCAAAATAGCAAAATCTGATCTGAGGAAAATTAGCAAAACGGCAAACAGACAGCAGACAAAAGGTGACAGCAACAATAAAGCAGCACCAGTCGTAAACCAAAAGCAGACATAAAACAAAAACACTTATCAGAGCGTATACAAAAACTGCAATAAAAACAGCAATCATTAAACAAATATCAACCAAAAAGAGCTGGAAGCAGCAGCAATAGTAACAACCATGATACAAAAAAGAAGGTAGTTCCGTATTTGGGGATTTTTGAAGTTTCATAATGTTTGTTGTTTTGCCAGAAGCATTGCCATACCGTTACTGTTTAAGGCGAAATTGTGGTTTTTCGAGATGGAAATTTCCTTTAGGATAAAACGTAATGGTCATCTGAGACAATAATAATATGCTTTAGCACGATTTATGTGCATATATATTGATTGAGAATACAGTAAAACATGCAATTTCATTGAAAAATAGTGGATAATGACTCATATATTGGTTAATGACTCATATCTTTATGGCAGCTTGAGCCCTAGGCAGAAAAAAAAATACACGAAAAATCCTCTTGTTCTAGCATGGCCCTATTATCGTGCCCCTACAGTGGATATTTCTTAAGGCACGTTCAGAAAAAGTGTACCTCCAAAGTTTGCACATCTATGTCAATGCTAAAAGTGCACAGAATGTGTATAGGCGGGGCTGTCCCAGGTGACCCCTGGTACAACGGGCAATAACTAGTGGCTAACCTGCAGAGCTACAGGGTAATGTTCTCCCTAAACGCTTGAATTATACCATAAATAAAAAAATAAAAAATTTGGAATTGTAGCCAATTTATCAAGAAATTGCGGTGTCGGTTTAAAGGGCCTCCTTTGAGCAAGCAAGTGACAAACGTGTATGTTTTGTCAAAATGTTCTGAGCAAATGTACGGACACTTAAGAAAGCTATATTGCCTTGCTTTGCATACTTCGATCCATGTTTCTTCCACCGAAACAATTTTCGGGAGCTCGAAAAACTTATTAAAAACCTTCTTTTCTAGGCTGATATTTCATATTAAAATAATTCCAAGGCATGGGGATCATTTTTTTTCTTTTTTATTTAAAATAACTATGAAAGCAATTTAGTTGTATTCGTTAATAGGAGACACATCAAAATTAGAAAAATTCGTAACATTTTTCAATCTGGTAGCTTGTTTTTGGTGAAATTGTCATTATCGTAAAAGTCAAGTGGCTAACGTCACACTAAATGGAACTACCTCCATAAATCTTCCGCGACCTTATTTACAACATGGACGTCCCAAATGTCGACCATTTTGAACATCCACGTCGATGGCACTACGCTACCGACTATCCTACACCCCAAAATATTGGGTGTGACGTTTGATCAGGATCTACATTTTGGTGACCACGCAGCCGCAATTGTTCCGAGAATTCAGAGCCGTAACAAAATCCTCAAATCCCTCGCTGGCAGTACCTGGGGAAAAGATAAAGAAACGCTCATGACTACATACAAAGCAATTATCCAGCCGATTACGTGCTACGCGTCACCCATATGGTCGCCAAGCCTAAAACTTACCCACTGGAAGAAACTACAGGCCTGCCAAAATACTGCTCTCAGAATCGCCACGGGCTGTCTTCTTATGTCCCCAGAACACCATCTGCATAATGAGGCGAGAATACTCCCCATCAGGGAGAGAAATGAGATGCTGACCAAACAGTTCCTGTTGAATACCCAGAAACCTGAGCATCCCAACTGACATCTGATTGATGAACCAGCACCGCCTAGGGGCTTAAGGAGTCATCTCCGTAAGCATTTTGAGGAAATACGGCACCTGAGAACCCAGCCGTATGAAGCGAAAAAACACAAGCAGGTCCTTGGTGAACTCTATAAACAGGCGTCGGACCTTTATGGCGGGAATTGCCCGGTGTATCCAGTACTTACAGAAAAGTATCCAAAACTCGCGGAAGAGGAACGCGTACTCTCCAGGGAAACGTGTGTCACTCTTGCTCAACTTCGTTCTGGATACTGTAACAGGTCAAACTCTTACCTATCCAGAATCAACCCCGACATACAAAATGTATGCCCCGCTTGCAATGTGTCCCCACATGACACCAACCATCTCTTTAATTGTAATGTGGAACCAACGCCTCTAACACCCCGTTCCTTATGGACCACCCCTGTTGAAACGGCAAGTTTCCTTGGACTCCCGTTAGAGGATATTGATGACAATTTGTGATCGGTCGCGGCTATTATGTGGGGCGAAGCATTGCTACAACAACAGCAACAACAACAACCTCCATTTTTTGTATCATGGTAACAACTACAAACACAACATCGTCAAAAGCCATTGCATAAATAAATAAATATTCGCAAGTATTTGAATAATAATATCATCTTTTATGTATGTATATTAAAATATAAATATATTATTATTATTATTACTGTAAACTTCTTTTTTTATAGAATTACTAGTTTATTTTACTGTTTTGTTAGTGAACTCTCTTTTTATTTAATTCAAAATGTTTTGTTCACCACAACATAATACACAAACATCTACACTTACTAATAATTTAAATGACTCTTTGATAGAGTTATCAAATGACACTTCTCGACAACAAATTACAAATCCGTATGCAAATGTTATTCAAAATGAAATTTCAGTTTCAGTAAAACTTCCACAATTTTGGACTAATTGCCCAGAAGCATGGTATATTCATGCAGAAACAAAATTTAGTACTAAAAAATTACACCAGAAAACACTAAATACGAACACATCATTATATAATAACTATTTTGGATTTTATCCAAAATCCCCCTATTAATAACAAATTTACTGAACTTAAAAAAGTGTTGATAGAAAGACACTCACTTAGCGAAAATTCGAGATGGGTAATCGTAAGCCCTCAGATTTTTATAGTTCATTAATTATATTAGCCGGGTTAAATTTTAGCGAAAATATTTTAAAGAAAATTTGGATGCGTAAAATTCCTAAAAATTCGAGTATGAATTTGGGTAGTTCGAACTCTAATAATATTAACGAATTAACAAAATTAGCAGATAATATTTGGGAAGTAATAAAAAAAATGAACTTTTCGGTTAATACAATTTCAGATACAAAAGTTTAAAATTCGGTTGTTGAAAATTTAGTTAAAACCACTTCTTTAATGAGTGAAAATTTTCAGAAACTTTCTCTGGAGTTAGCTGAAATTAAAACAGAAATGTATCGGAATCAATCTAGGTCGCGTTCCAATTCTAGGAACAATTTTAGAAATTCTTTTAGGCGTCGTTCTAACTCGCGTAATAATCCAAATTAGTTGTGTAAATTTCACTACAAATTTGGAAATAATGCTAGATGTTGTGAACAACCTTGTTCTTATAACAAAAAACAAAGATTCAACAAACTAAATTCTTCCGTTATTGCAGCGACAAACAACGGAAATTTAGAATTTTCGACGCGTCGCTTATTTATTTTTGATAGAGAAAACAAACAAAATTTTTTAATTGATAGTGGAGCAGAAATTTCGGTATTACCCGCGTCTAAATTTCCTCATACAAAACGTTCGGACATAATTCTCACTGCAGCTAATGGCCCAACAATTGCCACTTACGGGAAAAGGCTTTTAAACGTAAATTTAGGTTTAAGACGTGAATTTCCCTTTACATTTTTGATTGCGGATATAGCCAAGCCAATAATTGGTGCTGATTTTCTTTGTAAATATGGTCTTCATATAGACATTAAACATAAACGTTTAGTAGATGCATTAACCAGTCTCTCAATTAATACAGTATCCTACTTTTGTGATATTCCATTACCTAAATTATTTGTGGTTGACAATAAATTTAAAAAATTATTAAAAGAGTTTCCGACACTTATTTCAGAGCCAGATTATACTAAACCTGTTAAACATACAACAGTACACCGACTTGTAACAGAAGGTAGTCTTCCATTTTCTAAGCCTAGGCGCTTAGATCCGGTAAAATACAAAGTCGCGAAAACGGAGTTTGATTTCTTAGTTAAAACAGGCATTTGTCGGCCTTCAAATTCTTCAGTAGCATCACTACTTCACCTTGTACCTAAAAAAGAGTTGAATGATTGGCGCCCATGTGGTGTGATGGTAGCGTGCTCCGCCTACCACACCGGATGCCCTGGGTGCAAACCCCGGGCAAAGCAACATCAAAAATTTTAGAAATAGGTTTTTTCAATTAGAAGAAAATTTTTCTAAGCGGGGTCGCCCCTCGGCAGTGTTTGGCAAGCGCTCCGGGTGTATTTCTGCCATGAAAAGCTCTCAGTGAAAACTCATCTGCCTTGCAGATGCCGTTCGGAGTCGGCATAAAACATGTAGGTCTCGTCCGGCCAATTTGTAGGGAAAAATCAAGAGGAGCACGACGCAAATTGGAAGAGAAGCTCGGCCTTAGATCTCTTCGGAGGTTATCGCGCCTTACATTTATTTATTTAAATATTGTAACTGTTCCCGATCGTTATCCCTTACCTCACATTCAGGACTTTAATATGAACCTTCATAATAAAAATATATTTTCAAAATTAGATTTAGTTAGGGCATATCACCAAATTCCTATGGCTGAAGAAGATATTTATAAAACTGCTATTACAACTCCTTTCGGTATGTTTGAATTCATGAGGATGCCTTTCGGACTTAGAAATTCTGCACAAACCTTTCAAAGATTCATAAATGAGTTAGTAGGTGACTTAGATTTTGTATATGCTTACATCGACGACTTACTTATTGCAAGTAAAGACGAAGAACAACATTTAAAAGATTTACGTATCCTTTTTCAACGCCTTACAGAGTACGGTTTAAACACTAAACCAAGTAAATGTACTTTTGGTGTAACAAATATAGATTTTTTAGGACATAACATTTCTGAAACAGGTATTCGACCTTCCGATGAAAAGGTATCAGCTTTTCGCAATTTCGAACGCCCAAAATCGGTTAGGTAGGCACAGAAATTTATTGGTATGGTAAATTATTATCATAAATACATTCCAAAACTAGCAGATTTTACAAACAAAATTTATAATCTAATTAACAAAGTAAGTAAGAAACGTGACAAAACTTTTTTGTGGGACGGGAACACGAATGAAGCTTTTGAATGCATTAAATATAAATTTGCATCTAAGATATTGTTAAATCATTTTAACAAAGATGCTAAATTATCTTTAACAGTAGATGCATCTAACACAGCGATTGGGGGCGTTATACAACAAAATTACAATAATAAAATTGAACCCATTGCATTCTTTTCTAAAAAACTGTCTCCAACTGAAATTAAATATAGTTCTTTTGATAGGGAGTTATGGGCGATTTACTTAAATATAAAACTTTTTAGATATCTTTTGGAAGGACAACAATTTACAGTTTATACGGACCATAAACCTTTGATTACTGCTTTAAATTCAAAAACAGAACGAAGTCCTAGACAAACGAGACACTTGTAATTTATAGCACAATTTACTGATGACATACAATAAATTAAAGGAGAAGCCAATGTTGTAGCAGATACGCTATCTAGAGCTTTTGAAGTTAATGCAATATATAATACAGAACTGAATTATAAAATTTTACAAACTGAACAACAAAAAGATGATGACTTAAATAAACTTGTACCTGATTCTCAATATCTAAATTTAAAACTAATTAGTATTCCCTTTTTAAATTTTAATACTTGGTTTCAGGAGAAACTCTCAGGCCATTTGTACCGAGTAATTTGCGAAAGACAGTATTTGATATTTTACATGGAATAGCACATCCGGGTACAAGAGCTACACGACGGCTCATAGTTAAAAAATATCATTGGCCTAATATGAATAAGGATATTAATATTTGGTCAAAAGAGTGTCTTTATTGTCAAAAATCTAAGGTTTATCGTCATACAAAATCCCCTGTTGTCAAAATTCGAATTGCTAAGAATAGATTTAAACACATCCATTTAGATATAGTTGCACCATTACCTATTTCAAAAGGACATCGCTATATTTTAACGATTATTGACAGATTTACCCGTTGGCCTAAGGCATATGCATTAAAAGATATTTCAGCAACTACAATTGCAAATAAGTTTTTTAGAGAATATATTTCTCGGTTTGGAGTTCCGTTAAAGATAACAACTGATCAAGGTAGCCAATTTACATCGAAATTGTTTTCAGAGTTAACTAAATTACTTGGTAGTCACCAAATTACAACATCCGCATATCACCCTCAAGGAAATGGTATGGTTGACAGGATTCATAGACAACTAAAGACTACTATAATAGCTAGAGAGGACACAAATAATTGGCATGACGAGTTACCGGTTATATTAGTTGGTTTGCGATCTATTTACAAAGAAGATATTTCGGCTACACCAGCGGAAATGGTTTTCGGTCAGAATTTACGTTTGCCAGGGGAACTTGTTGTGCCATCAGCTAAAAATTTCTAATCAAATGAAATTTTAAGTAATATACGTGAACATTTTCGAAATGTTAGATCAAATTTAAGTCATCATAAAGATTCTGATACTGGAATTTACGTTTCAAAAGATCTTCAAAATTGTAAATTTGCATTTGTTAGAGTCATTAATAAACATTCATTAAAACAACCATATGAAGGACCTTACAAAATTGTGGAAAAAGACCAAAAATGTTTTAAACTTGAAACAGATAATAATATTAAAATTATTCCTATTGATAGATTAAAACCTGCAATAATTGAAACGACAGACACAAATAACCCCAAGAATTTACATAAAAAGAGAGTTACGTTCAATTTGTTTAATGATACATTTTCTTGAAGGGGGAGTAATGTGGGTTCTTATTATTTTTATTTAAATTTGTATTTTAGTTACTTTGCATTTTGTAATTTTATCAATATTTTAATTTTCAATATTGATTTTTCAATTTTCAAAAATTTTCATTGTTGTGAAAAATAAAAAATAAAATAGACGCATACATTAAGGCGTACTAATAAATATTGTTTAAAGTTTTTATAAGATAAAACGTGGTTTCAATCTTCCACAGTATGCGATATACGCCTTCTCTACTCTTTTTTCGATATTGGTTTCCTAATTTAACTTGTTGTCTATTACGACGCCTAGGTACTTAACTCTAGTTGAGAGCGAGAGTTCCGTACCATCTAGTGAGGGCAGTCGAAATATTCGTATTTTCGTTCTGTCACTGAACAGTATCAGTTCTGTTTTTATAGGGTCGATGTTGAGGCCGCACGATGCCGCCCAGGTGTGTAGCCTGCTTAGCGCACCCTGAAGGATGTCGCTTAGCGTGGAGGGAAAAGCCCCCGAGACTGCAATGACCACGTCGTCTGCGTATGCTACTGCCTTAACACCACTCTTGTCGAGTTCGAGTAGTATCTCGTTCAGTGCAATGACCCAGAGTAGTGGCGAGAGGACCCCGCCCTGGGGTGTACTTCTACCCACTTTGCAGGTCATTGTCACTGACCCCATATCCGCTTGTATGGTTCTGTTTTGCAGCATTGATTGAGTTCATCCACAAATATGGTTGTCAACTCCGGCCCTTTGCTGGGCTTTCACAATTGTTCCGGTTTCGATGTTGTTGAAGGAGCCTTCTATTAGGAAAGTTGCTATTGTGAATTGTTTGCAGTGTAGTGGTCTTTCCACAAAACCCGTTAGCTCATGGATGGCGGCCTCCGTAGATCTTCACTTCATGTAGGCGTGCTGTGCCTTTGGCAGGTTTGGTCCTGTTATTATTGATCTAATATATATATCAAGGACCTTGAGCATGAAGGATGTGAGGCTTATTGGCCTGTAGTCTTTGGCATTTTCGTGTGTGCGTCTGCCTGCTTTTGGCAGAAAGATTACTTTTGTTTTTCTCCAGCTTTGTGGAATATAGGTCAGGGCGATACTCGCTCTGTATTCCGTTTCCATCCAGAAGATCATTGGATCACCTAGCTTTTGTAGCATTACCGGGATAACGCCATACAGACCAGGTGATTCGAATGGAGAGAAGCCATTTACGACAAACCTGATCTTTTCGCTGTCTATTATCCTGTCCAGTAAGCCTTCTGAGGGCTGAGAGTCCCTGCAGAGAGATCCTTTTACTGGTGCTAGATCGCATCCAGAGAAGTGAGTATTGATGAGTGTGCCCAGGGAGTCCTCTGCTGAGTTTGTACATAGGCCTGCCTCACTTCTTACGAAGTGATTGTTGTGGTGTTCTTTGGACAGAATTTTACTCAGTCTGGAGGACTCACGAGTGTTTTCTATTGAGGAGCAGAAGGATTACCAGGACACAGCCTTCGCTACCCTTATAGCTTTTTTTTGTATGCTTTGAGCACCTCAATATATGGCTGTCACTCCTTGGTTATGAGGCACTCATTAAATGCCTTCCGCTCTGTCGTTCTAAGTTTCCTAAAGTCCCCGCTCCACCAGAGTGGGGACTTCTTTGTACGAATACTAAATGGTGTGAACTTGTTGTAAGAGGTAGTTATTGCGAGCTCTACCTTGCCGACTAGCTCATCGAGCTTTTGCGGGCAGTTTATGTTAAGTTCGCTTATTTCTAAAGATGGCGTAGTTCGCCTTACAAATTTATCCCACTTTGTTCTTATTGGGTGTCTGTAGCGGTGAGTCTGGCAAGATCCAAATTTGATGTCGAAGAAGATCCAGCGGTCGTCCGAGAGAGAGGCTTTGTCTGATGCTCTCAAGTTTCCAATAGCGCCGGGTCATCATCCGTTGTCAAAGTTAGATCCAAGACTTCCTGCCCTGAAACCTGTCTGAACTAGGGAATATAAAAGTGGCATTGTGGCCGCTATTGCAAATACTGAGGTTGGAATTGAGAATAAAGTGTAGAAGGGACTCACCTCTCTCGTTCTTTGAGGAGCTGCCCCATATCGTGTTTCTTGCATTGGCGTCGCAGCCAATAATTATGCTGCACCCGCCGCTATTATTTATAAAGTGTACGAGCTCTGGAGGTGGAGCCATCTTGTCATGGGCCATGTAGGCCGCGACCACGTAGATGGCCTGGTTGGACACGCCCTCTAGCTTTACCACTGTTAGGTCTGCTGTGCTGTAATTTGAACACAAGAAAGCATTTATACATTTTTTGGATAAAATTCCTGTTTTTGGCTTACCTGCGTCCGTTTTGTAGAACAGATTGTGTGTGCTGATGCTTAGCCCCCTGATTTTCTGGTTGTGGACCCATGGCTCTTGGATAAGGCCGATCTTGATGTTGTAATCACCAAAAAGATTTTAAGATTATCTGTAGCACTTTTAGAATGCTGAAGATTAATCTGCATACATTTAGACTTCTGTTGTGTCCCCGTCCTTGATGTTGACACCCTGCAGCAGATTACCTGCCCCTTCAACTTCATCAGGGTCGTCTTCAGCAGGGATTGTGTTGCCGCAAAATACCGTCACCTTGGCCATGCGAAAAGCAAAGGCGATTTTGTAGTCTGCCTTGGCCAGAGCCTCTAGGGACTCCTCGCAAATGGCCACCAGTATTGGTTTGTTGGTTTTCGACGGCATTTCCTCTTTTATTAGCTGCCATTCTGCAATGGCCGGAATGTTGCTGTTGTAAAGCTTGATGCAGTCCAGCAACTCCTCTCCCGAGTCATCCAGGGAAGCAAATGTGCGCACGAGGTCTTTTCGAAACCTCTGAGGCAGGTATTAGCCTAAGCTGGAGGTTGTTTACCTCTCCGCTAATTTGTGCTACACACCTTGTCAGAAATTCCAACGAGCCCTGGTCCGCGCACCTGATAATCCTGTATTCTCTCAGGGTCTCGGAGGAGTCAAAGACTGGGAGAGGTTCAGTCGGGTTGTCGCGTACGTGCCGCATGGCAAGTTTCGACAGCCCGACTTCGATTTACACCCAAGTCTGCCGAATTGTTGCTGGCGATCGACTGTCAGCATCCACTATGGCCACTTGCAGGTGGTCTCTGGCGACTTCACTGAAGTGTCTCCTGGACGTCTATTCCGTGTCCGTCTATTCCGTGTCCGTTCCGTCTAAACGTCCCCAGCCCCTGGTTGTCTAGGTTGTTGAGGAGTCGGATGCTCCCTTTGGAAGCGTTCGTACTCCTCCACCACCGATGTGAGAAACGCGACGTCAACAGAATCGGTTGCGATCTCACCATTTTGTATTCTCCGTAGAGTATACAGCGCTCGCTGGTACCTGTTACGCCTAATCTGTCCTTGGCTTTTTTCCTGTTCTTTCCTTTGGAGGCCTGTGTACTGTGGTTGGTACCACCAGCCTCTTTAGGGTTGGAAGTTGGTCCCTGAGTGCTCTGGTTGGTATCCATCTGGAGCTTTTTACTGTTGTTGTTAGTACTGATTGAGCATTTGGTGTACTGTGGATAGTACTACCGCTAGCGTTGGTAATCGTCTCCTGACTGGAGGCGAAAACCGTCTCCTCTTCAGACTCCGTCGTATGTGGCGACGGGGAACTGTGAGAAATAATGTCCGCAGCCGTTGTCCTTATCGTCATCGCTGTCTCCGTCTTCGTCAGCGTAACGTCCATTGCAAAGTCGTTTGTGTCCATTGTCGTTTCGTCCGAGTTTTTGTTTTTTTTTTTTTTGTTTGATTGATTATTTGCATTTTGGTTCATATTGGTCCCACGAGTAAGCCGGAAACGGTTGGTCACTCGTCCGCAGAGCCGGTATGCGTTGAGAAGGCACTTATACAACTGACCTTGCCCGGGCCTCGGAGGGGACCGTTCGGGATCAGCAATTGTATTAACCCACCCGCTGGCCATTCATCCATCGGCACCATGGATTGGGGTGGTGCTGGTCCGGAAATCCTCCCATCGCTTACGGTCGCAGGAGACGTAAACTGACCTGTTGAGATCTGTTTTCAATCCCACGGTTGCAAGCCACGAGAGGCTTTCGTCTTAGTTCACCACCGTCTGAGGTTCTCTAATAGAGAGATTCCTCAGGCAGTCGTTTAAGCCCCCTCGCCAGCGACAAGGCGACCAGCATGAGAGGGAGGTTTATTATTTCCTAAATAATCAGGTTTTTTGTTTTCCAAAATGATATATATATAAAAAGTGGGCGTGGTTATCATTCGATTTCGTTCATTTTCAATACTAATCTATTCTGGGTCCAGATAAGCTCGTGTACTAAATTTGGTGCAGATATCTCAATATTTACTCAAGTTATCGTGTTAACGGGCAGACGGACAGATGGACGGAAAGACATGGCTTAATCAAATTTTTTTCGATACTAATGATTTTGATATATGGAAGTCTATATCTATCTCGATTCCTTTATAATTGTACAACCAACCGTTATCCAATCAAAGTTAATATACTCAGCAAAGCACGCTGAGTATAAAAATTGACTCAAATTAATGTAAAATGATCCTGCGAGCCTTGTTTACTTCTTTGTTCGTCTCACTTCAGTAAAAATATGGTTATGGTCTTTTTACCGAAATGGTCACATGGTCAAACGAAAATTTCCTAAATGGTCACTACAGCAAATTTCGGAGGGCCCTAAAATCAATTGGCCCTTTGGCGACTTTAAATGGCCATACGGTAAATTGGCCTTATGACTAGCTGAAGTGGTCATAAAGTTAACGGACCTTATCTCCGTTGACCTTATGTCTCCCCACCATTAAATCAATGCATTGTCATTGGTCCCTGATACGTGGGCAAAGTTTCATTTAACCTTAAGGTCAATTGACTTTATGTCGTTGAGCTTATGTCACCCTACCCTTAAATTATTACATTGTCATCGATTATTGATACCTATGGACATTTGAAGGAGCATAGGGTCAGTTGGCTTTATTTCCCTTAACCTTGTGTCACCTTACCAAAAAATTATTGCATTGTCATCGGTTCCTTATACGTGTGCAAAGTTTTAAACTAAACATACTTTTGGAAATTGCTGAAAATTATACTCAAAGATTCCGTTACATATGTACATACATACATATGTATGTACATTAGGGCTCGAAAAGGAAGTATTAGCAGATTCACATTATAAAAGCCCTCCATAAAGTCATTTAAATTATTTATTTAGTTGAAACAAACGTAAGACTCGCAATTCAAATTACTTTGTTTTCACATTGTACACTTTACTGCCTTTTCACAATGGACAGCAGTACAAGTGAAACACATTTCGAATAGTAACCGTTAGGAAATAAATAACTTTATTTGTTCACACATTTTCGTGAGCTGCCAAGCATTTTCTTTTTGATATTCACTGATTTTCTTATAACAGCTTTATGGTTGTCTGCATTTTTTATCTTTAAGCATATTGTCAAAAGTCAATTCGTAGCAAGTGAACGAAACAAAATTCTCACGTACCTCAAAACGCTCGGATTAATGTCATTTGGTAATTTTTTTCGTTGTCTTGTAATCATTATTTCAAATGAAACTCCAACAACTGTTTCAAACTTCAATTCTACATCCAAATTATTGATTGGCCTTATTTTAATCGTTCCTTTTTTAAAGCATAATATACTTACCACTTCCGATCAGACGATGTTATGCACCTTAAACAATTATTGTTGAGCTTTTTCTCTCTATTCTTAACTTCAGATTATTAACATTTCTAAGATACTCAGAATTTGTTTGTTAAAAGCAATGGTTCAACTATTCAACAAACTCATAAACTTCGAAATCCTTTCAGTAGCTTGTCTATATCTTGTCTTGCCGTTACTGGCCTTTAAAAGCCAAATTTTGGAGATTTCTTAGCTCTGCTTGGTTTTTGTTTTATTTGTATTACTCATACTTATACCAGGTTTTTCAGTGCGTATTTAAACTACAATTAAAGTTGACTAGAGTTTAACCTTGAGACTTGGTAGCGAAGAGCATAGCGTTAACAACTGCAACGATACTCAATGCCGTCAATACGGCCACAGCATCAAGCGGTTAAACATGAAAGGCGTAGCACCAAGCGCGGGGTTGCAAAGTTTCTAAGAACACGTTCTTACGACTTTAGACAAACAAAGTTACTTGTATCATTAAAACAAAAAAAGAGAACTATATGCTCGTGATGGGTATTCTAACTGAATACTGGTGTCAGATGCTTTCAATTTATACCTATTCAGTGATGACAAATGTAGAAAATGCGGGTCGCTGGAGGAAACAATCGAGCATGTACTGTGCTCCTGTCCTGTACTCGCCAGACTAAGACTCCAGATGTAAGAAGCGACACAGCTTTTATAACGAGAAGCAGCAAATTATATAAGGTCCCAGAAGCTTTCAGTATTCCAAGAGGGTGATGTATTTTATAGCATAAGATCGGAGTTTTGATAGTGTTTTCCAGTTCGGTCCTAGAACAAATTTCAGGTAACACTGCCTTACATATTGGGCCGCTCATGAAAACTGACTATCGAAATTTTTGCAATTCAAGTTTAGTTTTGAAGTTTGATGCCGAAGCGAGAAACGCCACGGTGTTTGGTTTTCGAAAAGATTGTGTTAAAAATGGTAGCACTGTTTACATAAACATCTGTATTAATACGAGTCTTTATCATTTTTTTTAACGCACACAAATAATATCTTTAAGACAACAATGACAAATTGTCTCAAAACTCGTTCGTATTATGTATGCACTTTTATTTCACTGATTCCTTTTGCTGCATCCGTCCTAAGTGTGTGTCTGACTGCTTACCTGCCTCTTTGCCTATCTGATTCAAATGCACTTGTTTTTATCTGATTTCGGTGGCAATGTTGCACTTTCAAAATAGAATCAACAATCTTAAGTATGAATGTTGGTTTATACAATACACACCAATCAGTAACTGCCTGCAGAGTTGCTCAAAGCGACAGTTCTGCACTAGAGGTTTAATGACTGCCTCCGAACTGGTGCTTATTGGAATTGGCAGCCACACTTGTATCAATAGCACTTAAGGCTGAGCTATATGTATTTAAATTAAACAACCAATGGATGCTAGTATCTAAGAAGGACCTACGACTGAATCAGTTCAGAACGGAATCAAAAGGTACATATCTATGCATAGGGGGCTAATTGCCATTTCGTAGGACATCGCCATGGTAAACGAGAGAACGTAATGCAGAAAGGAGAAATTTTCCTTCCCTTGTACATGGTGACGTCGAAGAGATTTTTGATGAACTAGTATGGACTCCGAATGCACTCGACGTGCACTCCAAATTTTCTTTACAATGTTAATACTTACATGTGCGCATGGGTATGTGTATTTCACAAACAAAAAGAGAAAACAAAAATGTTGTCATTCATGCCACAGCATCACAACAAGGCATTTTCGGTAATTGTGACATAATCAAACATAAAAAATCTTACAAATGCACTTTTGATGAATTGGAAGTAACGTAGAAAGTATATGTAAGCCGTTACATTTACAAGTAGTATAGTACAATGAATTTGTAGTCGAACACTTTATGACTTATAAAAAAATTCCAATTTGTTATTATCAATTCCATAAAATCAGTTCTTATTTGATATTGGTTGAGGTGATAATTTTCTCAACTGTCCTTTGTTTATTTCGAATTCGAATCCATCGAGTTCGTAATGTTGTTTTAAAGAGTTTTTTATTAAGAGAACATAAATGCACCTATACGGTTTGTGCACATATCCACACAAAAATGTGTGCTTTATATCGATGTACCATACGAAAACTAGCACCGGAATTTTATTTTATTTCACTTTCTGGCTGACAAGAAATAACACCCAAACTGAGTTGTTTGTCTTTTGTACAAGGTGTTCTGTAATAATATCATATACATATATTATTTCTAATTGCTGTTTTTATGTGCGGATCCCCTTTTCGCTCTTATTTAGAATCCAAATCTATAAATAAAGTATTGGTTGTAAAGATGGAGATTCGGGCTATTAGCGAGCTGTGGGCAATTTTGGTCCTAGTGCTTTTGTTTAGCTATATTTTATTAAAATAATTTGTTAAAAATAAACGATTGTGATCATACAAAGAAATATATTTGGACTATGGCACTATTGTGAATATTTGCGCTGCATAACGCTAGATGGCAGTGCAAGCCGTACTTTTTAATTGATAGACAGCTGATTTCTGTTGATATTTGACAAGAGACTTTTATATACATACATACATAAATACGTACATAAAACTTTCGTACATACAACTTTCATAATTTTGATGGTGACATCATAGCCGCATATAAGCAAATAAGAGCAGCTGATTTCTGTTGATTTTTGATTTGAAACTTTGAAAACCGTTTAAGTTAAATACCTACATACATACATACATACGTGGTAAGTTGTTAAATTTATATTTTGCGTGAAACCGATTTATTTATTTGGGACGAAGTATCTATTTTTCCTAAAATGCAATTACCATTGTTGACAAACTTTTAAAAGACATCATGAATGTTAATTTGCCATTTGGGGGAAAAATATTTGTATTTGGAGGTGATTTTAGACAAGTTCTTCCCGTTGTTAGACATGCGACCAGAACTCCAATTATTGAAAATTGTATAAAACGCTCACCTTAGTGGGCAAAAGTAAAAATTCGACGATTAATCCAAAATATGCGAGCAAATAATGACCATGAGTTTAAAAACTGGTTGCTCAAACTAGGAAATGGTGACTTAGAAATTGAATCAAATATATCCGAAGAAACGATTAAAATGCTCATAACTCATAATATTCAGTATTATCCAACTGAGTTTCTTAATTCCCTTAATCCTTCCGGCTTTACCCCCCTCCCCCCCCCCCCCCCTCCCTTCTTGCAAAAATGCAATCGTAATGCTGATTCGTAACCTTAATGCCAAACCAGGACTTATAAATGGTGCAAGGTTGGTCGTCACTCATTTAGGCGAGAACACAATCACTGTGAAATTAATCGACTCGGGAAAGATAGCAATTATACCTCGAATTAAACTTACCCCGTCAGATCCAACGGTACCTTTCAAGATGACAAGAAAACATTTTTCGTTAAAAGTAGCTTTCGCTATGACAATTAATAAAGCACGAACCTTTGACAAAGCTAGCTTATATTTGCCTAGCCTGTATTTTCGTACGGCCAATTATATGTAGCTTTTTCTAGAGTAATGCCAATTTCACACAGAGGTTTAATGAAATAATTAGTACAGTTTTCTACATTAAAGGCCTAATTTAAATCAATCTTCCATACAAAATAAAAATTCTTAATTATCTCATAATTGCTTTATTGAATGCCCAATAGACTGGGTCGAAAAAAAATTGCTAATCCCCGCCCCTAAATTTGAAGAGTATGTTGAGAGGGTTTCGGAAAAATTTTTTAAATGTTTTTTTTTGATCCTTCGAAATACAGCCGAAACGGTTTTTCGTTGAATACAGTTAGACTCTGACTTCTGACTTTCACCTCGTATAACAGCTGTTATACTAAATTTCTCAAAAAAAGAATCCAGCCCTTCTAATAAGGGAATAGAGCGGACCACGCCCACATTTTTACTTTTTCAATTTGCTGAACGCGTTAACAAAAAAATAAAATGCCAAGGAAATGTAGAATTTCGAACTTCGTAAGCCGATATCTATTTTTTGGAGGTTAAGTTCGAAAAACGGAGATAGTACTTTGTTTACTTAAGCCTCAATCTCTGTCCAATACCCAGAAAAAATTTGATTTTGTCGCGTAGTGTTATTATTATGAATACGAAACAACAGGGTTGACTCACTTACATATATACTTTGACTTCCCCTATTCATGATAAAATTTTGTTAGCTGACTTAATCATGTGAAAACGACTTCATAGCTTAAAAGGACAATAAACGGAAATGTGAAGCTTCTCAAGGCTAAAATAATGACATATGAATTACCAAATCGGACGTCAAATAACCAAGTTACAACGAAAAAACCATTTCGGCTGTATTTCGATCAAAAAAAAAATTTAAAAAAATTTTTCCGAAACCCTCTCAACATAATCTTCATATTTAGGGGCGAACATTAGCAATTTTTTTTTTGTATGGGGGCCAACCCAGTCTAATGCACAATCGAGGAAAAATCCAATCGGTTTTGCTTGGTGCTTCGAATTTTATTGTCAATATAACAAATGACAATCAAAAATAAATTATTTTCAATAATTTAGAAAAAATAGAAAAACACGAAAAAAATCAAAATTTAATTTTCGCTGCATTTGCTGCAAAAGATAATATGGCTTTTTCGAAAATAGGCATATATTTGGTTAGGTGCAACATCTATGGGTAGTTGCGTATGCATTTTATTTTGTTTGTATTTATAGTTAGAAGGAAACGGATGCTTTCCATTTTAACTATTTTTTGTAAATATTTTTTGGGGCTGCTGACAGATGTTCGCTTAATGAAGCAAAAGGCCCTGTATGAAAAGGGAAACTTAATTATTTCATTCAAGGTTCCATTCGAGCTCAAGGCCAGAATTAATTATTTCATTAAATAGATTTGTGATTCGTTTAAGTTTCTGTGTGAAAACGGTATAAGACGATTTGATGATATTACCCTTTTAGTGCAAGAAATATTCAAACAAAAAATAACAAATGATTTTATTTTCACGTCTAATATTGTATTCAAAGAAGTATTATAAAAATATTTAAATATGTATGTAGCTAGAATCTTTAATATTGTAGCGAATTTACTTGCAAATCCTCTTATTTGCCCTTCTGCTAAGTTCGAATCACTAAACTGTTAAATAAATAACTCCAATATTGAATAATGGAAAAATGGCCTTTATTAAAGTACTTCACAATAACACTTATCCTTTGCAACTAGCTGGCTTAATAACCAAACTGATTGATAGCTCAAATGAAACTCTAATATTGCCCGCCAGATCGCGTGCTTAATCAATAACTGCTTGATAGCTCAAATCAAACTGAATTTTTGTCATATGTAACTCAATGTTTAATTGTTAAAAATTAAAATGTAATGCAAAATATGTATAATGATTTTGTTGTTGAATATAGATCTCGCTCCAGAAGATGCTAGGGTGACTAGCGAAACGTCGAGCTGCGACAGTGAAGTAAAATTGTTTTATTTGCACTGAAAACCAAAATAGGTCAAATAGCCTACTTAACTCCAATAAACTGAATTACATTTGCTGCCTTTTATACTCTCTGATTTCAACGCTGCATCTTCTAGGCGCTTCCATTTCCAGAATCTTCTAGTCCATCAGCTCTCAAACTTCTCAGTGTAACTACAATTGCACGATTTTATAGCCTCTCATTGCATACTTTCAGGAGTATCTCAGAAATATGCATGTGTTTGTGCATTGACTCTCCGATGCTCGTATACGTACATGGTACATATGTGTAGACGCAATTATTGTTTCGTTTATGTAGATGCATAATGATTGAATTATTGATGTGAATTCACGTCACTGCTTAGCATCGGCTTAGAGATAGCAGCACCCCTTAGTTTTGCTAATATTTACACTGCCCTCCGCCTAAGTCTGATCGTCAGGATCAGACAAATCTCTCGATCTAAACGCTGCTAGCCTCTCCAAATGAACCACTTTCATTTTGGCTCGTGGTTTGGTAATGGTTTGTATGCGGTACACTACATCGTTGATCCGTTTTGCAACTTTGTATGGGCCTTCCCAGTTACACTGCAATTTCGGGGACAAACCTTTTTTTCGTTGTGGGTTGTATAGCAGCACCAAATCTCCTTCCTGAAACCCTTCCGAATTAATTGCTTTATCGTACCTCCCTTTCATTTTGTCACTCATAATCTTTGCTCGTTGCCTTACCAGATTGTGTATCTCTCTCAGCTCTTCTTCCGAGACACCAGTGGATTTCTTGACATTCCTCTCCGCATCGGCATCTATCCCATACTTCAAATCAGCTGGCAGTCGAAGGTCATTGCAAAAATTACCTTTGCGGGAGTTTGGCCCGTTGTGTCATGTACTGCCGATCGGTAGGCCATCAAGAATAATGATATGTTTGTATCCTAGTCCTTGTGGTACTTGTCTACTACTTTCCTTAAATGCTCCTCCAATGTTCTATTGAAACGTTCCACCATACCATCGGACTGAGGATGCAATGCAGTTGTCCGTATTTTTCGAATGCCCAACTTCTTGCACATTTCCTGGAACATAGCTGATTTAAAATTCTTGCCTTGGTCAGAATGTAACTCCATTGGTACACCATATATTGCAACCCATTCGTTTTTAACCACTTCTGCTACTGTTTCTGCTTCTTGGTTTGGGATTGGGTATACCTCTGGCCATTTACTGAAATAATCTATAACCACCAGTACGTATTTTTTTCCGCGGTTGCTAGTAGGAAATGGACCTGCGACATCCATGGCGATCCTTTTAAATGGTGCACCTGAAATATACTGCTTCATCTGGCCATAATTTCGGGTTTTGGGCCCTTTCGCACTGTTGCATACCTCGCAGTTGGCAATCCACTCGGTGACCGACTGACGGCAACCAACCCAATAGAATCTCTGCTTAATTTTCTCGGGTGTCTTCGTGATTCCAAGATGACCTCCAGATCTGTACCTTCAAACTGACACTTTCTTAGTTGTTCCTTGTCCCATTCATCCGTACACGTTATAGTCATTAGCGGGACATGTATAATGTCTTCTTTAGCCTCGGCCTTTTAACAGTGCTTGCATTCCAAACTACATGGTTTTCGTGACATTGCATCGGTATTTCCATGGGTACTACCTTTGCGATGCTGAATGGAAAAGTCATAGCTTTGTATTCGCTCAATCCACCGTGCCAATTGTCCTTCCGGATTACGGAACTGCAGAAGCCATTTCAACGCTGCGTGATCTGTCCTGACACGGAATCGCTGGCCGTAGAGGTATTTGTGAAAATGTTTTATGCACTGTACCAATGCCAACAGCTCTCTCCGCGTAACGCAATAGTTCCTCTCTGGTTTTCCAATCGACGGCTGTAATATGCAACTACCTTCTCCTGTCCATCGACCAGTTGTGATAAAACGCCTCCTATAGCATATCCACTCGCATCTGTATCTAGAATAAATGTTGCTCCTGGAATCGGATATGCTAACATTGGGGCAGTGCACAAACGCTCCTTCAATGTTTGGAAAGCCACTTCTTACTCCTTCTTCCATTCAAAAGCTTTGATTTTTCTTGTAAGCTCATGGATGCTATGGGCTACGCTGGAAAAATTTGGTACAAATAGGCGGTAATATGTGCACAGCCCAAGGAAACTTCTCAATTCATGCAGATTCTGAGGTATTGGCCAATTCTTTACTGCCTCTATCTTTTCATTCGCTGTACGGATACCTTCTGTGTTACCTTGTGACCCAAATAATTTACTTCCTTTTTAAACAGCGCACACTTTTTGGGACTTAACTTCAGACCAGCGCCAGCTATTCTCAGGAAAACTTCCTCCAACTTCTTAAGATGTTCATTAAAGTTCTTGCCCAATACGATGATGTCGTCCAGGTACACCAAGCATATTTTCAAATGTAGTCCTTTCAATACCTGATCCATGAGTCTCTCGAAAGTTGCTGGTGCATTACATAGTCCAAAGGGCATTACTGTAAATTGCCAAAGACCATCTCCGACGCTGACGGCTGTTTTCTCTTTGTCTTCCTCCTTCACTTCCACTTGCCAGTAGCCGCTTTTCAAGTCCAGTGTGGAAAACCATTCCATACCAGATAGCGAGTCCAGAGTGTCGTCAATTATTGGCAATGCGTAGCTATCCTTTTTCGTAACGTCATTCAACTTCCGGTAGTCCACGCAAAACCTCATTTTTCCATCCTTCTTCTTTACAAGTACTACCGGTGAGCTCCAGGGACTAGCTGATGGTTCGGTGACGCCGCTGTCGCTCATTTCTTGTATGTCTTGACTCACAACTTCCCGCTTCGCCAGTAGAACACTACGTGGAACTTGACGGATCGGCCTCGCATCTCCAGTGTCAATTTGATGTTTCACAACATTGGTACGGCCTGGTTTGGAACCATCCTGGTCAAATATGTTCGCGTACTTTAGGAGAAGTTGTTTTGCCTTACTCTGATAGGCTTTCTCTAGCCCCTTCGTCCATGCCGTGATGTCATTTGAAAGATCAGTATTACTAGATGAAACGTGTTCCTGGAGCTGTTCACAGTTAATAACTACTTCGGCCTCTTGGCATCTTCCCAAAATAGCTCCTTTGGTCAAATTGAATGGTGACTTGAACTCATTGAGTACTCTTACCGGAATACGTCCATCCTGTTTTGTCATGGCCAGGGTTTTTCCTACAAGTATGTTCAGTGCTGATTTATTGCTGCTTGTTTGTCTTACAATCTCCATCAACGTTTGCCCAGATGACTGCTTCTGATTTTGGTGGTATTTGCTGACTCTCTCCCACCAGCACTCCTTTACTGCTGTAGCCTCTCTCGTAGCCGAAATTAAGTGGTATATGCATGTTCTTATATCGCATCATCTTGCTTTGCATGTCGATCTTGATGCCCTGGTCGATTAAGAAGTCCACTCCAATTATGATTTCATCAACAATCTCTGCCACTATAAAATTGTGTACTACCGTGACGTTCCAATTACCTGGGTATCCTCTCCCGTGGCTGTACGTAATCTTGCTCCAAGCAATGGTCTTATCTTCTTGTTGACTAAATCTGATTGAATGATGGAATGGGATGCACCGGTATCTACAGTCAGTAAACGTTCCTTTCCATCCACATGTCCTCCAACAATAAGATTGCTCGATCTTCTTCCAATCTGCTAGATAGAGATTATGGGGCATTCAATTGCGGGAGCCAGCTGCCGACCCTTGCGGCTGACTCGATTTAGTTTAACGATTGAGTGGTCTTGCAGGTTTGCTCGTCTCCTTCTGCTCTGCGTTTACGACCACCCACATTATTGGAACTGTTGGGGCTGGTGTTGCAATAACGCGCAATATGCCCTGGCTTTCCACACTTAAAGCATTTGACTGCATCATTATTCTTCTGCTGCGTACCCTTCAATGCTTCCAAAATTGCGTCTACCCAGTCTGGCCTTTCCACTTCTACGCGATGAGCTTTGTACGCTGGCTTACTCAAAAGTGACGCTGTTTCTTGAGTCAGTGCATGGGATACCGTTTCTGCGAATGTAGGATTTGAGTTTGCATATGTCGCTCGCTTCGTTTCTACGTCCCGTATGCCATTTATAAAACTCTGGATTTTTACCCTCTCGGTGTACTCCACGGGTGCGTCCGCATTTGCCAAATGTGCCAACCTTTCAACATCCGAGGCAAACTCCTGCAAGGTCTCATTCGCTCTTTGGTGACGGTTTTGCAACTCAATTTGGAATATCTGTTTTTTATGCTCGCTATGCTGGTCCTTTCAATGATGGTCCTTTCAATGCTACGAAGAGTGCAGCAACTTTATCTTCAGCATTCCAGTTGTTCACTGTTGCGGTCTTCTCAAACTGTAGCTTAAAGACCTGGAAAGGAACATAACCGTCAAAGGATGGTGTTTTTACCTTTGGAATACTCGTTGAAACTGCTGGGCGATTTAGTTGCAACTGCTCGATACGTCCTCTCAAAGCATCCACCTCGGCCTCGATTTTTTCTTCAAACTGTAAAATTTTTGTATCTTGCCCCTCCAACTTCGAGGAAATACGTCCTTCTTGCTCTTCCAGTTGAGCAGAGATCTGCGATGATATCTGTGCTGAAATTTGCGCCGACATTTCGGATATTCGTGCCTCTTGTGCTTCAATCTTCGCTGTTATTTCAGATGACATTTCTGCAATACGTGTCTCCTGTGATTCCATCTTGGATGCCATATATGTCTTCTGTTCTTCCAGTTGAGTTTCCATCTTGGATGTAATCTGTGTCGACATTTCTGAAATGCGTTCCTCCTGTATTTCCAATTGTGATGCCATTTATGTCTTCTGTTCTTCCAGTTGAGATGACATTTACGACGACATTGATGTTACTGTCGATGTTTGTGCAGATATTGCAGCCAATATCATGTTAAAGTCTGTGCTCGTAACTGTCTGCGATGTTTCTTTTTTCTCTTCAATTTTTGTTGTCTCGTCGACATCAAGATGAAAGACATACTCTTCCACGTTAATTCCCTCTAATTCCATTTCCTCTCGTAGTCGTGCCTGAAGTTCGAGTTTATTGCTGGTTGTATTCAATCCACGACTGTCCAACTCGTTCTTCAGTTGCTGGATCTTCAATTCACTGAACTTTGCCATGTCCTTGTTGTCCTCTGGAATTTATTCAACAATTCCTCTTCTGACACCAATTTTAACGCACTTACTTGCAAATCCTCTTTTTTTGGAAAAATGGCCTTTATTAAATTACTTCACAATAACACTTATCCTTTGCAACTAGCTGGCTTAATAACCAAACTGATTGATAGCTCAAATGAAACTCTACTATTGCCCGCCAGATCGCGTGCTTAATCAATAACTGCTTCATAGCTCAAATCAAACTGAATTCCAGCGCCTCTACATTTGCTGCTTTTTATGCTCTCTGATTTCAACGTTGCATCTTCTAGGCGCTTCCATTTCCAGAATCTTCTAGTCCATCAGCTCTCAAACTTCTCAGTGTAACTACAATTGCACGATTTTATAGCTTCTCATTGCATACTTTCAGGAGTATCTCAGATATATGCATGTGTTTGGGCATTGACTCTCCGCTGCTCGTATACGTACATGGTACGTATGTGTAGACGCAATTATTGTTTCGTTTATTTAGATACATAATGATTGAATTATTGATGTGAATTCACGTCACTGCTTAGCATCGGCTTAGATATAGCAGCACCCCTTAGTTTTGCTAATATTCGTAACAATATCAATGTGTAAGTAGCTACAATATGAGTATATGGGAAAAATAAATTTGTATATTTTCATAACTCGCAACAATTTTTTGAATTTTATTGCGCAAGATGCGCACGGGTCTGGCTAGTATTTTCTTTAAATTAAGATAGATTTCAGATTTTCTATAGATATGTGAGTTAAAAGAAAACTTGCGTTCGTAACTAAAGCTTTCCAAAAACAGCGTATTCAAATCAAGGAATCCAGTTTCTATGTTCTTGCACATTGATATAGTAGAAGCGAATCACAAATAATGCTCTGCGAAATGGCTCAAATCCACAGACTCTCACTAGAGTTTCAGCTATAATTGTTCGTGGGACAGTAAGACTCGGGAATATTATGAGACTAATTTCAAAAGTTAGCAGACTACACGGATGACCCCGAGATGTGCTTATACGGTATGAAAAAACAACAAAAAGTGTTTAAGAGAGTTTTAATACAAGGAAAATTTCATTATGATAGAGCAACCTATGGTATAATCAGCCATCTTAACAGTTTGAATTTATCTGGAATAATGACTTGTCATGCTATCAGAGTGATTATTAACACATTACCATTGGTTCGTATACTGACGTTCATGGCAGAACAAAAAATAAAATAATTCACAATGGCTTATGCGGGAGATGATATCTTCTGCTGTGGCGTTCGACTAGGCCCTAAGGAATGGGTTCATCTAGCTTTTCTGCCAAATACTTGCCCGATTTCGGAAACTTGCAGTTTCAATAGGGTTGGACCATATGTAGGTGTTAGGAGACATGTGCTCCATAGAACAATTACAGACAAATTACATGCAGGACATATATAAACTGTTTGTTCAGCATTTCCTTTCTCTCCTTTATGGTGAGTATTCCCGCCTCATTGTATAAATGATGTTCTTATGTCATAAGGAGACGTCCTATGGCAACTCTGAGTGCGGGTTTTTGACAGTTTCCTCCAGAGGAACTTGAAGATTTTTTAATGGCTCTAAATATGTGTTGCAATAGCTTTTGAATGTTCGCCGAAATGCTGGTCATTATCGACCGTCACATGAAATATTTTGGGTGCTTGACAGTCGGTGGCGTAATGCAATCGTCGTGGGTCCCGCGTTATAAATAAGGTCGCCGATGATTTAGTCGGTGATAGTGCAAGTTTTGCATTGCGAAAAAACTGGAAAGTCTAGGGGAAGTAGTTGTTAATTTTACAGCACAGCTATGGAAGGGCCAGCAGCTGTTGCTATTATCATGTAGGTATAGGCGTGGAAAACAATAGTAACACCTTCTGATGAGGAAGGCAGCTGCATGGTATAAAAATTAAATCAAAGTGTCCGTTCACATTTTGAGACTAGGTTGAAGCATAGTTCCTCCCAAGTCTTGTGCCGTGATTACCGTGTCAACGGCTTTTATCAAGTTTAGCAGCACGAAAATATTCTATGGTTGGATTCTTCTTTCAATCCGTAATTTATTTGAGTATTGAATACATTTGGCGATGTGGCGGTTTGTGCTGAAATAAAGGAGCTGGACGGTTTTGCTGTTCTTTGAAGTCTGCGCATAAAAGAAGCGCAAAAATTGTTTGCAATTCTCATTTTTCCAATTCAACAATGTGGCAAGGTTAGACGTAACAAAAATGAAATTTGCTACTTTGCCTCCACAAAAAAGTAAAATTGCTAGTTTTCGTCAGCAAAAGACCCGAAGTGTTCGTAAGAAATTTTGAGAGTGCTAGTTGAATACCTTTGGTCTTCCTTCGCCACACTCTTCACTTCGCTAAATAAAAAGCTTTTGGGTTTTTTCCAAAATGTTATAATGTTTCTATTTTTAATTTCGCCACTTCTTCAATGGTTATAAATTAATTTCAAATAATTATTCAAGGTATATAAAAGTATTGAATGTATTTAAATGTATATTTTGATGTTGTTAAAATTTTAACACTTCAACTTTTTGCAAGCTGGTAAATTCAAAGTAAATATATGTATACGTATTTTAAATAAATACACAAAAGAAGCGCGTCCGCGATTGCCGGTTGGTAGTTCAAGACTGTCGATTCGAAAGGTGTTTGAAGGTGATGGCCCCTCGTCGGTGTTGGCGCCTTCAAGTTCGCCACGCACGGCTGTGCGTGAGGGTGGCGCGCGCCGCCGTCTAATTTTGGGATGTAGGCGGCTTAAACACTAGTTTTCGTATGGTACGTCAATAGGTTGAGCTGGATTTCGATTCGATATTTAACCGATCCTTTTTTTAAAAATCATTTTATCTTTTTAATTTATGGAAAATGGAATAAAAAGCACATACTACAACTTAATGTAACTAAATCCGTGGCACCAATTTAACAAGATTTTAATATTTTTATTATTATTGAAATTTTTTAATATGAGTACCCATTCAAAATAATGATAAAATTGTTAAGTGCTTGATTATTTATTTTATTGGAAAATAAAAAATAATAAGTTAATAATGTGAATATTTCCTTGTAGTAGGTCTGTTTATCGAATCTAAAATAAGTACAGAGCGGTTCAGAGTAGAGCAGCTGTCGAAAACAAATAAAGCAAGCTGGCGTGACTCAAAGCAAATATCTTCATGAATAGTGATAGAACTTTTAGAAAAAGTATGGATTCCGGTGCTCATAACGAAATACTAAAATCAGAGAATCGTTGCAAGTACTCATACTCAGTAAAAAGTATCGAGTATTATCAATCCAAGTGAGTTCTTCAAAATGTTTAGCAAAAGTGAAGAAACTTTGTATTTTTATTCCTTTCCTGAAAATAAAATGTTATATTACGTTTAGTCCGAATATCAAATTTGTAAGTTCCTTAAGAAGAAGAGATAGACCTATCAATAAGTATATATAAATAAAAAAAATGTGAGGCGCTATAACCTCCGAAGAGATCTAAGGCCGAGCTGCTCTTCTAATTTGCGTCGTGCTCCTCTTGATTTTCCCTACAAATTGGCCGGACGGGACCTACATGTTTTATACCGACTCCGAACAGCATCTGCAAGGCAGATGAGTTTTCACTGAGAGCTTTTCATGGCAGAAATACACCCGGAGAGCTTGCCAAACACTGCCGAGGGGCGACCCCGCTTAGAAAAATTTTCTTCTAATTGAAAAACCTTATTTCTAAAATTTTGATGTTGCTTTGCCCGAGGTGTGAACCCAGGACATACGGTGTGGTAGGCGGAGCACGCTACCATCACACCACGGTGGCCGCCGTGTCAATAAGTATACCGGAATTATTATGATGACGAGCTGAGATTATTTAGCCTTGTTCGTCGGTCTGTTTGAACGCAAACTTTTCCCTAAATATTTTTAATACATATCTTAATGATATTTCGTGAGCAGGTATATTTTGGGTGTGTGATTAATCGTTTGTCGGAACCGACTGGATCGGACTATTATGGCATATATCTTTCATACAGCCGATTTTCCGGATATAACGGTTATTATCATTTCTTCCCCATTTTAACAGCTGGAAGCACGAAATTTCATAGGATGCTTATATATAACATATATCCCATAAAACCGATTGTTCAGATAAGAGCTTTTTGTAATTTCTTCCTCATGTTAACAGTTAGCAGCTTATCATTACTTCAGATGCTTACATATGTATAAGCCAGGCGGTTTTACCTGAAAAATTCGTAAGCATTGGTTATGTATTGTTTCGGCTGACTTGTGCCGAAAAGCATGCTAAGGCCTTAACTGCGTGCGTAAAGTAATAGATTTTTATGCGCCCTCAGTCGTTATACAGTGACACATATTCGTTTACACGCGGTCTTAATTTAAAAATTACCACTTTGGCTTTATTTTGTTTATGCATTCATAACAACAAATTCTAGCCAATATTCTTTGTTCAAGTAACGGAAATTTGAATTGCCAAAAAAACCTGTTTTTGTTATTGTTGTTGTACTCTTATCATCACATATTCAAAAATACTACTACGAACAGTTGCATATTCGTTTAAACGGTGCCATTCATGTTTCTTGGGGTCTTTGAAATAGGTTGCAGACCACAACATTCCACTTATGAAGTGGCCTGCATGCAGTCCCGATTCGAAGCCGGTAGAAAGACTTTGTAGAGCAAAATTTATGCACAAAAGTCCACGGAAACCTTAACAGAACTCAATTATAGTTGAAGTTGGCTATTAAAGAAGCTTGAAAAGATTTAAGCAGAATACTACTGCAAAATTTAGCCAAGTCGATACTCAGTCGAATATATGAAGCCATTAATAAAAATGGAGGACCAATTAATTGGTAAAAATTTGATAAAAGGATAAATATTTAAAAATAAAGTTGCTGCGTTTAAACGAATATGCACCTGTTCGTAGTAATATTGTTGAATATGTGATGATAAGAGTGCAAAAACAATAACAAAAACAGGTTTTTTAGGCGATTAAAATTTCCGTTACTTGAAAAAAAGAATATGGGCTAGAATTTGTTGTTATAAATGCATATACAAAAGAAATCCAAAGTGGTAAAATTAAAATTAAATACGCGTTTAAACGAATATGTATCACTGTACTATGTTTCCACAGCACCAAAACCAAGTTGATTTCGGAAGATTCTTAATTTCAGCCGAAATTAGCTCGTAATTAGCTAATTTTGTAATGTGAAAACTGTCAAGCGAAATTAGAAATTCTTCTTAATTTCATCGAAATTGAACCCAAATTATGTGCAATTTACTGAGCGACTCTATAATCGAATGAGCCAAGATCCCGCATTCCGGAATTGTTGTATTTGTAATCGAATTTGAAAAAAAAAGTTTGATGACGTAGCGCTTTTGAAATTTTTCGATTTATTACATTTCTCTCATGTTTCGCTACCAGTGTTCGGAGTATTTAAAACTGTTACCTGAGTAAACGACTACGCCGGAGTAAAAATAAAATTTTCTGATTATATTTTTTCTTAATTTTTGAAAGCGGACGAACAACTAACATCAAATTGATTTGGTGGCTTGGCAAACCTTTCCATTGTGTTTTGCCATGAAATGTTTCTCATCAAAAAAGTTATCTGCCTTATCAGATGTACATGGAGCCGGCCCAAAACGTGTAGGATGACAAATTAATGCTCCCATTAACACACCACATTCTATCTCCCCGGATATTTATCGTGAAAAAATATTATTATTATTAGTTTCGGTTTACGATACATATTTCATGCTCTTTTAATGACAGAAGGTTTCAAGACCGGTGCAGATTCCTGTAGGACCGATAATGGCGACCTGGGGATCTTGCGGTGAATTTGGACAAGACGAAGTACTGTTGACGGATATAAATTCGAGACTGTGAAGAAACTTCAAGAAGTGCGGGCAGGATTTACAGATCGCGCCCGGAAACATCGTTTGCTTACATTCTACTTCTTCTTTTCTCATTCCGTACGAAAAAAGTATAAAAACTGTGAGTAAACTGTGAACAAAAATGTCTCAAGACACAAACAGTGAATTCACGGCATTTCATCTAATCTTCACTTGTAAACAATCAGCTTTTCATACGTATACAATAAAAACTTCAACCAAGAGATATTACGTAGTAATACTATTTAGTTTTCAACTCGACCCAAATAAACCTTTGAGATAAAAAATGTAGTAGGAGGTAAGAGCGGAGCAAAATACTCCGATTGGAATAAAGTCTGAACACTGCGTTAGCAATAAAACATGTTGTCAAAAGCGTGACGTCACGCCGAGAAAATTTATTTCACAGCTAACTACGATTTTTTGCAATCTCATTTTTTAATGCGGGATCTGTTTATTGGTTCATGGAGCGACTCTGTGGTCAAATTCCAAAAACATATTGTGACGAATATGAGTGACACTAAGTGATACTCACATCTCTAGTCTGATGTTAAGTAAATGAAGTCACAACAACAATAAAGCGAAAAGTCACTTGTATCTACATAAACGAATATAACATTATGTCTACACATATGTACGTACACGCAGCAGAGAAGAGATGCACAAACACATGCAGATATCTTATCTGAGATGTTCTCAAAAGTACGCAATTGTATTTGTTGAAGTGTCGCTCACAAATCCACGCATATGAGAAGCTATATACGTATATCTGTAGTTATAATTATATGGCGGTAACTAAGAAAATTCTGGAAGCGCCTAGAAGATGTCACGAGGAAATCACAGAGTATAAAAGCACCAGCGGTAGAGGCGCTATAATCAGTTTTTGATTAAGCACGCAATCTGTCGGGCAATAGTAAAGTTTAATTTAAGCTATCAGTTAGTTTGGCTATTAAGCCAGCTAGTTGCAAAGTATAACTGTTATTGTGAAGTACTTTAATAAAGGCCATTTTTCCATTATTCAATATTGAAGTTATTTATTCAAAAGTTTAGTGATTCGAACTTAGCAAAAGGGCAAATAAGAGGATTTGCAGTAAATTCGTTACAATTGGTGAAAGAAGAGGAATTGTTGAATAAATTCCAGAGGACAACAAGGGCATGGCAAAGTTCAGTGAATTGAAGATCCAGCAACTGAAGAAGGAGTTGGACAGCCGTGGATTGAATACAACCGGGAATAAACTCGAACTTCAGGCACGACTACGAGAGGCAATGGAATTAGAGGGAATTAACGTGGAAGAGTATGTCTTTCATCTTGATGACGAGGAGACATCAAAAATTGAAGAGAGAAAGGAAACATCGCAGACAGTTACCAGCACAGACTTGAACATGAAATTGGCTGCAATATCTGCACAAACATCGACAGTAACTTCAATGTCGTCGTAAATGTCATCTCAACTGGAAGAACAGAAGACATAAATGGCATCACAATTGGAAATACAGGAGGAACGCATTTCAGAAATGTCGACACAGATTACATCCAACATGGGAACTCAACTGGAAGAACAGAAGACATATATGACATATCAGTTGGCTGAACAGTTGAAAGCACAAGAGGCTCGCATATCCTCGCAGCTGGAGGCGCAAGAGATAAGGATATCATCGAAGCTGGAGGCACAAGATACAAATATTTTACAACTCGAAGACAAAATCGATTCCGAGATTGAAACATTGAGAGGTCGTATACAGGAGCTGCAACTAAATCGCTCAGCTGTTTCAGCAAGCAATCCGAAGGTAAAAACTCCATCTTTTGACGGCTCTGTTCCTTTCCAGGTGTTTAAGATTCAGTTTGAGAAGACCGCAGCAGTGAACAACTGGAGTGCTGAAGATAAAGTTGATGCGCTATTCGTGGCATTGAAAGGATCTGCTGCTGAAATCTTACAGACTATTCCCGAGGGGGAGCGGAACAACTACGAAACATTGATGAGTGCTCTAGAGAGGCGATACGGAAGCGAACAGAGGAAGCACATACACCAAATAGAGTTGCAAAACCGTTACCAAAAATGAGACTTTGCAAGAGTTTGCTTCGGATGTTGAAAGGTTAGCACCGAGAAGGTAAAAATCCAGAGTTTTATAAATGGCATACGGGACGTCGAAACGAAGCGAGCCACATACGCAAACCTAAAGCCAACATTTGCTGAAACGGTATCACATGCATTGACTCAGGAAACTGCCTCCCTATTGAGTAAACCAGCATATAAGGCTCATCGTGTGGAAATAGAAAGACCAGAGTGGGTAGACACAATTTTGGAAGCATTGAAGGGTACGCAGCAGAAGAATAATGATGCAGTCAAATGTTTAAGTGTGGAAAGCAAGGGCACATTGCGCGTTATTGCAACATCAACCCTAACAGTTCCAACAATGTGGGTGGTCGCAAACTCAGAGCTGCAGGAGATGAGCAAATCTCAAAATCCACTCAATCGTTAAACTAAAGAGAGTCAGCCGCAAGGGGCGACAGCTGGCTCCCTCAATTGAATGCCCCATAATCTCTATCTCGCAAATTGGAAGAAGGTCAAGCAATCTTACTGTCGGAGGACATGTGGATGGAAAGGAACGTTTACTGACTGTAGATACGGGTGCATCCCATTCCATCATTCGATCAGATTTAGTCAATAAGAAGATAGGACCATTGCTTGGAGCAAGATTACGTACAGCCACGGGAGAGGACACCCAGGTAATTGGAGAAGTAGCAATTGGGAACGTCACGGCAATACGCAATTTTATAGTGGCAGAGATTGTTGATGAAATCATAATTGGAGTGGACTTCTTAATCGACCAAGGCATCAAGATCGATATGCAAAGCAAGACGATGCGATATAAAAACATGGATGTGCCACTTAATTTTGGCTACGAGAGAGGCTACAGCAGTAAACGAGTGCTGGTGGAAGAGAGTCAGCAAATACTACCAAAATCCGAAGCAGTCATCTGGGCAAAGGTTGATGGAGATTGCGGGACAAACAAATTGTGGGTTGTCGAAGCAGCAATAAATCAGCACTGAACATACTTGTAGGAAAAACCCTGGCTATGACAAAACAAGATGGACGTATTCCTGTAAGAGTACTCAATGAGTTCAAGTCACCATTCAATTTGACCAAAGGATCTATTTTGGGAAGATGCCAAGAGGCCGAAGTAGTTATTAACTGTGAACAGCTCCAGGAACACGTTTCATCTAGTAATACTGATCTTTCAAATGACATCACGGCATAGACGCAGGGGCTAGAGGAAGCCTATCAGAGTAAGGCAAAACAACTGCTCCTAAAGTACGCGAACATATTTGACCAGGATGGTTCCAAACCAGGCCGCACCAATGTTGTGAAACATCAAATTGACACTGGAGATGCGAGGCCGATCCGTCAAGCTCCACGTAGTGATCCACTGGCGAAGCGGGAAGTTCTGAGTCAAATCATACAAGAAATGAGCAACAGCGGCGTCATCGAACCATCAGCTAGTCCATGGAGCTCACCGATGGTACTTGTGAAGAAAAAGGATGAGAAATGAAGTTTTGCGTGGACTATCGCAAGTTGAACGACGTCACGAAAAAGGATAGCTACCAATTGCCGAAAATTGACGACACTCTGGATTCGCTATCTGGTACGAAATGGTTTTCCACACTGGACTTGAAAAGCGGCTACTGGCAAGTTGAGGTGAAGGAGGAAGGTAAAGAGAAAATAGCCTTCAATGTCGGTGATGGTCTTTGGCAATTTACTGTGATGCCTTTTGGACTTTGAATGCACCAGCTACTTTTGACAGACTCATGGACAAGGTACTGAAAGGACTACATAGGAAAACATGCTTGGTTTACCTGGACGAAATCATCGTATTGGGCAAGAACTTTAATGAACATCTTAAGAACTTGGAGGAAGTTTTCCTGAGAATAGCTGGCGCTGGTCTGAAGTTACGTCCCAAAAAGTGTGCGCTGTTTAAAAAGAAAGTAAATTATTCGGGTCACAAGGTAACGACAGAGGGCATCTGCACTGCGAACGAAAATATTGAGGCTGTAAAAGATTGGCCAATACCACAGAACCTACATGAATTGAGAAGTTTCCTTGGGCTGTGCACACATTACCGCCGATTTGTACCAAATTTTTCCAGCGTATCCCATAGCCTCCATGAGCTTACAAGAAAAATAAAGCTTTTGAATGGAAGAAGGAGCAAGAAGTAGCTTTCCAAAAATGGAAGGAGCGTTTGTGCTCTGCCCCAATGTTAGCATATCCGATTCCAAGAGCAACATTTATTCTAGATACAGATGCGAGTGGATATGCTATAGGAGGCGTTTTGTCACAACGGGTCGATGGACAGGAGAAGGCAGTTCCATATTACAGCCGTTCAATTGGAAAATCAGAAAGGAACTACTGCGTTACATGGAGAGAGCTGTTGGCATTTGTAGAGTGCATTAAAATTTTTCACAAATACCTCTACGGCCAGCGATTCCGCGTCAGGAGAGATCACGCAGCGTTGAAATGGCGTCTGCAGTTCCGTAATGCAGAAGGACAATTGGCACGGTGGATCGAGCGGCTACAATGTTTTGAATTTTTCATTGAGCATCGGAAAGGTAGTACCCATGGGAATGCCGATGCAAAGTCACGAATACCATGTAGTTTGGAAAGCAAGCACTGTTCAAAGGCCGAGGCTAAAGAAGACATTATAGATTTTCGGCTAATGACTATAACGTGTGCGGATGAAGATACAGATCTGTCACATGTTATGCAAGTGCTCGAACGAAACGAAAGACCAAATAGAGAGGAGATGTCAGCAGAGAGTCCCATTGCGAAGTCATATTGGGCACAGTGGAACAGTTTAGAATTGATATCCGGTCGCTTGCATCGAGTATGGGAGAGTGAGGATGGTCAATGCAAGAAGAAACTGATAGTTGTTCCCAGAAAAAGGATTCCTGACGTGCTCAGCGATTTGCATAATGGTCCAAGCGGAGGTCATCTTGGAATCACGAAGACGCTCGAGAAGATTAAACAGAGATTCTATTGGGTTGGTTGTCACTGAGTGGATTGCGAACTGCGAGGTTTGCAGCAGAGCGAAAGGGCCTAAAACCCGAAGTCATGGCCAGATGAAGCAATATAACTCAGGTGCGCCATTTGAAAGGATCGCTATGGATGTCGTAGGTCCATTTCCTACTAGCAGCTGCTGAAGCAAATATGTACTGGTAGTTATGGATTATTTCAGCAAATGGCCAGAGGTATACCCAATTCCAAATCAAGAAGCAGAAACAGTAGCAGAAGTGTTTATATACAATTGGGTTGCAAGGTATGATGTACCAATAGAGTTACATTCTGACCAAGGCAGGAATTTCGAATCAGCTGTGTTCCAGGAAATGTGTAAATCATTGGACATACGAAAAACACGGACAACTGCATTGCATCCTCAGTCCGATGGTATGGTGGAACGTTTCAATAGAACCTTGGAGGAGCATTTAAGGAAAGTAGTAGACAAGTACCATAAGGAGTGGGATACCCGCATACCATTATTCCTGATGGCTTACCGATCAGCAGTGCATGAGACAATGGGCCAAACCCTTGCAAAAGTAATTTTTGGCAATGACCTTCGACCGCCAGCTGATTTGAAGTTTGGGATAGATGCCGATGCGGAGAGAAAGGTCAAGAAATCCACTCGTGTCTTGGAAGAAGAGCTGAGAGAGATACACGATCTTGTAAGACAACAAGCAAAGATTATGAGTGACAAGATGAAAGCGAGGTACGATAAAGCAATTAATTCGGAAGGGTCTCAGGAAGGAGATTTGGTGCTGTTATACAACCCGCAACGAAAAAATGGTTTGTCCCCGAAATTGCAGTGTAATTGGGAAGGCCCATACAAAGTTGTAAAACGGATCAACGATGTAGTGTACCGCATACAAACCATTGGCAAACCACGAACCAAAATTAAAGTGGTTCATTTGGAAAGGCTGGCAGCGTTTAGATCAAGAGATTTATCTGATAGGGACGATCAGACTTAGGTGGAGGGCAGTGTGACGAATATGAGTGACACTAAGTGATACTCACATCTCTAGTCTGATTCTAAGTAAATGAAGTCACAACAACAATAGCTGTATTTCGTTGCTAACTAGTACAATTAAAACACTAGCTAGCTTACCGGATTGCATGGAAAGCAACAATAAAAAGCAATCCAGTTGAGTTGGCTAAGCGCTTTCAGTTGAAACCGCTTAGGTAATTGTCGACCTGATTGATAGTGTTGTATAGTGTTGCATATTCACAAGTAGGGCACTATTGTGAACGAGCGAATGAAATGAACATACGAATGTGCAGATAAACAAAAATAACAAAATAGCAGCGTGGCGGCAGGGTGACATTCATACAAACAAACACACGCATTTCATGTATTTTGTTTTTGTAATTCTCTGGTTGAGTGTCAAAAACATACTGCGCTAGAAGTATAAATGTCATAGCAGCGAAAAAAGTTACAATTAGCTGATAAACCATTTGTATGGTTTTGGCATACTGAAACTGTTTAGCTAGTTGAAGCGTTTTCTTCAAGCTCGCTTGAAAATAAAATACACCTAATAAAGCAGACAGTCACTTGTATCTACATAAACGAATAAAACATTATGTCTACACATATGTACGTACACGCAGCAGAAAGAGATGCACAAACACATGCGGATATCTTATCTGAGATGCTCCCAAAAGCATGCAGTTGTAATTGTTGAAGTGTCGCTCACAAATACACGCATTGGAGAAGCTATTTACGTACATCTGTAGTTATAATTATATGGCGGTAGCTAAGCAAATTCTGCAAGCGCCTAAAAGATGCCACGAGGAATACACAGAATATAAAAGCACCAGCGGTAGAGACGCTACAATCAGTTTTTTATTAAGCACGCAATCTGTCGGGCAATAGTGGAGTTTCATTTAAGCTATCAGTCAGTTTGGTTATTAAGCCAGCTAGTTGCAAAGTGTAAAAGTAATTGTGAAGTACTTTAATAAAGGCCATGTTTCCATTATTCAATATTGGAGTTATTTATTCAAAAGTTTAGTGATTCGAACTTAGCAAAAGGGCAAATAAGAGGATTTGCAGTAAATTCGTTACAATATTTTTATCTTGAACGTTTTAATTCGGTTGTGGGAAAAAAGCGAAAACAAATGTCATTTCAAATTATGCAAAAGAAGAAGCATAATCGTGTGGACAGGAATGTAATTTACGAAATCATACTACCGAAATCGTCTACTGTGTAGACATAGTATTAGAGTATGAGACTATTAATTTCAGGGTCGACCTTATTAATTAAGTGTCGTTATTAAAGAACTTCAGAATTTTGTGTATTTTGTGTTGGAAACGTTTCTATAGCAAATGAAAGCTGTGGATAGTGAACAACTTTTTGTCGTTTTAAATTTTTTTTTTTTTTTGCATATTTTGTTTTGTTTTGACAGTTGTTAATTTGCTTTTCAAAATTGAAAAAATAAACTCCGGTTTTTGATGCTATGTACGTACTGTAACGAAGCTTTTTTTGATATTTGCTGGGGTATACTCGCCGTGCCCAGGGTTCGTTTACCATAAATTTGTATTAAAGGGGCACCTTGCAAATCGATTTAATATAAAAAACTTCACTCTCTTTATTGGTTCTAAATTCTATAATATAAAATAAAACGTGTTTGTATACTTGCGGTATCCTTGATTGCGGTGGCGGCCCTTAGCGGTCCGGCCGTATTCCGTTAGTTGGGTCCCGTTAGTATGTGGCGTCGGTGCCTTGATGGGCCTTATGACGGCGTCTCTCTCTGCTGCGGTGCTCTGTCGCGCCTTACGTCGGCGTCTACTTGTATTGCTGAGGCGATGCTCTGTCGCCGTGTTCCTTTAGACGGATCCCGTTAGTATGTGGCGTCGGTGCCTTGACGCGCCTTACGTCGGCGTTTCCTTGTATTACTCTGCTGCGCCTTGCGTCGGCGTCTATTTGTATTGCTGGTTGCTGGGCGATTCTCTGCCACGCCTTGCGTCGGCGTCTACTCGTATTTGCTGGGCGATACCCTGTCACGCCTTGCGTCGGCGTCTACTCGTATTTGCTGGGCGATACTCTGTCGCGCCCTACGTCGGCGTTTACTTGTGTTGCTGAGGCGATGCTCCGTAGCGCCCTACGTCGGCGCTTACTTGTATTACTCTGTCGGTGTACCTCTGCTGCGCTCTGCCGCCGCGCTTGGCGCTGGCTTAGCCTGGCTGCGCTATGCGTCGCCGCGTTGGCGTGACCTCTGTCGGCGTACCTCTGCTGCCGTGGTTCGCGCTGGCTTACCCTGGTTACGTTGTGCGTCGGCGGACCTCTGATGCGCTTTGCTGCCGCGCTCTGCGCTGGTTTACGTGGGTTGCCGCTCTGTTGTGGCCTCTGCCGGCGTACTTCTACTGACGGAGGTGAGCGGGTGTCACCTGTCGCGGTTGCGCGTTACTGTGCCGGGCCTTTGGTCTTTGGGGGTGATGCGTAGAGAAGGTCAACCGCAATCACCATTCCACGACTCGCTCCTATGAAGTGGATTCCTATTGCGTAGAGAAGGTCAACTGCAATAGGGATATACTTCGCTAGTAGCTCTGGTCACGACCACAGCTCCGTGCTGACTGATTGCTGTGCTGCTGTGTCGCTCCTTTTATGGCTGTTGTGTTTGGTGTTGCTAGCTCAAATGGTTGCGTTGCCATGGTCACCGTGTTGCTGTTGAATGTTGCGAGCGCTCGTTGTGTTGCTGAGATTTGTTGGTTGGCCGTGTTGCTAGAGCATTTTGTGGCCACTTGTTGTGTTAATGTCGTGTGAAATATGTTGTGGGGTCGTTTTGTGTGGGCCAAATTAATGAGGATTTATTTGGTCCTCACAGTACGTACGCTGACGTAGCAAATGTATAGTCGTATAATTTTTTGGCGGTTTGTGTAAAAATACTATACCAGTTTGCAAATACTATTGCATTTGACCATTTGCACAAAATCCTGAACTCTTGAACTATTATAAATTCCATATCTTTGCAATCACTTAATTTGTGAATATCATACTTTTATTACACTGAAAGAAATGGTGCTAGTAAAATCAACAAATCGGTTCAGTTGTTCTTGACTTAACGGATATTCGGTGAAATTGATCGAATTATGGTTAATTTGACCGGGTTCTTTGTCAAACGAAAAAATTAGTTTAGTAATTTCAACAGAAGAGAAATTGCCGCTGTTAAGTTAACAAAATTCTGTAAAATTGACAGATTCCTGGTCAATCTAACTGGTTTTTCTGTTAACACAGCTGATATCACTGGTCATTTCAACAGCGATCAATATTCAATACATGAGCAAATTTCAAAGAGAATTTTACGCTCACTTGGCTCTCTACTTTGTACTTATGACGATGGTGCCACTTGTTTAAAAATAAAATACCAAAATAAGAATACCACCAAATCGAAAAACGCACAAAATGGGAAAGCACCGAAAAACTAGTTATCAGTACAAAACGAAAAACCCTTTTTTGAATTTACTGTGCAAAAAATTTTGAAATACCGGGACATCTATTTATCAGGTACAATTTTGCAATTTCTCCTCCAAGCGAAATGCAAAATTTCGCCGTCTTGTTGCAAAAATTTTGTTTCAACGAACAGGATTTTTCCAAAATTAGTAACATTTTTATCAAGTTTTTACGTATTTTCACTCACGCGAAAGAATTTAATAAGATAATAAAAAACATCCTTTTTAATGTTGATGTTTCCGAAAACATAGCAGTTTGAGTTGTTTTGGAATTGTTTCTTTACTTTTCTATAACTTACAAGTTCTCTATTTAAAATGTTATGTCAAACAAGTTTTTTTCGAAACAATCAAGTGTGGCAACTACATGCGAGAGAAGAAATTGAGAATGAGCTGAGCTGCAACTGAAAGAATTGAGAATCAGTTTTGTGACTACTATTTTCATTACTATTTGCAAAGCGAAGTTCAAAACTATAAATTAAATATATTATAAAATAGGGGGGCTCATGAAAGCATATAAACTTATAAGGTATAAAATTATATCCATTTACACACGCTGTTATATGAACGCACCTAGTAATACTCTTGATAAACTTGATTGTTTATCGGCTGTATTATTGCCGAACAACATTTTTTTGATTGTTATACAAATTAAAAAATGCCACGATTAAGTAAAAATTAAAACTAAAACGTCTTTACTAAGATATACTTGTAAATGACTTGCTAATGTTGGAGATTTCTGATGAAAATGCCTGCTGTAATGTCTGCAAGGTTGCATTCCTTTGAGTTTACCGCGTTTACACAATGAAATGTGCGCGTAAATTTATACAAATTGTGTAAATGATTTTTCATACAAAATTTGACAGTTCGTTTACGCACTAGATAAATTTATACGTTTACACACTTTATAAGGCATTTATGCGGTTACATGAGTCCCCCTAATATAAAATTTGGTGAAAGTGCGTTTAATAAAACAAAATAATAAAGTGTATAATGTTTAATGTGTGCCAGCATATTTGATGTAAGCCCAATTGACGTTCGGTTATTACGTACCACCGTGGTGTGATGGTAGCGTGCTCCGCCTGCCACACCGTATGCCCTGGGTTCGCATCCCGGGCAAAGCAACATCAAAATTTTTGAAATAAGGGTTTTCAATTAGAAGAAAATTTTTCTAAGCGGGGTCGCCCCTCGGCAGTGTTTGGCATGCGCTCCGAGTGAAAACTCATCTGCCTTGCAGATGCCGTTCGGAGTCGGCAAAAAGAATGTATGTCCCGTCCGGCCAATTTGTAGGGAAAATCAAGAGGACCACGACGCAAATTGGAAGGGAAGCTCGGCCTTAGATATATTCGGAGGTTATCGCGCCTTACATTTATTTATTTATTTATATATATGGCAACATAGGTACTTTCGTACAAAGCTGTCGCAACAACTTTTTTTTGATTTGACTACTAAAAAGAGCAATTACGAATCAACGATTTGTGCGCAGTTGATTCAACATCTTGTTGCGATGGATACAAATTGACAGACATTTTGGTTGAATTGACCCGTATTTCGGTTGATTTTACCAGCCTTTTTCTTTCAGTGTATCATTATAAATTGACATTAAGTGAGATTGAAATAATTTCATAATAAGACGTAGAGATAAGTCAGACGGGATTGGGAGAACTGGTATTTGAGTTGAGAGAATTGTGTGAATAATAAACAATTAATTGCTAAAGAAGAATTAGTGTGTGATGAATCTAATTATAGAGCTAGGACAGACGGACGGTATGACGAAATAGTCGGCCTTATTAGGGCAATTCAGAACATTAGCAATGGATTCGAGTATATGGCAAACTACAGAGAATTGAGGGCGATGCGGATCACAGAACTGAGTACGTAATTTTGTTTTTCTTTATTGTCAGCTCTGTGAGATAAAGACCCAAAGTAACCCACCCACTCCGACGAGCAGAGCCGTTTGCCACAAGCGCACTCAAAGGTCATCGCGTCACAATTTATTGTTCAGATTTTATGATTCTTTCTTAACTTAGATTAGTGTTCAGCTTATTGTAATAACTAAATGTGCATTTTTTGATTTTTAATAACGTTATTATGATTACTACATATTTTAAATTAAATTAATCAAAAAGAAAGCGTTTGAGTTAAACGATGTCTTATAAAGGAATTCTAAAAACCCATTTCGGAACTCAGCAATTTTAATGTCGCTTAGACGAGGTATTGCGCTACATGACGTATCTGAAACTCCTTTTAAAAGTCAACAAAGTCATTTGTAGACATTAATTGAACCTCATAAACAAGGCTCGCTGATTTTTTCAATGTTACTACTTCTGGGGTTCGCTTTCATTTGAACAACTATCGGCCCAGAATAAAAAATCGGTAAAGTCTCTTGTGATTTCAATATTATTTTATAATAAGTTAAGGCAACATCGGCAGCATTACGACCCTTTGTTTCCTCATGCCAAAGAACGCAGATGTCTTAAGCTTTTTCTTATCCCTTTGTCGCATTTTAAACCTTACCAAGTAGCGCAACTAACAGCTCATCGCTCAAAATTAGCACACACACAAACATCACTAAAGGCCATATTACCAAAATCTATAAGAAAACGAAAAGTAAAGAAAACAAAAGAACAGTACAGCGTTATCACAACACATAATATCAAGTGGACACTCTGCTGACTTTACTAATGCGAAGATTATTGACAGGGAACGGAAAGAAACAACAAGATACACTTTAGAAAGCCTGAGAATCATGGAAAGAAGAGAAAAGACGATTAACAAGAAAGAAGATACAGACAATATAGCATCTGCTTACATTACGTGTTTAGGAAAATAGTTTTTAGTATTGACGAGATTACCATAGCGTTAAGTTGGTATTGATTTACTGTCCATAAATGTCCAATGTTTTTATGTTTTTCAAAAGTGTTGTATGTTCAAAGACAATAGTTTTAAATAATTTCAAAAGAGGAAAACCCCTCGGCAAGGTACAATATTGTAAGTTGGTTTTTCATGTATTATTATCTGTTTTTAGTTGATTTTTCATACGGATTTATCAAACTCAATAGAATTGTATGTAATTTAACATTTTTGTATTTTGTTGTTTGTAACAGATTTAACAAATAAACACATACCCCTGATGATGCTAAAAAGTTATTAGCGAAACGTTCGGTTAGAAAAGTGTAATCATTTAATTTTATTTCGCACTTAAAAACAAAAACTTAGACCGGAAAAGCCTAATAATATACCTTCAGATTCAATAAGAACTGGTCGGAAATACATAATATATGAAAAGTAAACCTTTTAAATAGACATAAATGTTATAATTTTAGAATATATAGCATTTAAGACACCTTATTTGAAGTAGTTAAGAGAAAATCTTTGCTTATATTTAATGATTTAGCTATTTTTTCTACATTTATCTTTAATATTGATAGAAATAATGAAAGTATATTGACACAATGCCACACTTCTCGCCCTATTCTTCATTCCACTCTATTCGACTGCCTTCTTTTACTGCCTTCCACTCTATTCGCAACATAACCTTTTAAGCTGCCAAACTATATACATAGTAAACAATGAGCGCACGTTTCATTAAAACATACAATTCGGCTCATAAAGTATATATGTATCTATTTTTAGTTCAAGGTTCGATTCGAGCTCAAGGCCAGAACAATAATTTTTTTCTAATGATATAATTATCATTTTGGCATTGACAATAAACAAATCCAGCATTATCAGTGATTTGCAACAGATGGCGTAACGCCGATTAAATTTTGGTGTTTCATTCAATTTATTCAACAACACCTATTAATAAGTACAAAGATTAATATAATTAAATTTTAAGTTACTCGACACGTCTGGTTGCTAAGAAAGTATAAGAAGAATAATAACATAGCAAGATACAATGAAATGTCAAAATGTATTGTTGTGGTTGTTCGTTTACTACTCCGTGCTAGTCGTTGATAGGTGGCTGGCAGAGCTGCCACAGTACTCCCCTTTTAATGACGAAGTCACTGTTGGTTCAGGAATCGAACGCGCCTTGACTTCTCGTATGTTCGAGGGATCGGTTTTGTAGCTGCCTCATCGGAACTGGTATCTGTATCTTCACGTATGATGAAAGCTGGCTTTAATCTGTCAACCGATACAGCAACTTTCTTGTTGTTCATCTTCACGTTAAAAACTCTATCAGTGGGACGATCTATGACCTCGTAGGGGCCGGTGTAAGGAGCTTCTAAGGGCTCTCGAACTGCATCTGTCCTCACCAGTACGTGCGAACAGTCATATAAGTTTTTGAGCAAAAATAAACTTTTCTTCGAGTTATGATGAGCAGCTGGAATAGGCCGAGTATTGCGCATATATTCGCGGTGCTTTTCCAGAAAATTTTGTGGATCGATAGTTTTGTCTAGGTCTTCAAAAAACTCATTGGGTACTCTGATTATACCACCATACAACATTTCTGCAGTGGAAGCTCGAACATCCTCCTTATAGCATGTTCGTAATCCGAGTAACACGGTCGGTAGTAGATCTGGCTATGGAGTTGCTGGGTCACACATGAGCGCTGTTTTGAAGGATCGATGCCATCGCTCTATCATCCCATTAGATTGGGGATGATAGGCTGTGGTGTGTATGCGTTGACATCCGATCATGTTCGTGAGAGCTCTAAAAAGTGCTGACTCAAATTGTGTGCCCTGGTCAGTCGTGATGGTCTTTGGACAGCCAAACCTAGCGATCCAATGAGTCCAAAAAACTTTTACTATAGTCATCGCAGATATGTCTTGCAGGGGAACGCCTTCAGGCCACCGTGAAAATCGGTCGATCATAGTCAAACAGTAACGATAATCGTTTACCTGGGGCATTACAACGATGTCAATGTGCACATGATCAAACCTGTTGTCTGGCATGTCGATTTTATGCGGTAAAATGGAGTTGTGTCTATGAATCTTTGCTCGTTGACAAGGTAAACAAGCCTTTGCCCAAAGTGCCACGTCTTTGCACATCGAAGGCCAAAAATACTTTTTTCGTAGTTGTTTTAGGGTTGCCTTACCACCCGGGTGTGAAAGTCCATGTATCGATGCAAATACTTTGTGACGCAACTCTTTAGGTACGTATAATCTTATATTTCCAGTAGAAATGTCGCAGTAAACGCTGTTGCCTTCGAAATTCATGGTCTGTAACTTTAACGAAGTGCTTCCCTGTAGAAGTAGAGGTAGATCAATATCTTTGGCCTCTGCCTGCGCAAGCTCCGAATAATTTACGCTGGTTGGCATTGAAATAGCATTCAGACGTGACAGGGTGTCAGCTACTACGTTAGAGTCACCGCATACGTGCATAATCATCGTAGAGAATTGCGAAATGTAGTCCAACTCTCTTAACTGTCGCAGCGACGCTTTCTCGGGCTTCTGCTTAAAGACGTGAATAAGTGGCTTATGATCTGTCTTGATGACGAACACGCGTGCTTCCAACATATGTTTAAAATACCGTATGGCTTCATAGATGGCCAGAACCTCTCGATCGTAAGTGCTGTAATTCCTTTCAGTACTAGTAAGTTTTCTTGAAAAAAACCCTAGAGGCTGCCAAATGTCATCGCAAAGCTGTTCTAACGCCGCACCGCACTGCAAGCTTTGCATCTGGAGCTGGGTGAGCCAAGATCGTAGCTTCTGCTAAACTACGCTTGCAATCATCAAAAGCTTTGAGAGTTTCATTAGTCCAGTTGATTTAACTTTTGTCATTCTTTCGCATGTTGCGTGTGAACTCGCTCAGTTGCGTATGTAGTTGTGATGCCTTTGGAATACACCGCCGATAGTAGTTGATGATACCGAGAAATCGGCTAAGTTCGCAAAATGTGTCAGGTGGTTTGTAATTCCTTATGACTTCTACTCGCTCGGCGGGTGGACGTACACCATCGCCGTTGATGACATACCCCAGAAAATTTACTTCAGGTTTTCCAAGTTGACACTTATTCACATTAATTGTCAAACCATGCCGCTGTAATATGGAAAAAACTGTGTGAAGGTGATCTTCATGCTCGCGCACTGACGTGGACATTACCAGAATATCATCTATATATACGTACACGAAATCGATGTCTTTAAAAATACCGTCCATAAACCTTTGAAAGGTTTGAGTAGCGTTCTTAAGCCCAAACGGCATGTAGAGAAATTCATAAAGCCCGAAAGGAGTGCATACTGCAGTTTTTTCCATATCCGTTTCGCACATGGGGATTTGATAATATGCGCGCACCAAGTCAATTGTAGAAAAAATTTGTTTTCCATATAATTTCTCTGATAGGTCATGGATGTGGGAAATTGGGTATCGATCTGGAATGAATTTACGATAGTCCCCACAAGCTCGCCAACCTCCCGACTTTTTTTCGACCATGTGGAGTGGACTTGCCCATGGACTTTTTGATGTTTGGCAAATACCCTGTTCGAGAAGAAAATTAATTTCATTCTTTGCACTAGAAAGCTCATCCCCAGCTAAACGTCGCAGCCGATCGGCAATTGGATTTCCCTTTGTTTCTATATGGTGTCTTACGTTATTACCGCTACTATTATTGTTGAATTTACGTGAGGGTTTTGTAATCTCTACAAAACGTGTTAAAAGTCCTGCAAAATCGTTAGCGCTGTTAACTGTAGAAATATCAAACTCGGCAGTGTCGACTAATTTTCCGCTTGTGGTAAGACCAGTGGTCCTGTCAATTAGACGTTGTTGATTTAAGTCAATTAATAAATTATAGTGAGTCAGAAAATCTGCCCCAATAATCGCTATATGAGTATCAGCAATGGTAAACGTCCAGTTCAACTCGTCTTAACCCTAAATCTAGTTTGAGGATATGGTTTACGTATGTCTGTATGACTGTTTGGTTGGCAGCATACAGCTGAAGCTCATTTGGTTTTAATTTTAAATTAGTGAATTTACGTGGTATAACGGAAATAATCGAACCCGAGTCTACGAGGAACTGGAAGCAATTGTGACGATCGTATACATGTAGTCTTGTTTCATGAAGTGAATCATCAATCGGTTTAGTTCTGTTGCTGGTCCTGTTATCGCTGCTACCCACCAGCGTGACTGGCAGCAGCGGCTATAGTTTGACGAATTAGTGTACGTACAATTTGGACGACAGTTGCGTGCTTTATCGCAAAATTTGGACCGAAAATAACATAGATGTTTCCCTCCATCATTACTAGTTGTTGTTTTGTCCCTACTGGAGGAAGGAGCCCGGGAGGTTGAACGTTTTGTCGGATTATTCTTAATTTTGTTGATGTCGATCTGCAGTTTCTTGACCGACTCAGATAGTGACTTAAGTGTATTGACAATTTCCCCCAAGGACTTGCCGTCGCTCGACAACGCGTTAACTGAAAACGAAGCAGCACTTGATAAGTTTCCCTGTACCGCTATCATATTAAGAGAGTTAGAGCTGACTGCTTCTAACATCTTGTCAGCAATAAGCGCTAATTTGCCCAGATCGTCTTCTTTTCATACTGTTAAAACTGGGCGTATAGAATTGGGCATTTGTCCTAAAAACAATGTTCTAATAATGGCTGCACTGCCTGGGCCCGGTGCGAGGCGCTGCATGTACGATAACATCCCAGACGGCTTATAACCGCAGTGCCACCGCCTTGCAACAATCGCCGTAATTTACTCTCTGAAGATTCAGAAAATTTCGCTAGTAACCTACTTTTAAGAGTGGTGTATTTATTTTCGTTCACTAGAATCTTTATATGTAGCACTACGCAAATCGTATCGGCCGGCATGCATAACCCTAATTTAGCTTGAGTTAAAAATTGCCGATTGAAAAAAACTCGTTCAACCGCAACATCAGAAAAGATAATATTCTAGAACGTTCAAAATGGTCTTCCTAAGTTGAATGTGTGCATTCGCTTCTCGCTAATTCGTTGAACGTTGCTTTTCAAAATATTCTGTGCCGATGTATGTGTGTATATGCTTCTTCTCAAATTCGTTGAATTTCGTGTTGGGAATTTTCCGTGATTTTGCACTATCGTTGCTAAAACGCTTTGCAAACGTGTCGAAAACTGAAAAATATTCTTGTTGAAGATCACGTCGGGGTCACCACTTTGGTGTTTCATTCAATTTATTTAACAACACCTATTAATAATTACAAAGATTAATATAATTCACTTTTAAGTTACTCGACACGTCTGGTCGCTAAGAAAGTATAAGAAGAATAATAACCATTGTAAATTTTACCAAGTAGCGCAACTAACAGCTGATCGGTGAAAATTCGCACATTCACACGCACAGTTCTCGGCTCAGTTTCAAAACAAAACTTTAGATTATTTAATTCAAATTTTAAAGTGAGATAATCCTTACAAATTTATGTATACAGAATATATATGGGGTTTTTGTTGTTTTTAAAACAATAGTTTTATTTATATTAGCCGTGTTTTTTAACACGCGTATATCCGTTTACGATTAAACTTTATATTGACTGCTAAGAGACAAACTATAAATACACCTCTGAAATTGCTGCGCATAAATTTTGTCCTACTAAATTTCAATACGCATTATACTCAGATGTAACTGAAATATGTGTCTTTGTTTCACCCTGTACACTAATTCTATGTATTATATGTGTGTCCACAATTCATCGCAACTGATTCAGCTATATGTTATACCCTATGGCCATCAGAGCGTTGCGTCTCCGCTTTTCGGTACACCCTGTTGCTGTAGCTAGTTGTTTTACCACAGCCGCTAGATGGGTCTCCTAAGCATTATCTAAGCGAAGATAGGCGTTTTTTAACACGCGCAAACGAAACGTATAAGCGCGTGTTAAAAAACACGGCTATTAAAGCCTTTATCATTTTTTTTTTTAACTTTGAAAAATCTCCGAACACCATTCCTTCATTATATGACATTCGACTGCCTAGTCCACTGCCTTCCACTCTATTCGCAACATAACCTCTACTTAAGCTGCCAAACTATATAGTAAACAATGATAATAACATAGCAAGATACAATGAAATGTCAAAATGTATTGTTGTGTTGTTCGTTTACTACTCCGTGCTAGTCGTTGATAGGTGGCTGGCAGAGCTGCCACAATATATAGTTGGTAAGGAGGAATAGAAGTAGCAATTTATCAGTCAAACAAACCACCGCTGTATAGCTAAATGGTTAGCGCAGCGTGCCTAAAACGTACTGATGATGAAGGCTTAGCACCCATCGAAATGGATATATTTGCGCAGCTATGGCAGGTTGTCTGAAAAATTTTCTATTTACTATTCCAAAAGCAAAATACAATTCTTCAATTATAGAAAAATTAAAAAAACAATAATTATCATTAGGAAAAAATTATTGTTCTGGCCTTGAGGTCGAATGGAACCTTGAATCATTTATCAATATGCCGATAAAACAAAAACAATTGTATCTTTTTTTGTCATTTTAAGAATTGTGTGTTGGAAGGCCAGTCATCATTTGTATCTCTTTTAAACGCGGCTCGGGCTAAAGAATATTCTTTCTTATGAGCAGCCATTGCCTGACATCATCCGTACTTCTTTTATCCAATTAAATGCAAACAATGCGCAGCTGGGTATATCAAGTTCGGCTCAACATTACTTAGAGACCTTTATTCGTTTTCAAACTTTTTTCTTTCCTGGACACGGTAAACTCGCATTTTTTCCTCTTCCAAATTAACTAACTTTCGCCGAAACTGAGATTAAATATGTTACTACATATGTATTAGCTACTTAATTAGTTAATATGAAATAAGTAAAGTAATAAAATTCGTTTCGGTCATAAATTTGTTGTACGGACTTGTTTGAGGTTTTGTAAAATATCAATTAAAACCCTTGATTAGCATAATTAAAAACTGTTCAACTGAATGCGTGTTGATCAAAGCAAAGAATATTATCAAACAAGTAAAATCTCATAAATAGTGTGATAAGCCGATGCGGCTCATCAGATTTGGTTTATTAATGTATGAATATAAAATCTCAAAACTACTCAATTAAACTACTCACTACGAATATTATACTGAAGCGAATTGTATGGCACTTTATGAATAGGTTCGTGATTCCCATTGTTGGTAACAACAGAAAAGGGGGCACATAGGCCTAAAATGCATTTCAAGGTTTGTCCGAATGCGTTTTTATACAAAAATATGGAATCTGCTAAATGAGCTAATCAAATTTATCAACAAGAAAAATAGTTTGTATATTTTAATGATGTGGGCGGCCGCCTTAGTGTGGTTGTAGCGTGCGCCGCTTCCCACACCGAGGGTACTGGGTTCTCACTCCCGGGCCAAGTCACATCAAAAATTTTGAAGCAAGATTTTTCAATTAGGAAGAAAATTCTAATCGGGATGGCTCCTCGGAAGTGATTTGGCAAACACCCTGAGTGTATTTGTACCATGAAAAGCTTCTCAGTGAAAATTCATCTGTATTTCAGATGCCGATGGAGTCGGCATAAAACATGTAGGTCCCTTCCGTCCAATTTGTAGTAAAAAATAAAGGAAGCACGAAGCAAATTGGAAGAGAAACTCAGACAAAAATCTCTTCGGAGATTATCGCGCCTTGCATTTATTTATTTTAATTTTAATTATGTACTAAATTTTACTTAGTTTTTAAGTAGGTATACAGGATACCAGCTAATAATAATAATAATAATAATAATAATAATAATAATAATAATAATAATAATAATAATAATGGAGGCTGAGCTCAGAGCTCCACCGGGGTCACAAGGTGGCGGTTCGTGAACGGCCTCTAGTAGGTTAGCTGCGAATAACCAATAAGCAGTCCTCGACCAAGAGCGACCATAGAGGAGGGCGTGACGCAAAAGGCCACACATACCCAATAAATCTTGGTGGCAGGGCGAGTGGGTGCCGCCCTAAAACTTCAATAAGCATCCTCAGGATCGAGCCCAGTAAGATCCTGACGGCGACAACTGGAAAATGTTAAGGAAAGATTGCTATGGGATGGCGTGGACGGTATTCTACCATCTTAGTAGCAGAGGGTGACACCTCGTCGAAACGGCTGGTGGGCTGATATCGTCTTCAGCTCCGTCTCGTTAAAACTTTGACAGGTCTCCAAGTACGTTCGAAGCCACGTCACCATTAAGTTGGCGGTGCAGGCTCAGTTGAGATGACTCCTGACTTACGCCGGATTCTGGCTCTGAACACAGACTCTCGCGTGGCCTCCCTGCACATGCAAAAATAACCACGGGAATCTAAAACGGCGACTGCACACCGGGCGGAGATAGCGGCTTGGGGCGGAGACCCAACTGAAAAGAAATGAGCCAAACAATTATAATGCGTAAAAGTAACGATGTTAGTGATAGCCGCGTAGCCGCTTTTCAAAGGAGCAGCAAGGTGCTCCGATCGCCGGTGTTAAAAGCCGCTACCAATGCGACAATAGCACCAGCAGAGAAACAAGGTGGCGGGTCAGCAATGGCCAGGGATACCCCACGACGAACGCAAGGGGGACACAAGCTAGGGAAAACAGTAGGAAAGTAGATGCCACCCCATTTACCCCTGGACAGCAAGGTGACGGCAATGACGGGCGGGAAACCTCCGTATGCGGTGCAACGCCGGGGAGGACAAGTCAAGTTTACCTCCTCGAGTATGCAAGAGTTGTGCTGCGCAGCATGCAGGCTGCTGCGGCCAAACAGAAAAATGTGTCGATGGACATAGAGAACGGCATGGCACAACTTGAAGAGACACTGAGTCGCAGGGATTCAAGGGGTTGTGTAGCGCAATATATAGCTTCTCCAACCCAATTGTCAACCTCACCTTCGAGCGGCGAATCCCGTTTCACTAACAGATGAGGCTCTGGCGACCCCAAGCTCCTCATGGAACTTGGGGGTGGGGAGGGAGGGATGGCCTGAAGGTTCAATGTGGCCATATAAATCGTTCCCGAGATGGTCGGGCCAGCACCTTAATGGTGCTGTGTTACCGGAGCGTATCGGATCTGTATCCGACAAAGGACCATCACATCGATAACACTCCCCAAAGCCTTCGGGGAGTAACCTAATCGCTACAAAAACAACAACAACAACACTGAGTCGCATCCGCTCTTTATTAGAGGGTAAAAGCGCAGAGTACACCGAACCGGAAGCGACTCGTGGGAACAAAAGAGCACGAACGAACTCTTGCTCGGAACCGGGGGCCTCGGAGGCCAAGAAAAAGTTCTGCGAAGACAATCTCGGGCGAGTCCTGGACCACCGTAAGGAACCGGAAAGCCAAACCACGCCCTGAGAAAGACAAAGGACACCACCTGGGCAAGCCAAGAAGGCAAAAAGAAAAGGCAAGCCCAGAAACAGACGGGCCGCAACTTTCGTAGTTAGACCAGCCCAGGGAAAGAACTACGTCGAAGTCGTAGGAGCCATCTGGGGCGAGCTTCGTCCTGAAGATACTCGGACCGTCATACGCTCCGTCCGAAAAACCAAATCCGGGAGTGTACTTATCGAAACTGCACGTTGCGGCGATAAATCAGCGTTCATCCAAGCGATAGGAAGCGCTGTTGGGGAAGCGGGCGAAACCAAGCAGCTTACACGACGAATGCGGATAGAGGTGCTGGGCATGGACTGTCTGGCAACCGCCGAAGAAGTTGCTCAGGCTGTTAGGAAAGCTGCTGGCGGGGAAATGACGGGACAGGTCCGTGTGTCTATTTTCTCGGCAAACCAGCGTGAACAGAAGATGGCAGACATTGAATTGGACGAAGCTGTTGGCGTCCTTTTACTAGCCAAGGGCAAGATCTGTATCGGCTGGCTGCAATGCAGGCTTAGACAGAGGGTAGACGTGCAGCGATGCTGCAGGTGTCTAGGCTATGGACTCCAAAAAGCAGACTGCAAAGGCCCTGATAGAAGCAGTGCTTGCTGGAAGTGCGGACAGAGTGGCCACCAGGCCTCGGCCTGCACGGAAACTCCAAAGTGCTTTTTATGCCAGTCAGAGAAGGTCGACCACCTTCCCGGGTCTGGAGCATTCAGCACCTTCAGGGAGGCACTCGCTGCCGCAAAGGCCAAACAGGCGCGCAAGTGACCAGGTTCATCGAAGGCAACCTGAACCGAAGCAGGTTAGCCGATAGTCTGCTGGACCAACTGGTTCTTGAAAACAGAGCCAGCTATGCCATCATCAGCGAACCTTATAGAGTCAGGAGTGACTGGCACGTAGACTTAACAGGTGCTGCTGTGATCTGGATCCTAGACGCTGGCCGTACGAAGGCGTGTTGTCGGAAACGGCTACGTACGCGTAACAGTGGCGCACACCACACTAGTGAGCTGCTACCTGTCCCTAAACGATCCAATTCAAGGGTTTAAAGATAAGCTAGAACTACTCGAAGACGATTTGCGTGATGAAACCAGTAACGTGGTCGTCGCTGGAGATTTCAATGCTAGGGCTGTTGAGTGGGGAATTCCCCAGACTAACTCCAGAGGAAGGCTAGTGCTAGAAATGGCTGCCCGACTTGGATTGATCATTCTGAATACCGGCACGACCCCGACATATCGGCGACCAGGCTTTGGACACTCTATCCCTGATATTAGATTAGTATCGGAAAACCTGCTGTCAAAGGCGGCTGGATGGAGGGTGATGGAGGATCTCCCGGGTAGTGACCATAACTACATCACCTTCCATCTTAATGACTCAGGGCAAAGCCGGACAGGGATACCGCCCCGTATGAAAGCAAAATGGGACGCCTCTAAGGTTGACGCCGCAAAGTTCTCCGCTGTTGTACAAGCGAGCGCACGAAAGATAGTCGACAGTGCCGAAGCGGCGAACGCTACGGTAGAAGCCACGCATGCAAGACCTCAATGCCACGAAAAGGGCCTAGGAGAGGTCAAAAACAACTGCACTGGTGGAGTAGCGAAATCGCTGAACTACGCAGGGTATGCCACAGAACGCGAAGGCTGGCGACCCGCGCACGCAGCAGGCCTGACGCGCTAGAGCATGCGGAGGCATACAAAAGAGCAAAAAAGGTTCTCTGTGCCGCCATAAAGCAAAGCAAATTTGATAGCTGGAAAAAGCTTTGCAAAAAAGTTGATCGTGATCCTTGGGGACAAGGGTATAAAATAGTAATGGGGAAATTCCGCCCACCGAACCAAACGATTGATGAGGGAAAGTTGCGAAGTATAGTAGATGCTCTGTTCCTCACTCGCACAAGCAGAGAGGGTGACCACGTCACCCACGAAGGCTACGACGTGCAGCCGTTCAGTGAGGGATACCAGCTGAAGCAATAAGACTGTCTGCTAAGAGCAGTCCTGTGTTGCTGTTGCACATTTATAACAAATGCCTGGAAGCCAGGATCTTTCCTACAAGGTGGAAGACAGCGCACCGAAAGGCAAGGGAGACCCGAACTCCCCGTCGTCTTTTCGACCATTATGCATGCTCGGCACGGCCGGGAAAATGATGGAAAGCCTCCTTAAACAATGGCTGATAGCAGCCGTTGACGATGTAGGTAGTCTGTCCCATCGGCAGCATGGTCACTCCACAATAGATGCCATAGCCGAGGTTATAAATGCGGTAAGGAAAGCCGAAACCGCGTGCCACCAAGCTAGGCCGGTTGTCTTACTGGTCACGCTGGACGTGAAAAATGCCTTTAATTACATCAGGTGGGACGATATGCTCGATGCGCTGAAACACTCTTTCAAGGTACCTCCTTATATACTAGCCATATTAGGGGACTACCAAAAAGATCGCTGGCTCACGTACGAAACAAACCAAGGTCAGAGAAAGGTGAGGATAACAGGCGGAGCAGCCCAGGAATCGGTGTTAGGTCCCGACCTCTGGAATGCTTCGTATGACAGCCTCCTTCGTTTGCTTTTCTTGCCACTTTCGCAGAAGACGTGGCTGTCGTAATTACAGCACGGAACTGCGAGCTAGCGCAGCTTAAATTAAACCAAGTAATGCTCAGTGTAAATAGATGGATGAGTGACCATGGACTTCAGCTCGCGACAGCGAAAACTGAGATCGTAATCCTCACGAAGAGACGAATTCCCACCATTACCAATATGATGGTTGGAGAACAACAAGTACAAACACGCAGCTCCACGAAATACTTTGGGGTGAGGCTAGATAGCAAACTAACCTTCTCGGAACACTTTCAAGGAGCCTGTGAGAAAACTGCAGTTACCATAGGATACTTAAGCCGATTAATGGCAAACACAGGCGGGCCAAGGCCATGAATAAGAACGCTGCTTGCTTCCGCTTCGGATTCTATACTCTTGTACGGTGCAGAAATTTGAGCGGATGCAATGAAATTCCGAAAGTATCGAGCAGCTATTACTTCTGTCCAACGCAGAGGGGCGCTACGAATTGACTCAGCTTACCGCACGGTATCCGCAGACGCAGTTCTTGTTATTACGGGAACCATACCGATACATCTTCTCGCTGAGGAGAGGAAATCAATTTACCACCTCCGAGGAGAAGTACGTAGAGATGTTGCTGCCGCGCAGGCGCGAAAAGATTCTATCCGACGCTGGCAACAGCAATGGAGCTGCAGCACTGCAGGCAAGTGAACCAGGGAACTGATTCCCGAGCTGGAGCCATGGTTAGAACGGCCACATGGAGAGGTCGACTTCTACCTGAAACAGTTTTTAAGTGGCCACGGCTACTTCCGGGAATACCTCCACAGGATGGGCAAGGTTGAAAATCCGAATTGCTTATACTGTGGGCTCATAGACGACGTACGCCACACCTTTTTCGAATGCGATCACTGCGATCGTTGCTGTGCGGCAACGAAGAAGATTGGAAGTAACACTAGGCGACCTATCCCCGGGCAGTGGCATCCATAAAATGACCTGCGGAAATGACAGATGGGACATGGTCAGCAGATATGCAAGGAATATTCTCCTCGCTAAACGGCAAGATGGTTGCTTACCCCAATAACGTGAGAGTAGCCAAAGAGCTCACGTAGCGCGATTTCGTGCCCGAAGTTATGCTAAACGCGGTCCCAGGTGCGGAAAATGCGCGGGCCGTTGGAGGTTAGGTTTTAGTGGGTAGCCCATGAAGAAAAAGAAAAGGAGTCCTGCACTCGGAGAGGCTCGCTGCTACAGAGAGTAGCACCGAGGCTTAACAACCCGGTTAGTGCATAAAGCATTTTCTCCTTCCACGTAACAAAAAAAAAAAAACAAAAAAAAAAAAAAATAAATAATAATAATAATAATAATATGTAATAATAATATAATAATAATAATAATAATATGTGATAACAATATAATAATAATGATAATAATTGTTATTCAATTATTCCATTTTGTATCAGGGAACAGCTGCACAGAAAGAAACAATTACCAGCATATTGCCATCGCACCGTTTCGAAAACTGACATTCGAAACAATGATATTTTTCTCAGATATTTCACTGAGTATTCCATGGAACATCAACAGGAGAGTACTTGTCAAAACATCCTAACAAATTTATTCATGGAGTACTCGTAAGCAAAACCAAAACTGGAGTAGATAATCCATATAGGAGTACTTATATGAAAAAAATGTAATTAGGAGTATTTTTCACAGCGCAAGACCCAAAATTAAATCATCTCCGAGAACCATAAAGAAGGGCCCAAAAGCCTGATTTTCAAAATCGAGGGAGTTGGCTCCCAGCCAGCCATCAAACGAAAGACCTATTGAGGAGCCGCATTATTAGAGAAGCACATTTTTAAACGGTTTTATTTAGCTTGGCCGGCACGAATTTTGTAATTGAAATTTAAGTAACTTCCCGATAAGCTACAAGCTTAAAACATGGAATATAGTTCAGCACCGATGACAATGCAATAATAAGAAAAAAACTCCGATAGGTGGCGGATGGATCGAAATATTTAAAAAATTGTATTTACTGTCCGATTTGGTTTATATTTGGAATACATAATACATGCATAAATAGAAAGCGACCTATGAAAAAAATCGCCGCTAGATGGCGCTAGGATCGAGATATTTAAAAATATTGTATTTGTGGTCCGATTTGGCTCAAATTTGGAACACATAATACATACAAAAATAGAAATATAACTATGAAAAAAATCGCCGCTAGGTGGCGCAAGGATCGAACTATACAAAAAATCGTGTTTGTGGTCCGATTTGGCTCATATTTGGAACAAATATTACAAACAGTCCGGTAGGAGTGACATCAAAATATTTTGGAGTTCGAGGACGGACAAGCATACGTGGCGCAGAGTCGAGTAAAGTCTTTGGAAGGATTATGTATTGAAGACTTAGATTGTAACAAATTGTCAGGAAAGAGTCCTTGTAATAATGAGTCACTAAATGAACTAAATATAATGAGAAATAATAGGAAATTAAATAAATAATAATAATACTAAAAGCTAGAAAATAATTAGGTGGGTCCTAGGTACTATCTTCACACTCTTCATCAATCTAGGGCGTTGATCAGACAATTAAATAAAAGCGTTGGACGAGTCAAATTTCTATTGATAGTCATATATAAGACTAACTGAACCTTAATAAGGTTATGCTACGCCTCACCTTTTTAGAAATTTCACGCGCCCAACGCTTTTATTTAATTGACTGATCAACGCCCTAGATTGATGAGGAGTGTGATGATACTACGTAAGACCTACCTAATTATTTTCTAGCTTTTAGTATTATTAGTACTTCATGTAGGTGTTGTTTTCGATGAAACCGTTTAACTTAAATTTTTTTTTTAAATTATTTAATTTAATAAGAAGTTTTTCTTATACCTGTTACATATGTATATAATTTATGTTGTCTTATAGGAAAAAAGTGCCATATGTGATCTGGAATCATGAAACGACCCTATTGTGCGAAAATACCGTTCTTCACTTTTTGAGTGATTCTTATAGGAAATTTAACGCTCGTTCCAATGGAAATCGCAGTTTTCTATCTTTCTTAGTTTTGTTTCACAAATCGCATTTAAAGCCAAATCGGAGCACAAATATGATTTTTGGAAATATTTCTATCCATGCGGAGTTTTTTTCTTATTATAGCTTTGTCGTCGGGTTCTGAACTATATTCCAAGTTTCTAGCTTGTAGCTTATCGGGAATTTAATTAAATTTTAATTACAAAATTCGTTCACAACGGCCAGCCGCTACACAGGGTCAAGCTAAACAAAAATTTTAAACGCGTTTTTCTCGAAAATTTGTTTTCGCACAATAGGGTCGTTTCATGATTCCAGGTCACATACATATATGTATCTATCAATAGATTAGGAAACACGAATTCAAAATATGTGCCATATGCCTTATGCCAATATGCGTCAGAGCTAGGGATGGCAAAAACATGAAATATTCAATTAACAAATCACAATATTATAATTGCAGTTATTGAAAAATTATTTTAAAATCAAATATTTTATTTTATATTGAAATGTTTAATTTGATGGCTTGCCTGCAAAATTTCAAATGAATTTAGATCCATATTTTCCTCGTTGGCGGTTAAGGGACATCAGATTCTCAAAAATCGCCTCTTCAATCATAGTGCTAATTGTTGACGGACATACAACACTCATTGTTTCTGTAATCTGAGGCTTCGAAATCAGTAAACATAAATGAAGCTTTTTGGAATAGGGTGATCATTGGTTTAAAATGTATTACCCAACGAAAAAAATACTTTTTTACTAAGTTTCGTCTAAACTGATAAATGCATAAGATTTTATTGTACAGCAACTTTTAGATAGTTGCGTCAGTTAAAAATATTATTATACTCAGCTGAGCAGAGCTCACAGAGTATATTAACTTTGTTCGCATAACGGTAATCCGTAACGGCATAAACTAATCGAGATAGATATAGACTTCTATATATCAAAATGATCTGGGTGAAAAAAGAAATTCATTTAGCCATGTTCGTCCGTCCGTCCGTCTGTCCGTCCGTTTGTAAACACGATAACTTGAGTAAATTTTGAGGTATCGTGATGAAATTTGGTATGTAGGTTCCTGGGCGCTCATCTCAGATAGCTATTTAAAATGAACGAAATCGGATTACAACCACGCCCACTTTTTCGATATCGAAAATTTCAAAAAACCGAAAAAGTGCGATAATTCATTACCAAAGACGGATAAAGCGATGAAACTTGGTAGATGCGTTGACCTTATGACGCAAAATAGAAAATTAGAAAAATTTTGGACAATGGGCGTGGTACCGCCCACTTTTAAAAGAAGGTAATTTAAAAGTTTTGCAAGCTGTAATTTAATTTGGCAGTCGTTGAAGATATCTGGATGAAATTTGGTAGGCACGTTACTCCTATTACTATATGTGTGCTAAATAATAATTAGCGAAAAAAGTTTTTTTTAAGTCAAATTTTAACGAAAAATTTAATATCTTTACAGTATAAAAGCAAATTATGTCAACATTCGACTCCAGTAATGATATGGTGCAGCAAAATACAAAGATAAAAGAAAATTTCAAAATGGGCGTAACTCCGCCCTATTTCCTTTAATTCGTCTAGAATACTTTTAATACCAAAAGTCGAACAAAAATTTACCAATCCTTGTGAAATTTGGTAGGGACATATATTCTTTGACGATAACTGTTTTTTGTGAAAATGGGCGAAATCGGTTGAAGCCACGCCCAGTTTTTATACACAGTCGACCGTCTGTCCTTCCACTCTGCCGTTACCACGATAACTTGCGCAAAAAACGATATATCTTAACTAAACTTAGTTCATGTACTTATCTGAAGTCACTTTATCTTGGTATAAAATATGGCCGAAATCCGACTATGACCACGCCGACTTTTCCGACATCGAATATTGCGAAAAATTAAAAAACCGCCATAATTATGTACCAAATATGAAAAAAGTGATGAAACATGGTAATTGGATTGGTTTTTTGACGCAAAATATAATTTTAGAAAAAAATTTGTAAAATGGGTGTGACACCTACCATATTAAGTAGAAGAAAATGAAAAATTCTGCAGGACGAAATCAAAAGCCCTTGGAATCGCAGGAATACTGTTCGGGGTATGACATATATAAATAAATTAGCGGTACCCGAAAGAAGATGTTCTGGGTCACCCTGGTCCACATTTTGGTCGATATCTCGAAAACGCCTTCACATATACAACTAAGGGCTACTCCCTTTTAAAACCCTCATTAAAACTTTTAATTTGATACCCATATCGAACAAACATATTCTAGAGTCACCCCTGGTCCACCCTTATTGCGATATCACGAAAAGGCGTCCACCTATAGAACTAAGGCCCACTACGTTTTAACTAATCATTAACACCTTTCATTTGATACACATGTCATACAAACACATTCCGGGGTTACCCTAGGTTCATTTTGCTAAATGGTGATTTTCCTTTATTTTGTCTCCAAAGCTCTCAGCTGAGTATGTAATGTTCGGTTACACCCGAATTTAGCTTTCCTTACGTGTTTTTGCCTATTTTCGATAATTTAAGAAAACATTTTTATGAATTCTTTAACTGAAGCAATTTCAAAAACGGTCGAAAAATTTGACAGTCTGCATAAAATTTTACAATTAAAGTTTTTAATATAAGTAACTGAGTATTAAGATTTCTAGCCCAAGCAGTTTTAGCCCGCCAAATTACAGGGTAAAAGTCTCACAAAATTCGCATTGAGTTTTGACAATCTTTTTTTTTCCAAAGCGTGTTTTAGATGTTCTACGATGGGCGCATAATTTTATTTTCTATTTATGGAAGAAAAATTAAATGGCAACTGTTTTGAAAAGCGCATAGTTTTATTTTTTTAGGAGTAAAATTTAAACAGTAATTTTTTTCGAGAAAGCCGCCAAGTTTTGGATATACTGTTTCTATTTCTACGCAAGCATCGACAATATTCAGCTCTAGAACTTAACATCTCAAATAAATATATGTCGTCCTGTGTATGATCCAATGGATGGTAAACATTGTCAACTCGCTAACAGTTTCTATAAAATCATCGGTGTAAATAACTTATTTTTATTAGTGAGCACTAGGGCGGGTCGATTTAAAAATCGCCCATTGCTCTGTGAAAATCGTATTCTAGGGATCAAAATAGGAAACTTTGCCGAAGGAACCATACCTCTAAAACAAATTCTGATGTCCCCCCCTTTGGGTCGAACTTTTGGGTAGGGGCAATTTCAATTCTACCTGCTGTGTCTTGTGGTGGCTTAAAAAAAAAACACAAGCAATTTTGCGATCTACCATATACTTTCGTATATTGCACATATTGTTGTCTGAAAAAATTGATGAGATCGGTCGTATATATAGTATATATCCCCACAACGGATTGTTCAGATAAGAAACTTTTCGTAATTACTGCCCTATTTTAAGAGCAAGAGGCTTCAAATTTCAATGAATGCTTACGTATATAGCATATATTGTTGTCTGAAAAACACATAAACGTCGGTGGAATATATAGTGTATATCTCATACAGCCGATTGTTCAGATAAGAAACTTTTCGCAATTTCTACCCCATTTTAACAGCTATACGCTTCAAATTTTACCGATTGCTTACGTATATAGTATATATTGTTGTATGAAAAAATTATAGAGATCGGTGGTATATATATTATATACCCCATATAAAGTGTAATTTTTGCCCCTTTTTTACGGCTAGAAGCTTCAAAATTCCTCAAATTTCATCAAATAGTTACGTTTACGTCATATATTGTTGAAATACGTGATTCATAGTAGAAGTTTACGCCGATCACTTTATCGGCGGCGGCGGCGTAGGCTCTATTATATACCGGCGGCGGCGGCGTGGGCGGCGCGTCGGCGTACGCCGGTGTTCTTACTTTAAAAAGCTTGATTTTTATACTCAGTTGAGCAGAGCTCAAAGAGTATATTAACTTTGATTGGATAACGTTTGGTTGTACAGGTATAAAGGAATCGAGATAGATATAGACTTCCATATATCAAAATCATCAGTATCGAAAAAAAAATCGATTGAGCCATGTCCGTCCGTCCGTCCGTTCCGTCTGTCCGTTAACACGATAACTTGGGTAAATTTTGAGGTATCTTGAGGAAATTTGGTATGTAGGTTCCTGGGCATTCATCTCAGATCGCTTTTTAAAATGAACGATATCGGACAATAACCACGCCCACTTTTTCGATATCGAAAATTTCGATAAAAACATAAAGTGCGATAATTCATTACCAAAGACGGATTAAGCGATGAAACTTGGTAGGTGAGTTGAGCTTATGACGCAGAATAGAAAACTAGTAAAATTTTGGACAATGGGCGTGGCACCGCCCACTTTTAAAAGAAGGTAATTTAGAAGTTTTGCAAGCTGTAATTTGGCAGTCGTTGAAGATATCATGATGAAATTTGGCAGGAACGTTACTCTTATTACTATATGTCTGCTTAATAAAAATTAGCAAAATCGGAGAACGACCACGCCCACTTTTTAAAAAAAAATTGTTTTTTAATTCAAATTTTAAAAGAAAAGTTAATATCTATACAGTATATAAGTAAATTATGTCAACATTCAACTCCAGTAATGATATGTTGCAACAAAATACAAAAATAAAAGAAAATTTCCAAATGGGCGTGGCTCCGCCCTTTTTAATTGAATTTGTCTAGGATACTTTTAATGCCATAAGTCGAACAAAAATTTACCAATCCTTGTGAAATTTGGTAGAGGCTTAGATTCTAGGACGATAACTGTTTTCTGTGAAAAAGGGCGAAATCGGTTGAAGCCACGCCCAGTTTTTATACACAGTCGGCCGTCTGTCCTTCCGCTCGGCCGTTAACACGATAACTTGAGCAAAAATCGATATATTTTTACTAAACTCAGTTCACGTACTTATCTGAACTCACTTTGTATTGGTGTAAAAAATGGCCGAAATCCGACTATGACCACGCCTACTTTTTCGATATCGAAAATTACGAAAAATGAAAAAAATGCCATAATTATATACCAAATACGAAAAAAGGGATGAAACATGGTAATTGTATTGGTCTATTGACGCAAAATATAAATTTAGAAAAAAACTTGGTAAAATGGGTGTGACACCTACCATATTAAGTAGAAGAAAATGAAAAAGTTTTGCAGGGCGAAATCAAAAGCCCTTGGAATCTTGGAAGGAATAATGTTCGTGGTATTACATATATAAATAAATTAGCGGTACCCGACAGATGATGTTCTGGATCACCCTGGTCCACATTTTGGTCGATATCTCGAAAACGCCTTCACATATACAACTAAGGGCCACTCCCTTTTAAAACCCTCATTAAAACCTTTAATTTGATATCCATATCGTACAAACACATTATAGAGTCACCCCTGGTCCACGTTTATGGCGATATCTCGAAAAGCGTCCACATATAGAACTAAGGCCCACTCCTTTTTAAAATACTCATTAACACCTTTCATTTGATATGGGTATCGTACAAAAAAATTTTAGAGTCACCCCTGGCCCACCTTTATGGCGATATCTCGAAGCGCATTCTAGAGTCACCCTTGGTCCACGTTTATCGCGATATCCCGAAAAGTCGTCCACCCATAGAACTAAGGCCCACTCCCTTTTAAAACACCTATTAACGCCTTTCGTTTGATACCCATATTGTAAAAACGCATTCTAGAGTCAACCCTGGTCCACTTTTATAACGATATTCCGAAAAGGCGTCCACCTATAGAACTAAGGCCCACTCCCTTTTAAAGTACTCATTAACACCTTTCATTTGATACCCGTATAGTACAAACAAATTCTAGAGTGACCCATGGTCCACTTTTATGGCGATATCTCGAAAAGGCGTCCACATATAGAACCAAGGCCCACTCCGTTTTAAAATTATCATTAACACATTTCATTTGATACCCGTATCGTACAAACAAATTCTAGAGTCAGGCCTGGTCCACCTTTATCGCGATATCCCTAAATGGCGTCCATCTATAGAACTATGGCCCACTTCCTCTTAAAATACTCTTTAATAGCTTCCATTTGATACACATGTCATACAAACACATTCCAGGGCTACCCTAGGTTCTTTTTACAACATGGTGATTTTCCCTTACTTTGTGTCCACAGCTCTCAACTGAGTATGTAATGTTCGGTTACACCCGAACTTAGCCTTCCTTACTTGTTCTATTTAAACAATAATATTTAGGAAAGGTTTTATTTGTGTGTATTTAAGCAAATCAACATTTTCGCCATTTCGGAAACATCCGGGGATTTTGCCTCAAAAACTCGCAGTTCTTTCAAAAATTTTCATAAGTAGCTATTTGCGGGGGGATTATTCCTCGTTCACTTACTCTAGGGAGGCTTCGAACATAACCCCGGTATTTGGATTTGGTACTGCTGCGTCTGCTGCAAAGAAATAGAGATACATAAAATGGTCACACTTTTGTCTGTATATCTCGTGGAAAGCGTACTTTCAACTGGGGTTAACTCCTAACTCCGTCGCGAACACAATTTCTTTAAATCATTTGTGGCTCCTTGGTGGTCACGCACAAAGTCGACTTAAGGTTGCTATTAATGGTCTTTTAATACTCATGACTCCCGTGGTAAAGGGCGAACCCAGTTTTTTCGAGCTACAATTCCCGATGATTAAGAGCTACAATTCCCGATGTGCGCTACCAGTCGCTACCACGCCTCCTGACCTTCACACCATATGCCAGCACAGAAGCTATAGCACTGCGTCTTCGAACTTATATGTACCTTCGTCGACGTCACTTTCCTAGAAGCTCTAGGTGTAGTTTCGAAGACTTTCTAACGGATGCTTTTGTCGAGCGAATGCTGGCGAGCTACACCAGAGAAACACGTTGAAACGTTAGAGAGTGACTACTCGACCAAGGATGCCGCCCTCGAAATCATAAGCAGTCTAAGTGGATGTCAATGCGTAACTCATGGGTGAAAATCGTATAATCCTCGGCGCATAATTAAAATTGTACAAGGACCCTGGATACAATTTTTAAAATGTAGACCAAACTTTGCAGACGTTAGTGTTCACGACATTGATTTAAATAGTCTTCTTTAAATCGAAACGATATTTTAGAATGGATGACCGCGTAACTTCAGTTTTCAGACTAGTTCGACTGTCCGCTACGTTAAGGTAATAGCACACACGGTCATTAGTTTGACTATCTTGGGAAAGCTTTCGCTTCACCACTTTGAGTGTTCTTGCGAAGGATAAAGCCTTACCTGGTAAATATATGTGCCTACGTATTCACATTTGTAAAAGGAGCAGTAACACGTAGGTTATATTTAAACTAGGTTGGTAGGTTATAAACAATGTGATTCACTCCAAAGAAGTAGTTTTGGATAGGGCCGCCAACTTTAGGAAATGTCAAACCGGAAGAATTGGGTATTGAAGGATGAAGTGTGAAAATCAAAATTAACATTTGAGACGCTGTTGTATAGCTTCGCAAATAAACAACAGATGTTTGAATGCAAGCCCAAGTGATTTTTCAAACCCTTCTCATACGTACATATATCCTCAATTTAAGTATGAGGTAAGAATCATTACAAAGGAGTGTTTATGCCCCTAGAACCTACTAAAGGATTTTGCATCACTGATTTCCCTTATTCCTTCAGTAAATCGCAATGTAAATTTTTTTTTTTTAATCGGCACCTTTTTTGGGAAATTTGTTTTTTTAACAACATGAGGATAATTTTAAAACATTTTCGCCTTGGGTCATTTGATTTGAATTCATTGTTCATTGTTAATTTTTTGAAAAAAATAAGCAAATTGAGCATATAAATCTTAATATATAAAAAACACGTGTCACACGTTTGAGGCAAATAGACTCCTAAGCTATTGAACCGATTTTAAATTTGTTTTGCACCCCGTGTGTAGTTTGATCTAACTTGAAATATAGGATAGGCTTTATCTCAGTTTATAGTTGCAATATTATTTTATTGCAATTTTTTTTATTTGTTCATACGTAATAATCAAATGTTACGTATACGCAGTGGCACTCATATTTTCAGGTGGTGCGGATATACTTCCGTGTAATTGCTTGGTGTTTAATTAAACAACCTGCTTATCAATAAAAAGTATTAGAGCGAATGATATCAAGTATAGCACATCACCAGGTCCGCCGAGAGGGTGGGGGTTTCTGAGTGGGCCCGCGATTTAGAGGTACTACGCAATTTTTTTTAATTCAGAAAAGTCTTGAGTTGTTCCATGTGCAATTTTTAAGCCGAATTTCAAAAGCAGCGAAAATCTGTATTTTGTTTTAATATTATAGCGAAGTGTGAAAAATAAAAATCGATATATATAAAAAGAAAGGCTAAAATGTGTGTTAGTTGGTCGCCGGTGTTTGAAGAGATGCCTGGTTCAATTTTGTTCAAACTTCCACACAGTTGCGTAAACCTCATGCGGTGGTTACTACATAGGTTTGGTTGCGATCGACGTACAGGGTCTCGAGATATAGGCCGAAACGTGGACCCGAGTACCCCTAGAATGTGTTTATAGAATATAGATAACAAATAAAAGCTGTTGATGAGTTCTTTAGTAGAGCGTAATTTTCATACCCCTGGGTGACTAGGGTCTCGAGATATAGGCCAAAACGTGGGCCAGTGAATGCCTAGACAGTGTTTATACAATATGGATATCAAATGAAATCTGTTGATGAGTGCTTTAGTACAGAGTAATATATTATCCAGAGACGGACTGGGACTGGGATTGGGACTAGGACTGGGACTGAGACTCGGAGTGGGACTGGGATTGGAATAAAATACATTCCACCCTCTGGGACAGGCAATAAGAGATGCAGAAGAATGAGAAGGAATTGAGAGAAGAGAAAAGAGAGATGGAGATAGAATGAGACGAAGATAGAGATATATGAAGCGAAAAAGACTGAGGGAGGAGTGAATAAAAGGATTAGGAAAAAGTGAAGAGCGGGGGGGCAAAGTCATACGGAAAAAGCTTACTAAAATATATGCAAATAGGCAAAATTTAGGGCAGGGCAACGTCTGCCGAGTCTTCTAGTTTATTATAAAACTTTTCTTTTAGTATTTTGTTTTAATAACTTAGTGGTTATTGGATGATGCAAAGTCCGTGTTAAGCTGACATCGAAAGCGCCTGTTTTTTAATAACTTATGAACAGTTAGAGTTACATTTCGCAATTAGTCTCTTATAACTGGCAGTGATACGCATCCGTTGATACCACGTTCGACCATATCCGACCAATTTTCGACATGAACATTAAATGGCCTAAAACAATCATAAACGAGTAGAAAATATACGCTTCCCAATGCAGTCGGTTCTATGTACCGGAGCGACTCGGGATTTTTCCTGACCAAGGACTGTCATTTCAGTGTAACCCCATTTAATTTGTTGCGTCCCTCCCACAAATTGTCATCCTCCCACAGCTCCTTGCAGCAGGACTGCTCCATATTCTCTTGCTCCGGGAAGGTATCGATTCCAATCCGGGTCCGTCTCCTGACCTCGGTCCTGAGAAATGCTTTTGCTGCATCTGCCGGAATAGAATCTTTTTAGGACGGTCATACTCTGTTCAGTGTGTCTCGTGTAAGGGATGGTTGCATCGGACAGGTTGTTCTGGGCTTGATCCCAAAACCCTACGTCCACGTAACTTTTATAAATCTTTTGTGGCTCCCTATTGTTCACGCCCAAGGGCGTCCCGTAGTCTACGCCTGAGCGCCCCCTCCCACCACTACCTTCCTGCAGCCCCGCTGCTCAGCAAGCCACAACTCAAACAGCTGCTACCACTCATAACTACTATCTTCGTAGTAGAGTCGGTAGCAATGCTGAGCATAAGCCCCTGCCCCCGTCTTCTCCCCCCCCCCCCCCTCTTTTCCGGCAGCAATCGTGTAAGCCAGGGAAACAGACTCTTAGTCCCTACCTCCGTTTGCACCGTTTGCCAGCACAGAATATATATGTTTGCGACATCCGCCCAATGCAGCTCCTGCCTTGGGTGGTGCCACTTTTCTAGATGTTCTGGTCTCTGCGACGGCAACCCCCCGACGGGTTTCATCGCGCCATGTTGCCAGGTCGCAAACCCAAATCATCCGGGTACCCCAATGCTTGCCCAAGGACGCCCAGTCCCAGGGCCACAACAGCAATTGCGTCCTGGCCTTCCACAACCCAGGCGTAGTCACCCGTCACTTACCCCCCTTATGCACTTCAGAATTCTGCAGTTAAACTGTAATGGACTAACTGGGAAGATTACGGATATAGTCGATTTCATGAAGCGGCACAACATCCGCATTGCTGCGATTCAAGAGACTAAACTCGCAGCAAGAGCTGCATTACAGACCTGCTCTGGGTGTAATGTCCACAGAAAAGACCGCGAGAGCGGAAATGGAGGCGGCCTCGTATTTATCATACACCACTCTGTGAAATATTATATATTTGATCCTGGCATCGACCGCAGGGACAATGTCTTAGAACGTCAAGGCCTATCTGTCCGGTCAGGCGATGCAAACCTAGAAATCTCAACATCTACATCCCTCTTGCCACCTGTTGCCCTACTGGATACCGCCCTAATATCAGAGCCTTACTCACTGGCAACAATCGCATTATCTTAGGCGATTTCAATGCCCATCACGATCTATGGCATTCAAATTTGCGGGCGGACAGTAGGGGTGAGATGTTGGCGGATCAAATAGAGGAAACGACGTTCTGCACAATAAACGAAGACACCCCCACACGTAAGGTAGGAAGCTGTCACAGTTCGCCAGATATCTCAATCATGAGCGCAGAACTCGTAAACTGCGTCAACTGGCAGCCGATGGTAACATTGGCATCCGACCACCTGCCTATACTTATTTATTTATTTATTAATTCATATTATAGTCTAGGACAATCAGAACCTCCTTACAGACTATTTACTAATATAAAATAAAAATAAATAAATGTAAGGCGCGATAACCTCCGAAGAGATCTAAGGCCGAGCTTCTCTTCCAATTTGCGTCGTGCTCCTCTTGATTTTTCCCTACAAATTGGCCGGACGGGACCTACATGTTTTATGCCGACTCTGAACGGCATCTGCAAGGCAGATGAGTTTTCACTGAGAGCTTTTCATGGCAGAAATACAATCGGAGCGCTTGCCAGACACTGCCGAGGGGCGACCCCGCTTAGAAAAATTTTCTTCTAATTGAAAAATCTTATTTCTAAAATTTTGATGTTGCTTTGCCCGGGAGTTGAACCCAGGGCATACGGTGTGATAGGCGGAGCACGCTACCATCACACCACGGTGGCCGCCACACTAATATATCTTAACTAATAAATATATAATATTCAAATTATTTAATTCAAATGTATGTAGGTTCCTGGGCGCTCATCTCAGATAGCTATTTAAAATGAACGAAATCGGATTACAACCACGCCCACTTTTTCGATATCGAAAATTTCAAAAAACCGAAAAAGTGCGATAATTCATTACCAAAGACGGATAAAGCGATGAAACTTGGTAGATGCGTTGACCTTATGACGCAAAATAGAAAATTAGAAAAATTTTGGACAATGGGCGTGGTACCGCCCACTTTTAAAAGAAGGTAATTTAAAAGTTTTGCAAGCTGTAATTTAATTTGGCAGTCGTTGAAGATATCTGGATGAAATTTGGTAGGCACGTTACTCCTATTACTATATGTGTGCTAAATAATAATTAGCGAAAAAAGTTTTTTTTAAGTCAAATTTTAACGAAAAATTTAATATCTTTACAGTATAAAAGCAAATTATGTCAACATTCGACTCCAGTAATGATATGGTGCAGCAAAATACAAAGATAAAAGAAAATTTCAAAATGGGCGTAACTCCGCCCTATTTCCTTTAATTCGTCTAGAATACTTTTAATACCAAAAGTCGAACAAAAATTTACCAATCCTTGTGAAATTTGGTAGGGACATATATTCTTTGACGATAACTGTTTTTTGTGAAAATGGGCGAAATCGGTTGAAGCCACGCCCAGTTTTTATACACAGTCGACCGTCTGTCCTTCCACTCTGCCGTTACCACGATAACTTGCGCAAAAAACGATATATCTTAACTAAACTTAGTTCATGTACTTATCTGAAGTCACTTTATCTTGGTATAAAATATGGCCGAAATCCGACTATGACCACGCCGACTTTTCCGACATCGAATATTGCGAAAAATTAAAAAACCGCCATAATTATGTACCAAATATGAAAAAAGTGATGAAACATGGTAATTGGATTGGTTTTTTGACGCAAAATATAATTTTAGAAAAAAATTTGTAAAATGGGTGTGACACCTACCATATTAAGTAGAAGAAAATGAAAAATTCTGCAGGACGAAATCAAAAGCCCTTGGAATCGCAGGAATACTGTTCGGGGTATGACATATATAAATAAATTAGCGGTACCCGAAAGAAGATGTTCTGGGTCACCCTGGTCCACATTTTGGTCGATATCTCGAAAACGCCTTCACATATACAACTAAGGGCTACTCCCTTTTAAAACCCTCATTAAAACTTTTAATTTGATACCCATATCGAACAAACATATTCTAGAGTCACCCCTGGTCCACCCTTATTGCGATATCACGAAAAGGCGTCCACCTATAGAACTAAGGCCCACTACGTTTTAACTAATCATTAACACCTTTCATTTGATACACATGTCATACAAACACATTCCGGGGTTACCCTAGGTTCATTTTGCTAAATGGTGATTTTCCTTTATTTTGTCTCCAAAGCTCTCAGCTGAGTATGTAATGTTCGGTTACACCCGAATTTAGCTTTCCTTACGTGTTTTTGCCTATTTTCGATAATTTAAGAAAACATTTTTATGAATTCTTTAACTGAAGCAATTTCAAAAACGGTCGAAAAATTTGACAGTCTGCATAAAATTTTACAATTAAAGTTTTTAATATAAGTAACTGAGTATTAAGATTTCTAGCCCAAGCAGTTTTAGCCCGCCAAATTACAGGGTAAAAGTCTCACAAAATTCGCATTGAGTTTTGACAATCTTTTTTTTTCCAAAGCGTGTTTTAGATGTTCTACGATGGGCGCATAATTTTATTTTCTATTTATGGAAGAAAAATTAAATGGCAACTGTTTTGAAAAGCGCATAGTTTTATTTTTTTAGGAGTAAAATTTAAACAGTAATTTTTTTCGAGAAAGCCGCCAAGTTTTGGATATACTGTTTCTATTTCTACGCAAGCATCGACAATATTCAGCTCTAGAACTTAACATCTCAAATAAATATATGTCGTCCTGTGTATGATCCAATGGATGGTAAACATTGTCAACTCGCTAACAGTTTCTATAAAATCATCGGTGTAAATAACTTATTTTTATTAGTGAGCACTAGGGCGGGTCGATTTAAAAATCGCCCATTGCTCTGTGAAAATCGTATTCTAGGGATCAAAATAGGAAACTTTGCCGAAGGAACCATACCTCTAAAACAAATTCTGATGTCCCCCCCTTTGGGTCGAACTTTTGGGTAGGGGCAATTTCAATTCTACCTGCTGTGTCTTGTGGTGGCTTAAAAAAAAAACACAAGCAATTTTGCGATCTACCATATACTTTCGTATATTGCACATATTGTTGTCTGAAAAAATTGATGAGATCGGTCGTATATATAGTATATATCCCCACAACGGATTGTTCAGATAAGAAACTTTTCGTAATTACTGCCCTATTTTAAGAGCAAGAGGCTTCAAATTTCAATGAATGCTTACGTATATAGCATATATTGTTGTCTGAAAAACACATAAACGTCGGTGGAATATATAGTGTATATCTCATACAGCCGATTGTTCAGATAAGAAACTTTTCGCAATTTCTACCCCATTTTAACAGCTATACGCTTCAAATTTTACCGATTGCTTACGTATATAGTATATATTGTTGTATGAAAAAATTATAGAGATCGGTGGTATATATATTATATACCCCATATAAAGTGTAATTTTTGCCCCTTTTTTACGGCTAGAAGCTTCAAAATTCCTCAAATTTCATCAAATAGTTACGTTTACGTCATATATTGTTGAAATACGTGATTCATAGTAGAAGTTTACGCCGATCACTTTATCGGCGGCGGCGGCGTAGGCTCTATTATATACCGGCGGCGGCGGCGTGGGCGGCGCGTCGGCGTACGCCGGTGTTCTTACTTTAAAAAGCTTGATTTTTATACTCAGTTGAGCAGAGCTCAAAGAGTATATTAACTTTGATTGGATAACGTTTGGTTGTACAGGTATAAAGGAATCGAGATAGATATAGACTTCCATATATCAAAATCATCAGTATCGAAAAAAAAATCGATTGAGCCATGTCCGTCCGTCCGTCCGTTCCGTCTGTCCGTTAACACGATAACTTGGGTAAATTTTGAGGTATCTTGAGGAAATTTGGTATGTAGGTTCCTGGGCATTCATCTCAGATCGCTTTTTAAAATGAACGATATCGGACAATAACCACGCCCACTTTTTCGATATCGAAAATTTCGAAAAAAACATAAAGTGCGATAATTCATTACCAAAGACGGATTAAGCGATGAAACTTGGTAGGTGAGTTGAGCTTATGACGCAGAATAGAAAACTAGTAAAATTTTGGACAATGGGCGTGGCACCGCCCACTTTTAAAAGAAGGTAATTTAGAAGTTTTGCAAGCTGTAATTTGGCAGTCGTTGAAGATATCATGATGAAATTTGGCAGGAACGTTACTCTTATTACTATATGTCTGCTTAATAAAAATTAGCAAAATCGGAGAACGACCACGCCCACTTTTTAAAAAAAAATTGTTTTTTAATTCAAATTTTAAAAGAAAAGTTAATATCTATACAGTATATAAGTAAATTATGTCAACATTCAACTCCAGTAATGATATGTTGCAACAAAATACAAAAATAAAAGAAAATTTCCAAATGGGCGTGGCTCCGCCCTTTTTAATTGAATTTGTCTAGGATACTTTTAATGCCATAAGTCGAACAAAAATTTACCAATCCTTGTGAAATTTGGTAGAGGCTTAGATTCTAGGACGATAATTGTTTTCTGTGAAAAAGGGCGAAATCGGTTGAAGCCACGCCCAGTTTTTATACACAGTCGGCCGTCTGTCCTTCCGCTCGGCCGTTAACACGATAACTTGAGCAAAAATCGATATATTTTTACTAAACTCAGTTCACGTACTTATCTGAACTCACTTTGTATTGGTGTAAAAAATGGCCGAAATCCGACTATGACCACGCCTACTTTTTCGATATCGAAAATTACGAAAAATGAAAAAAATGCCATAATTATATACCAAATACGAAAAAAGGGATGAAACATGGTAATTGTATTGGTCTATTGACGCAAAATATAAATTTAGAAAAAAACTTGGTAAAATGGGTGTGACACCTACCATATTAAGTAGAAGAAAATGAAAAAGTTTTGCAGGGCGAAATCAAAAGCCCTTGGAATCTTGGAAGGAATAATGTTCGTGGTATTACATATATAAATAAATTAGCGGTACCCGACAGATGATGTTCTGGATCACCCTGGTCCACATTTTGGTCGATATCTCGAAAACGCCTTCACACATACAACTAAGGGCCACTCCCTTTTAAAACCCTCATTAAAACCTTTAATTTGATATCCATATCGTACAAACACATTATAGAGTCACCCCTGGTCCACGTTTATGGCGATATCTCGAAAAGCGTCCACATATAGAACTAAGGCCCACTCCTTTTTAAAATACTCATTAACACCTTTCATTTGATATGGGTATCGTACAAAAAAATTCTAGAGTCACCCCTGGCCCACCTTTATGGCGATATCTCGAAGCGCATTCTAGAGTCACCCTTGGTCCACGTTTATGGCGATATCCCGAAAAGTCGTCCACCCATAGAACTAAGGCCCACTCCCTTTTAAAACACCTATTAACGCCTTTCGTTTGATACCCATATTGTAAAAACGCATTCTAGAGTCAACCCTGGTCCACTTTTATAACGATATTCCGAAAAGGCGTCCACCTATAGAACTAAGGCCCACTCCCTTTTAAAGTACTCATTAACACCTTTCATTTGATACCCGTATAGTACAAACAAATTCTAGAGTGACCCATGGTCCACTTTTATGGCGATATCTCGAAAAGGCGTCCACATATAGAACCAAGGCCCACTCCGTTTTAAAATTATCATTAACACATTTCATTTGATACCCGTATCGTACAAACAAATTCTAGAGTCAGGCCTGGTCCACCTTTATCGCGATATCCCTAAATGGCGTCCATCTATAGAACTATGGCCCACTTCCTCTTAAAATACTCTTTAATAGCTTCCATTTGATACACATGTCATACAAACACATTCCAGGGCTACCCTAGGTTCTTTTTACAACATGGTGATTTTCCCTTACTTTGTGTCCACAGCTCTCAACTGAGTATGTAATGTTCGGTTACACCCGAACTTAGCCTTCCTTACTTGTTCTATTTAAACAATAATATTTAGGAAAGGTTTTATTTGTGTGTATTTAAGCAAATCAACATTTTCGCCATTTCGGAAACATCCGGGGATTTTGCCTCAAAAACTCGCAGTTCTTTCAAAAATTTTCATAAGTAGCTATTTGCGGGGGGATTATTCCTCGTTCACTTACTCTAGGGAGGCTTCGAACATAACCCCGGTATTTGGATTTGGTACTGCTGCGTCTGCTGCAAAGAAATAGAGATACATAAAATGGTCACACTTTTGTCTGTATATCTCGTGGAAAGCGTACTTTCAACTGGGGTTAACTCCTAACTCCGTCGCGAACACAATTTCTTTAAATCATTTGTGGCTCCTTGGTGGTCACGCACAAAGTCGACTTAAGGTTGCTATTAATGGTCTTTTAATACTCATGACTCCCGTGGTAAAGGGCGAACCCAGTTTTTTCGAGCTACAATTCCCGATGATTAAGAGCTACAATTCCCGATGTGCGCTACCAGTCGCTACCACGCCTCCTGACCTTCACACCATATGCCAGCACAGAAGCTATAGCACTGCGTCTTCGAACTTATATGTACCTTCGTCGACGTCACTTTCCTAGAAGCTCTAGGTGTAGTTTCGAAGACTTTCTAACGGATGCTTTTGTCGAGCGAATGCTGGCGAGCTACACCAGAGAAACACGTTGAAACGTTAGAGAGTGACTACTCGACCAAGGATGCCGCCCTCGAAATCATAAGCAGTCTAAGTGGATGTCAATGCGTAACTCATGGGTGAAAATCGTATAATCCTCGGCGCATAATTAAAATTGTACAAGGACCCTGGATACAATTTTTAAAATGTAGACCAAACTTTGCAGACGTTAGTGTTCACGACATTGATTTAAATAGTCTTCTTTAAATCGAAACGATATTTTAGAATGGATGACCGCGTAACTTCAGTTTTCAGACTAGTTCGACTGTCCGCTACGTTAAGGTAATAGCACACACGGTCATTAGTTTGACTATCTTGGGAAAGCTTTCGCTTCACCACTTTGAGTGTTCTTGCGAAGGATAAAGCCTTACCTGGTAAATATATGTGCCTACGTATTCACATTTGTAAAAGGAGCAGTAACACGTAGGTTATATTTAAACTAGGTTGGTAGGTTATAAACAATGTGATTCACTCCAAAGGAGTAGTTTTGGATAGGGCCGCCAACTTTAGGAAATGTCAAACCGGAAGAATTGGGTATTGAAGGATGAAGTGTGAAAATCAAAATTAACATTTGAGACGCTGTTGTATAGCTTCGCAAATAAACAACAGATGTTTGAATGCAAGCCCAAGTGATTTTTCAAACCCTTCTCATACGTACATATATCCTCAATTTAAGTATGAGGTAAGAATCATTACAAAGGAGTGTTTATGCCCCTAGAACCTACTAAAGGATTTTGCATCACTGATTTCCCTTATTCCTTCAGTAAATCGCAATGTAAATTTTTTTTTTTTAATCGGCACCTTTTTTGGGAAATTTGTTTTTTTAACAACATGAGGATAATTTTAAAACATTTTCGCCTTGGGTCATTTGATTTGAATTCATTGTTCATTGTTAATTTTTTGAAAAAAATAAGCAAATTGAGCATATAAATCTTAATATATAAAAAACACGTGTCACACGTTTGAGGCAAATAGACTCCTAAGCTATTGAACCGATTTTAAATTTGTTTTGCACCCCGTGTGTAGTTTGATCTAACTTGAAATATAGGATAGGCTTTATCTCAGTTTATAGTTGCAATATTATTTTATTGCAATTTTTTTTATTTGTTCATACGTAATAATCAAATGTTACGTATACGCAGTGGCACTCATATTTTCAGGTGGTGCGGATATACTTCCGTGTAATTGCTTGGTGTTTAATTAAACAACCTGCTTATCAATAAAAAGTATTAGAGCGAATGATATCAAGTATAGCACATCACCAGGTCCGCCGAGAGGGTGGGGGTTTCTGAGTGGGCCCGCGATTTAGAGGTACTACGCAATTTTTTTTAATTCAGAAAAGTCTTGAGTTGTTCCATGTGCAATTTTTAAGCCGAATTTCAAAAGCAGCGAAAATCTGTATTTTGTTTTAATATTATAGCGAAGTGTGAAAAATAAAAATCGATATATATAAAAAGAAAGGCTAAAATGTGTGTTAGTTGGTCGCCGGTGTTTGAAGAGATGCCTGGTTCAATTTTGTTCAAACTTCCACACAGTTGCGTAAACCTCATGCGGTGGTTACTACATAGGTTTGGTTGCGATCGACGTACAGGGTCTCGAGATATAGGCCGAAACGTGGACCCGAGTACCCCTAGAATGTGTTTATAGAATATAGATAACAAATAAAAGCTGTTGATGAGTTCTTTAGTAGAGCGTAATTTTCATACCCCTGGGTGACTAGGGTCTCGAGATATAGGCCAAAACGTGGGCCAGTGAATGCCTAGACAGTGTTTATACAATATGGATATCAAATGAAATCTGTTGATGAGTGCTTTAGTACAGAGTAATATATTATCCAGAGACGGACTGGGACTGGGATTGGGACTAGGACTGGGACTGAGACTCGGAGTGGGACTGGGATTGGAATAAAATACATTCCACCCTCTGGGACAGGCAATAAGAGATGCAGAAGAATGAGAAGGAATTGAGAGAAGAGAAAAGAGAGATGGAGATAGAATGAGACGAAGATAGAGATATATGAAGCGAAAAAGACTGAGGGAGGAGTGAATAAAAGGATTAGGAAAAAGTGAAGAGCGGGGGGGCAAAGTCATACGGAAAAAGCTTACTAAAATATATGCAAATAGGCAAAATTTAGGGCAGGGCAACGTCTGCCGAGTCTTCTAGTTTATTATAAAACTTTTCTTTTAGTATTTTGTTTTAATAACTTAGTGGTTATTGGATGATGCAAAGTCCGTGTTAAGCTGACATCGAAAGCGCCTGTTTTTTAATAACTTATGAACAGTTAGAGTTACATTTCGCAATTAGTCTCTTATAACTGGCAGTGATACGCATCCGTTGATACCACGTTCGACCATATCCGACCAATTTTCGACATGAACATTAAATGGCCTAAAACAATCATAAACGAGTAGAAAATATACGCTTCCCAATGCAGTCGGTTCTATGTACCGGAGCGACTCGGGATTTTTCCTGACCAAGGACTGTCATTTCAGTGTAACCCCATTTAATTTGTTGCGTCCCTCCCACAAATTGTCATCCTCCCACAGCTCCTTGCAGCAGGACTGCTCCATATTCTCTTGCTCCGGGAAGGTATCGATTCCAATCAAGGTCCGTCTCCTGACCTCGGTCCTGAGAAATGCTTTTGCTGCATCTGCCGGAATAGAATCTTTTTAGGACGGTCATACTCTGTTCAGTGTGTCTCGTGTAAGGGATGGTTGCATCGGACAGGTTGTTCTGGGCTTGATCCCAAAACCCTACGTCCACGTAACTTTTATAAATCTTTTGTGGCTCCCTATTGTTCACGCCCAAGGGCGTCCCGTAGTCTACGCCTGAGCGCCCCCTCCCACCACTACCTTCCTGCAGCCCCGCTGCTCAGCAAGCCACAACTCAAACAGCTGCTACCACTCATAACTACTATCTTCGTAGTAGAGTCGGTAGCAATGCTGAGCATAAGCCCCTGCCCCCGTCTTCTACCCCCCCCCCCCTCTTTTCCGGCAGCAATCGTGTAAGCCAGGGAAACAGACTCTTAGTCCCTACCTCCGTTTGCACCGTTTGCCAGCACAGAATATATATGTTTGCGACATCCGCCCAATGCAGCTCCTGCCTTGGGTGGTGCCACTTTTCTAGATGTTCTGGTCTCTGCGACGGCAACCCCCCGACGGGTTTCATCGCGCCATGTTGCCAGGTCGCAAACCCAAATCATCCGGGTACCCCAATGCTTGCCCAAGGACGCCCAGTCCCAGGGCCACAACAGCAATTGCGTCCTGGCCTTCCACAACCCAGGCGTAGTCACCCGTCACTTACCCCCCTTATGCACTTCAGAATTCTGCAGTTAAACTGTAATGGACTAACTGGGAAGATTACGGATATAGTCGATTTCATGAAGCGGCACAACATCCGCATTGCTGCGATTCAAGAGACTAAACTCGCAGCAAGATCTGCATTACAGACCTGCTCTGGGTGTAATGTCCACAGAAAAGACCGCGAGAGCGGAAATGGAGGCGGCCTCGTATTTATCATACACCACTCTGTGCAATATTATATATTTGATCATGGCATCGACCGCAGGGACAATGTCTTAGAACGTCAAGGCCTATCTGTCCGGTCAGGCGATGCAAACCTAGAAATCTCAACATCTACATCCCTCTTGCCACCTGTTGCCCTACTGGATACCGCCCTAATATCAGAGCCTTACTCACTGGCAACAATCGCATTATCTTAGGCGATTTCAATGCCCATCACGATCTATGGCATTCAAATTTGCGGGCGGACAGTAGGGGTGAGATGTTGGCGGATCAAATAGAGGAAACGACGTTCTGCACAATAAACGAAGACACCCCCACACGTAAGGTAGGAAGCTGTCACAGTTCGCCAGATATCTCAATCATGAGCGCAGAACTCGTAAACTGCGTCAACTGGCAGCCGATGGTAACATTGGCATCCGACCACCTGCCTATACTTATTTATTTATTTATTAATTCATATTATAGTCTAGGACAATCAGAACCTCCTTACAGACTATTTACTAATATATCTTAACTAATAAATATATAATATTCAAATTATTTCATTCAATGGCAGTTTAAACCTAAATTTATTTAATGCAAAATCAATATCTATAGAATACAGCAAATTAAACTCCCTCATTGCTCTAGCAATTGGAGAATTGGAAGCATAAGTCGTTCTAAATCTATCTAACCAGAAAAAATAGTGACATCGAAGGGTTCGCGATGGTACATTGAACCGTATACGTTCTAAAAGATAGGGCGAGTCAACCCTCCCATTGATGATATCATATAAAAATGTCAATGAAAGCATTGATCTTCTACCCACTAAAGATTTAAGGTTAATTAAAACTGAACTGCATGTTGGAACAGGGTCGCGAAAACGCAACGACCGAAGGGCAAATCGCAAAAATATTTTTTGAATACGCTCAAGTCGGTCTATATGGCAGGCATGGTACGGCCTCCAAATGAAAACAGCATATTCTAGTTTAGACCGCACTAGGGTTGTAAATAAAAGTTTTAAAGTTTAAGGATCACTAAAATCCATACTGAAACGTCGAATGAACGCGAGTGTGGAATAAGAGTGTGCAATGACATAATTAATCTGACTGTGGAATAGAAACTTCGCATCAAAGACTACACCAAGATCTGATATTTCATCAACAACCCTCAGCGTAGAGTCCCCAATGTGATAAGAAACAGGAAGGACATTTCGAGTTTTAGCAAAGGTAATACTAAAACATTTACTTATATTTAAAAGCAGACGATTCCGTCTACACAGTCCATTACGTTATCAAGATCAGCTTGGAGCATAGAGGACTCAGATTGAGTCGTGAAGCATTTTCATTGAATAAGAATTCAGCATAACTGAAGCAATGACGTATGTCATTAATAAAGATAACAAATAATAAGGGATCCAACACACTCCCTTGGGGTAGACCAGAAGTGGCAGTAAACGACCGTGAACAAATACCATCTAGCACAACAACACAGCTACGATCTGCCAAGTAAGATCTCACCCAAGATAGCATACTAGAATGGAAGCCCAAGCCAGCAAGTTTAGATATTAGTAATGAATGGTTGACTTTGTCAAAAGCCTTCGAAAAATCGGTATAGATAGTATCAACTTGTGCCCTCCTATTAAATGAAGAAATACAGTATTCAGAAAATACTGCTAGATTAGTTACAGTTGATCTGCCACGCATGAATCCATGCTGATTAGGTGAAATCAAGGTCTTTACTGCGAAGAATATTTTATTCTTAACTACAATTTCAAACAATTTCGAGACAGTGGAAAGTTTAGAAATAGGACGGTAGTTGGCAACATTGATTTTATTACCACTCTTGAATATTGGGGTAATAGACGTTACCTTCCAAGCGTTTATGAAGTCTCCACTCCTGAGAGATTTATAAAAAATTAATAAGATTGGATACGCAACTGCTGTAATATTTTTAAACAAAAAAGGACAGAACCCATCTACATCCATTTGCACTTACGACTTGATCACCGAGATGTCACAAATGACATCTTCAAGAGTCAGGGACAATTGACCAAAATTAATAGGGGTGTCATTTTCCATATCTAGTTCCTCGGTGAGAAACGTCCCAGTCTCAAAATTCGCCCGGAAAAAATCAGCAAAGAGGTTGACAGCTTCGCCGAGGAAATACGCAGAGTTTCCATTATAAGAAACTTGAGATGGGATACTTGCACACGACTTTGCAAATTGATTCTGTCGCTAATGGCATTAAAGTTGAAATTTTTGAAACAGTAATTATCCGGTAGCAAATCTAAGTCGACATTTCTAAATTCGTAAAACTCCAGTTGCAGGACAAAAAGAACATGATGCAAGCCGGGGCATGACAGAGATTCGAGACATTCTTCACTCATATCTTCACTTAAAAAAATTAGATCTAATGTTTTAAACAGCTTATTTAAAAGTGCATTAATTTGGGTAAGATTGACGCTTAATAAGTTGTCAACAACATACGTTTCGGAAAAGCTAGTTACATTGTTGGGGTACAAAGTTAAACTCTCACCCACTGGCACCCAGCTCACATCTCCTATATTGAAATCACCTAAAATACAGAAATTACACTCTGATTTCGTAGAAACTAAGTCTATAAGATTATCAGTATGTGCTTTATACAAATTGTCAATACTACCACGCGGAATGTAAGATACGCATATAAAGAGTGTCGACGACCCATTGACACATACACACAGTTGATCCAACCGCGTGTCCTCATTCTGCAGCGAAATAGATGATGAGTGCTATTTACACCGAACAGCAATTAAAGTACCACCTTCTCGAGACAGGCCAGTTTTTAACGTATCTCGATCTTTTCTATATACGTTGTACATTTCGGGATCAAAATATTCGTTGTCATACGAATTTTCATTTAGCCAGGTTTCCACGAAAACGTAAACATCATAACCCAAAAGTGAACTAAATTCATATACTGCTTTAGACTTAGTTCAAAGCCCAGAAGCATTTTCATAATATATACTAAACGGCAAAGAGTTCGGTTTGACATTCAGGGATGTTGCTACACCACTTGTTGAGTTGCACCGCCCCTTGAAAAAAAACGGAACGGCCGTATAATTACATTAACAGGCCAGATGTTGGCATCAATAACTTTATTGTAATAAGATATCGATACGCCTAGTTTAAAACTGACTCGCCTTAGTTCAGAGAGATTGATACCACTTTTTACGAGCTTGTCGCATTTCAAATAAGTTTTATCAATACCAGAATGTTTCGTGACATAGCTTAAAATATCATCCTCGGTCACTTTGGGCAAGACCGATGAGACGTGCAGCCACTTCATACTCGAAGCTACACACAGTTCCGAGTTGGTATTTACCCAAGAACCAGTGGCTTACTTAGATTCTTCTTGAAACTTCTCCCTACCGGTAAAGGTCCAGGAACATTATCATTATTCTGCATGTTACTCACAGTATGAGCATCCCGCAGTCCAACAATTGCAGTTGATGGGTCATTATTTTGGGCTATCACCGTAGCGAAACTCATTGGCAACGAAGTATTAGTACCACTGGCACAAGTAGTAGAAGAGGTACTAGTGTTGATAGACACAGAGGCAGTAGAAAGTGGCACCGAAGCAGCGGAAGCATTCGTTAATACTGGTTTATTTTTATTTTTCTTACAACCCTTCAGAGTCGGACTAGAGTTAGTACGGTTCACACCAAGTTTATTATCTGTACCCTTTGAAATACACGGCTGGGTATTATTATTCGGCAAATGTATGTCTCTGACATTATTATGTTCAGTCGTATTACCTTTTAGCAAAGACTCAGTGAGAGAGTTATTTGTCAACACGGTCATGCTATTAATTTCGCTCGAGCGTACCGCCGACTTCATCGTCACCGAAAAACGCACTTTCATAAACTTCAAAAAAGGAAAGTGGGAAGAATATAAATCTTTTACAGACAACCTCTTTGTTGTCCTCCCTATGCCGACTGATGCCCGGCAAGGGGGCGTGCCTTCCGCAAGGTCATTGAATCCGCCTCGGCACGTTTTATTTCCGCCGGGAGAATTCCCGAAATCCGGCCCCACTTCCCGGCGGAGGCCGCAAATTTAGCGAGAGAACGTAACCTTATAAGAAAGCTTAATCTAGGCGATCCCCAAATAAGGGATATAAACCAACGCATCAGATTGCTTGTGGATGAACACAAGAGGTTGTAACCTCTCTACCGGTGTGGGTAAACTTTGGTCAACCGTAAAGTCCCTATCGAATCCAACTAAGCACAAAGACAAAGTTTCCATCGCCTTTGGCGACAAAGTGCTGTCGGATGCGAAAAAATGCGCGAGCGCTTTCTGCCGACAATATATAATGCATTCTACGGTCGACAAAGATAGACGGAGGGCCAACTCAGGCCAAGGGGGTCACTGCTGGCGGACAGTGAACGGCCTATTAATTAGGTTAGCTGCGAATATCAAATAAGCAGCCCTCGACCAAGAGCGGCTGGTGAGGAGGGTTTGGCTTAAAAGGCCTAAAGCACCCTGAGAACCTCCAGTGGCAGGGCGAGTAGATGCCGCCCTGAATTAAGCATCCACAGCCTAGTGCGGGGTTGCTTCGAGGGAATACCTACCCAAGATAGGGAGGCAACTATCCGACGTGGGATACACACTCAGGAAGGTAAAGAGGTAAATTATTTGTAAATTTAAGGTGATTGTCACATTAAGACTGAGCCCAGTAAGGTCTTAATTAAGGTATACTGGAATCAACGACTCGGATATGTTTGTTAAGGGCTGGCGAATGTGGCATTCGGAAATCTCAGTACACGGCTTGACACACCGTCGAAATGACTTTCCGGTTAATGTCCCATTCGTCTCCGTCCCGTTAAAACCTTGGCAGGCCTTGGGGTACGTTCAAAGTCCATCATCATTAAGTTGGTGGTGCAGGTTCGGTTGAGATCCTCCCGATTAATACTGATCTGGCTCTGAACGCAGTCTTCATGAGGGACTGCGTCAACCTTCACGTGGCCTTCCTGCCTTCGCATAGACAACCACGGGATCTATATAGGTAACTGCACACTCGGACCAAGATAGCGGCCTCAAGTGGGGACCCAATTAAATAAATGATGAGCAACAACAATACTAAAATAAAAAACCAAACACAGGAGAATGAAATGGCGTTCAATCCATTTGTAGGAAGGAAGCTAGCTCGCTCTCCAGAAGGGCGTGGCCCATCGGCTGGGGCCTTAACATTTCGTCGCAAGTGGTAACGAAACCCAAAGGAGCGGAGGCCGAAAGCAAGCAAGGAGCGTTGTCGCCGGGTGCTACACCGAAGCTTTGCAAAAAGAACTCCGACAGCAAGGCACAAACGGGCACACCATTATTAAGTGAGCTAATTAAGCAGACGTCAGCTGCGTTAAATCAGCAAAACCCCCCTGGAGAAAAAAAGATGACCAAGCTAGGCAAGGCGATTGAGGACTTGATGCAGTTCTTCATAGGGCGTAATAATATACACGCGGAAATCAAGCGCTTGGCCTCCGTAATAAAAGTGCTGTACATCGAGTCGGCCCTAGAGGTAAAGAATTTAGAACATAAATTGCGTGCAAGCGAATGCGCCAAGGATAGAATTCCATCACCCCCAGGAAAGCGACCGAGGAATAATTCGTACTCGACCAAGGAGAACAACGTGGTAAAACTCACTACTACTCTAAAAGATGTCTTACCAGGGCACGTGGGTGGTCACAAACGACGGTAAGAAACGCAAGAGAAGACGGAGCGGAAAGAGGAAACTGCAGCCCAAAAGACGGGAGAGTGGCAGTTAGCCAAAAAGAAGAGCAAGAAAAAATCACTTAAGGCTAGGCCGGATGCAATCATCATTTCCAAGGCGGGGGATGCGACGTACGCCGACATATTGCGTAAAGTGAGAAGATGCGACGAATTAAAATCCCTGGGTGATGACGTCAAAACGATTAGAAGAACGGCGAAAGGAGAGCTGTTACTAGAGCTGAAAAAATCGCAAGATGGGAAAACAAGCGCGTACCAAGCAGAAATTGAAGCGGTACTAAAGGACTCGGCTAAAGTTATAACAAAGTCCCAAATGGTCACGCTACAGTGCAGAGATCTCGATGAGATTACTACGCCCGAGGAGATTTGCAACGCCCTCCACCAGCAATGCAACATCAAACTTCCAGATGTGGCTGCCATAAAAAGCATACGCACAGGGTACAGTGGCACGAAGTCGGCACTTATAAGCCTTACAGCGGATGATGCCAAGGCGGTTCTTAATACGCAAAGAATCCGGGTAGGATGGGTTTCCTGCCGAATTAGAGAGCTCAAGCAAGAAAAACGATGTTATAGGTACTGGGGCTACGGGCATATAGCTCAGAAATGTAAGGAGACTGTAGATAGGTCTAGCCTATGCAGGAAATGCGGCCAGGAAGGTCATAAGGCTGCAAGTTGCGAAAATGCACCGTAATGCGCGCTATGTGGGGGACAACATTCAGCAGGCAGTTTTAAATGCCCACAACGAGAGGGCAGCAAAATGACTGTCTCATGAGGGTATTGCAGCTCAATTTAAACCATTGCGAGGCAGCCCAAGAGCTATTATCCCAAACAGTCTATGAAGGAGGATATGACATAGTGGTACTCTCTGAACAATACAAAAATCACCAGGAGCAGGGTTGGCTCTCAGATTCAGCAGGGAAAGCCTCAATTTGGGCACCAGGGAAATTTCTCCCACAGGAAATTATAACGCCAACGGTAGCAGGATTCACGTAGGCAAAAATCAACGGTATATACGTCTTCAGTTGCTATGCCCCTCCGGGCATGACCATCGCCGAGTTCGAAGACATGATATACGGGATCACCATTGAAGCACGAGGTAAACACCCGCTTTTAGTGTGTGGAGACTTCAATGCATGGTCATCTGTGTGGGGAAGTAGACGAACCAACGAAAGAGGGGGAGTTCCCCTCGAAAGTCTTACTTCTTTGAGGCTAGAACTCCTAAATGAACCAGGGATATATACCTTCGATACAGGTACCAGACGATACATTATAGATCTCACCTTCGCTAGCAGCGAAATAGCAAGACGGGCAAAATGGTCCATAAGCAACGTCTACACACACAGCGACCATAAAGCTATTAGCGTAGAGCTGCTCGAAACTCCACGAACGGTAGCAGCAAGACATCGACAAAGTAGGAAATGGAAACAGCACCTTTTCGACCCACAAATATTTGACATTATCTGGAAGGACGCCATAGTACGAGAATCGCATGCGGAAGACCAGTCGGTTCAAATCACTAAGTTGCTATGTATGGCATGTGATGCTGCCATGCCCAGAAGTCGCGGAAAAGCACAGCGCACTCCGGTATATTGGTGGAATGACGAAATTGCGGAAGAGCGTAGAAAATGCCACAAAGCACGAAGAATAGCGCAGAGGGCACGCTCATCACCACGATATGCAGAGCTACACAGCACCTATGTCGCACAAAGAAAGGCACTTAAAAATGCCATAAAAAAGAGCAAGAAGTTATGCTTTAGGGAACTGCTGGATAATGTCGACCTAGATCCTTGGGGATCAGCCTACAGAACTGTGATGGCCAAAGTTAAAGGACCGATATCACAGCAACCTACGTGCCCGATACTGATGAATATTATTGTTGAAACACTTTTCCCGGCGCAAGATCGCTGGACTTATCCAAGCGAGGATCTAGAAAGTACGGAAATTCCGCAAATTACAGAGCAAGAGGTGCTGGACGCTGCAAAAAGAGTTGCTGATAACAAATCCCCAGGGCCCGACGAAGTACCAAACATAGCCCTTAAAGCCGCGATTACATCTAGGGCTACATAATTTACTGATCTTTTTAATGCATGTATGCAAGAAGGCGTGTTGCCTCGCCCGTGGAAACGACAAAGACTTGTCCTATTGCTGAAACGTGGTAAACAGCCGGACCAATCATCCTCATATAGGCCACTTTTTATGCTGGATTCCCTAGGGAAGATTTTCGAGCGTATAATTAGTGAGCGCCTACAGCTGACTCTAGAAAGACCAGGTGGCTTATCGAATAGTCAATATGGATTTCGCAAATCAAGATCCACCGTAGATGCAATACAAACAGTCGTCAATATAGCTAGAGAAGCTATCTCTGGAGGCCAAAATAAAAGGAAGTTCTGTGCACTGATTATGTTGGACATCAAGAATGCTTTTAACACTGCGAACAGGATGCAGATAATGGCAGCGCTGCAAAGCTTCGGCACTCCAGCTTACTTACGCAGAATTATAGGTAGCTATCTTAAAGACAGAGTACTTCTTTTTGACACGGATCAAGGAGCAAAAGAGTACAAAATCACAGGAGGCGTCCCACAGGGATCTGTTCTCGGTCCAACGCTTTGGAATGTAATGTATGACGGGGTGCTAAAGATTGATCTACCAGAAAACACGCAAATTGTGGGATATGCTGATGATATTGCAGTGGTAGTAGTGGCCAAGAAACTGGACCTGCTTCAAGCATTATGTAATGACGCCGTAGCAAGAATAAAGGAATGGCTGACCAATACAGGACTGGAGTTGGCTAGCCAAAAGACGGAAGTGGTATTAGTAAGCTCCACACGGTCGGCGAACGAGTTAGTCTTAACTGTCGGGGATCATCAAATCACCTCAAAGGATTCCTTAAAATACTTAGGAGTGCACATTGACTCTAAGTTAACTTTCAAAGAGCACTTCAGAGCGGTGGGGGAGAAAATTACCAAAGTGGCATTTATAGTAATGACACGCCTGATGGATGCTGAGAGGGAGCGCAGAGAAATGCGCATGCGAAGCAGTGGCGATTAAATGGACACTCAGAGCAAATAGCGGGAACCTGGATGCAGGGACAACAGTAGGCTCTTAAAAAATGAGAAATATGGAACGCCACCCTGAAGTAATGCGAAAGTGGTGCCGGGGTGGGCGACGGTTCCAGAACTGGGCTGTTTTTTAGTCTACGGACACACGGTTGCTGCGACGGCAGCAATTATGGTGCATTAGGCATTTTTCAGCCTCACCGCAACACACAAAAAAAAAAAAAAAAAAAAAACACAAAAGGGCCAACAGACACGGACATAAACACAAATTCAGCGCGTCACCAATCACCATCACCGCTAAATAGGTTGAGGACGCCATTGGTCGCGCTAAACCATCCAAAGCAGTGGGCCCCGACGGCATAGCCATGCCGATGCTTAAAAACCTAGGGAAAGAGGGCTTCAAATATTTAGCGCATGTCTTCAACCTGTCTCTTTCCACCTTTGTCATAACCGAGAAATGGAAAAAGGCTAAGGTGGCCCCGCTACTAAAGCCTGGGAAACCAGCTAACATAGGAGAGTCGTATCGTCCAATATCTCTCCTATCGCCAGTAGGAAAAACGCTTGACGGCATTTTGCTCCCTTATTTCCAAGCAAATTTGCAGCTAGCCTCTCATCAGCATGGCTTCAGAAAACTCCATAGCACTACCACCGCGCTAAATGCCATTAGCACCCAGATAAATTGCGGTTTAAATCAATACCCCCACCATAGAACAGTACTCGTAGCGGTAGACCTATCAAAAGCTTTTGATACGGTCAACCATGGCTCGTTAGTTACTGCAAGACCTGGAAGGGTCTACCCTTCCCCCATGTCTTAAAAGGTGGACCGCAAATTATCTGGGTGGTCGGCAGGCATCGGTGCAATTTAGAAACGAAACATCAAAACCAAGGAGAATTAAACAAGGGGTGCCACAGGGTGGTGTCCTATCCCCACTTTTGTTTAATTTCTACATATCTAAGCTACCTTCACCACCGGAAGGAGTCACAATCGTTTCCTACGCCGATGACTGCACAATAATGGCCACAGGCCCAGGCCCAAAGATCGATGAGCTATGCAATAAAATAAACGGCTACCTCCCTGATCTCTCCAGTTTTTTCGCCTCGCGAAACCTGGCATTATCACCGACTAAATCTTCCGCGACCTTATTTACAATATGGACGTCCCAAATGTCGACCATTTTGAACATCCAACATTTTGATGGCACTACGCTACCGACTGTCCTACACCCCAAAATCTTGGGTGTGACGTTTGATCAGGATTTACATTTTGGTGAGCACGCAGCCGCAATTGTTCCGAGAATTTAGAGCCGTAGCAAAATCCTCAAATCCCTCGCTGGCAGTACCTGGGGAAAAGAAAAATAAACGCTCATGACTACATACAAAGCAATTAGCCAGCCGATTACGTGCTACGCGTCCCCCATATGGTCGCCAAGCCTAAAAGTTACCCACTGGAAGAAGCTACAGGCCTGCCAAAATGAGGCGGGAATACTCCCCATCAGGGAGAGAAATGAGATGCTGACCAAACAGTTCCTGTTGAATACCCAGAAACCTGAGCATCCCAACAGACATCTGATTGATGAACCAGCACCGCCTAGGGGCTTAAGGAGTCATCTCCGTAAGCATTTTGAGGAAATACAGCACTTGAGAACACAGCCGTATGAAGCGAAAAAACACAAGCAGGTCCTTGGTGAACTCCACAAACAGGCGTAGGACCTTTATGCCGGGAATTGCCCGGTGAATCCAGTACTCAAAAAAAATATCCAAAACTCGCGGAAGAGGAACGCATACTCCCCAGGGAAACGCGTGTCTCTCTTGCTCAACTTCGTTCTGGATACTGTAACAGGTTAAACTCTTACCTATCCAGAATCAACCCCGACATACAAAATGTATGCCCCGCTTGCAATGTGTCCCCACATGACACCAACCATCTCTTTAATTGTAATGTGCAACCAACGCCTCTAACACCCCTTTCCTTATGGTCCACCCCTGCTGAAACAGCAAGTTTCCTTGGACTCCCGTTAGAGGATATTGGTGACAATTTGTGATCGGTCGCGGCTGTTAGGTGGGGCGAAGCACTGCTACAACAACAACAACAGTAGAAAATATAGTAACGCGCCGGACGCCGCCGCCGCCGCCGCGCCTATATTTTTGAACTTCGGCGGCGGCGTGCGAAAAACGACTAAAATCGGCGGCGGCGGCGGCGTTTATCGGCGGCGTATATCTCTAATTCGTAGCCATAGTTTTTACACGCAGACCACAAAAAACCTGAAACTTTGCATCCTCACACAAAGTACCTACCTATTTTTTATTTTATATTTATCTTAAAAATCGTTTAGGTATGTACATCTGTTCACTATATATTTCTTATCTTATACATCCGATTATTTAGATGACGAACGGGATAAGATTATTGTTCAGCCCCATTCATGAAAGGTATGAGCTCTTCGGCACAGCCGAAGACAGTCCCGTCTTTACTTGTTTATTTTTCAGAAACGCGCATAAACGAGTATGTATTAGTATAAAAATGCTAATTACATTTATGAACTTCGAAAATTACTATCAACATATGTATCTGTTTCAAATGTCATACATACATATTTCTTTTTACCGATTTCTTATATACAGTTTTGGCTATTAATCACGTCGCATTGCCCATAATACGGCGAACTTAGTGGTGTTTACCCTACAAACAAGTAGCTGTTTGTAAACAGTTTCAATCAGCTGATTCATACATTTTCAAGTTTCCTAGGGAAAACATAACAAACAATTGAATGTAAACAAAACAAAATGTTTTGTAAATGGGAGAAGCGCATACAGCGCATGCCTGAGAGCGATAGCTCACAGCCTAGCGAGAGTCAATAACTCACATGAGCGCGTGCGCACGAAAAATTTGTTATAAAGAAGAATTTTCTAAATTGATTTTATCCAGCATTCTTTATCAGCGGACTTGCACCTATTTGCTGTAGAAAAATTGTTTCATCTTAATTTTTGCAAGGAAAAATGTGTAAAAAAAATTTAACTAAGTTAAGGTCAAATTAAAATTGTGAAAACTAATATTGAAAAATGAGGTTAAAATTTATTGAAAAAATATCAGTATTGGAGCTTAACTTGTTTTCTTTTCCAAGGGCGTAACCAGGTGGAGTTTAAATCAATTAACTTCGATGTATTCCTGAAAAGTTCGCAGGAAAGTACCAGAAGCATAAAATAATTAACTTTTTAAAAATAATGGAGTTCAAACAATCGACTTATTGGCTAGGCAAATCCCTAGGATTGACCATACTGCTACTCTTGTTTTTTGGAAATTCTCGAGGAGGTAAGTTTGCAAAAGTACATACAAATACTTGTACATACTTACAAAGTATAAATGTATATAAATGAATAGTATGGAATAAAAACTGTATGGCATTATTGCATAAGAATTTTACAACAAAAATATACATATACATACATACATATGTGATACCCACTAGTAAAGTGCCTATTTAAAACAAATAAATATTTTATTATAGCTTTATGTAACAAGTATGGTGCGAATGATTTGATTTTTTTCTAATTATATGCGAACAAAAGTTTTGACAAATTTTTAAAATTTTAACGAGCAAAGGATGGAGAGAATTTTAAAAATTTGCCAAAACTATATTTCCCTCAAAAATTTCCAAGTATAAGCCTAATACCCCTCTAGAGCAGCTGAAGGTCAACAAAATAAAATTTAAAAAAAGTAGTGCGGACATGTCATAGGAATGCAAGAATAGGTCATGTTCCTTTGCTGCCATTTCATTCATCACCAATTGTGTTTAATCAGTGTATATCATGATTTCGTATGCATAGTTTTTTTTTTGGTTCTACATACATGTGTATGTACATATATAAGTAAATGTACATAACTGCATACATAGAAAGAAGGTAAAAAAAAAACAACAAAGTTAAAGAAATAAAAATCCAGTACGTTAAACTACAATAAAAAAAAATTATTTACATCTTATTAGACATTTTAGTAGTGCAAATTTTAAAGAGACAGTAAAATTATAATTTATTGCAAAATTTATACAAATTTTGTTTTTATAACGCTTAAAGTAAGTGCATCTTATATGTCCAAGTTTTTATAAGCCATGTTATCATTACTTACAATTAGTGTAAGTATTATCATATATATTTATATACATATGTACATATTCATACTTGTATGTGCATATGTGCATATCATTCATATTTATACATACATACATAAGCGCTACTCAGATCTCTAAAATAATTACATACTTAAATATGGGTGCGTATCATAATTTTTTATTTTCATTGGGAAGTAAAGAAGCGTAATTTTAAGCAAACCACAAACAACAAAAAACAAGGATAAAAGCAACATTAAAATGTTAATACATCCGTTCGAAACAACGCCATCCACGTCAAGATACATATTACATACTTACATATAAAATTACATACATATTTGTGTGCATCTAACTTTAAAGTATCTGTTTATCTCCCTCTACAGCCACCCGCACGCTGCCAATAAATAATTTTGTTACAGTACTTAATCTTTATTTCGTCAGTGGCAAACTGCTGAAGAAAAAAAATCTTTATATATATATGAAATGCATTGCAATTATTGAAATACAAAAGATTTCTGTATCAACTGCCGAATCTTAATTCATACTCCTTCTGAAATCGAGCATTTTCAGAACCAATAAAAAAATATCAAATAGGCTTAAGAGAGCGTGAAGGGTTAATGCTGAGTGCAAGCACCCATCAAATCACACAACAAACTAAACTCTATTGATTGGAAATATTCAAAACATTATAATGCAAATATAAAACATCAACGCCAATCTACATGCAGCACATTCAAACAAAAAAACAAATTAATCCAGCATTGGATTCACCTAACTTTGACTTCCGTAGCTTTGCAACAAAAAATCAAACAACAACCAATATTTCCTCAAATTAATCCACTCGGCTAACCATTAAATCAACATACATCCATACTTTTTCCTTTCCTCTATTCTGACTATTTCTCTCTCTCTCTCTCTCAGTTCTGTACACACCCTTATAAAACTCTTCAAGAGGCGTATTTAGTTGCGATGTTTCACGGCGAAAACAACGACTAACATCAAAATCGTTGGTAAAATCCATCCTAACCAACAAAAATTTATACGTGTATTTCTATTTGCTTATACACTTCCTGTTTCCAAACTATCTTTCGATATCCTTCACTTTAGTTTTCATCATACATCACAACTTATTTTTATCTCCCTCTTTGAATCTTTGAAATCTGAAGAAAATAACTTTATTTTAATATTTATCTACTTGTATATAAATATGTGTTTCATTGCAAAAAAATATAAACATATCGTGCATGCAAATTTATGTTCAAAATTAATAAATAGAAATAGCATAGTAATTGGTTTATAATCATACTTAATTAAACAGACAAATAATGCTATTAGCAAATGTTGTGGTATTTGCGTTTAATCAAAAAAGGAAAACTACTTAGTATATACATACTGACACAAATAAATGTACAATTTTTTTAGTGCAGTCATTTGCTCAGGAGAGGTCATGATTAATGCTTGGTTTTGACTAGGTCAAAACGGATGCTGTCAAAAACTGCCTCAAGCTGACCAGCTGGTTAGTTGAGACCAAAGGCGTTTCCATTTTGTCGTATTAATAACTCGAAGCCGATAAAGCAGTAGGTCAAAACCCGCGCTATTTATTTCACAACCGGTTTCATTATTTTCCGTTTTTTTTACACGTTGTGGATGTCAATACATTTTCGGTTTTTTCTCGTCTTACTTCGAATTTAGTAAAATCCGGGATATGTTCCGGATTTCCGGAACGCATGTTCACCCTACGTGTGTGTTCAAAGTCAGCTACTGATGCATCGTAAGCGCCAAAACGACGCAATAATCGAATGTGTTGGGGCCTTAATAATGACAAAAAGTTTTGCTCAGCCTCGTTCCGTGCTCGTGCAAAGCAATAGGCCTATAAAACACAAACAAAGTTGGAAATATTGGCTATTAATCCTCAAATCAATTGCATATCATCATATATATTATTTCTAATTGCTATTTCTATGTACGGGTCGCTGTTTCGCTCTTATTTGGAAACCAAATCTACAAATAAAGTTTTGGTTGTAAAGATGGAGGAGATTCGGGCTATTAGCGAGCTTTGGGCAATTTTGGTCGTAGAGCTTTTGTTGAGCTATATTTTATTAAAATAATTTGTTAAAAATAAACGACTGTGAGTACACAAAGAAATCTATTTGTACTATGGCACTATTTTGAATATTTGCACTGCATTACTGGCAGTTGCTACCATACGCTAGATGGCAGCGCAAGCTGTAAGTTTGAATTGATTGAGAGACAGGTGATTTTTGTTGATATTTGATAAGATACTTTTAAATTGGTTACGCAAGATGCGCACGGGTCCGACTCGTATAGTTATTAATTTTAATTTTGCAGACGTGCCGTTTATGGCTTTTTATATCTACATATATTTTATGAGGATGGATGATTCCTTTTGACGTTGGCGTTGGTGCGTCTACAATTTTTGCATTTTTCGCGGAACTAAGATTTCATTCTAAAAAATAGCTGTACTTTGTTAGATTTTTATGGTACCCCGAAATTATATTTATGCATGGTTTTCATTAGGTGACTAACATCAAGAACTGCCTCTAGGCGAAAGGCTAAAATTTTGGGTTCATTTATTACACAACCAATTTAATTGTTTCCCGTTGTTTCACACGCCTTGGCATTATTTGTTGATGTGACGCCTGTTTGCAATGGAAAATAAATAGCCAATCTTTTAGCAAATAAAACCTGAAAATCAAATTTACTTATTATTACTTACTTATTAATCAATTCAATTTTCACTTTATATGACAGGCCGTTTTCATTTATAATGCCAAGTTTGTGGTCAAATTTAACATAGTGAAAACCAAGCACTATTTTTTTTTTTTGTATTTTACAAGCATACGAATATTCCATTATGAAAATTTATTTAGTCTACCAATTAAATTTAATTTGTTTCTATACTATGAAAATTAGTATAGTTTGCGGATTTAGATGCTTCGCAAAAGTCCCAAAAATCGAATTTATTAATGAGCTCGGTGAGATACAACCCTTATAAAAGGTATGAGCTTTTTCAACGTTACCAAGTTTCTCTTCTTATGTGTGAATTTTACCCTCCGATTTAGAAGAAATAAACTTTGAGTATTCGATACTGTGTATTTTTCAGAACGCACCGCAATATGTAGTCCAACGCAAAGTATTTTCATATAAAACTAATACATTTGTCACTATGGCTATTTAAGAGGATCTTTGTATAAATCTCACTTTTTAAAAATCGATTCCTGTACCACAACATTTCCTAGTATTAAGTACTATGTACTATAAATTTGTGAAATGTTTTTATAAAAATATGTGGCTCGCATGTACGTTCTTTTTAAAAATGGATAAATGTGAAGTTGTAACCCTCTCTTCATTTCCATGGATTCATTTCTTTATAAGCTTGATTTGTGTGCCTAACTTTGGTTGTCAGTGAAATGTGATTATTTTAAAATGATTAGGTTAAACTTATAACTTAACTTTAAGGTCCAAGATAGCAACAAATTTTTGAATTCAATTGAAAATAACATCGAAAATATCTTTGTATAAGTTTTTCGTTTTTACATCGTCCTTCGTAACACAATACATAATTTGGGAAAAAAAATTCAGCCAATCAAAAATTTCCTAAACAACAGGCCCCAAGTTTTTCAATAGCTTCCTAATTATCAATTCTAAGTCAATTTAGTGCCAGAGGGTATATTCAGCTGTATTTCAACGCAATTGAAGGTCATCATCTTTTTGTCGACTTCAAATAAGCCTTTGACAGCGCGCAAAGAAGTTGCTTGTATGCTGTTGTGCCCTCGTTCTGTCTCATAGGGGGCGATGGGATTTTTATGACCAGGAACTGTGTCTGTTTGCTGATTTGCAATCAGAGGGTTCACCCGGCTGAATATTAATGCAACCTTCCCCCAATATCTTGTGTTGATAAAAAGGAGGTGAGAGTGAGAATAGTGAGAGAAAAAAAGGGATACAAGCGATACGTCGGACTCGGAAAAATTACCCGAAATTCAAGGGGCTCCGTGATGGAACGTAGGGTGAATCCAATCAGAGAAGAAAATTAGAGAAGGGTACGGATAAGATGGAGTAAGAGAGCTATCCCAAAGTACCGTGCAGCATTAAAAATCGTCTAGCTCTTTGAAGCAGCGATCGACCGAACAGACCTGGATAGTGAGCGCTTGGTATGGGTCATGCGGTGGTAGAAGAACGCCGCAGGATTTGATTTTAACCCGGTCTTTGGATGCTTTATCTATGAGCCGCCTAGTCCTAAGGGTCACGCCAGCTATTTGCTGTTGCCCAGGTGCAAATTCGCCGGTCCCTTTTTGGATGATAGTAAGTAGTTCTGAAACGTATAGTAACATAAGGCCAGTTTGAGAATAATATTTAACCGGATTATCAATGGTAAACGGAATCAAATTATGCAGTAAAACCCCCGGCGCAGCGCTAGTTGCTATGACCAAGCTGTCATCGTACTTCAAAGTACCGTATCAAAAGTATGTGTGATTTTTATGGTATGGACCTGTACTTCTATGACGCGAGCAAAAACGACGATCACGAAGTGTCAGCGATGTTATATGAATAATATAACAACACGGGCCTTAGTAGTATAGTTTAGTTATAATGTCAAGAAAATCTTTTTTAGACAATTATGAATTTGGGATTTTATTTAACTATGTCAACAAATTTAGTTAATGTCCTTTTGTCCTTTATAACACATTACATACTGCCGCTCATAAATCTAAATTCAAAGCTAAAATTTTAGTTTCTAATTATTAAGCATAACCCCTACTGCACCAAAAAATCTCAAAACAAAAATTATTATCCATCCTCTATCACCCCATACGTATATCTCTCTGTATATCTACCACACATTATATCTACATACATACATAACAAATCATATTCATACATATTTGTCTGTCTATCTGTGGCGTTGTGCATTTAACATTTAACGAGACTACATATTCTTTTACTTTGCATCATACGTTTTATAAAAAAAAAATATTATTTGCTCGTATCTCTTAGTAAGTGCATCCGAAGATGAAGAACGCTTGGTACGTGATCTTTTTCGTGGGTATAACAAACTTATACGACCCGTTCAGAATATGACACAAAAAGTTGGAGTAAGATTTGGTTTGGCGTTCGTACAGCTAATCAATGTCGTAAGTGTGCATTACTACATCCATACAAACTACATGAAACCTCTACTCCACAAATCACAACAGATAACCAAAATCTTTACACAGTCGGAAAAAACTCATATGTATTTGAAACTTAGACTACTGTGTACTTATGTCTATGGCCAAATAAATCAAACCTTTAACGTTTCTGTTCCACAGATGTTATTCTGGGACCTGGCGAATTTTATGACGAAAAAAGTTGATAAAAAGTATTTTGAGAGGTTTTTTCACACTTTTTCACGCGTAGATCGTGAACTTTTTTAAAAAAAAATCTATAAGTAATTGTAAAGTTAAGTTTTTTCTTCTCCATTACAATATTTCAGTATCATGAGCAGTGCTGCTCAAAATTTTTTATATGGAAGTGCGGATCACAATACATGTACAAAATTGTAAGTGCACTGAAACTTTTTTTATATTTGAAAAATATATTTAAAAAATGTTAATTGTTTGAGGTCGGTAGTTATATCATCAACATACAGGAGCCAATAAATTTAATTTTGAAAGTAGCGAAAAATTACATTGACCTCTAACCTCAAGTTTTGTGGGAACATATTCCACGTATATACATATATCATCGGAATCATACTAAAAATAAGTAAAGGTGTCTAAGTTCGGGTGTAACCGAACATTATATACTCAGCGTGAGCTTCAATTGTACATTTTATTTCAGATAAATTACTTTTCTACATAACACGTGGCACCGCCCGTTTAAAAGAAAAATGTCTCCCTATTTCCCTCTTACAGTAAAACTTGATAAGTGAAATATCATTGATTCAAAACTCTTTTTTGCTAAGTTATAGCTTATAATTATAGCCTACGACCCTTTTAAACTTGTTTTATATATAAGTTGATGTGGTCTTTAACCGATCCCGTCCATTTTTACTAGAAATATTTCCTTCTATAAGGAAAATATGTGCACCTAATTTTGTTACGATATGTAAATGTTTCTTCGAGTTATGACTCCCGAAACATATAAAATTGCTTAGTCATAAAAGGGGCGGTGCCACGCCCACTTTTTTAAATTTGAAGTTTTTCCTATTTATTGTTATAAATCCACCTGTGAAATGCAATACCGTTGATATAAAGCTCTTTTTTGCAAAGATATATCTTATTTTATTCGTGCACGACCCTTTTAAAAACCTTTTATATAGAAGTGGGCGTGATCCTTAACCGATTTCGTTAATTTTTCTTCAAAGCATTCCATATAGTAAAGGCAACTTCTCTGCCGAATTTTGTTACGATAGGTTTAACGGTTTTTTATTTATGATATTATTATGATAATATTTGTAAAATTGATTTTATCACAAGTGGGCGGTGCCACGCCCATTTTAAAATTTTTTTCAAATTTTTATCAACAGTCTCAATATTAGTCCACACGTCAAGTTTCAACGTTCTTGGTGTATTATTTACTTAAAAATCAGGTTTTTTGTGTTTTCCAAAATGTTATATATGTAAAGAGTGGGCGTGGTTATTATCCGATTTCGCTCATTTTCAATATCACTCTTTTCTGGGTCCAGATAAGCGCGTGTACCAAATCTGGTGAAGATATCTCAACATTTACTCAAGTTATCGTGTTAACGGACAGACGGACCGACGGACGGACGGACGGACATGGCTCAATCAAATTTTTTTTTCGATACTGATGATTTTGATATATGGAAGTCTATATCTATCTCGATTCCTTTATACCTGTACAACCAACCGTTATCCAATCAACGTTAATATACTCTGTGTGCAAAGCACGCTGTGTATAATGAATGTAGAGATTTCCGCGAATGTTGCATTGGAAATTGAATTTGAAAACTTTTGAAATGGTTAATTAGAGGGCTCCGGTCAGTTTGTTTTAAATTTGTGTTCAAATTTACATACATACATATATTAGCAACAGAGATTACTGTGGTGCTGAAATACCATTTCAATTTAATAAAATGTTAAACAAGTATATGATAGGGATGGTTATTTTACGGTTCCCCCCAGCTCCAGTCAAAAAATGTCTCATAACAAAGAAAAATAATATACCGAATTGAAATAAAAAGTCAGCGAACCTACCCCGTAATGAGAATTTCTGGCTCATAATAAGTTAATTTTTGCTGCATTCTGAACCACTAATAGCACTGGATCACAAATTCCAATTTTTTTCTGCACCAGAGACGCCAATATGAAATTCCTATGTAAAATCACAGCCTGATTACGAAAATCAAGGTTATTTTTAATTCTATGGTAAAGTTTTTGAAATATTTACGAATAACGGTTTTTTCCAAAAAAAAAAATTGCGTCCACTTAATCATATATATCTCAAGAACGAATTGAGCAATTCCAAACGGTTTGAAGCTTTTAAAAGGTAATAAAATTTGCTATAAACTGTGCATACAATACTTTTTGCTAGGCCCTGCAGATTTAAGGGTAACGAACAATCATTAAGGATTTTTTCAATTTTTTTGTAGAAATATATAAAAAAATTTGTAATTTGCGAGGAAGGATCTCGAAAACTTTTTATTTTTGTTTTCAGATTTTCTTTTCTCTCTAAGCTCGGATTTATTACAAAAAAAAAAATAAGCTTTCATTCAACAAAATCGATGAACTAATACAAAAGTTATAAGCATTCAAATAAATATATCCATATAGTAAAACTTAAGTACCCTACAAATAATAGCATATGTTCATATGATTCTGTCTTAACTCTGTAGGACATGCACTTGTTAAAAAACGAATTGTTTATTTTAACTTTATCAAACATTTTTTTAATATATCTTTTTGTAAAATATCAAAATGAAAAAAATATTTTCTCTCTAAATAAATTTTAATTATTAAGGAGTTGTTAAAAAATAAAGAACGTTATTTTCGTATTTATTAAATACGATAAAACTCTATGATCTCACTTTATAATTGAAAAAGTTATGTGTCTTGTTTTGACGCTTTTTTAGATTAGGATCGGTTTCTCTTATGAGAAACCAACAGTAGTCACCCATCATAGCGACATCCCAGAATCCTTGATACCGACTTTCAATCATTTTCATTTGCTGGTGAAACCTTTCGCCATGCTCGTCACTTTCGTCGCCAAGATTTTGCGGGAAAAAATTTAAATGGGAGTGTAGAAAATGAATTTTTAAAAACATATTTACTCCTGAAAGAAAATAAAAAAGTATATTAGATAAATACATAAGTATATAATTTTCTTATGCTGTATTTATCTTTCAATTCAGAACAAATTTTTTGTTTACATTTTTCTCGTTCTTGTTTGTTCGGAACTGGATGATGGATTCAGATTTAGGGCTGTATATTCTCATGTAAATTTAAAAATTTCATACAATTTTTTGTTTATCGGGCAGATACGTTTTAAAGTTAACTGAGAAAATGGTCTGAAATATGTTTATTTACCCATTTCAGCATAGTTTTTGATCAAGTCGTTCACTATCATCTCGTAGTTAAGACTTTAGTGTTTGCCTAAAAAAGAAGTAACGACCTTTTCAAAAGAATCCCACGCTACTGCCCCCACTGGTGACAACAGTTTTTTGAAATGGTTATTGGTCATAATTTTCCTTATTTGCGGTCCCACAAAAATAACTTCCTTTATTTTTGCTTCTGAAATCTCTGGAAAGATTGTCCTCAAATGTTGAAAAGCTTCGCCTTCTTTGTCCAAAGCCTTGACAAAGTTTCTGATAAGGCCGAGCTTGATATGGAGCGGAGGTAGAATTATTTTTTTGCTTCTTTATAAGTGGGGAGTATTTTATGTTATCCACCCCAACTTGAAACTCGATTCGTTCTGGCCAATCCTTAATGATGTAGTGGTCTTGACGAGCTCGGCTATCCCATTTGCATAGAAAGCAAAAATATTTTTTGTATCCACTTTGTAGACATATAGCATTCCGCATCAACGACTTTAAGATCGGCACATATTTTCCAATCATGTTCTTCGTATTTGATTAATTTGAGCAATTTTTGCTTTTGGTTGCCAATATACAATAATACGGCCTTTAACCTTAATTTATTGCCGTCTATGAACAATCGCCACTCTTTTGAATCATATGGTTCACCAAACTATTTGAATAGACCAGCAGTGTCTTTGCAGTAACAAACACTGTCCTCCTTCGTATAGTACTTGGAAAATTGTTCGTGACGAGTTCTATAATATGTTACCTTAACATCGGATGAATCAAATTTAAATTGTTGCATAGAGAGGCGTGTAGTTCGGCATTTTCCTTTAACAATTCCAAATCCCTTATCCAATAATTGAGTTGTGCTTGTGACAAAGAGTTTTTTTCGTTTTCCGTTTGAAATCCAGTATAACATGATGCAGCGTAATCAGATACTGCTGTTGACAATGAAACTGAAGCCGGAACTAAAGTTAAATTTGATTCTGGCAATGTAGCTTCCGTTGAATTTAGTTCTGGTAATGACACTGTAGGTACGCTCGCATAGTTTACTTTTCTTGACTTTCGAACTTTTGTAGTACAAATATAGCAGTCCGCTGAATGGCAAGTTGGTTCCCTCCACTTCATTGGTGTAATAAATTTCATATGTCGCCTAAATAGATAGTTTCAGAAATTAGTCAGCTATGCATTAAAGGGAGCAAATTCCTAATTTTTACAACGCACCTTTTTGTTCCGGTTTCCGAAAAAATCAATTCGACTCGACATGTGATGCACACAGTATTCGGTGTCCATGGTTTTTCATTGTTCAATTTCAAAATACTTATAGTATGTAACTTTCAAAGGATTTGAAAACACACGTCGCATCCTTTTAACGATAAATTGACCGCAGATGAAACAGAATATATCTGGATCATTTGTGCACTCAAACTCTCACGCCCTTTTATTCATATTATATTTTTAAGTAAATGATGGTTTATAAACTGCAATTATAAACTGAAGAGTATCCGGCGAGCCTTGCAGATATTATGAAGAAACAAGGCGCATGTACTATTATTTATACTTAGATCAAGTAAAAATTCAAGCCTAACTACAAAGAAAACACTACCTGCCTTGAAAATATGCGCTTGCTTGAAATGTATCTGGGTTTGAGAAAACGACACTAACAGTTTTTTGTATGTAATAACCCTTCGAAAATCTACCTGCTAACTAACTGATATACGAATACTAACACATATGTACCAGTAGGGTACTTAAGTATTAAATGGATATATTTACTTGAACGCTTATAACTTTTGTATTAGTCCATCGATTTTGTTGAATGAAAGCTTATTTTTTTGTAATAAAACAGAGCTTAGAGAGAAAAAAAATGTGCAAAGAAATAAAAAGTTTTCGAGATCCTTCTTCGCAAAATACAATTTTTTTTATATTTGGACAAAAAAAATTTAAAAAATCCGTAATGATTGTTCGTTATCTTTGAATCTGTAGGGCCTAGCGAAAAGTATTGTATGCGTAGTTTATAGAAAATTTTATCACCTTTTCAAAGCTTCAAACCATTTTGGAATTGCTCAATTCGTTCTAGAGATAAATATGATAAAGTGGACCCAATTTTTTTTTTTTTTTTTGGAAAAAACCGTTATTCGTAAATATCTCAAAAACGTTACCATAGAATTAAAAATAACCTTGATTTTCGGAATAAGGGGGTGATTTTACATAGGAATTTCATAATGGCGTCTCTGGTGCATTTTGGCTGTAAACTAGTGTAGTTCGCCATCTATCTTTTTACATGTTTTCGACTGGCGAATTTAACATGGCGATGGCTTAGGCTGTGGAAATTGTCCCCGCTGCTTTAATTTTCACTAGTTCCTAACTATGTATATACAAATTTCTTTTTGGTCATTTTTCGATAGTTACGTACTGGTGGATTAGTGTTGAGAAAGAAGCATACTCATGTGTAGCCGCAGTTCGTTAAAGCTGGTAGCAGTTTTTATACTCAGTTGAGCAGAGCTCACAGAGTATATTAACTTTGATTGGATAACGGTTGGTTTTACAGGTATAAACGAATCAAGATAGATATAGACTTCCATATATCAAAATCATCAGTATCGAAAAAAAATTTGATTGAGCCATGTCCGTCCGTCCGTCCGTCTGTCCGTTAACACGATAACTTGAGTAAATTTTGAGGTATCTTGATGAAATTCGGTATGTAGATTCCTGGGCACTCATCTCAGATCACTATTTAAAATGAACGATATCGGACTATAACCACGCCCATTTTTTTGATATCGAAAATTTCGAAAAACCGAAAAAATGCGATAATTCATTGCCAAAGTCGGATAAAGCGATGAAACTTGGTAGATGGGTTGACGTTATGACGCAGAATAGAAAATTAGTAAGATTTGGGACAATGGGCGTGGCACCGCCCACTTTTACAAGAAGGTAATTTAAAAGTTTTGCAAGCTGTAATTTGGCAGTCGTTGAAGATATCATGATGAAATGTTGCAGGAACGTTACTACTATAACTATATATGTGCCAAATAAAAATTAGCAAAATTGGATGAAGAACACGCCCACTTTTTAAAAAAAAAATTTTTTAAATTTTAAATTTTAACAAAAAATTTAATATCTTTACTGTATATAAGTAAATTAGGTCAAAATTCAACTCCAGTAATGATATGATGCAACAAAATACAAAAATAAAAGAAAATTTCAAAATGGGCGTGGCTCCGCCCATTTTCATTTAGTTTGTCTAGAATACTTTTAATGCCATAAGTCGAACAAAAATTTACCAATCCTTCTTAAATTTGGCAGTGGCATAGATTCTATGACGGTAACTGTTTCTGTGAAAATGGGCGAAATCGGTGGAAGCCACGCCCAGTTTTTATACACAGTCCACCGTCTGGCCTTTCGCTCGGCCGTTAACACAATAACTTGAGCAAAAACCGATATATCTTTATTAAACTTAGGCCACTTTATCTTGGTATTAAAAATGGCCGAAATCCGACAATAACCACGCCCACTTTATCGATATCGAAAATTACGAAAAATGAAAAAAAAGCCATAATTCTATACCAAATACGAAAAAAGGGATGAAACATGGTAATTGGATTGGTTTATTGACGCAAAATATAACTTTGGAAAAAACTTTGTAAAATGGGTGTGACACCTACCATATTAAGTAGAAGAAAATGAAAAAGTAACACCTTTCGTTTGATACAAACATTCTAGAGTCACCCTTGGTCCACCTTTATGGCGATATCTCGAAAAGGCTTCCACCTATAGAACTAAGGATTACTCCCTTTTAAAATACTCATTACCACCTTTCATTTGATACCCATATCGTACAAACACATTCTAGAGTCACCCCTGGCCCACCCTAATGGCGATATTTCGAAAAGGCGTTCACCTATAGACCTAATGCCCACTCCCTTTTAAAATGCTCAGTAACACCTTTCGTTTGATACCCATATCGTACAAACATTCTAGAGTCACCCCTGGCCCACCCTAATGGCGACATCTCGAAAAGGCGTCCACCTATAGACCTAATGCCCACTCCCTCTTAAAATCTCAGTAACACCTTTCATTTGATTCCCATATCGTACAAACACATTCTAGAGTCACCCCTGGTCCACCTTTATGGCGATATCTCGAAACGGCGTCCACTTATGGAACTAAGGATCACTCCCTTTGAAAATACTCATTAACACCTTTCATTTGATATCCATATCGTACAAACATATTCTAGAGTCACCCCTGGTCCACCTTTATGGCGATTTCTCGAAATGGCGTTCACCTATAGAACTAAAGCCCATTCCCTTTTAAAATACTTATTACCACCTTTCATTTGATACCCATATCGTACAAACACATTCCAGAGTCACCCCTGGCCCACCTTAATGGCGATATGTCGAAAAGGCGTCCACCGATAGACCTAAGGCCCGCTCCCTCTTAAAATGCTCAATAACACCTTTCATTTGATACCCATATCGTACAAACCAATTCTAGATTCAGCCCTGGTCCACCTTTATGGCGATATCCCTAAATGGCGTCCATCCATAGAACTATGGCCTACTCTCTCTTAAAATACTCTTTAATATCTTCCATTTGATACACATGTCATACAACCACATTCCAGGGTTACCCTAGGTTCATTTTCCTACATGGTGATTTTCCTTATTTTGTCTCTATAGCTCTCAACTGAGTATGTAATGTTCGGTTACACCCGAACTTAGCCTTCCTTACTTGTTTTTTTTTCGATTTTATAACTGAATATCTAGCTATTAACGAACTAATACTTATTTGGCACTCTAGGTCTAGTTCTGAACCAGAATGTTGTATCACTGTTACTGACTTCCCTTGAGAGTAATTAAACTAATATCATATGAAGTTAGAATAGGCTCCTCTTGTTTTCATACAGTTTTACTTACATTCTTTGGTTATAAGGCCCATATATTCCAGCTCCGCGGTCAACTATCTATTTTAATTTTTAATTTATGAATTAATTTTGATTACACATTTTTTTCAGTGCTATAATGTTTTTGAATAATTTTTAGTTGTCAATTTATTAGTGTAAACTTTTTTTATCATACCCAAGTGCCTGAGCTTCATACGGGAGTGCTTTTTTTGGCACATTCGTAAGAAATTCAAGCATTTTCATATGATTTGAAATTATATGTGAGGGCATATGGGAGTACTATGAAAATTTTTTTATATTCAAAGTGTAAACTTGAATCTGTGCCTATGATTCAAGGCAAAACAAAAACAAAAGTGGTACAAGTGTATATCGTCGCTGCGCTCACAAAAACAGTTATGCGTTTTTCAGTAACTTTTCAGGAGATGAAAAAAACTTATTTCTGGTGTCCATTTGCAAAATTTTGCAAATGTCGTATTTTTGTAATATTCTATGGAAAGTATGTTACTGATGTGTGGAGGAAAATATCATATTTTTTAACCCATTACGACGTGATAAATATTTGCGCCGTTTTATAGCGCATAGCTGCTTTCAAACACGATTCAAATTTGCTTCTGGCGGTAGGGAAATGTATGAAATTTTTGCCGTATTTCCTCATAATGCTTACGGAGATGACTCCTTAAGCCACTGGAAGGTGTAGCTTCATCAACCAGATGTTTGTTGGGGTGCCCAGGTTTCTGGGTATTCAACAGAAACTGTTTGTTTAGCATTTCATTCCTCTCCTTAATAGGGAGTACTCTCGCCTCATTGTGTACATGGTGTGCGGGGGACATAAGAAGACAGCCCGTAGCGGTTCTGAGGGAAGAATTTTTGCAGGCCTGTATTTTCTTCCAGTGAGTATAACCTTTAGGCTTGGCGACCACATCGGGGACGCGTAGCATGCAATCGGCCGGCCAAATACTTTGTAAGTAGTAATGAGCGTTTGTTTCTCTTTACCCCAAGTGCTGCCGGCAAGAGATTTGAGGATTTTATTACGGCTCTGGATTTTCGATACAATTGCGGTTGCACGCTCTCCAAAATCTAGAGCCTCATCGAACGTCACGCCCAAGATTTTAGGGTGTAAGGCAGTCGGTAGCGTGATGCCGATGTCGGGATCAAATAGATTATATTGCACTGAGTGGTGGCGAGACCGCCTGCATTTCCGCTCTCGCGATCTTTTCTGTGGACTATATGTCCAGAGCAGGTCTGCAGAGCAGATCTTGCTGTGTGTTTGGTCCCTTGGATCGCTGTAATGCGGATGTTATACCGTTTCATTAAATCAACTATCTCCGTGATCTTCCCAGTTAACCCATTACAGTTTAACTGCAGAATTCTGAAGAGTAACGGGTAAGCGATATACGACTACGCCTGAGTTTAGGGAGGCCAAGACGAAATTTCTGTTGTGGCCCTGGCACTGGATGTTCCTGGGTAAGCATTTGGGTACCCGGTGTAGTTGGGTTTACGGCCTGACAGCATGGCGCTATGAAACCCTTCGGGGGTTGCTGTCGCTGAGACCACGACATCTAGGAATGTGGCACCGTCCAAGGCTGGAGGCGCATTGATCAGATGTCGCAAATATATATATTCTGTGCTGGCAAATGGTGGTAGGGACTAAGAGTCTGTTTTCCTGACCTACTCGAATGCTAATATCGAGCAGAGGGTGAGAAGCAAACGGGGTGGGGGCTGATGCTTGGCATTGCTGCCGACTCTACTACGGAGATTGTACTTATGAGTAGGAATGGCCGTATGAGTTGGTGGCTCCGTAGGGCGCGAGAAGCAGCGGGCACTTGTTGCGTCTTGCTGAGCAATGGGGCTGATAGAAGGTAGTGAGGGCGCTAAGGCGCAGACTACGGGACGCCCTTGGGCGAGAACATCAAGCAGCCACAAAAGATTTATAAAATATACGAGGAAGTCGTGTTTTGGTGTCTAGCTCAGGACATCCTGTCCGATTCAATCATCCCTTGCACGTGACACACTGACAAGAGTGTGACTGTCCTATAAAGATACTTTTCCGGCAGATGCAACAAAAGCATCTCTTTAGACCGGGGTCAGGTACAGGTCCCGGATTGAATTCGATACCCTCCCGGAACAGGAGAATATGGCGCAGTCCCGCTGCAAGGATCTGCTGGGAGGATGAACATTTGTAGGAGGGACGCAACAAGTTAAATGGGGTTACACTGAAATGACGGCACTTGGTCGGGAAAAATCCCGAGTCGCTCCGGTTTATAGAACCGGCTGCCTTGGGAAGCGAGATGGTTTGTAATTATTTTTACATTGAAATCAAAGCACTTTCGCTAGCGATTAAAAAAAAATTATAAGCTAGTAAGTACATAACCGTTTTCCAGAGTATTTATAGTACTGCGAGCACATAGCTGTTTTCGATCACTTCTAAACCAAAAGAGATATAAATAAGTAAGGAAGGCTAAGTTCGGGTGTAACCGAACATTACATACTCAGTTGAGAGCTACGGAGACAAAGTAAGGGAAAATCACTATGTAGGAAAATGAACCTAGGGTAACCCTGGAATGCGTTTGTATGACATGTGTTTCAAATGGAAGGTATTAAAGAGTATTTTAAGTTGGAGTGGGCCATAGTTCTATAGGTGGACGCCATTTAAGGATACTGCCATAAAGGTAGACCAGGGCTGACTCTAGAATTTGTTTGTACGATATGGGTATCAAATGAAAGGTGTTAATCTTTAATTATTCATGAGCTTAATACCGTTTTATAATAATTGAATTTCAATTATTATGTTTTCTAAGAGAAACTGAAAAGAAAGAAACATTTACTGGCATATTGCGATGGAACCATTTCGAAAACTACCAACGTAATCATCATCAGGCAATTTTGTAATGTTATCAAAGGTTTCACCGGGTTTCGAACCGTGAATTACATGGTGAAACTGCAGTTGCCTTTAACCACTAGGCTATTCTGCTGGTATTTGTTTTCATGCTTAATTCAGTTTTTCTCATTTTTACACTTACAACACAATTGAGACATTTTGTCTCTATATTAATTTGTGTGCCATGTAGATTTGTTTTTGTAAAGTTCTTCTTCGTTACGAATGAGAAGCTTTGTAAACTCGGGCTCAGTTTTACATATTTATGCACGTTTGTTTAATGGTGTGTTAAGTTTATACTTATATTTAATTATTCATGAGCTTAACACCGGCTTATAATAATTGAATTTTAATTATTATGTTTTCTAAGAGAAACTGAAAAGAAAGAAACATTTACTGGCATATTGCGATGGCACCATTTCGAAAACCGCCAACGTAATCATCATCAGGCAATTTTGTATTGTTATCAAAGGTTTCACCGGGTTTCGAACAGTGAATCACATGGTGAAACTGCAGTTGCCTTTAACCACTAGGCTATCCTGCTGGTATTTGTTTTCATGCTTAATTCAGTTTTTCACATTTCTACACTAACAACACAATTGAGACATTTTGTCTCTATATTAATTTGTGTGCCATGTGGATTTGTTTTTGTAAAGTTCTTCTTTGTAAACTCGTGCTCAGTTTTACATATTTATGTATGGTTGTTTAATGGTGTGTTCAGTTTATACTTATATTTAATTATTCATGAGCTTAACACCGGCTTATAATAATTGAATTTCAATTATTATGTTTTCTAAGAGAAACTGAAAAGAAAGAAACATTTACGGGCATATTGCGATGGAAACATTTCGAAAACCGCCAACGTAATCATCATCAGGAAATTTGTAATGTTATCAAAGGTTTCAACGGGTTTCGAACCGTGAATCATATGGTGAAACTGCAGTTGCCTTTAACCACTAGGCTGTCCTGTTGGTATTTGTTTTTATGATTAATTCAGTTTTTCTCATTTCTACACTAACAACACAATTGAGACATTTTGTCTCTATATTAATTTGTGTGCCATGTAGATTTGTTTCTGTAAAGTTCTTCTTCTTTGCGAATGAGAAGCTTTGTAAACTCGGGCTCAGTTTTACATATTTATGTATGTTTAATTGTGTGTTCAGTTTATACTTATATTTAATTATTCATGAGCTTAACACCGGCTTATAATAATTGAATTTCAATTATTATGTTTTCTAAGAGAAACTGAAAAGAAAGAAACATTTACTGGCATATTGCGATGGAACCATTTCGACAACCGCCAACGTAATCATCATCAGGAAATTTGTAATGTTATCAAAGGTTTCACCGGGTTTCGAACAGTGAGTCACATGGTGAAACTGCAGTTGCCTTTAACCACTAGGCTATCCTGCTGGTATTTGTTTTCATGCTTAATTCAGTTTTTCTCATTTCTACACTAACAACACAATTGAGACATTTTGTCTCTATATTAATTTGTGTGCCATATGGATTTGTTTTTGTAAAGTTCTTCTTCGTTGCGAATGAGAACCTTTGTAAACTCGTGCTCAGTTTTACATATTTATGTATGGTTGGTTAATGGTGTGTTCAGTTTATACTTATATTTAATTATTCATGAGCTTAACACCGGCTTATAATAATTGAATTTCAATTATTATGTTTTCTAAGAGAAACTGAAAAGAAAGAAACATTTACTGGCATATTGCGATGGAACCATTTCGAAAACCGCCAACGTAATCATCATCAGGAAATTTGTAATGTTATCAAAGGTTTCAACGGGTTTCGAACCGTGAATCACATGGTGAAACTGCAGTTGCCTTTAACCACTAGGCTGTCCTGTTGGTATTTGTTTTCATGATTAATTCAGTTTTTCTCATTTCTACACTAACAACACAATTGACACATTTTGTCTCTATATTAATTTGTGTGCCATGTAGATTTGTTTCTGTAAAGTTCTTCTTCTTTGCGAATTAGAAGCTTTGTAAACTCGGGCTCAGTTTTACATATTTATGTATGTTTAATTGTGTGTTCAGTTTATACTTATATTTAATTATTCATGAGCTTAACACCGGCTTATAATAATTGAATTTCAATTATTATGTTTTCTAAGAGAAACTGAAAAGAAAGAAACATTTACTGGCATATTGCGATGGCACCATTTCGAAAACCGCCAACGTAATCATCATCAGGCAATTTTGTATTGTTATCAAAGGTTTCACCGGGTTTCGAACAGTGAATCACATGGTGAAACTGCAGTTGCCTTTAACCACTAGGCTATCCTGCTGGTATTTGTTTTCATGCTTAATTCAGTTTTTCTCATTTCTACACTAACAACACAATTGAGACATTTTGTCTCTATATTAATTTGTGTGCCATGTGGATTTGTTTTTGTAAAGTTCTTCTTTGTAAACTCGTGCTCAGTTTTACATATTTATGTATGGTTGTTTAATGGTGTGTTCAGTTTATACTTATATTTAATTATTCATGAGCTTAACACCGGCTTATAATAATTGAATTTCAATTATTATGTTTTCTAAGAGAAACTGAAAAGAAATAAACATTTACTGGCATATTGCGATGGAACCATTTCGAAAACCGCCAACGTATTCATCATCAGGAAATTTGTAATGTTATCAAAGGTTTCAACGGGTTTCGAACCGTGAATCACATGGTGAAACTGCAGTTGCCTTTAACCACTAGGCTGTCCTGTTGGTATTTGTTTTTATGATTAATTCAGTTTTTCTCATTTCTACACTAACAACACAATTGAGACATTTTGTCTCTATATTAATTTGTGTGCCATGTAGATTTGTTTCTGTAAAGTTCTTCTTCTTTGCGAATGAGAAGCTTTGTAAACTCGGGCTCAGTTTTACATATTTATGTATGTTTAATTGTGTGTTCAGTTTATACTTATATTTAATTATTCATGAGCTTAACACCGGCTTATAATAATTGAATTTCAATTATTATGTTTTCTAAAAGAAACTGAAAAGAAAGAAAGAAAGGTGTTAATGAGTATTTTAAAAGGGCGTGGTCCTTAGTTCTATAGGTGGACGCCTTTTCGAGATATCGCCATAAAGGTGGACCAGGGGTGACTCTAGAATTTGTTTGTACGATATGGGTATCAAATGAAAGGTGTTAATGAGTATTTTAAAAGGACGTGGGCCTTAGTTCTATAAGTGAACGCCTTTTCGAGATATTGCCATAAAGGTGGACCAGGGGTGACTCTAGAATTTGTTTGTACGATATGGGTATCAAATGAAAGTTGTTAATGAGTATTTTAAAAGGGCGTGGACCTTAGTTCTATGGGTGGACGCCTTTTCGAGATATCGCCATAAACGTGGACCAGGGGTGACTCTAGAATGCGTTTGTACAGTATGGGTATCAAACGAAAGGTGTTAATGAGTATTTTAAAAGGGAGTGGGCCTTAGTTCTATGGGTGGACGCCTTTTTCGCGATATCGCCATAAAGGTAGACGAGGGGTAACTCTAGAATTTGTTTGTACGATATGGGGAGAAAATGAAAGGTGTTAATGGGCATTTTAAAAGGGAGTGGGCCTTAGTTCTATAGCTGGACGCCTTTTCGAGATATTTCCATAAAGACGGGTGACTCTAGAATTTGTTTGTACGATATGGGTATCAAATGAAAGATATTAATGAGAATTTTAAAAGGGAGGGGGCCCTAGTTTTATAAGTGGACGCCTTTTCGGGATATGGTTATAAAGGTGGACCATGGTTGTCTCTAGAATGCGTTTGTACAATATGGTTATCAAACGAAAGGTGTTAATGAGTATGTTAAAAGGGAGTGGGCCTTAGTTCTATGGGTGGATACCTTTTCGGGATATCGCCATAAACATGGACCAGGGGTGACCCTAGAATTTCTTTGTACGATATGGGTATCAAACGAAATGTGTTAATAAGTATTTTAAAAGGGCATGGGCCTTAGTTCTATAGGTGGACGCCTTATCGAGATATCGCCATAACGGTGGATCAGGGGTGACTCTAGAATTTGTTTGTACGGTGGGTACCAAATGAAAGGTGTTAGTGAGTATTTTAAAAGGGAGTGGGTACCAAATGAAAGGTGTTAGTGAGTATTTTAAAAGGGAGTGCGCCTTGGTTCTATAGGTGGATCCCTTTTCGAGATATCGCCATAAAGGTGGACCAAGGCTGACTCTAGAGTTTGTTTGTACGATATGGGTTTCAGATGAAAGTTATTAATGAGGGTTTTAAAAGGGAGTGGTGGTAGTTGTATATGTGAAGGTGTTTTCGAGATATCGAACAAAATGTGGACCAGAGTGACCCAGAACATCATCTGTCGGGTACCGCTAATTTATTTATATATGTAATACCACGAACAGTATTCCTGCCAATATTCCAAGGGCTTTTGATTTCGCCCTGCAGAACTTTTTCATTTTCTTCTACTTAATATGGTATGTGTCACACTCATTTTTCAAAGTTTTTCTCTAAAGTTATATTTTGCTTCAATAAACTAATCCAATTACCATATTTCATCCCTTTTTCGTATTTGGTATATGATTATGGCATTTTTTTAATTTTTCGTAATTTTCGATATCGAAAAAGTGGGCGTGGTCATAGTGCGATTTCGGTCATTTTTTACACCAATACAAAGTGCGTTCAGATAAGTACGTGAACTGAGTTTAGTAAAGATATATCGATTTTCGCTCAAGTTATCGTGTTAACGGCCGAGCGGAAGGACAGACGGCCGACTGTGTATAAAAACTGGGCGTGGCTTCAGCCGATTTCACCCTTTTTCACAGAAAACAGTCACCGTCCTAGAATCTAAGCCCCTACCAAATTTCACAAAGATTGGTAAATTTTTGTTCGACTTATGGCATTAAAAGTATCCTAGACAAATTAAATGAAAAAGTGCGGAGCCACGCCCATTTTGAAATTTTCTTTTATTCTTGTATTTTTTTGCACCTTACCATTACTGGAATTGAATGTTGACATAATTTACTTATATACTGGAAAGATATTAACTTTTCTTTTAAAATTTGACCTAAAAAAATTTTTTTTAAAGTGGGCGTGGTCGTTCTCCGATTTCGCTAATTTTTATTAGGCATACATATAGTAATAGGAGTAACGTTCCTTCCATATTTCATCATGATATCTTCAACGACTGCCAAATTACAGCTTGCAAAACTTCTAAATTACCTTCTTTTAAAACTGGGCGGTGCCACGCCCATTGTCCAAAATTTTACTAGTTTCCTATTCTGCATAATAAGTTCAACTCACCTACCAAGTTTCATCGCTTTATCCGTCTTTGGTAATGAATTATCGCACTTTTCCGATTTTTTCGAAATTTTCGATATCGAAAAAGTGGGCGTGGTTATAGTGAGCTCTGCTCAACTGAGTATAAAAACGGCATATGCAGAAATATATATGGGGTAATTCCATCCCATTTCGACCAATTTTGAACCCGACCCCTTTAGAATTGGCTGAAAGTTTTTCTTCTTTTTCTAGCTTACGAAAGACGTTTTTCAGAAGTTTTTCAAATGTTTTCATCCAACTCAAAAAAAGTTATGAATTTAAAAAAAACACCGTTTTTGTTTTCCAAATGCTATAACTTTTTCCAAAATTGACCGTTTGGGATCTTTTTTTTTTTTAAATTTGTTTTTAAATGTACTTTTCGGAAAAAATTCAAAAAATTTTTAAAGTTTTTTTTTTGTAATTTTTCAGTTTTTCGAGATTTTTCGAATTTCGCCCTTTCAACCAATTCTGCAATCATCCCCACTAATCTCGGAGTGGGCCGAGAAAAAAAAAATGATCCCGGTCAATTTTTGAAAAAGATATAGCATTTTGAAAAAAACTTTTTCAAAAATTGACCGTTTGTGATAATTTTTTTTTTTCTTAAATATATTTTTAAATGTGCTTTTCGGAAAAAATACAAAAAACATTTTAAAGTTTTTTTCCAATTAAATAAAAAAAAAAAATTCTCGGCCCACTCCGGGATTAGTGGAGATGATTGCAGAATTGATTGAAGTTTTTATCAGAAAAAAAACAAAAAAAAACAAAAAAGGCGAAATTCGAAAAATCTCGAAAAACTGAAAAATTACAAAAAAAAACTTTGAAAATTTTTTTGAATTTTTTCCGAAAGGTGCATTTAAAAACAAATTAAAAAAAAAAAAAAGATCTCAAACGGTAAATTTTTGAAAAAGTTATAGCATTTTGAAAACAAGAACGGTGTTTTTTTTTAAATTCATAACTTTTTTTGAGTTGGATGAAAAAATTTGAAAAACTTCTGAAAAACGTCTTTCGTAAGCTAGAAAAAGAAGAAAAACTTTCAGCCAATTCTAAAGGGGTCGGGTTCAAAATTGGTCGAAATGGGATGGAATACCCCATATATAGTGATAAAATATGCAATAAAAAAAATTTGAAAAACACACATAACTGTTTTCATTAGCGCAGCGACTATATGGAGTTGAGCAGCTCTGATCATGAGCTTCACTTGGAGGATTGTACATAGCGATTTTTATTGATACTGGTATGTGATAAATTTGTCGCTTCTTGGAAAAATAACATTGGATACTGCAAATAATTTTTATTTACATGCTAATAAAATAAAATACTAATTTGGTATGACGCAAAAAAACTCAAAAAGTTTTTAGAAAAATATTAATTTTTTTTACTCTGTACCCAGACCCACACATTGGGGTTCCCTAACAAAAAAATAATAATATTATGCAGATATCAAAACTACGGTGTGTTGAAGCATTCATTATAATATTTTTCGGTGTCCATATTGTAAGCTGAACATATTTTGACGGCTAGTCAGCTTTTATACTCAGCTGAGCTCACAGAGTATATTAATTTTGTTCGCATAACGGTACCCTGTTACGGCATAAACTACTCGAGATAGATATAGACTTCTATATATCAAAATGGCCTGGCCGAAAAAAGAAATTCATTTAGCCATGTCCGTCCATCCGTCCGTCCGTCCGTAAAGACGATAACTTGAGTAAATATTGAGGTATCTTGATGAAACTTGGTATGTTCGTTCCTGGGCACTCATCTCAGATCGCTATTTAAAATGAACGATATCGGACTATAACCACACCCACTTTTTCGATATCGAAAAACACGAAAACTGCGGTAATTCATTACCAAGGACGGGTAAAGCGATGAAATTTGGTAGGTGGGTTGACTTTATGACACAGAATAGAAAATTGGTAAAATCTTGGACAATGGGCGTGGCACCGCCCAATTTTAAAAGAAGGTAATTTAAAAGTGTTGCAAGCTGTAATTTGGCAGTCGTTGAAGATATCATGATGAAATTTGGCAGAAGCGTTACCCCTGTTACTATATGTATACTAAATAAAAATTAGCAAAATCGAGTAACGAACACGCCCACTTTTTAAAAAAAAATATTTTAAAAGTCAAATGTCATATCTTTACAGTATATAAGTAAATTATGTCAACATTCAACTCCAGTAATGATATGGTGCAACAAAATACAAAAATAAAAGAAAATTTTAAAATGTGCGTGGCTCTGCCCTTTTTCATTTAATTTGTCTAGAATACTTTTAATGCCATCAGTCGAACAAAAATTTACCAATCCTTATGAAATTTGGTAAGGGCATAGCTTCTGTGACGATAACTATTTTCTGTGAAAATGGGCGTAATCGGTTGAAGCCACTCCCGGTTTTTGTACCCAATCGACCGTCTGTCCTTCTGCTCGGCCGTTAACACGATAACTTGACCAAAAATCGATATATCTTTACTAAACTTAGTTCGCGTACTTACCTGAACTCATTTTATCTTGGTCTTAAAAATAGGGGAAATCCGACTATGACCACGCCCACTTTTTCGATATCGAAAATTAAAAAAAATGAAAAAAAAAATTCCATAAATAGATACCAAATTCGAAAAAAGGGATGAAACATGGTGATTGGATTTGTTTTTTTACGCACAATATAACTTTCGAAAAAACTTTGTAAAATGGGTGTGACACATACCATATTGAGTAGAAGAAAATGAAAAAGTTCTGCAGGGTGAAATGCAAAGCCCTTGGTATCATGACAGGAATACTGTTCATGGTATTATATATATAAATAAATTAGCGGTACCCGACAGATGATGTTCTGGGTCACCCTGGTCCGATATCTCGAAAACGCCTTCACATATACAACTAAGGTTCACTCCCTTTTAAAACTTTCATTAATACCTTTAATTTGATACCCATATCGTACAAACACCTTTTAGAGTCAATCCTGGTCCACCTTTATGGCGATATCTCGAAAATGCGTCCACCTATAAAACTAAGGCCCACTCCCTTTTAAAATACTCATTAACACCTTTCATTTGATACCCATATCGTACAAACACACACATAGAGTCACTCCTGGTCCACCTTTATGGCGATTTCTCGAAAAGGCGTCCACCTGTAGAACTATAGTCCACTCCCTTTTAAATTACTCTTTATTACCTTCCATTTGATACCAATGTCATACAAACACACCAGTTACCCTAGGTTCATTTTCCTACTTGGTGATCTTCTCTTATTTTGTCTCCAAAGCTCTCAGCTGAGTATGTAATGCTCGGTTACCCCCGAACTAAGCCTTCCTTACTTGTTATTGTTAACTGATGTCTCTGAAGCAAGTTTTCGGGTAGCAACAAAAATGGCCTTAATATACTCCACATATATTTGAACACGATGTTGTAATTTCAAGATAATAAGTATGGAATTAAAAAAAATTTTAGCACAACTTTGCAACTTCAGTTTATCCATGTATTTTCGATCTTTTGGCTATAACTCCTCGAGGCGGTCAATAAAATGAGCTACGCCGATATTTACTCCAAATTGTCTACTACAAAGGAAGGTTATTTCCCCATGTTTTAAAAATCTTTTTTTTTCAAAATTCAACGGTTTGGTAGATTTGGTCATATATGACAGTGCTGCATCAATGTGTGTTTTTGGTTGCCTAGCGGCGTTAATTGAAAAAACTTTTAAACTAGCGAGCAAATTAAATTAAATTCCCATCGGACCTGCTTTTGGGCAGCACAAAAGGCTTCGCAAAAAAGCAGAAATATCGTTTTTATCCACTGTGAAATGTTCGTACGAGTACGAAGAGAAGATGGGATTGTAAGCTTACCAACACTGTTTTTTATTCCAACACTGTTGGCTACTAATTCGTTCCGTCTATTAAAGATCGTAATAATCAAAACATCAATCAGATACGTTAACTTTTATGTAGATCTTATATATTTGCTCTATCATACTAGAGAGAAGAATTATCCCCCGAATTAATTTAATATTGTAACGAATTTGGGAAAACTCCGCTTATTTTACACCTTCTACTAGACTGAGGCGATTTATTAACCTATATCGCTAAAATTTCAACGATTTTTTATGCATTTTTTTCATTTTCAAGGCTCCAAATCATTTTTTATGTATTTTTTTTTTCGTGTCATTGGCAAATGCAAAATTGGTAAATGCATTTTTTTGCAAACAAAAATTTCTTTTATGGAGATTTAGAAATCGATTTTTTTGCAGGCTCAAAGATTATTTTTTTGGGTATGCGTAGTGGAACTTTTTTTCCTGAGCCCAAATCCTAACCAAAAATCCATGGCGCGATATAGGTTAACTTTCGTCCATACAAATTGACCCAGGCTACCTTCTACTAACGTTCGTATCGCTAAATTGTTGAATAAATAACTCTAATATTCAATAATGCAAAATGGTCTTTATTAAAGTTCTTTACAATAACACTGATACTTCACAACCAATAGCTTGCTTAAATCAATCTGATTCTGCTTACTCAACTTTTACTCCTTTTATACTCTGTGCTGTGTCGTTCGCATACTTCTAGGCGTTTCTTCTTCTAGAATTTACTACTTGTTCACCAGCTATAAACTCACAAGCTATAAACTACAGATGCACGTTTATAGCTTCTCGCATAGCCATATACGCGTGTATATGTGAGTGATACTTCCACCGATGACTGTATACTTTTGTGAGTATCTCAGATATATGCATGTTTTTGTGCATATCTCTCCGCTTCTTGTATGTACATAAGTGTAGACATAATGGTTGATTTGTTTATGTCGATACAAGTGACTGCTTAGTATCGGCTTATAGATGATAGTATGCCTTAGTGTTGCTAATATTCATCACACTGCCCTCCACCTAAGTCCGATCGTCCCGATCAGAGCAATTTCCTGATATAAAAGCTGCTAGCATCTCCAAATGAACCACCCTTCTATTTCGGGGTTTCCCAATGGTTTGTATGCGGTAGATGGTATCACTGATCTTCTGCACATCTTTGTACGGGCCTTCACAACTGCACCAAAATTTGGATGTCGCTCGCTTCGTTCCGATATCCCGTATTCCATTAATAAAGCTCTGGATTTTTAACCTTTCGGTATATTCCACGGGTGCGTCCGCATGCGTTAAATGTGCCTGCCTTTCAACATCCAACGCAAACTCTTGCAATGTTTCACCAGGCCTCTGGAAGCTGTTCAGTAACTCCATTTAGTATATCTGTATCCTATGCTCGATTCCGTATCGCTTCTCTAGTGTGCCCATCAATGCTTCACAACTGTTACGTTCGTACTCTCGGATGGTCTGTAAGATTTCTGCTACAGGCCCTTTCAATGTCACGAACAGTGCAGCAACTTCATCTTCAGCATTGCAGTTGTTCACTGTTGCGGTCTTCTCAAACTGAAGCTTAAACACCGTCAAAGGATGGTGTTTTTACCTTTGGATTACTCGCTGAAACTGCTGGGCGATTTAGTTGCAACTGGTCCATACGACCTTTTAAATCGTCGACTTCTGCCCGAAATTGAGCAATTTTTGCATCCTGCGCTTCCAGTTTTGATGATACCCTTGCTTCCTGTTCGGACAGCTGCGAAGATATGCGAGCCTCTTGGCTTTCAACTGCTCGGCCATATATGTCTTCTGTTTTTCTAGCTGTGTTTCCATCTAGGATGTAATCTGTGCCGACATTTCTGAAATACGCGTTTCTTGCGATTCCATCCTGGATGTTATGCGTGTCTCTTGCGATTCCAGTTGGGATGCTATATATGTTTTCTGTTCTTCCAGTTGAGATGACATATATGTCTTCTGTTCTTCCAGTTGAGTTTCCTTCTTGGATGTTACTGTAGACGTTTGTGCAGATATTGCAGCCAATATCATGTTCAAGTATGTGCTCGTAACTGTCTGCGATGTTTCATTTTTCTCTTCAATTTTTGTTGTTGTCTCTTCCCCATCAGGTTGAAGGACATACTCCTCCACATTGATGCCTTCCGACTTCATAAACTGTCGTAGCCGTTCTTGAAGTTGGATCTTATTGCCTGTTGTATTCAATCCACGGTTCTCCAACTCCTTTTTCAGTTGCTGGATCCTTAATTCATTTAACTTCGCCATGTCCTTGTTGTGCTCTGCAACTCTGGAATTTATTCAACAATTCCTCTTCTGAAACCAATTGTAACGAATTTAGGGAAAATCCGCTTATTTTACACCTTCTACTAATGTTCGTATCGCTAAACTGTTGAATAAATAACTCTAATATTCAATAATGCAAAATGGCCTTTATTAAAGTTCTTCACAATAACACTGATACTTCACAACCAATAGCTTGCTTAAATCAAACTGATTCTGCTTACTCAGCTTTTGCTCCTTTTATACTCTCTGCTGTGTCATTCGCATACATCTAGGCGTGTCTTCTTCTAGAATTTACGATGCGCGTTTATAGCTTCTCGCATAGCCATATGCGCGTGTATATGTGAGTGATAATTCCACCGATGATTGCATACTTTTGTGAGTATCTCAGATAAATGCATGTGTTTGTGCATATCTCTCCGCTTCTTATATGTACATATGTGTAGACATAATGATTGATCTATATATATAAAAATGAATGCAATTTTTCGTTGTGATTTTATAACTCAAGAACGGGCTCACCTATCCAAACCAAATTTTTTAGGCTTTGTTCTGACTATTTAGTAGATGGTTTGTATTTTGAAAAATTAGGAATCGGATAACAGGGTCTCGAGATATAGGCCAAAACGTGGACCCGGGTAACACTAGGATATTCTTGTACAATATGGGTATCAAACATATATTTTTCATGCCGCTCCGTGACTAGGGTCTCGAGATATAGACCAAAACGTGGACCCGGATAACTTTAGGATGTGTTTGTACAATATGGGTAGCAAATGGGAGCTGTTGATGATTGCTATAGTATAGATTATTTTATATGCCCCTCCGTGACTATGGTCCTGAGATATAGATGTTGGAGGATGATGCACATTGGGATTCAACACTTCATGATGCATCTATTTCGGCTTATCCTCAACAAATACGAATGCTATTTGCCATTATATTATCAACACGTATGCCATCAAAGCCACTTGAATTATGGAACAAATATAACCATTATATTGCAGAAGATATTTTAATTTGTATGCGTCATCATGCAAGAAATCCTGATTTGTTGATAACTTTGGAAATGTACAACGAAGCTTTGATAATAATTGAAGATATGTGTCTAACGATTGCAAATAAAACATTAGTACAATTGGGTAAGATCGTATCAAATCGTGAGATGCATGATCTGTTTGATCGTGAATTTCAACGTTAGCAGGAATTCAATTCTAATGATTTGCGTTTATTTGTACAATCGAATATAACCAAAATGAATATTCAGCAAAAACATGTATATGACACAATCATGCAAGCCATTTTCAATAATGCAGGTGGATTATATTTCTTGGATGCACCGTGTGGTACATGCAAAACGTTCGTTATATCACTGATTTTAGCGACTATTCGATCGGAACAGAAAATTGCATGGCACTTGCATCTTCGGGAATTGCTGCTACATTATTAGAAGGTGGTCGGACAGCACACTCTGCATTAAAATTGCCTTTGAATGTACAGGTGATTGAAACTCCAACTTGCAATATTTCAAGAAATTCTGCTATGGCAAAAGTTCTGCGATTAACGTCAATTATTTTATGGGATGGGTGTACAATGACGAATAGAAGCATTTAATCGAACAATGCAAGATTTACGTGGCAATTAACAGCTTTTTGGTGGTGCTTTGATATTACTGTCAGGAGATTTTCGACAAACATTGCCTGTCATTCCTCGATCAACTCCTGCTGATGAAATAAATACCTGTTTGAAGTCATCAGTTCTTTGGAGATATGTACAAAAATTGACACTGAACATTAATATGCATATTCACCTACAAAATGATCCAGCTACCCATGAGTTTTCAAAATAATTGTTAGAAATTGGTGATGGCAAAATACAAATAGACAGAACCAACGGATTGATCACAGTACCGAACAATTTTTGTACAATTACGAAATCGATAGATGAATTGATTGAATGTGTTTTTCCAAATATTCTTCAGAATTACAGAAATCATGATTGGTTGAGAGAACGCGCCATTTTAGCACCGAAGAACATTCATATCAATGCCATTAATTTTCAAACTCAAGCAAAACTCCCAGGTGTAGTCACGACATATAAATCAATTGACAGTGCTATAAATCAATATGAGGCAATGAATTATCCAACTGAATTTTTAAATTCATTAGAACTGGCTGGTATGCCACCGCATTGTTTGAATCTGCAAGTGGGTTTTTTGATTATATTATTGCGAAGTACTAATCCACCAAAACTGTGTAATGGCACCAGACTCGCAGTGAAAAATTGATTGCCAAATTTGATTGAAGCTACGATCTTAACTGGTAAATCAAAAGGAGACATTTGTTTAATATCCCTATGATTCCAACTGATATGCCATTTGAATTCAAACGTTTACAATATCCTGTGCGTTTATCATTTGCGATGTCCATCAACAAAGCCCAAGAGCAAACACTTAACGTGTGTGGTGTGAGTTTGGGGGAATCATGTTTTTCACATGGCCAACTTTATGTTGCCTGTTCCAGAGTCGGTACCCCCAGCCGGTTGTTTATTCATGCTCAAAATGGAAAAAAAATATTGTTTATCCAAATGTTTTGGATTAGGTTAAAATAGCTAGCACTAATAAAATATCTTTTTTTTTTGTAATAAATGAGTTTGATTTAATATTTCACTTTATACGTAGCGAAGCACGTTCCGGGCCGCTGGTTTGTTTATGTAGATACAAGTGACTGCTTAGTATCGGCTTAGAGATGATAGTATGCCTTAGTGTTTCTAATATTCGTCACAATATTTTAAATAAGTTTGGAGAATCCATGAGAATAAAACCTTTTTGTTATACGGTTATACTACAATATAAAAAACACCTAGGGATTTCCTTTCTTTAGGCTGCTCAGCGATCTCTTCGCATTTTATCCGTTTTTCTTTTCAATATCATCAGTATATGCAGTAAATGAATGCTACCTTTTTCATTAGCTTTTTCATCCTGCAAATCTGTTTATCTTCTTTCAGTTCTAACGGTCCTGCCGTATCAAATTTGCTAGGAATTCAGTACAAAGTTAAGTAAGGTCTTAATACAGCGCTGACACCATCACCATTAATTGGCTCTTTAACTCCTGGGCGATTTTGGCCATCTCATAGAAAAGCATGATAATCATGCGTTTGGGTTAAACAAATAAGATCAAGCGCTCCTCAGCCTGTTTCTTCTAACTCAATGGGGGTCTTCCCCTTCCTCTGCTACCAAATTCGTGTGGTGATACAATTTTTTTTAGGCCTCAGCGTCTTCATCCATTTGCATTACACATTCCCAGCAAAAGAAAGTCCTGGTTTGTTTTTTCATTACAATATGTTCATAGCTGTGTAAAGCTCATAGATCCAGCCATATACATCACTGGGATGGACCATAAATATTGCTCTTGTGAGTAGAGACTTATAGATATAAGACTTTTTTTCAATTCAATGCTTAGTCGAAAATATATTTGTTGGCAAGAGTGATTCTACTTTGTTTCTTGGCTGACATAGTTTTCGCTGGTTCCTTAACAGTCTTCTACATTTTGCAGCACTGATATAAAGTACATATATAAATATAAACATAGCATAGTACACAACATACAGAACGTTAACAGACAGAACATTCAGTTGCAATTCATTGTTTCCACGCCGCTCATTTAAAACCAAACCGCTAAATTACATTAAGTTTGCTTTAATCATAATTCATAAGTCGCAACACATGTATAAAATAATTATTTACATAGATAAAAAAATGAAAATGTAAATGGTTATTATATATAACTTTGTACATTATTTTTAAAATTAGTTAAACCTCAAAAATTAATCATGCACATATTCATAACATGCAACATTACATACTTAAACTCATTCACCAACGTTTTTGAAAACTTTTTTTTTTTACTTGATACTTTAACATATCTCTTCTCACAATTGTTAATGAACACTCCTCCCCTTCAACGTTTATGTACGAATTCTGAAACTCAAATTGTTATACTTCACATTTGTACTATGTACTTGTCTAAATGTATTCGAACAAAAATCTGAAACCAAATTAAAAACAAAAAACTATCGAAAACCCAAGAATGAGAAAAATCAAATTATGAAATCAAACGTTTGGTTACGTTTGGTTTGGTACGATTATCAATTACAATGGGATGAAGCCGATTATGGTGGTATTGGTGTATTACGTTTGCCCCCCGATAAGGTTTGGAAACCGGATATTGTATTATTCAATAAGTGAGTAAACCATCAGTAAGGATCAGAAAATATGCCATGTATATAACAAACAATTTTTGTTTGATTTCTAAAAATTTGAACAATTTTCAAATCTACTTATATTTAAAACTAATTTATTCGTTTTTTATTAACTCATATTTACAAGTGCGGATGGCAACTACGAAGTACGTTACAAGTCTAATGTATTAATTTATCCTACGGGTGAAGTGCTTTGGGTACCACCAGCGATTTATCAGAGCTCCTGCACAATCGACGTCACCTATTTTCCATTCGATCAACAGACATGTATTATGAAATTTGGTTCATGGACGTTTAATGGCGATCAGGTGTCGTTAGCTCTATACAACAATAAGAATTTTGTTGATCTTTCTGATTATTGGAAATCGGGCACATGGGACATCATTGAGGTACCAGCCTATTTGAATGTCTATGAAGGCGATGGTAATCATCCAACGGAGACAGACATCACATTTTACATAATTATACGTCGCAAAACCTTATTCTACACCGTGAATTTAATTTTGCCTACTGTCCTCATCTCATTCTTATGCGTTTTGGTGTTTTATCTACCTGCTGAGGCTGGCGAAAAGGTAATATCCAACCATTGTTTATATATATGTAGCAAAATTCAGGATGTAAAAATGTTAGTAAATATTTTACACAATGCTATCAATTAAAATCAATCAAGCTAATTAACAACTAAACTGTTTTTGTTTACAATCAAATCAGGTCACATTAGGAATTAGTATTCTACTGTCATTGGTTGTGTTCCTATTGCTCGTATCTAAGATTCTTCCGCCAACTTCGCTAGTACTGCCACTCATTGCCAAATATTTATTATTCACATTCATTATGAATACGGTTTCAATTTTGGTGACAGTAATTATCATTAACTGGAACTTTCGCGGTCCTCGCACTCATCGCATGCCTATGTGGATACGAACTGTATTTCTTCATTATCTTCCCGCCTTTTTGCTGATGAAACGTCCACGTAAAACAAGATTGCGTTGGATGATGGAAATGCCCGGTATGAGTATGCCAGCGCATCCACATCCATCTTATGGATCGCCAGCTGAGTTGCCCAAACATATCAGGTATCAATAAGCTCAGTTACTTATTTTTATTGTTTTGCATGAAATGAATTTTTCATTTATATCTAGCGCAATTGGGGGGAAACAATCAAAAATGGAAGTTATGGAGCTCTCGGACTTGCATCATCCCAATTGCAAAATAAATCGTAAAGTTAACAGTGGTGCTGACCTAGGAATTGGCGAACAATGTCGACGTGAAAGTGAATCATCCGATTCGATTTTACTTTCGCCAGAGGCTAGCAAAGCCACAGAGGCAGTGGAATTCATAGCAGAACATTTACGAAATGAAGATCTGTACATTCAGGTATGTTAGTTGGCTATAAGTTCAGTCAGAAGAATTATATTTTGAAATGTTTGGCTACGTTAAACTGCGTCAGTTACCTTCTTTCTTAAAGCTTATTGTGATACCACTTGTGTCTGATAACTTTCTTTTCAACAGAGGCACGCAACTCTGGTCCACGCTTTTGCTTAATTTATCGAAGCGTGCACAGATTTTTTCAGATACCTGATTTGGACCCCACTCCACAAAAAAATGAGTTAAGTCAAATACCACTACGTCCCCCATAAAATCGGAGTGTATAAGGGACTAAATGCTACCTTCATTGGCGAAAGAACCTCTCAGTGCACAGGGAATTCAAGTATTTGTGCAGCGCAATATTTAGCAGGCGAGGCTCCGATGACCCCAAATTCTTCTCGATAGGAGGTGGTTGGAGGTCATCTCATACAATACTTTGTAATCGGCGCATAATTTATTCAAATAGTCTAAAGCATACGAGTGATCCAAGCCAAATAGTTAAACATCTTTGGTATGGCGTATTAATGTATATACATATACCTCTCTGCGAGAAAAGACCCCTAACTCGAAATTGGTAAAACCGGTAGATATCTTTATTACCTTCTGAGCTATGAGCAGTTAAAGTGCACAGTAATTGTGCACCCGACCTATAATATACGAGTACCTATGCATCTGCTCGCCGTATCAAGTCAACAACTTTTGAGTTAAAAGCCTCATCTCGCAGAGCGTCACATATAATAAAAGAATTATATAGGTACTGTCGTAGTGAGCTTGCCTTAGCACCACCTCCCAACCCCCAATGCGGTTGAGAAAACAAGATCATCCAAGATTTGTTCAAAATATCCCTATTTGTTAATTTACATATTTGTAAAGAAACTAGTGTACCCAGCAGAATTTTTTCTGCCTGGAAAAATGGTTTGCCTACCTTTAAAATGTGATTATATGTTCAACTAGCAGACCCGTCAGAAGTTGTTCTGCCCTAAATTTGGTCTATCTGTAGACATTTTAATAAGATTTCTCCGTCTAACTCTGCCCTCCCCCCTATTCACTTTTTCTTAATCTTTTCATTCAATCATGCCCCGTCTTTTTCGCTTCATCTATCTCTATCTTCGTCTCACTCTATCTCTTTCTCAGTGTCTTTCTCCTTCCCTCTTTTCTCTCCTCTCAAGTTCTTCTCATTCTTCTTCATCCCTTGTTTCCAGTCCCAGAGGGCGGCATGTATTTTTTCCAGTCCCATTCCGAGTCCCAGTCCCACTCCGAGTCTCATTCCCAGTCAAAAATCCTAATCACAGTCCCAGTCCGTCTCTGGTCTACTTCCCAGAAAAAAGGATCGTAAATACTAATATAGGCAAATTTATCAAAATTTCAGGCAAATCGAATAGGACGTATGTAAATAGGTATGTGGGTATTATGTATCCATGTTTTTATTACGGCTTCGCATGCATATTTATCAGTTTTGCCAGGTTAATGCGACTAAAATATCACCATGAAAATTACTTTAGAGCTCTCAGCAACAGCTTTCATTTGATATCCACATTACGCACACATTCTAGGGGTATCCGGGTCCACGTTTTGGCCTATATCTCGAGACCCTAGTCACCCAGGGGTACGAAAAATACCCCGTACCAAAGTACTCATAAACAGCTTCCATTTGATACCCATATTGTACAAACACATTCCAGGATTACACAGGTCCACGTTTTGATCTCAAGACCCTAGCTAGAACGGGATAAAAAGTAACCTATGTCCGTCTCCTGGTTCTATGCTACCTTCCCACCAATTTTCAGCCAAATCGGTTCATCCGTTCTTGGGTTATAAATAGTGTAACTAACACCACTTTCTTTTATACATATATATCACATTAGAAACTTCAAAAATAACAGTATTTCTCCACTATTTAATTGATGTTATTATTAATACGAACCTTCCCCTTCAATCACTCTATCCAATAAAAGAAGACGCATCAAAATCCGTTGCGTAGTTTTAAAGCTTTAACCATTCAAAGGGACATAGGGACAGAAAACCGACTTTGTTTTATGCTATATACACTGAACCAAAAAGGTACGTAATATCAATAAAAAAGTACATTGTCACAATTAAAATTTTATTAAAAATGAGCTAATAAATTATTTAATTGTCACAATACACATCGATGATTGAATTTAATAAAACTATTTATTAAATTTATTTTTTGAATTCTATTACGTATTTATTGGCAGGACGTACAATTTGTTCATTTTAATAAATAAATAAATTAATTTTTCACACAGATTCAATAAAAAGTTCGCTACACCTATTAATATTTTATCGAATTTAATTACTTTTTTTATTAAATTTAATAAATGTTTAATATAAAGTTCGCTACAACTATTAATATGTCATTGAATTTAATTAATTTTTATACTCAGTTGAGCAGAGCTCACAGAGTATATTAAGTTTGATTGGATAACGGTTGGTTGTACATATATAAAGGAATCGAGATAGATATAGACTTCCATATATCAAAATAATCAGGATCGAAAAAAAATTTGATTGAGCCATGTCCGTCCGTCCGTCCGTTAACACGATAACTTGAGTAAATTTTGAGGTATCTTGATCAAATTTGGTATGTAGGTTCCTGAGCACTCATCTCAGATCTCTATTTAAAATGAACGATATCGTACTATAACCACGCCTACTTTTTCGATATCGAAAATTTCGAAAAACCGAAAAAGTGCGATAATTCATTACAAAAGACCGATAAAGCGACAAAACTTGGTAGATGAGTTGAACTTGTGACGCAAAATAGAAAATTAGTAAAATTTTGGACAATGGGCGTGGCACCGCCCACTTTTAAAATAAGGTAATTTAAAACTTTTGCAAGCTGTAATTTGGCAGTCGTTGAAGATATCATGATGAAATTTGGCAGGAACGTTACTCTTATTACTATATGTACGCTTAATAAAAATTAGCAAAATCGGAGAAGGACTACGCCCACTTTTAAAAAAAAATTTTTTTAAAAGTAAAATTTTAACAAAAAATTTAATATCTTTACAGTATATAAGTAAATTATGTCAAGATCCAACTCCAGTAATGATATGGTGCAACGAAATACAAAAATAAAAGAAAATTTAAAAATGGGCGTGGCTCCGCCCTTTTTCATTTAATTTGTCTAGGATACTTTTAACGCCATAAGTCGAACAAAAATTAACCAATCATATTGAAATTTGGTAGGGGCATAGATTTTATGGCGTTAACTGTTTTTTGTGAAAATGGGCGAAATCGGTTGATGCCACGCCCAGTTTTTATACACAGTCGTCCGTCTGTCCTTCCGCATGGCCGTTAACACGATAACTTGAGCAAAAATCGATATATCTTTACTAAACTCAGTTCACGTACTTATCTGAACTCACTTTATCTTGGTATGAAAAATGAACGAAATCCGACTATGACCACGCCCACTTTTTCCATATCGAAAATTACGAAAAATTAAAAAATGCCATAATTCTATACCAAATACGAAAAAAGGGATGAAATATGGTAAGGTAATTGGATTGTTTTATTGACGCGAAATATAACTTTAGAAAAAACTTTATAAAATGGTTGTGACACCTACCATATTAAGTAGAAGAAAATGAAAAAGTTCTGCAGGGCGAAATAAAAAACCCTTAAAATCTTGGCAGGTATTACATATATAAATAAATTAGCGGTATCCAACAGATGATGTTCTGGGTCACCCTGGTCCACATTTTGGTCGATATCTGGAAAACGCCTTCACATACACCACTACCACCACTCCCTTTTAAAACTCACATTAATACCTTTAATTTGATACCCATATCGTACAAACTCATTCTAGAGTCACCCCTGGTCCACCTTTATGGCGATATTTCGAAAAGGCGAACACCTATAGAACGAAGGCCCACTCCCTTTTAAAAATACTCATTAACACCTTTCACTTGATACCCATATCGTACAAACAAAGTCTAGAGTCACCCCTGGTCCACCTTTATTGCGATACCTCGAAAATGCGTCCACCTATAGAACTAAGGCCCACTCCCTCTTAAAATACTCATTAACTCCTTTCGTTTGATACCCATATTGCACAAACGAATTCTAGAGTCACCCCTGGCCCACCTTTATGGCGATATCTCGAAAAGGCGTCCACCTATAAAACTAAGCCCCACGCCCTTTTAAAATAATCATTAACACCTTTCATTTGATACCCATATCATACAAACAAATTCTAAAGTCACCCCTGGTCCACCTTTATGGCGATATCTCGAAAAGGCGAACACCTATAAAACGAAGGCCCACTCCCTTTTAAAAATACCCATTAACACCTTTCATTTGATACCCATATCGTACAAACAAAGTCTAGAGTCACCCCGGTTCCACCTTTATTGCGATACCTCGAAAATGCGTCCACCTATAGAACTAAGGCCCACTCCCTCTTAAAATACTCATTAACTCCTTTCGTTTGATACCCATATTGCACAAACGAATTCTAGAGTCACCCCTGGCCCACCTTTATGGCGATACCTCGAAACGGCGTCCACCTATAGAACTAAGGCCCACTCCCTTTTAAAATACTCATTAACACATTTTGTTTGATGCCCATATTGTGCAAACAAATTCTAGGTTCACCCCTGGTCCACCTTTATGGCGATATCTCGAAACGGCGTCCACCTATGGAACTAAGGATTACTCCCTTTTAAAATGCTCATTAACACCTTTCATTTGATACCCATATCGTACAAACGCATTCTGGAGTCACCCCTGGTCCATCTTTACGGCGATATCTCGAAAAGGCGTCCATCTATAGTACTTAGGTCCACGCCCTTTTAAAATACTCATTAATACCTTTCATTTGATACCCATATCCTACAAACGCATTCTAGAGTCAACCCTGAGCCACCTTTATGGCTATATCCCTAAATGGCGTCCACCTATAGAACTATGGCCCACTCCCTCATAAAATACTCTTTAATGCCTTTCATTTGATACACATGTCATACAAACACATTCCAGGGTTTCCCTCGGTTCATTTTCCTACATGGTTATTTTCCCTTATGTTGTCACCATAGCTCTCAACTGAGTATGTAATGTTCGGTTACACCCGAACTTAACCTTCCTTACTTGTTTTTATTAAATTTAAAACATTTTTAATAAAAAGTTCGCTACACCTATTAATATGTTACTGAATTTAATACATTTTTTCATTAAATTTAATAAATTTTTAATAAAAACTTCGCTACGCCTATTAATATTTTATTGAATTCAGTAAATTTTATTAATATTTTTTGGAGAATATATAAATAAAAAGACTGCATTTTCGACTATGTAATTATTTGTATTTGTATTTATTATTATTACATTATTTGTTAATTTTAATTGCATTACATAAAATGTTTAAAAAATAATAAAAAAATAAATAAATGTGAGGCGCGATAACCTCCGAAGGGATATAAGGCCGAGCTTCTCTTCCAATTTGCGTCGTGCTCCTCTTGATTTTCCCTACAAATTGGCCGGGCGGGACCTAAATGTTTTATGCCGACTCCGAACAGCATCTGCAAGCCAGATGAGTTTCACTGAGAGCTTTTCATGGCATAAATACACTCGTAGCGCTTGCCAAACACTGCTGAGGGGCGACCCCGCTTAGAAAACTTTTCTTCTAAACATAAAATGTTTACTTTCGGAAAATTTGACTTTACAGGCATTTGCAAAATGTTTCGCATGATTTTGGGTATTCCAAATTAAAAACATGAAATATTTTAAAACACATGTCAGTAGCTCTTACTACACTTTTAAAAGGAAATTTTATCCCGTCGAAATAGACAAATATCTCATTCACATTCTTTATATCCTTGCCGATAATGATAAGGAAGGGCTGAATATGGTTTTTTCTTCAGTTACAACTCTGATGGACTCTGCAAGAGCCTCGATTGATGGACGTATCATAACAAACGCATTTTGCGAATCTTTTATTGTAAATCGCGTTACTTGTTTTTTTGCCGTCTACTCCTTTTCTAATAATTTTTTACCACGGCACAAGGCAACCGTGCAGCGCCCAGAGTAGGCAGGCCTCTTGGCTAGCTGAAAATAAAAAAAATAAGATGCAGATTTTTTTGTTTTTTCATATTTTTTACTTTTATTCAAATTTTCGATGTCGTTCAGCATATCTTTGATAGTCTTGTTATTTAAATGGCCCTCTGACATCAATACGGCATACACCTATTGTTGGTCCCAAGTATTTAAAATCGAAGACGCTGCCGGAAAAAGGACTGTAAAGTCTATCTCAATCTATAATATAAATTTAAATAAATTATTAGAAAAATATTCATAAAAGGAAATAATATAATAAAAACACTTACCAGTCTATATCCGGATGGCAATTTGTATTGTACTTGTTGTGCAAATTGTTCAAACACATTTAAAAGTGATTCCATAATATATTTGTTGACATTGTTTTGAATCAAAAGAACATCATTTCTTGGCATGCTATTTTGGTTATAAAGGGAAAGATTTAAATTTAATGCAGACTGTAAGAAAACTGACGTCAAATCTAAAGTTTCTGCTTCAGTAGCATTTTCTAGTTCCTTAGCGGAATGAATTGCAAAATTTGTAATTGGATTTCCTTTTTCTTTTTTTCATTTGCACTAAATGGAAAACAGGGCACCTCTTTACTTTGATTTAAAGTTTCATTATTCAATATTGAATAATGTTCTTTTAACAGATGCCTTTTAAATGTTGAAAAATTATCAAAATATTGCCCACATGATGGCTGAACACAACGAATTTCGTTAAAATGCTTTAAGCCACGAAAAGTCTAAAAATGCAAAACAGAAGAGCACATGAACTAATTTTTTTGCACATTTGAAACAAATCATTTTATCAACAATGTACTAGGAAACAAACGCTTCTTTATTGTTATTTGTTTTATATATTATTACAATTAAAATTATGGCTTCAATTTTAATTTAACTTTAAACTTTTTTATTTAATTTGTCACTTTGATTTCAGTTTTTTTGATTCCTGCTGCTTCGTTTGCTTTTCACTCAAGGATTATTCTCATTGTTCGTCATTACCGCGTGTTAATTTGATTTAATAAGGAAATTAATAACATTTAATAAACTATTTATTGTCACAATTAAACTATTTATATTCACAATTAAAGATTTATTGGAACACTTACTTATACTTAAGCTATTTATGATAACAATAAATATATTAATTGTATTCAATAAATATTTAATTCTGACAATAAATGGTTTATTAGGACGTATCTCAAGCGACAGACAGAGAATACGCCACAGAAATTTTTAATAAACTTTTTTAATAATCGTTTATTAAAAATAATAAATGCATTTATAGATATTTAATAAATACTTAATACAGACAATAAAATGTTAATTGTGACTATGTACAATCAATCAATAAATCATCTATATATTAATACGCTAACAAAATGTCCATACAAACAACTGACAGGCGGTTTCGCATAGTTAGCATACGTAAAATCATATAAAAGTGATATGAATCGATTCGTATGGATCAACCGCAGTGCATAGGCCTATTTTTGTTAACAAATATTACTCTATTTGTTTATAATTAATAGAACAAGTTTTTTGTAAATCCAACAATCTCTCCAAATATCGATATTTCCTTTCTTGCACAAAAGCGCCCCATCTTTGGACCAATTATGTAAGTGCTCTAAGACACAAACCTACATAAGCGTCCGCGCTACACGGTGAAAGATTAACACATGGTTTCCCATTGTTGCCTCTTACCTATAATAGCCTCTACCAAAATCCTATAAAATTGTTCCAAAATAATTTGTAGCGTACCAAAAAATCTTAAATATAGTTAATTTTCGACCGGCCCATTTTTTGTGGCAAATTTCACCTACACGTAAATACATAAGTCTTTATTTAACAGATTCTTTGTTTTTTATTTTAGTTGTTTTCAAAAAAACATGAAATCACAAATAATGAGTTAACTTTTGTTGAAACTAACTAATTTATTTATAACAGTTAATGGCAAACTTGCCCGAAAGTGTTTTTGGATTTGCAGATGTAATCCTCATTTTAGATAAAGAACATCCTATACTGAACAAAAAAAAAACAGTTACAAAAATATTACATTAAATTCTTTATATTGCCTTTTACGCTAATTTATTTTATTTCTTATTTTATTTTAATATATATTCTCTTATTTCAAATTGGTTTATTATTATTTAAATGCAACTTGACTGAATCGGAAAGTTTCATGTTGTATATTAAACGAAACAAAAAAACGTCCCAAAAAAGTTTTTGATTTTAGGTCAAAGCGGCAACCGGCATCATAGCGACCGTATTGCATAGGCAGTATATTACCCACTATATATATATTAATATGCTAACAAAATTTCCATACAATCAATTGACAGGCAGTTTCGCATACTTAGCATACGTAGAATCATATAAAAGTTATATGAATCGATTCGTATGGATCAGCCGCAATGCATAGGCCTATTTTTGTTAACCAATATTACTCTATTTGTTTATAATTAATAGAAAAAGTTATTTGTAAATTCGAACAATTCATACAAATATCGAAATACATTTTCGTGCACAAGCGCCATCTTTGGGAACAATTATCTAAGAGTTCTAATGCGAACTTCAAAGACCTAAACCTTTATGTGTCTCCGCTAAATTCGAAAGCACAAATGTTTCATCTACATTCAAATATGGTTTCCCATTGTTGCCACTTACCTATAATAGCCTCTACCAAAATCCTAAAAAATTGTTCCAAAATAATTTGTAGCATACCAAAAAATCTTAAATAGAATTAATTTTTGACCGGCCCATTTTTTGTGACAAATTTCACTTACACGTAAATACATAAGCCTTCATTTAACAGATTCATTGTTTTTTATTTTAGTTGTTTTCAAAAAGATATGAAATCATAAATAATGAGTTAACTTTTGTTGAAACTAACTAATTTATTTATACCAACTAATGGCAAATTCGCCCGAAAATGTTTTTGCATTTGCAGATTTAATCCTCATTTTAGATAAAGAACGTCTTATACTGAACAAAAAAAAAAAAAGTTACAAAAATATAACATTAAATTTTTTATATGCCTTTTATGCTAATGTATTTTATTTCTTATTTTATTTTATTATATATTCTCTTACTTCAAATTGGTTTATTATTATTTAAATGCAACTTGACAAGGTATGCTCTACTCGAATTTTTTTTTTTGTGTCACACTTACATATTAGATATGTATTTATACAAAATTAAACGGGTGGCTTGAAATAGGTTAAATTCCTTTAGCAAATTTCTTCGTTTTTAACTAAATTGACACTATTGAAGTAAATGGGCGATATATGTATATGGGTGATATAAGCCTACTGGGGAACCGAGCTCCCAAAACTAACTTCGGCAGCGCGGCAACGGGGACCTGCCGGGTGGTGTGGAAAACGCTATTTTTCAATTCAATTTCAAGTAATTTCTCCATAATTCTATGTCAATTTCATTTGATTTTGCATAATTTTTATATTTTTGTGTAAGGAACTCCATACCAAAACGTTATAATTACATGTGAAAAGTTTGTAGAAAATTTAAGAAAATACAATCAAAAAGTACAAAGTCTTAGATCAAATTCAAAATTTTAAAGGAAAAGTTAAGTAAGTTAGACCAGTTTTCTGTATTTCCAACACTTGATGCATAAACTGAGTTGAAAAAAATACACATTGGTCGAATTTCGACCACAGGCGATACTAGTTTTTATTAATATAGCGTACGATTTTTGGTTCAGTGTAGTGATAGTGATGATACATTTTGACGCAAGATAGGGCCTTTATGAAAAAAATCTTATATAGAGCTTTCTTCAGCCGATTTCTGAGATAGATAGGGCATTTGCAAAAAAATTCTGAGATAGGGCGTTTTTAAACTGGTTGCCGGTATAGGGTGATATTCGACACAGCAGTCGATTTATGATATTACATTGACTCGAAATTTTAAATATATTTTCAAGGAATTTTCAGTTATGTACATATGTACATATGGATATGTAAATACAAAATTTCCTGCAATTTTTTTGCTTTGCCGACCATAGGCGGCTTCTTATGAGTAGCGCCCTTTGCAGGAAAAGCCACTTGATCTCGCCCGTCCACTGATCCGTACCATGCGAAAAGATTGGTACCGGTGCGTATACGTAAATTTTTTTATTATTATATGTAAATGAGTTACATACATGCATATATATGTACATACACAACACGCAAGTGGAGCTAATATTCGCGTGTTAAAAGCGAAAGTTATGGTTTTACCGTCTATATACATATTATGTGAAGGACAATTTATTCTAGATAACGAGAGCAGTATTCGGATTTATACAACTGAAGTGATTGATGTAGCCCATCTTAAATGGGGTTACACTGAAATGACAGCCCGTGGTCGGAAAAATTCCGAGTTGCTCTTGGTACATAGAACAGGCTGCCTTCATCACTACTGAAAAACGCACTTTCATCGACTTAAAAAAGGAAAGTGAGAAGATTACAAAACTTTTACGTTGATGCAGGCCCCAAACCGCTCAGCTCCATGATCGGGCGCCATGGAGTTCGGCTAAGCCCTCATACCAACGACACGAAATGGAAGGGTGGGAATAAGAAGAAAAATGATGAGTATTGGAAACGAGGATGGTATAGAGAGAGAAGAGGGTTAGACTCACTTTGAATGCTTAAACCTTTAAAACTACGCAACGGATTTTTATGCGGTTTTTTTTTGATAGAGTGATTGAAGAGGAAGGTTTATATGTATAATAACATCCATTAAACAGTGTTAGTTACACTATTTATAACCCAAGAACGGATGAACCGATTTGGAAGAAAATTGGTGGAAAGGTAGCATGGAACCAGGAGACGGATATAGGATACTTTTTATCACGTTTTAGGTAGGGTCTTGAGATCAAAACGTGGACCTGGGTAATCCTGGGATGTGTTTGTACAATATGGGTATCAAATGGAAGCTGTTTATTAGTACACTGATACGGTGTATTTTTCGTACCCCCGGGTTACTAGGATGTCGAGATATAGGCGAAAACGTGGACCCGGGTACCCCTAGAATGTGTTTATATAATATAGATAACAAATGAAAGCTGTTGATGAGTGCTTTAGTACTGGGTCGTTTTCATACCGCTGGTGACTAGTGTCTCGAGATATAGGCCAAAACGTGGACCCGGATCCCTAGAATGTGTGTGTAATATGGATATCAAATAAAATCTGTTGCTGAGAGCTTTAAAGTAATTTTCATTGTGATATTCGATTTAGTTGCATCAACCTGGCAAAACTGATAAATATGCATTCGAAGCCGAAATAAAGACATGAAGTAGTAATACCCACATACCTATTTATATATGTCCTATTCTATTTGCCTCAAATTTGGTATATAAATTTGCCTATATCAGTTTTTACGATCCTTTTTTCCGGGAAGTAGACCAGATACGGACTGGGACTGGGATTAGGACTAGGACTGGGATTGAGACTTGGAGTGGGACTGGGACTGGAACAAAATACATACCACCCTCTGGAACTGGCAATAAGGGATGAAGAAGATTGAGAAGAACTTGAGAGAAGAAAAGAGAGGAAAGGAGAATGAGGCTGAGTAACACATAGAGTGAGACGAAGATAGAGATAAATGAAGCGAAAAAGATGGAGGTAGGAGTGAATGAAAGGATTAAGAAAAAGTGAATAGAGGGAGGAGGGCAGAGTTAGACGGAAAAAGCTTATTAAAATGTATGCAGAGAGACCAAATTTAGTGCAGAACAACGTCTGACGGGTCTGCTAGTTATTATATATAAAATATTTAAAATTTTACCTGATTAACATTTAAAACTCGTTTATCCCAACAGACTCGGGAAGACTGGAAATATGTTGCCATGGTGATTGATCGTCTTCAGTTATACATATTTTTCATCGTAACTACTGCCGGCACAGTTGGTATATTAATGGACGCACCCCATATCTTTGAATATGTAGATCAAGATCGTATCATCGAAATTTATCGTGGAAAGTAGATGCTATTCGGGACATCGATAGAAGGAATGGAAATATCGACGTTAATGTGTTGTTAATAAATCATAACTTCAACTATAATAGTTGCGCAGCGAAGCATAAGTTAACAGCAATAATATCTATTTGGATCACAGAAGAAAAATGTGAAGACGTTTCTATAGTATGTATTTTTGCTAAGGAAACGCCAAATCCTGTCTTAAATTAGTATGTTGTATGAGCTTTTCCATAGTGAATCTCACACCAGTAGTGGAATTGATTAACTGTTTTAACGATTTTCGTGATCGATATACTGGCGAATCGATGACTATAACAATTTTGGTATTCAGTCACCACTTCTTTTTATCGATATAATATATTCGTTAAGTTTTATTAGCTACTGCCGCCAAATGATAGAAGATAATTTTAATGTCAACGGCATTAGCTGGCATTTTATTATCTTCCATTTAAAATAATAATAAAGGTCGACTCGTTAGCCATATTAAAGCTGAGTTAGTAAATAGCACAATCGTCATCTAAGCGAAAGATCGGTAGTTAAAATTTGAATAAATAGCATCGCTAAAAGTAACTGCATTTCATCACTGGCTCGTCATGTAATTCGTGACCTCGCGACTTTATTAAAATGTTAAGGTTTGGCTGTGAAATTGTGTATCGCAATTTGTTTTCTAAAACAAATTAGCAGCGGCCGGGTGTGGAAAATGTTGAACCACCAATCACAAGGTAATAAAATCCAGCCTGAGAGAACAAAACTACATAAAAAAAATAGTAAGCTGTTTCCAAAAAATAACCTGCTATCGATGATTAATAAAGTCTGCCAGCCTTATAATTGGTTACTCGTTACCCCCTAGTTAACAAAAAAAATATGCACGTAAGCAAATACTGTAGTTAATTCATTAGCTTTTTTAACGAAACTCGCCATTGTTTTGTGAATCGATAACCGTCACCATTTTGGTATTCAATAGCTGCTTTGTTTTATAGATATTCCTTATGATGAGCTAAATATTGCCGCTAAACAATGTCATAACATTTTAAGGCTTCTAAGGTCATATCTTTGAAGCCACTGAAAAAAATTCCATTTTAACTAAACAAACTGGTCATCCCGTTACCGATGTTCAAATTAAGCATAGCACAGTCGATACCGCAATCGTTAATTCAAATTCCGACAACGAATCGCTAAAGCTGGATTTACATAAGGGGTTTTTTTTTATTACGCGAGCTCGAAAAAAACGCTCCAACTAGCTAAACAATTTTATTATGTTGCTTCACAGCACTGGTGTCAGGTGTCAAAATAAATGTTGTGTTTGTGAAAATTTTAAAAGAAAAACGAAGAAAATGAGTAATCCTGTCGATTCATTGGTAAATATTTGTATTTAATTGTAAATATTAAATAAAGAGTGTTTATTTATTGTCTAATTTGTTTCCCTGCCCGTTGGCCAGCAAAATGATGTATGCGAAGTGGTGAACGAAATATTGGAGGCCGTATATGCTAGCTCCAGTTCATCCTCTGAAGATTCGGAAAGCGAAAATGAACAGCATGAGAGGTGTAACAACTTCGAAGGCACGCTTGATGCGATGAGCGGGATGGACTTCAAAGCGCACATGAGACTCAAGCGTGAAACAGTGGTGTATCTTACCAGTAATAACAAAAGCTTTTTTAATTAGTAAATACATTTATAAACTAAAAAATATTTGATTTCTCTAGCGAGGTATTCCACATCTTCTTTTGTTGCTGACCAGTCTGGTGTTGGAAGATCACGTATCACACCCAAGAAATCCATTTACATGTATATGTATATTAGCAACAGCGTGACATTTCGCCAACTAGGGAATTTGTTTGGTGTAGCCACATCAAGCGCATGGTCCATTGTCAAACGCGTTTCTCGCTATTTTGTATCTATTAGTGATGAATATATCAAGTGGCCAGAAAGCATTCAGCTACAAAAAACGACTGAAAAAGTTTTACCAAAAACAACGTATCCCTGGTGTTATTGGAGCTATAGACTGTACGCACATTGGTATTAAAGGCCCGAAGGATCAAAAAGAAATGTACTTCAATCGTAAAAAAAACCTATAGTATAGTGCTGCAAGCTGTAGTGGATGCCGATAAAAAGTTTATTGATGTAACCTGTGGCGAGCCTGGGTCACTTCATGACTACAGAGTTTTGAGAAGATCCAAACGCTTTAACGATGCCGACAGACTACACGAACAAATATTTGCAGGTTCATATTTTATAATTGGGGACTCGGCTTATCCGACGACGAATTGGTTGGTGTCTCCATATAAAGACTACGGAAATTTGACTCAAAGTCAGCGAAAATTTAACGAAATCCATTCTTCAACGCGAATGGTTGTTGAAAATACGTTTGGACTTTTTAAAGGACGTTTCCGAAGACTTATGAAGTTTACGGAACAAACAGATTTGCAGACGATTACCAACATCGTTGTCAGTGCGTGTGTTTTGCATAATATTTGCATCACCCATGACGATTTGTGTGACGCTGAAGAAAATGAAATGGACAATGCAGTTTCCTTTGAGATTGAAGAGGAAATAGAGGAGTCGAATTCCAATTCCAACTTAGATAGAAGGGAAAATCTTTTTAATTATTTAAGGCAACACAATTTAATTTAAAATAACCTTTTGACTTGGAAGAATAAATTATTATAAAAATCTGAAGATAACACGTTCATTTTCCTTCGACCAATGCTTGTAAGTATAATGGGATGCCAGAAAATGTCCCTCATTACCAAGGTGCTTTATGCGATCCGATGAGGGACTCGTAAAACTAACGGCAAACGCAGATGGCGTTGGAATTGTCATAAGTGGAAAGTGCCTTCAACGATTAGCTCTTTGATGGATCGGGCGCTTCGGGATATTCATACCTGGGTATCTAATTTATGGTTGAAAGCTAACGAGAAGAAGAGGGATATGGTCTTGTTTACAAAGAGGTACAAGATCCCAAATTGGACCAGGCCTAAGTTAGGAGGGGTGACCCTACAATAGAAGCCTTGCACAAAATATCTAGTAATCATCCTAGACAGTAAGCTGTCGTGGAAGCTCAACGTGGAGGAGAGCGTGAGAAGGCCTCAACGGCTTTTTATGCATGTAAAAGAATGGTGGGGTGTAGGTGGGGCTTATCGCTCTCTCTTTCTCATAGCATTTACATTTCAACCAGGCTCGGTGCATCGGGGTAGCGTGAGCGCCGACTATACGGCCATAGTAGTATAGCGTCGTCAACCACAAGACGAACAGACTACCTGATTCCCTATCTGCGCTTCAAGGGAGATCTTAAGGCCACAATAGAGGTGGACGTTTGGCGCAAGGGTGCTCAAATGGCGGTTCCAAAGTAGTGGAAGGAGAAGGGTCTGTGGCACACTGTGCTGAGATGCGCGGGGCTGTAAAGTGTCGAAGATTATGTGTAGGTCTTACAACCTTAGATTAACTGAGTTGAAATCTTCAATCATTCAATTTTCAGTATATATCGCACCCTAAATTAAAAAGAGTCAGAACTCTAAAACATTTTATATAGATTTATTAAAGTTAATCCATTCAAGTTAATATTCCTTAAGTATTAATTAGTCCCATCTGACCTATTGAAAATCGATTTTTTCAGTAAAGTTCAAAGTTAATAAATAATGTTTGATTTGAAAATTGTTTGCCGATATGAGAAAAATCGAATACAGGTGAAAATTGCAATCCAAGCATTGAAAAACGTTTTCAAAAAATTTCTAAAATTAAAGTTAAGAGTTTTTTTTTAAACGGATGACTTTTGCGGTTTTCACCTAATTTTACTTTTTTATAAAAACATATACAAACACATACGTCATAAAATGGATATAAACGAAAGCTCATGGATCTTACGCAAAATTCGAATTATAAACACGAATCCTCAGTTAAATTTAAAATTTGTTACTAAGAATTTTTATAATTCTTCTGAGTTTGCAGTTTTGTATTTAGTTATTGAATTTAAGTATGACAAATTGTTAGTCCTAATGCAAAAAAAGTCTACTGTTTTTTGGCACCTTTTTTGTCCACTCAGTTAGAGCAACTTCTTCCCTCTAAAGAGAATAAGTTCAAAAGAATATACTCAACTCAGCTGAAAAAACTGTATACTGAGAAATAATCTAAAAATTCTTAGTGACTTATTTTTAAATTTTACTGAAGATGCGTATTTCGAATACAAATTCTGCGTAAGATCGTGAGCTTAAGTTTATATCAACTTTATTACGTATTTGTACATGTTATTACGATAACCGATTTTCATTCGGAACAAAGTCGTATCAAACCTATCACACAAATTTCTTTATAAATTCGAATACAAATAGAAAGAAATGAAATAAACGAAATTAGAAATAATGATAATAATTTACAAAGCGGGTGGATTGCAGAAAATAACCTAGAAGATTCAATGTAGACATATCATATCGTTTTTGAGATGGTCTCACTTATTCACCCATTTTTCCATTAATTCCAATTTCCTCTGCTTCATCTGCGTATCCTTTTCAAATTTTTCCCTCACCAACTCTTTGTAGTACTGCAGGGAATCGTCTCGCGATTTCACTTTTTCTTCTGCCATTTTTTTCTTCAGCTCAAATTTTTTTTCATAGTACAGCTCCCGTGCGGAACGCTTTTTGCGTGATGATGTATTAGCTGACGCAGATGGCACTAGCGATGGCGATGCAATTGGTGGAGGTGTTTGCGTTGATGATGGCATGATCGGTGAAGGTGTTTGCGTTGGTGATGTCATTATTGGTGAAGCTGTTTGTGTTGGTGATAGTATTGCTGATGGAGAAGGTGATGGCGATGGCACCAACACTGTCAGTACTTCTGGCGTTGATGAGGGAGGCGATGGTGAAACTACCGACGACTGACACGTTGATGATAGTGGTAGTTGCAGTTTTCCAACCGGCCTGCAGCCAACGTGGACGGTGTGGGTATTAGAAATTATTGGGCTTTTCCCAAATATCTCGTCCATAATTTCCATATATGTAGTAAAGCATGGAGTAGCGCCAGTTCTGCGGTTGTTTTCTTTTGCTGCTTTGTATGCGTTAAGCAACGTAGGTACGCATTTTCGCTTCCAAGCATAATGGTGTCATATCCGCATCCTAAAACGAATGTTTATTCATTTGATATGCCATGTAATTTATATGCTGGTTAAATATATTTTTTAACATACCCCAATACCAATGGACACCATTTCTTCCAATACATTTGAGAAGGCAGACCTCTTTTTTTTGGATGCAGGAACTCTTCCTTCCGTGCAAGGTATCTTGCGGTTTGTTCCCGGCTCCACTTTCTCCGTTTTTTTCCCTGAAATCTATAAAACAATTGCTAATTTAATATTTTTTTTATAAAAAACTCTAGCGCATATTTACTTACGTTTGCTCCATTTTGTTTCACTTTATTTTGTTATTGACGTTTATCTGCACATTCGTATGTTCATTTCATTCGCTCGTTCACAATAGTGCCCTATTTTTGAATATGCAACATTATACAACACTATCAATCAGGTCGACAATTACCTAAGCGGTTTCAACTGAAAGCGCTTAGCCAACTCAACTCGATTACTTTTTATTGTTACTTTCCATGCAATTCGGTAAGCTAGCTAGTGTTTTAATTGTACTAGTTAGCAACGAAATACAGCTATAGAACTGTTACCGCGTTGCCAAGTTTACGCCAAGTCAAGTCAAGTCTATGCTAAGTATCAGTAATGGGGCCATAAGGCTGACGACAGAGTGGAAGTGAGAATGACTTTTTATGAAAAATTTTAAAAGTTGTCACAGCGCCAGAAATGTTTCAAGCTTGTAAAGTACATGAAATTAAAAATTGCTTCTCGCTTAGTCAGTCGCTTTGTACTAGACAAACTTTTTTGTAGCAAGATATTGGTGCGGTCACACATTGAACACATCTGCCACTCGAAGCAACGCGACAGAGATATCTGTGTAAATCCAGTATACGATCTAATGGCTTAAACAGATACCATACGTCAATTAACTGGCGGACATTTATAGTACGCATCTGCGAAAAATTGGTTTTCAACTATAATTATTTTGATAATGAAGTCTACAATTTTATTGCTAAATAGAAGAATATTATCATCAGTCATTATGTGTCTCACTTTCGGCCATGCACGTGTTGTAAGTGGAAGATGGCATGCGTTGCGACTGTGATGGATTGTATCTGCTCAAGTCATAAAAAGCTCGGTGTGAGTACCACTAATTATTAAATGTAAGCTTTAGAGGTTAAGATTATTTTAAAAAGCAATATTAAATTATTTTAAGAAATTGATATACATACCTAGGATTAAACAAAAATTTAACTTAATAATGAGACTAGTTTCATAAAGGTATTGGGCTAATTTTGTTGGTTCTAAAAATGGGATTTAGATTAGAACTAAAATACCAAAATTTATTAAAAGCTTAAGAAAATCACTTAACAATAAATATGAACCGATTTCCAAGAATTTAAGGTAACCGTGAACAACTAATTTTCATGATTTTGGCTGCGATATCTGACGCAATTTTGGAGATCAAGTGTTACTCCACCTACTACTCAGTTGATATATATACTTTTCCCGGAAAGATCTTCATGCATAAATGTGAAAGAATCCAGCCAGCAAAGCTTTTGTGCATATATTCGTTGCAGTATATTTACATCTGCATAAAGTTCATAAAGCTCATCATTAAACGTAAGGCGATTTTTCTTCTTCATACCAGCACTAGGCCTAACTTGTCGGTTAGAGCAATTCTCTCTACACTTAGAAAAAATCACGTACATACCTTAAAAGAGGAAAACATATCCTAAAACAAATTTCTTTAAATTGAAGAAAATTAATGTAATGAGCAAGAGTTTATAATCTTTGTATACAACTTTTCATTAATTTTAGGGAACATTTTTCTTAGCGAGCGCGTGGAATGGGCCTGGGAGGCGGTAAAAGTAGGTCGCAGACAGCTCAAGAGTTTTGATGTAAGCAAACCTCGGTACTGCAATCGATACGATGAGTAAGAAGCTTCGAACGGCATAATAAGGAGTCAACGTTCGCCCTAAGGCGACAAGCCTGCTTTCAAGAGGCAGGAAGGACTCAGTACCAGGGCCAAAAGGCAGGGTAGCCACATGGACAAGACAAGTGGGTTTAAAGCTGTAGAACAGATGGGCACCAATAGCTTGGTGATAAATAAATACTTCGAAAGCTGCAAGGGAGAGAGAGGACTACGAAAGTAGAATATACGCAAAAGAGAGATAGCGCTAAGATTCCGGCTTCCTCAGAGGTTATAAAGGGAGATAACGCCAAGACTCCGGCTGCCCCCGAGAAGATGAGTGATGTGTCAAAGCAGTCATTCACTGTAGCGGTGGCTGATCGCAGCTATTTTTGCGGACTGATGACTACTGAAAGGTGGAGATCTGCTAAAAGGGGGCTTATTAGCTTAATGTTCAAGATGATGCGGGAAAAACTAAGTAAGCCCTTCCAACCATTTATTAGGGGGATGGTAAAATGGTGATGATAGGGTGCGAAAACATCGCTAGCTAACGGTGGCTGGAGAAAGTTGCTCCAAACTTTCAAAGGCAAAGCACGAACGCACGGCTTGAGGATGTGGATAAAGCGCAGATCCCCACCGTACCAAAAGTTAAAGTATGGATACCTTTCTTGATGAAGACGGAGGATACGCTGCACCTTCTGTAAAGCCAGAACTCGAATATAGCAGCACAAAATTTGAAGGTTCTTACTGTATTCCGGCTTACGGAGGAGGCTCAATGATACATCTTACAAACAAGCAAGCAGGCGGATGATATGTTGTACACGCAGCAGCGGCAAAATGTCCCGGGGTACAAGGAACATTTATATGCTTCTCAGGAAAAGAATTACCAAAGACAGCAATCCTAACACGCTACATATGGGCGGATCGAATAGATTTCGAAAGCCACGACAAAGGTGTAAGAGTAGGACGAACAGCCAAAGAGTGCTGCGAGTGACACAGAGAAACATCCAATACAGCATTTACGCCTTGTGAAAAGAAGTCCGAGAATAACAGTCATAATAAGCAAAACGCGGAGAGTATGAAGAGGACCTCTAAAGCCTTAGGTCAAAAGGGCAAAAAGGAGGACGGCACGACGAAGGTATTGGAGGGGGACAAACAGCCTAATGGTGCTACGAGTCTTACAGATAAACTTCCAACACAGTCAAGTGGCTCCGAGTGAACTCCTACAAACCCTTGAGCTGATCTATAAGCCATGGCTTCCATTGGGAGGAAAGGTTTCTGGGCTCAGCGCGCGCAGATTTAGCGTTTATTTCACACAAACGGAAGAATGGGGGCGAGCTGCAGTCATGGTAAAGAAAAAGCTGCGTTCATATATGCTACCCAATTACGCTACTGGGGAGTTCGCAGTGGTGACCGTAGAGCAGAAGAATGAGAAGGCATTTATCCTGGCATATATATGCCTTATATTGCCAAGGCATCATCGGGGTACTGCAAGATATTAGTACAAGAGGAAGTGTCCCTACAAATTGGTCCAACATGCAGCAATGCTCTTGATATTACATTGAGCTCTGAACGTGATATATTAAGGTTTGATTGGATGGTTCTTGCTAGTCCATCTTTATCCGACCATGCGTATGTCAGCTTCAGCTTCCCCCTAAATATGGACGAGAAGGGAGAAACCTTTAGAAACCCTAGGTCAAGGAACTCGGCGAAAATCCAGAAACATGTGGAAACAAATCTGGGGCAATGGAAAGAGAGGTTGCCAGTGTGGAGAAACTGGAGTAGTCCAATGGCTTCCTAACAAAGACGCTTATAACTACGATAAACAGAGCTTGCCCTCTAAGAAGATCCGAAAAAAGGCAAAGCCGCTATGGTGGAGCAATGAGCTCACTGTTCTTAGAAGAGAGGTAAAAGAAATGTTCATGCTGACAAAGCTCTCAGAAAGCGAAGAGTGCAGGGACGAGTTAAGGAATTTTTTGGGCATCTATAGGAGTGAATTTTCAGCGTGAAGAGGACATAGCGTTCTCCAAGAGAAACAGCTCAATTGAGAGAAGCCCTAGCAAGGGGACACATAGCCCCAGGACTCACAAACGACGAGAACGGGGAATGGTCACGTAAACGTGATAAGTATCTTAAGGTACTTTTTGACCCACATTTCCCATCGGGAGATGATTCAGAAGAGCCAGCAGACGGCACTTACACTTCGGCCGCGGAGCGGGTAGGGCCGGGCTTGCGGACCGATACCAAGATCGAATGGGCGGTGAAAACTTTATCTAAGCTTGAGTCGCCGGGTCGAGATGGTATATTCCAGCCATGCTACAAATCTTGAGTAGAGCGGTCGTGGAACGCCTTAGTCATTCTCTACCAAAGGCGGAGAAGATCGGTCAGATGTAGAAGATCGGAACTAGTAGACGTGACCATAGCAATAGAAACACTGCAAGAAAATAGCTTAAATCGCAGCAAAGCAGAATAGCAAAACATTTAAAAGTGGGTTAGAGTGTAAGCAATCCCTGGTAAGAAACGGATAGGAAGAAAACTACTTCTATAATGGGTCCCTAGGTGTATGCGAATAGATGGAAATGATATGGATGAGCTAGCTAAATAGGGCACATTCCTCGAAGCTTGTACCGTAGACTTCCCTTCCAGATTGGGCAAGATATACACTAACATATTAACACTTAACATTGAAGAGAGAGGACGGTAGGCCTATTTGGTGTAATATAACTGGACAAACTTATTGAATCTTTTGGTCCTTTGGTCCCTTATGTACAGAATTTTGCGCAGTTTGGTTCAAGATCGCTTGGGAAACTAGCTGACAGTTGAGAAAATTATGTCGCAGCCGATAATCGAAAGCCTTCAAAGGTAACGGTTTAGGCGTCTACGTGCATACATAAGTAGCATCACTAGCCAAAGGAAATACAACCATTTTACCAACACTGCCGTCTAGAATAAGCAACGTCAAAATAAGCATGGAGACAAAATTAACATGACACTTTAAAACAATAAATCGTGATTTACCTTTTCTAATTTGATTTTTTTATTCTCAATTCAAGCTTTATGCTTTTTTTAGCATATGATTTATTTTTACCGTCGTTTATTCAAAATGTTTATACTCAGCTGAGCAGAGCTCACAGAGTATATTAATTTTGTTCCCATAACGGTAATCCGTAACGGCATAAACTAATCGAGATAGATATAGACTTCTATATATCAAAATGACCTGGGCGAAAAAAAGAAATTCATTTAGCCATTTCCGTCCGTCCGTCTGTCCGTTAACACGATAACTTGAGTAAATTTTGAGATATCTTGATGAAATTTGGTATGTATGTTTCTGGGCGCTCATCCCAGATCGCTATTTAAAATAAACGAAATCGGACTATAACCACGCCCACTTTTTCGATATCGAAAATTTCGAAAAACAGATAAAGTGCGATAATTCATTACGAAAGACGGATAAAGCGATGAAACTTGGTAGGTGGGTTGATCTTATGACGCAGAATACAAAATTGGTAAAATTTTGGACAATGGGCGTTGCACCGCCCACTTTTAAAAGAATGTAATTTAAAAGTTTTACAAGCTGTAATTTGGCAGTCGTTGAAGATATCATGATGAAATTTGGCAAGAGCGTTACTCCTATTCCTATGTGTGTGCTAAATACAAATTAGCAAAATCGGATGACGAACACGCCCACTTTTTAAAAAAAAAATTGTTTAAGTCAAATTATAACAAAAAATTGAATATCTTTACAGTATATAAGTAAATTATGTCAACATTCAACTCCAGTAATGATATGGTGCAACAAAATACAAAAATAAAAGAAAATTTCAAAATGGGCGTTGCTCCATCCTTTTTCATTTAATTTGTCTAGAATAACTTTAATGCCATAAGTCGAACAAAAATTTACCAATCCTTGTGAAATTTGGTAAGGGCATAGATTCTATGACGATTACTGTGAAAATGGGCGAAACCGGTTAAAGCCACGCCCAGTTTTTATACACAGTCGGCCGTCTGTCCCTCCCCTCGGCCGTTAACAGGATAACTTGAGCAAAAATCGGTATATCCTTACTAAACTTAGTTCACGTACTTATCTGAACTCACTTTATATTTGTAAAAAAAATGGCCATAATTCTATACCAAATATGAAAAAGGGGTGAAACATGGTAATTGGATTGGTTTATTGACGCAAAATATAACTTTAGAAAAAACTTTGTAAAATGGGTGTGACACCTACCATATTAAGTAGAAGAAAATGAAAAAGTTCTGCAGGGCGAAATCAAAAGCCCTTGAAATCTTGGCAGAAATACTGTTCGTGGCATTACATATATAAATAAATTAGCGGTATCCAACAGATGATGTTCTGGGTCACCCTGGTCCACATTTTGGTCGATATCTCGAAAACGCCTTCACATATACAACTAGGGGCCACTACCTTATAAAACCCTCATTAATACCTTTAATTTGATACCCATATCATACAAACACATTCTAGAGTCACCCCTGGTCCACCTTTATGCCGAAACCACGAAATGGTGTCCACCTATAGAACTATGGCCCACTCCCTTTTAAAATACTCTTTAATACATTCCATTTGATACCCATGTCATACAAACACATTCTATAGTCACCCCTTGTCCACCTTTATGGCGATATCCCGAAATGGCGTCCACCTATAGAACTACATATATCCCATTCCCTTTTAAAACACTCTTTAACACCTTCCATTTGATACGCGTGTCGTACAAACACATTCCAGGGTACCCTAGGTTCATTTTCCTACTGGGTGATTTTCCCTTATTTTGTCTCCAAAGCTCTCAGCTGAGTAAACTGTTCGGTTACAACCGAACTTAGCCTTCCTTAGTTGTTTCTTTTCTCTTTAGTGCCAAGCTTGTGGAGTTAACACTATGACACTTGTGTGGTGGCGTGCCGCTGGCGCATTTATGTGTTGTTGCTCTTTAGAAGCACCATAAATTGCTTCTAGTCGTGTTTAGAGTATATCGTGAGCCACAGTTTAGACGAGGGCTGTAACTGAACTGGCACACGAAGGTGAGTGGACAAGTCAGCCAAATCAAATTTGAACTAAGCATAATGGTAGTCTTGCCATTTCATTTGGTAAATTGGTATAAAACAAGGCCTTAAAATATATCCAAATATACACTAAAACAATCCCAAAAACAAAGAAAACAGCTATTAAAATAGGAATGAATGTTATATGATATTACTCATTAGAGAACTCTCCCTAAATCTAGACAAGTAAACTTAAAAATTAAAAAATATTTATACTTGTTTTTTCGGCTCGAGGTCAACTAAAATAAAAGAAAAAACAAGTTTTCTTGAAAATAATTCGATAACATATTTCGGTAACTCAACGGTAACCGTCTTCCAAGATATAAACTGCAAAGTTCTGTAAAAAAAATAACACACTATAAACAAAAATATTGATAAAACAATTTATAATAAATAACATACTGTCACGGATATTAGCATCATTAAGCTATACCATCACTAGGGCGATGCTCAGGCCATGCTAAGCGATATTTACGTCAATAATCAAATCATGTATACACATACATAAGGCAGCCGAGAGATGTCACACACAGATGCATTTACTTATACGCCTATGTGTGCGCGAGAGACTGTAAACTACAAACATTCACATCAATAATTCAATCATTATGTATGTACATAAACGAATAAATAACTCCAATATTGAACAATGGAAAAATGGCCTTTATTAAAGTACTTCACAATAACACTTATACTTTGCTACTCGCTGGCTTAATAACCAAACTGATTGATAACTCAAATGAATCTCTACTATTGACCGCCAGATCGCGTGCTTAATGAAACTGATTGATAGCTTAACTCAAACTGAATTACAGCGCTTCTACATCTGTTGCCTTTTATACTCTTTGGTTTCCTCGTTCGCATTTTTCTAGAATCTACTAGCATTGTCCATGAGCTCTCAGCTATAACTAAAATTGCACAATTTTATACATCTTTTAGGCGCTTCCAGAATCTACTAGGCCAGTAGCTCTCAAACTTCTCAGATATATGCATGTGTTAGTGCATTGATTCTCCGCTGCTCGTATTCGTACATGGTACATATGTGTAGACGCAATTATTTATTCGTTTATGTAGATACATAATGATTGAATTATTGATGTGAATGTTTGTAGTTTACAGTCTCTCGCGCACACATAGGCGTATAAGTAAATGCATCTGTGTGTGACATCTCTCGGCTGCCTTATATATGTGTATACATGATTTGATTATTGACGTAAATATCGCTTAGCATGGTCTGAGCATCGCCCTAGTGATGGTATAGCTTAGTGATGCTAATATCCATGACAATACATTAATTTACACATCCTGTTACATAGGCGCGGAGTGTGGTGCTGACTTATTCGTAAGTAAATGTCTGTAAAGGTGCACGACGTTGTCCTTTCCAGTTAGAACGCTTTAGGACGGATGCCTTAACGAATTTGGGAGAGTGTCCGCTCGATGCACAGTGTGCCATAAGTGCAGTTTATGCGTAAATGAATTTTGACATTGTTTAATGTCTGCTTTATGCTGTGCCAATCGCGCTTTTAATTTTGATTTGGTTGTACCAACTTTTATCTTCTTGCACAGCTCTTTCTGTTTGTGAGTATCAAGTACTCGTGAAGTTCGATGTATACATACAGCTGTAAGTATAGGACACTGATGTTTTAAAGTTAGCTAGAGTTCTCCCAGTTCACCCAGTGGCCTTCTTATCGGCAACAATTGATGCCGACAAATTATTGCTTTATTATATATGGCGAATTATTATCGTCGAGTTTTCGATTTGTTATCAGCTTGCTATCGGTTTCTTATCAGCTTGCCATCGTCATCTGATCGGCTCCTGATGGCTCGACGCATTTCCTCATCAAATCTCCTTAACAAAATATAAATCGTCGTTAACAAATCGATAACATGCCGATAATAAACTGGCAACACTCCGATAACATTTTTGATAACACAATAGATAACACAATAGAATTACTATATGTATGCCTAATGAAAATTAGCAAAATCGGAGAACGAACACGCCCACTTTTTATAAAAATTTATTTTTTTTTTCCAGGTCAAATTTTAACAAAAAATTTACAGTATATAAGTAAATTATGTCAACAGTCAACTCCAGTAATGATATGGTGCAACAAAATACATAAATAAAAGAAAATTTCAAAATGGGCGTGGCTCGGCCCTTTTTCATTTCATTTGTCTAGGATAATTTTAATGCCATAAGTTGAACAAAAATTTACCAATCCTTGTGAAGGCTTGCCCAGTTTTTATACACAGTCGACCGTCTGTCCTTCCGCTCGGCCGTTAACACGATACCTTGAGCAAAAATCGATATATTTTTACTAAACTCAGTTCACGTACTTATCTGAACTCACTTTGTATTGGTGTAAAAAATGGCCGAAATCCGACTATGACCACGCCCACTTTATCGATATCGAAAGTTATGAAAAATAAAAAAAATGCTATAATTCTATACGAAATGCGAAAAAAGGGATGAAACATGGTAATTGAATTGGTTTATTGACGCAAAATATAACTTTAGAAAAAAACTTTGTAAAACGGTTGTGACACCTACAATATTAAGTAGAAGAAAATGAAAAATTTCTGCAGGGCGAAATCAAAAGCCCTTGGAATCTTGGAAGGAATACTATTTTTGGTATTATATATATAAATAAATTAGCGGTACCCGACAGATGATGTTCTGGGTCACCCTGGTCCACATTTTGGTCGATATCTCGAAAACGCCTTCACATATAAAACTACCACTACTCCCTTTAAAACCCTTTATTCCTTTAATTTGATACCCATATCGCACAAACACATTCTAGATTCACCCTTGGTTCACGTTTATGGCGATATATCGAAAAAGCGTCCACCTATAGAACTAAGGCGCACTCCTTTTTAAAATACTCATTAACACCTTTCGTTTGATACCCGTATCGTGCAAACAAATTCTAGAGTCACCCCCGGTCTACCTTTATGGCGATATCTTGAAAAGGCGTACACCTATAGAACTAAAGCCCATTCCCTTTTAAAATACTCATTAACACCTTTCATTTGATACTCATATCGTACAAGCGCATTCTAGAGTCAGCCCTGGTCCACCTTTATGGCGATATTCCTAAATGGCGTCCACCTATAGAACTATGGCCCACACCCTCTTTAAATACTCTTTAATACTTTCCATTTGATACACATGTCATACAAGCACATTCCAGGGTTACCCTAAGTTCATTTTCCTAAATGGTGATTTTCCCTTACTTTGTCCCCATAGCTCTCAACTGAGTATGTAATGTTCGGTTACGGTGAACTTAGTCTTCCTTACTTGTTGATATTGAAGTTCATTGCTTTTTGAAATTGGCTACGCCTTTTTTGTAAAATTGTTTTTAGTAGGGCATGCAAGAAAGTAAAACCTTAAAAAATTAAAGAAAAAATTTTAATTTTTGTTATGAATAAAATTCATTTAAATTCTATAAAAGAAAATAGCACGGTGTTCCTGGATTAGCATCCCTGCTAAATAGATAAAGCTGTTAGCTACGCATAAAAAACGAGGTACAGTATTGATTAAAATAAAAGAATGCCCAAAATATGGACCCTTTTTTTTGGGTTGACTCTGCCCTAGCTGCATGTGCTTTATAACGCAATTTTTTACCACCGAGGCGTATTCCGCCATATTTTGTGAGACGCAATTACTACAAGCAAACCTATGTTGCCAGATTCTCCAACTCAAAATCAAATTAATTTTAAGAATTTCAAATTTAAGTAACAAATGGTTTAAAAAATTTGTTTTGAGTTTTGAGAAGATCCAAACGCTTTAACGATGCCGACAGACTACACGAACAAATATTTGCAGGTTCATATTTTATAATTGGGGACTCGGCTTATCCGACGACGAATTGGTTGGTGTCTCCATATAAAGACTACGGAAATTTGACTCATAGTCAGCGAAAATTTAACGAAATCCATTCTTCAACGCGAATGGTTGTTGAAAATACGTTTGGACTTTTTAAAGGACGTTTCCGAAGACTTATGAAGTTTACGGAACAAACAGATTTGCAGACGATTACCAACATCGTTGTCAGTGCGCGTGTTTTGCATAATATTTGCATCACCCATGACGATTTGTGTGACGCTGAAGAAAATGAAATGGACAATGCAGTTTCCTTTGAGATTGAAGAGGAAATAGAGGAGTCGAATTCCAATTCCAACTTAGATAGAAGGGAAAATCTTTTTAATTATTTAAGGCAACACAATTTAATTTAAAATAACCTTTTGACTTGGAAGAATAAATTATTATAAAAATCTGAAGATAACACGTTCATTTTCCTTCGACCAATGCTTGTAAGTATAATGGGATGCCAGAAAATGTCCCTCATTACCAAGGTGCTTTATGCGATCCGATGAGGGACTCGTAAAACTAACGGCAAACGCAGATGGCGTTGGAATTGTCATAAGTGGAAAGTGCCTTCAACGATTAGCTCTTTGATGGATCGGGCGCTTCGGGATATTCATACCTGGGTATCTAATTTATGGTTGAAAGCTAACGAGAAGAAGAGGGATATGGTCTTGTTTACAAAGAGGTACAAGATCCCAAATTGGACCAGGCCTAAGTTAGGAGGGGTGACCCTACAATAGAAGCCTTGCACAAAATATCTAGTAATCATCCTAGACAGTAAGCTGTCGTGGAAGCTCAACGTGGAGGAGAGCGTGAGAAGGCCTCAACGGCTTTTTATGCATGTAAAAGAATGGTGGGGTGTAGGTGGGGCTTATCGCTCTCTCTTTCTCATAGCATTTACATTTCAACCAGGCTCGGTGCATCGGGGTAGCGTGAGCGCCGACTATACGGCCATAGTAGTATAGCGTCGTCAACCACAAGACGAACAGACTACCTGATTCCCTATCTGCGCTTCAAGGGAGATCTTAAGGCCACAATAGAGGTGGACGTTTGGCGCAAGGGTGCTCAAATGGCGGTTCCAAAGTAGTGGAAGGAGAAGGGTCTGTGGCACACTGTGCTGAGATGCGCGGGGCTGTAAAGTGTCGAAGATTATGTGTAGGTCTTACAACCTTAGATTAACTGAGTTGAAATCTTCAATCATTCAATTTTCAGTATATATCGCACCCTAAATTAAAAAGAGTCAGAACTCTAAAACATTTTATATAGATTTATTAAAGTTAATCCATTCAAGTTAATATTCCTTAAGTATTAATTAGTCCCATCTGACCTATTGAAAATCGATTTTTTCAGTAAAGTTCAAAGTTAATAAATAATGTTTGATTTGAAAATTGTTTGCCGATATGAGAAAAATCGAATACAGGTGAAAATTGCAATCCAAGCATTGAAAAACGTTTTCAAAAAATTTCTAAAATTAAAGTTAAGAGTTTTTTTTTAAACGGATGACTTTTGCGGTTTTCACCTAATTTTACTTTTTTATAAAAACATATACAAACACATACGTCATAAAATGGATATAAACGAAAGCTCATGGATCTTACGCAAAATTCGAATTATAAACACGAATCCTCAGTTAAATTTAAAATTTGTTACTAAGAATTTTTATAATTCTTCTGAGTTTGCAGTTTTGTATTTAGTTATTGAATTTAAGTATGACAAATTGTTAGTCCTAATGCAAAAAAAGTCTACTGTTTTTTGGCACCTTTTTTGTCCACTCAGTTAGAGCAACTTCTTCCCTCTAAAGAGAATAAGTTCAAAAGAATATACTCAACTCAGCTGAAAAAACTGTATACTGAGAAATAATCTAAAAATTCTTAGTGACTTATTTTTAAATTTTACTGAAGATGCGTATTTCGAATACAAATTCTGCGTAAGATCGTGAGCTTAAGTTTATATCAACTTTATTACGTATTTGTACATGTTATTACGATAACCGATTTTCATTCGGAACAAAGTCGTATCAAACCTATCACACAAATTTCTTTATAAATTCGAATACAAATAGAAAGAAATGAAATAAACGAAATTAGAAATAATGATAAAAATTTACAAAGCGGGTGGATTGCAGAAAATAACCTAGAAGATTCAATGTAGACATATCATATCGTTTTTGAGATGGTCTCACTTATTCACCCATTTTTCCATTAATTCCAATTTCCTCTGCTTCATCTGCGTATCCTTTTCAAATTTTTCCCTCACCAACTCTTTGTAGTACTGCAGGGAATCGTCTCGCGATTTCACTTTTTCTTCTGCCATTTTTTTCTTCAGCTCAAATTTTTTTTCATAGTACAGCTCCCGTGCGGAACGCTTTTTGCGTGATGATGTATTAGCTGACGCAGATGGCACTAGCGATGGCGATGCAATTGGTGGAGGTGTTTGCGTTGATGATGGCATGATCGGTGAAGGTGTTTGCGTTGGTGATGGCATTATTGGTGAAGCTGTTTGTGTTGGTGATAGTATTGCTGATGGAGAAGGTGATGGCGATGGCACCAACACTGTCAGTACTTCTGGCGTTGATGAGGGAGGCGATGGTGAAACTACCGACGACTGACACGTTGATGATAGTGGTAGTTGCAGTTTTCCAACCGGCCTGCAGCCAACGTGGACGGTGTGGGTATTAGAAATTATTGGGCTTTTCCCAAATATCTCGTCCATAATTTCCATATATGTAGTAAAGCATGGAGTAGCGCCAGTTCTGCGGTTGTTTTCTTTTGCTGCTTTGTGTGCGTTAAGCAACGTAGGTACGCATTTTCGCTTCCAAGCATAATGGTGTCATATCCGCATCCTAAAACGAATGTTTATTCATTTGATATGCCATGTAATTTATATGCTGGTTAAATATATTTTTTAACATACCCCAATACCAATGGACACCATTTCTTCCAATACATTTGAGAAGGCAGACCTCTTTTTTTTGGATGCAGGAACTCTTCCTTCCGTGCAAGGTATCTTGCGGTTTGTTCCCGGCTCCACTTTCTCCGTTTTTTTCCCTGAAATCTATAAAACAATTGCTAATTTAATATTTTTTTTATAAAAAACTCTAGCGCATATTTACTTACGTTTGCTCCATTTTGTTTCACTTTATTTTGTTATTGACGTTTATCTGCACATTCGTATGTTCATTTCATTCGCTCGTTCACAATAGTGCCCTATTTTTGAATATGCAACACTATACAACACTATCAATCAGGTCGACAATTACCTAAGCGGTTTCAACTGAAAGCGCTTAGCCAACTCAACTCGATTACTTTTTATTGTTGCTTTCCATGCAATTCGGTAAGCTAGCTAGTGTTTTAATTGTACTAGTTAGCAACGAAATACAGCTATAGAACTGTTACCGCGTTGCCAAGTTTACGCCAAGTCAAGTCAAGTCTATGCTAAGTATCAGTAATGGGGCCATAAGGCTGACGACAGAGTGGAAGTGAGAATGACTTTTTATGAAAAATTTTAAAAGTTGTCACAGCGCCAGAAATGTTTCAAGCTTGTAAAGTACATGAAATTAAAAATTGCTTCTCGCTTAGTCAGTCGCTTTGTACTAGACAAACTTTTTTGTAGCAAGATATTGGTGCGGTCACACATTGAACACATCTGCCACTCGAAGCAACGCGACAGAGATATCTGTGTAAATCCAGTATACGATCTAATGGCTTAAACAGATACCATACGTCAATTAACTGGCGGACATTTATAGTACGCATCTGCGAAAAATTGGTTTTCAACTATAATTATTTTGATAATGAAGTCTACAATTTTATTGCTAAATAGAAGAATATTATCATCAGTCATTATGTGTCTCACTTTCGGCCATGCACGTGTTGTCAGTGGAAGATGGCATGCGTTGCGACTGTGATGGATTGTATCTGCTCAAGTCATAAAAAGCTCGGTGTGAGTACCACTAATTATTAAATGTAAGCTTTAGAGGTTAAGATTATTTTAAAAAGCAATATTAAATTATTTTAAGAAATTGATATACATACCTAGGATTAAACAAAAATTTAACTTAATAATGAGACTAGTTTCATAAAGGTATTGGGCTAATTTTGTTGGTTCTAAAAATGGGATTTAGATTAGAACTAAAATACCAAAATTTATTAAAAGCTTAAGAAAATCACTTAACAATAAATATGAACCGATTTCCAAGAATTTAAGGTAACCGTGAACAACTAATTTTCATGATTTTGGCTGCGATATCTGACGCAATTTTGGAGATCAAGTGTTACTCCACCTACTACTCAGTTGATATATATACTTTTCCCGGAAAGATCTTCATGCATAAATGTGAAAGAATCCAGCCAGCAAAGCTTTTGTGCATATATTCGTTGCAGTATATTTACATCTGCATAAAGTTCATAAAGCTCATCATTAAACGTAAGGCGATTTTTCTTCTTCATACCAGCACTAGGCCTAACTTGTCGGTTAGAGCAATTCTCTCTACACTTAGAAAAAATCACGTACATACCTTAAAAGAGGAAAACATATCCTAAAACAAATTTCTTTAAATTGAAGAAAATTAATGTAATGAGCAAGAGTTTATAATCTTTGTATACAACTTTTCATTAATTTTAGGGAACATTTTTCTTAGCGAGCGCGTGGAATGGGCCTGGGAGGCGGTAAAAGTAGGTCGCAGACAGCTCAAGAGTTTTGATGTAAGCAAACCTCGGTACTGCAATCGATACGATGAGTAAGAAGCTTCGAACGGCATAATAAGGAGTCAACGTTCGCCCTAAGGCGACAAGCCTGCTTTCAAGAGGCAGGAAGGACTCAGTACCAGGGCCAAAAGGCAGGGTAGCCACATGGACAAGACAAGTGGGTTTAAAGCTGTAGAACAGATGGGCACCAATAGCGTGGTGATAAATAAATACTTCGAAAGCTGCAAGGGAGAGAGAGGACTACGAAAGTAGAATATACGCAAAAGAGAGATAGCGCTAAGATTCCGGCTTCCTCAGAGGTTATAAAGGGAGATAACGCCAAGACTCCGGCTGCTCCCGAGAAGATGAGTGATGTGTCAAAGCAGTCATTCACTGTAGCGGTGGCTGATCGCAGCTATTTTTGCGGACTGATGACTACTGAAAGGTGGAGATCTGCTAAAAGGGGGCTTATTAGCTTAATGTTCAAGATGATGCGGGAAAAACTAAGTAAGCCCTTCCAACCATTTATTAGGGGGATGGTAAAATGGTGATGATAGGGTGCGAAAACATCGCTAGCTAACGGTGGCTGGAGAAAGTTGCTCCAAACTTTCAAAGGCAAAGCACGAACGCACGGCTTGAGGATGTGGATAAAGCGCAGATCCCCACCGTACCAAAAGTTAAAGTATGGATACCTTTCTTGATGAAGACGGAGGATACGCTGCACCTTCTGTAAAGCCAGAACTCGAATATAGCAGCACAAAATTTGAAGGTTCTTACTGTATTCCGGCTTACGGAGGAGGCTCAATGATACATCTTACAAACAAGCAAGCAGGCGGATGATATGTTGTACACGCAGCAGCGGCAAAATGTCCCGGGGTACAAGGAACATTTATATGCTTCTCAGGAAAAGAATTACCAAAGACAGCAATCCTAACACGCTACATATGGGCGGATCGAATAGATTTCGAAAGCCACGACAAAGGTGTAAGAGTAGGACGAACAGCCAAAGAGTGCTGCGAGTGACACAGAGAAACATCCAATACAGCATTTACGCCTTGTGAAAAGAAGTCCGAGAATAACAGTCATAATAAGCAAAACGCGGAGAGTATGAAGAGGACCTCTAAAGCCTTAGGTCAAAAGGGCAAAAAGGAGGACGGCACGACGAAGGTATTGGAGGGGGACAAACAGCCTAATGGTGCTACGAGTCTTACAGATAAACTTCCAACACAGTCAAGTGGCTCCGAGTGAACTCCTACAAACCCTTGAGCTGATCTATAAGCCATGGCTTCCATTGGGAGGAAAGGTTTCTGGGCTCAGCGCGCGCAGATTTAGCGTTTATTTCACACAAACGGAAGAATGGGGGCGAGCTGCAGTCATGGTAAAGAAAAAGCTGCGTTCATATATGCTACCCAATTACGCTACTGGGGAGTTCGCAGTGGTGACCGTAGAGCAGAAGAATGAGAAGGCATTTATCCTGGCATATATATGCCTTATATTGCCAAGGCATCATCGGGGTACTGCAAGATATTAGTACAAGAGGAAGTGTCCCTACAAATTGGTCCAACATGCAGCAATGCTCTTGATATTACATTGAGCTCTGAACGTGATATATTAAGGTTTGATTGGATGGTTCTTGCTAGACCATCTTTATCCGACCATGCGTATGTCAGCTTCAGCTTCCCCCTAAATATGGACGAGAAGGGAGAAACCTTTAGAAACCCTAGGTCAAGGAACTCGGCGAAAATCCAGAAACATGTGGAAACAAATCTGGGGCAATGGAAAGAGAGGTTGCCAGTGTGGAGAAACTGGAGTAGTCCAATGGCTTCCTAACAAAGACGCTTATAACTACGATAAACAGAGCTTGCCCTCTAAGAAGATCCGAAAAAAGGCAAAGCCGCTATGGTGGAGAAATGAGCTCACTGTTCTTAGAAGAGAGGTAAAAGAAATGTTCATGCTGACAAAGCTCTCAGAAAGCGAAGAGTGCAGGGACGAGTTAAGGAATTTTTTGGGCATCTATAGGAGTGAATTTTCAGCGTGAAGAGGACATAGCGTTCTCCAAGAGAAACAGCGCAATTGAGAGAAGCCCTAGCAAGGGGACACATAGCCCCAGGACTCACAAACGACGAGAACGGGGAATGGTCACGTAAACGTGATAAGTATCTTAAGGTACTTTTTGACCCACATTTCCCATCGGGAGATGATTCAGAAGAGCCAGCAGACGGCACTTACACTTCGGCCGCGGAGCGGGTAGGGCCGGGCTTGCGGACCGATACCAAGATCGAATGGGCGGTGAAAACTTTATCTAAGCTTGAGTCGCCGGGTCGAGATGGTATATTCCAGCCATGCTACAAATCTTGAGTAGAGCGGTCGTGGAACGCCTTAGTCATTCTCTACCAAAGGCGGAGAAGATCGGTCAGATGTAGAAGATCGGAACTAGTAGACGTGACCATAGCAATAGAAACACTGCAAGAAAATAGCTTAAATCGCAGCAAAGCAGAATAGCAAAACATTTAAAAGTGGGTTAGAGTGTAAGCAATCCCTGGTAAGAAACGGATAGGAAGAAAACTACTTCTATAATGGGTCCCTAGGTGTATGCGAATAGATGGAAATGATATGGATGAGCTAGCTAAATAGGGCACATTCCTCGAAGCTTGTACCGTAGACTTCCCTTCCAGATTGGGCAAGATATACACTAACATATTAACACTTAACATTGAAGAGAGAGGACGGTAGGCCTATTTGGTGTAATATAACTGGACAAACTTATTGAATCTTTTGGTCCTTTGGTCCCTTATGTACAGAATTTTGCGCAGTTTGGTTCAAGATCGCTTGGGAAACTAGCTGACAGTTGAGAAAATTATGTCGCAGCCGATAATCGAAAGCCTTCAAAGGTAACGGTTTAGGCGTCTACGTGCATACATAAGTAGCATCACTAGCCAAAGGAAATACAACCATTTTACCAACACTGCCGTCTAGAATAAGCAACGTCAAAATAAGCATGGAGACAAAATTAACATGACACTTTAAAACAATAAATCGTGATTTACCTTTTCTAATTTGATTTTTTTATTCTCAATTCAAGCTTTATGCTTTTTTTAGCATATGATTTATTTTTACCGTCGTTTATTCAAAATGTTTATACTCAGCTGAGCAGAGCTCACAGAGTATATTAATTTTGTTCCCATAACGGTAATCCGTAACGGCATAAACTAATCGAGATAGATATAGACTTCTATATATCAAAATGACCTGGGCGAAAAAAAGAAATTCATTTAGCCATTTCCGTCCGTCCGTCTGTCCGTTAACACGATAACTTGAGTAAATTTTGAGATATCTTGATGAAATTTGGTATGTATGTTTCTGGGCGCTCATCCCAGATCGCTATTTAAAATAAACGAAATCGGACTATAACCACGCCCACTTTTTCGATATCGAAAATTTCGAAAAACAGATAAAGTGCGATAATTCATTACGAAAGACGGATAAAGCAATGAAACTTGGTAGGTGGGTTGATCTTATGACGCAGAATACAAAATTGGTAAAATTTTGGACAATGGGCGTTGCACCGCCCACTTTTAAAAGAATGTAATTTAAAAGTTTTACAAGCTGTAATTTGGCAGTCGTTGAAGATATCATGATGAAATTTGGCAAGAGCGTTACTCCTATTCCTATGTGTGTGCTAAATACAAATTAGCAAAATCGGATGACGAACACGCCCACTTTTAAAAAAAAAAATTGTTTAAGTCAAATTATAACAAAAAATTGAATATCTTTACAGTATATAAGTAAATTATGTCAACATTCAACTCCAGTAATGATATGGTGCAACAAAATACAAAAATAAAAGAAAATTTCAAAATGGGCGTTGCTCCATCCTTTTTCATTTAATTTGTCTAGAATAACTTTAATGCCATAAGTCGAACAAAAATTTACCAATCCTTGTGAAATTTGGTAAGGGCATAGATTCTATGACGATTACTGTGAAAATGGGCGAAACCGGTTAAAGCCACGCCCAGTTTTTATACACAGTCGGCCGTCTGTCCCTCCCCTCGGCCGTTAACAGGATAACTTGAGCAAAAATCGGTATATCCTTACTAAACTTAGTTCACGTACTTATCTGAACTCACTTTATATTTGTAAAAAAAATGGCCATAATTCTATACCAAATATGAAAAAGGGGTGAAACATGGTAATTGGATTGGTTTATTGACGCAAAATATAACTTTAGAAAAAACTTTGTAAAATGGGTGTGACACCTACCATATTAAGTAGAAGAAAATGAAAAAGTTCTGCAGGGCGAAATCAAAAGCCCTTGAAATCTTGGCAGAAATACTGTTCGTGGCATTACATATATAAATAAATTAGCGGTATCCAACAGATGATGTTCTGGGTCACCCTGGTCCACATTTTGGTCGATATCTCGAAAACGCCTTCACATATACAACTAGGGGCCACTACCTTATAAAACCCTCATTAATACCTTTAATTTGATACCCATATCATACAAACACATTCTAGAGTCACCCCTGGTCCACCTTTATGCCGAAACCACGAAATGGTGTCCACCTATAGAACTATGGCCCACTCCCTTTTAAAATACTCTTTAATACATTCCATTTGATACCCATGTCATACAAACACATTCTATAGTCACCCCTTGTCCACCTTTATGGCGATATCCCGAAATGGCGTCCACCTATAGAACTACATATATCCCATTCCCTTTTAAAACACTCTTTAACACCTTCCATTTGATACGCGTGTCGTACAAACACATTCCAGGGTACCCTAGGTTCATTTTCCTACTGGGTGATTTTCCCTTATTTTGTCTCCAAAGCTCTCAGCTGAGTAAACTGTTCGGTTACAACCGAACTTAGCCTTCCTTAGTTGTTTCTTTTCTCTTTAGTGCCAAGCTTGTGGAGTTAACACTATGACACTTGTGTGGTGGCGTGCCGCTGGCGCATTTATGTGTTGTTGCTCTTTAGAAGCACCATAAATTGCTTCTAGTCGTGTTTAGAGTATATCGTGAGCCACAGTTTAGACGAGGGCTGTAACTGAACTGGCACACGAAGGTGAGTGGACAAGTCAGCCAAATCAAATTTGAACTAAGCATAATGGTAGTCTTGCCATTTCATTTGGTAAATTGGTATAAAACAAGGCCTTAAAATATATCCAAATATACACTAAAACAATCCCAAAAACAAAGAAAACAGCTATTAAAATAGGAATGAATGTTATATGATATTACTCATTAGAGAACTCTCCCTAAATCTAGACAAGTAAACTTAAAAATTAAAAAATATTTATACTTGTTTTTTCGGCTCGAGGTCAACTAAAATAAAAGAAAAAACAAGTTTTCTTGAAAATAATTCGATAACATATTTCGGTAACTCAACGGTAACCGTCTTCCAAGATATAAACTGCAAAGTTCTGTAAAAAAAATAACACACTATAAACAAAAATATTGATAAAACAATTTATAATAAATAACATACTGTCACGGATATTAGCATCATTAAGCTATACCATCACTAGGGCGATGCTCAGGCCATGCTAAGCGATATTTACGTCAATAATCAAATCATGTATACACATACATAAGGCAGCCGAGAGATGTCACACACAGATGCATTTACTTATACGCCTATGTGTGCGCGAGAGACTGTAAACTACAAACATTCACATCAATAATTCAATCATTATGTATGTACATAAACGAATAAATAACTCCAATATTGAACAATGGAAAAATGGCCTTTATTAAAGTACTTCACAATAACACTTATACTTTGCTACTCGCTGGCTTAATAACCAAACTGATTGATAACTCAAATGAATCTCTACTATTGACCGCCAGATCGCGTGCTTAATGAAACTGATTGATAGCTTAACTCAAACTGAATTACAGCGCTTCTACATCTGTTGCCTTTTATACTCTTTGGTTTCCTCGTTCGCATTTTTCTAGAATCTACTAGCATTGTCCATGAGCTCTCAGCTATAACTAAAATTGCACAATTTTATACATCTTTTAGGCGCTTCCAGAATCTACTAGGCCAGTAGCTCTCAAACTTCTCAGATATATGCATGTGTTAGTGCATTGATTCTCCGCTGCTCGTATTCGTACATGGTACATATGTGTAGACGCACTTATTTATTCGTTTATGTAGATACATAATGATTGAATTATTGATGTGAATGTTTGTAGTTTACAGTCTCTCGCGCACACATAGGCGTATAAGTAAATGCATCTGTGTGTGACATCTCTCGGCTGCCTTATATATGTGTATACATGATTTGATTATTGACGTAAATATCGCTTAGCATGGTCTGAGCATCGCCCTAGTGATGGTATAGCTTAGTGATGCTAATATCCATGACAATACATTAATTTACACATCCTGTTACATAGGCGCGGAGTGTGGTGCTGACTTATTCGTAAGTAAATGTCTGTAAAGGTGCACGACGTTGTCCTTTCCAGTTAGAACGCTTTAGGACGGATGCCTTAACGAATTTGGGAGAGTGTCCGCTCGATGCACAGTGTGCCATAAGTGCAGTTTATGCGTAAATGAATTTTGACATTGTTTAATGTCTGCTTTATGCTGTGCCAATCGCGCTTTTAATTTTGATTTGGTTGTACCAACTTTTATCTTCTTGCACAGCTCTTTCTGTTTGCGAGTATCAAGTACTCGTGAAGTTCGATGTATACATACAGCTGTAAGTATAGGACACTGATGTTTTAAAGTTAGCTAGAGTTCTCCCAGTTCACCCAGTGGCCTTCTTATCGGCAACAATTGATGCCGACAAATTATTGCTTTATTATATATGGCGAATTATTATCGTCGAGTTTTCGATTTGTTATCAGCTTGCTATCGGTTTCTTATCAGCTTGCCATCGTCATCTGATCGGCTCCTGATGGCTCGACGCATTTCCTCATCAAATCTCCTTAACAAAATATAAATCGTCGTTAACAAATCGATAACATGCCGATAATAAACTGGCAACACTCCGATAACATTTTTGATAACACAATAGATAACACAATAGAATTACTATATGTATGCCTAATGAAAATTAGCAAAATCGGAGAACGAACACGCCCACTTTTTATAAAAATTTATTTTTTTTTCCAGGTCAAATTTTAACAAAAAATTTACAGTATATAAGTAAATTATGTCAACAGTCAACTCCAGTAATGATATGGTGCAACAAAATACATAAATAAAAGAAAATTTCAAAATGGGCGTGGCTCGGCCCTTTTTCATTTCATTTGTCTAGGATAATTTTAATGCCATAAGTTGAACAAAAATTTACCAATCCTTGTGAAGGCTTGCCCAGTTTTTATACACAGTCGACCGTCTGTCCTTCCGCTCGGCCGTTAACACGATACCTTGAGCAAAAATCGATATATTTTTACTAAACTCAGTTCACGTACTTATCTGAACTCACTTTGTATTGGTGTAAAAAATGGCCGAAATCCGACTATGACCACGCCCACTTTATCGATATCGAAAGTTATGAAAAATAAAAAAAATGCTATAATTCTATACGAAATACGAAAAAAGGGATGAAACATGGTAATTGAATTGGTTTATTGACGCAAAATATAACTTTAGAAAAAAACTTTGTAAAACGGTTGTGACACCTACAATATTAAGTAGAAGAAAATGAAAAATTTCTGCAGGGCGAAATCAAAAGCCCTTGGAATCTTGGAAGGAATACTATTTTTGGTATTATATATATAAATAAATTAGCGGTACCCGACAGATGATGTTCTGGGTCACCCTGGTCCACATTTTGGTCGATATCTCGAAAACGCCTTCACATATAAAACTACCACTACTCCCTTTAAAACCCTTTATTCCTTTAATTTGATACCCATATCGCACAAACACATTCTAGATTCACCCTTGGTTCACGTTTATGGCGATATATCGAAAAAGCGTCCACCTATAGAACTAAGGCGCACTCCTTTTTAAAATACTCATTAACACCTTTCGTTTGATACCCGTATCGTGCAAACAAATTCTAGAGTCACCCCCGGTCTACCTTTATGGCGATATCTTGAAAAGGCGTACACCTATAGAACTAAAGCCCATTCCCTTTTAAAATACTCATTAACACCTTTCATTTGATACTCATATCGTACAAGCGCATTCTAGAGTCAGCCCTGGTCCACCTTTATGGCGATATTCCTAAATGGCGTCCACCTATAGAACTATGGCCCACACCCTCTTTAAATACTCTTTAATACTTTCCATTTGATACACATGTCATACAAGCACATTCCAGGGTTACCCTAAGTTCATTTTCCTAAATGGTGATTTTCCCTTACTTTGTCCCCATAGCTCTCAACTGAGTATGTAATGTTCGGTTACGGTGAACTTAGTCTTCCTTACTTGTTGATATTGAAGTTCATTGCTTTTTGAAATTGGCTACGCCTTTTTTGTAAAATTGTTTTTAGTAGGGCATGCAAGAAAGTAAAACCTTAAAAAATTAAAGAAAAAATTTTAATTTTTGTTATGAATAAAATTCATTTAAATTCTATAAAAGAAAATAGCACGGTGTTCCTGGATTAGCATCCCTGCTAAATAGATAAAGCTGTTAGCTACGCATAAAAAACGAGGTACAGTATTGATTAAAATAAAAGAATGCCCAAAATATGGACCCTTTTTTTTGGGTTGACTCTGCCCTAGCTGCATGTGCTTTATAACGCAATTTTTTACCACCGAGGCGTATTCCGCCATATTTTGTGAGACGCAATTACTACAAGCAAACCTATGTTGCCAGATTCTCCAACTCAAAATCAAATTAATTTTAAGAATTTCAAATTTAAGTAACAAATGGTTTAAAAAATTTGTTTAACTGGGAAACATTTTCTTTGAAATCTAAAAGGTTGAAAAACAGGTGGCGAAGAAGGCGAGTCCATATCGTACAAACAAATTCTAGAGTCAGTCCTGGTCCACCTTTATGGCGATATCACTAAATGGCGTCCACCTATACAACTATGGCCCACTCCCTTTTAAAATACTCATTAACATCTTTCATTTGATACCAATATCGTACAAACAAATTCTACAGTCCCCCTGGTCCACCTTTATGGCGATATCTCGAAAAGGCGTCCACCTATAGAACTAAGGTCCACGTCCTTTTAAAAACTCATTAACACTTTCATTTGATACTATGTCGTACAAAAAAAATCTATTGTCACCCCTGGTCCACCTTTATGGTGATATCCCTAAATGGCGTCCACCTATAGAACTAAGCCCACGACTTTTAAAATTCTCATTAACATCTTTCATTTGATACCCACATCGTACAAACAATTCTAGAGTCAATCCTGGTCCACCGTTATGGCGATATTCCTAAATGGCGTCCACCTATAGAACTGTGGCCCCATACACATTCCAGAATTACCCTCGGTTCATTTTCCTACATGGTTATTTTCCCTTATGTTGTCACCATAGCTCTCGACTGAGTATGTAATGTTCGGCTACACCCGAACTTAACCTTCCTTACTTTTTATAATTAGGTATTGAGTCGTTCATCGTGTTCGTACGATCACCTGCCCGACAAGGAGGGATCAGCGGTCCAGTATTACATACGGGGAAAGACCCGTTCACCACAGCACACTAGAAATTCTAGTTCTATGAATATACAATATTTTTTTAAATTAAAGTAAACTTTACATGTATGCTGAAAGAATATATGTAAAACTTCTATATTGCCACAACAGGCTGGGTATACATCAGAGCGCCGATATATTGCTATTCAAATGTTTTTTTTTTTTCTATAAGGGAATGTACCTAAATTTGAAATTTTTGCTGTCATACATAGGAGATCTCTACTTAGAGCTTTATTCGAGATTTGTTCATCTGACTTAAAATTTTATCTTGCAAGTTTTATCATACAAAATCAACATCTATATTGTATTTTTAATTTGTCACTCTTCATTAATGCTACCAACTACAGTCCATCTCATAACTATAGGACACATTTTTCCTTGGAGGACACATTTTTCTTTGCTAGGAACTTTTTGTAATACGCAATAGAAACAAAATAAAAATTAGGAAAAGTACAGCTGTTTATCCTCTTTCATTTCAGAAACTGATTTTTCGAATTTGTCTCTTCCATTAATGTTAACGTTAAAAAAAAAACCAAAAGAATGCCCTTATTGGGTATATGAAATCTTTTCATAACTTTAGCACATTTAAAGATCACTCGACTCTGATTCGGGCAACGTCGACAAGGTACAAACCTGAGGACGCGTTGCGGCGAACTGCAAAATTTTTATTTTTTTTAACTGCATTAACGGTATTTTTCTCTGATTTAAATTTGAAACCATGCTGTACTCACTTGCCTTCACGACAAGCAGTATAAAGTAAATTTTGTTTGGTCATATATATGTGTTGTACAAGTTGGATTTCAGATAAAGAGTTTCCATCTTAAATTTTGTTATTATTATTATGTTTTTACATGTTGATGAGTTTCCATCTTAAATTTTGTTATTATTATTATGTTTTTCCTTACATGTATGTATATACATCTACATGTAAAAAAACGCGGATATTGAATGTGTTTTTTAAATATTTTTGTGATTGGCAAATATCATAAATTTTGCTTCCATTCCTTCCAGAATTTAGAAACTGCATTAGCACACTTTTATAAAAAAATTTCTTTATTGCTGGATAAAAGTGAATATAAGTATGCATATAAGCACATCTTTTTTATTTCCGAACCGAAAACCCGCTTTGATTATCCAATCCAAAAAAGCAAAAAACGGTGCGAAAAGCTAAACCGAACCGATCATAACTCCTATCCCCTCACGTCCTGATAAATACAAACTGTATTTAAATGTAAAAGAAAATTGAAGCTGTCAGTATGTTGAAAAGCGGAAAGTTGTTTTGTTGGCGGTGTGGCTTTGGTCATTTACATACATAGGTAATTTGACTATTCTTTACAAAGTTACTAGTCAAACCAATTCGAACGTATAAATGAGGTAAATTGAGAATTTGTAAAGATAAGAAGCACAACTAATTGATTTGACGGTGTGAAATTATTACTTTTGACTCCGTTGATGCAGCGTGTGCATTTAATTATAATCACATAAAAAGCAAAGAATAAAATAAAGCCGCCGAATATGATAAATTCTGTTGTTGGCAATCAAATTTCTTAAAAATATTTATGTAAATTAAATTATTGTTAGCGAAATATAAAAATTGAATATCTATTCTAAACGGTACATGCTACGTATATTGTTGTCAACTTTGGTTTTGATTACAAGTCCAAACGGAATCTCTCATTCTTAGTTCCCTTTCTCATTTCTTATTAACATCGGAACAAGAGCTTGGAAGGTCCTCGCCAAAAGCAAAAGTGGTTTAGCACGATTATATTCCGCCATGAAAAGCTCTGTGAAAATTTATCGGAGTCGGCAAAAAATATGTCCCGCTAACTTGTATGAAAAACCAAAAATAGCTCGAAGCAAACTAGAAAGACTAAATAAACTCGGTGGTGTTTCTCAAGAAGCTATCATCAGGGGGAAAATCATGCCCGATCAGAGGTTTCATCACAAGTGAAGCTTCATAACTGAAAACGGAATCATTTTCTTTTTTTTTTTTTGATTGCGACTACAGTAATCGTTGTAGATTACGATTACTTTGTTTCAATCCCTGTAGGTATACATACATACACATTAAGACTATTGACAAAACACAATTGAGACATTCTGTCTCTATATAATTTGTGTGTTGTGAAGATTTGTTTTATGTAAAGTTTCTTTTTCGTTGCGAATGAGAAGCTTTGTAAACTCGAGCTGAGTTTTACATATTTATGTTTTTTTGTTTAATGGCGTGCTCAATTTATACTTATTATTTAAGAATTCACGAGCTTAACACTTAACACCGGCTTATAATAACTGAATATTCAATGATTATGTTTTTCTAAGAGAAACTGAAAAGAAAGAAATGAGATAAACTGAATTAAGCAAGGAAACAAATACAAGCAGGAGAGCCTAGTGGTTAATGCAACTGCAGTTTCACTGTGTGATTCGCGGTTCGAATCTCGGTAAAACCTTTGATAACATTACGAAATTGCCTGATGATGATTACGTGGCGGTTTTCGAAATGGTACCATCGCAATATGCTAGTAAATGTTTCTTTCTTTCTCTTCAGTGTCTCTTAGAAAAACATAATAATTGAATATTCAGTAATTATAAGCCGGTGTTAAGCTCATGAATTCTTAAATAACAAGTATAGGTGCTGAATATATAATCTTTAAGAATTTAAGAATTTTTAATGCAATCAAACTAAAAAGGTTAGCGCAAGATATAAGTCACATTTATAAGGACACAGCTGAACTTATGGAGGCTAAGCTAAGTAAGGCTTTTTATTCAAGCTCACTTCAGCTTCGTTCCTTGCAATTGCAACCTCAGTCGAGTCCCCTTAAATAAAATGAGATGGTTCACTACTCTACTTGTACCAAAGGGCATACTGAGCTAGATATATACTGGCCTAGTTGAGATTTATTGAAAGCGTTACAGAGATTGATGCTGAGAGTTGTAATGGATTTTACCTAACAAATATTTTCATATCTCGTTATTATTTTCTTTTTATTTGGCTATGTTGATGACATTGAACCCCAAGTTCACAAGCATGCCAACGGTGAGTTTTATAACTCAAGCCCAATTGCGCATAAATTAATATTTATTCCAGAATGTGGTCGGAAAAAGTACACTCTCTTGAAAAGGGCTTCTATTCGTTACAATACGCCCTTAACCCCATTTGTGCTAGTAGAGCGTTTTTTCTTCTTCGCGTTTTGGTCTTTCTAAAGCAAATACTAATTTATATACACAGATTTTTCCATGATTTTTTTAAATAATCTATTTCAGTATTTAAGTAGAAATAATTCAAAGTCTGAATAAAGAATGTTAACCCATCACTTACTTTTAAAACAGTCACGCGAAAAATTTTGTAAATTTCAAATGTCTATACCAAGAATTTTTACCTGAGAATACATACAGGATTATAATGCTTTACTTTACCTCCGTCTTAATAAAGAATGTTGGACATAAAGTTATGGTGGTTTTAAACTCGAACTTTTGCATTATCTACACATATTTTCTACAAATGCTAGTGAAAAATGTGGGTATCTGCACTTTTGTGGGAAATCAGGTAAAATTACAACTTGTTTCCTAATCAAAAATGCCATATCTACGTAGATATGGGTTTTTCAAAAGTATTCCTAGATTTTTCACGACTACTTTCTGTTTATAGAAATCCGTATCTACAGAAACGTTCATACAAAATTGTAAATACGGCTCCTGAACAGGTTTTGTAAAAAATTTTGCGTTAAGCGAAAACAGTATCTCCAGTTTCGCGTTTAAAGGGTTTTAACTCTTTTTTCGCATAAATTGAAAGATCACATCAAAATTAGTCTATATCTTTAATTTTTAATTGAAAGAAAAACATATGTTGAAAAGTACAGATGCAAAGACGTTATGTTCAATATCTCAGTTTAAGCTGAAATGTGGATACCTACATTCTTTATTAGGACGGCAATTTACGAATTTGGGTATTTTTTCCTAAACTCAAAAAACTCTACGCCATGAAAATAATGTTGCACAATCCAATGATTGCATGAAATTGTTATCGTATAATTTATTACAATTACAGTAATCGTAATCATAAAAAAATTGGTAAGGGTTACGGTAATATAAACCGTAGAATTTTATAATTTCAATTACAGTTATCGTAGCTATAAAAAATTATGATTACGATAACAGTAATCCTAAGTTCGCACTGAGAATTTTTCCGCATGTGGGAAACTTCAGAAAGACTATCTGGCATCATTGGATAACTGTCAGGGTATACTAAATTAGGTCTCACTAAAAGAGTGTGGAAGTGGTAAAGGTATGAGGGAAGGGAATATTTAAGGAGTAGAGGAAAGAGGCAGAAGTAGATAGAGGTGGAGGCAGACATAAAAGTAGAAGTGGAGGCGGAACAATCGAAAAATAAAGGTAGAAAAAAGATATTCATTTTGTTTTGTTGATCTGACGGATTTTCTGTCTTATCAAATTTGGTTTGGGAAAAACAGGTTTCGGCTTGTGCCATCTTCATTGTCAATTTTCGTTCCCGTAGCGGTTGAAATAGACAAAGAAGTAGAAATAAAAGTAGAGTCCAAGTCAAAGCCAAAGGTAAATGTAGAAAGAATGGAACATTGAGAGCAGTTAAGACATAGGTCTCTAGACGGAGTATTGGACGAAGAAAAAGGGATTGAAAGAGGGGACAGAGACAAGAAGTTTGATATAAAAAGAAGTTTCAAAGCGGCTAATAGTGGGATCAGTAAATAATCAAATTCGTTCTTTTATAGGCCAGGAATAATAGGAGAAACAGAGTCTAAACCAGAGGTGTTCAGAAGACCTTTATAAGGCGCCGAAATGCACGCCGTGGGAGCGAAGCGACTGAGAAGTATAGTTGCAAAACTTTCGATACGATCGAAAAAAGTATTAGCAGTCTTCGACAGTGTCTAAAAAAGCAAACCACCGATAGTGTTATTTAATTTAAATAGCCTTTATACAGAAAAAGAGAAATGTGGATTTAAAATTATTCCAAATGCAAAATCGAAACAATTTTTTCTTTTAAATAAAAAAAAAAATCGTGAGAATCTAATGCTGTTGTTGTAGCGATAAACACCCTCTCCGAAGGTTTTGGGGAGTGCTATCGATGTTGATTGTCCTTTGCCGCATATAGATTCTGTACTTTTCGGTATCAAGAACTATTAAGGTACAAGCCCGACCATCTCTGGAACGGTTGAATATGACATTGAACCTTCTTTGCTACCCGCCACCTCCAACCCATAGTTAAATGAGGAACTTGGGGTCGCCAGAGCCCCGGTTGCTAAAGAAACAGGAACGGGTAGATGAGGCTGAAAATTGAGTTGGGGAACCTACTAATTACGCTGCCATCCCCTTGAAAGGGTTGCGCTACACAACCCATCGAATCAATTGGGTATTTTATTCGCCTCTTACGACAGACGGGTATATTCTAAGTCCCCTAACCCACCGGAGCATCTTATATAATTTAAGAGCATATTTTGCATTTGAATTCCTAAAAAATGTTTTTACGATCACTTTAAGTTAACCACATAAGCAAATACCAAATTATGGCTTCCTTGCCAAGAAATTACTTGCTCAAGTTTCTTTCGATTTATTAGGAATAATCGCTAAGGTCAACTTAGCTGAAGTCCAATGGCCAATGCCCGCTCCGGAGGTAACTTTTACGCAAGGTAAGTATGCCTTTAGTTCAGGCGTCTGCATTCCATAGCACAATTGTGCTCTCATATGCATATGGAAAGGGTGGTCGTTTTCAATGTTTGGTGAACCATGGCTTTTGTTATAGTACAAATAACTTCGCCTTTTATAGGGTAAGATAACAGTGAGAAACGTTAAGATAATTTGAATCACTCGGAGACACACCGCATGCCGGACGATCTTTGTCTAAAGTAGAGCAGGAGTAATTTTGGGGTTTATAATACTTTTATCCCAATTCCTTTCCTTTCCCTTCCCTTCTCATCCCTTCCCTTCTCATCCCTTCCCTATCTACTATTTATAGGACTGCGCAAATATTTACGGACAATAAACCCACCTACCGGTTGAAAGAAAACAAACAAGGTGGCTTTGGAATCCATTTAAGTATTTTGTTTGTATGTATAGGGAGACTGCAAGTTAACTTTACTGTTGTTGAGATCAAAAGATTTTGCATTAATGTATTAGTTAAAATGCATGTGGATTTGCATGTTTTTTTTTTTTTTTTTCAAAACTCCAAAACTACTTCTTAATGCCAAGCTTTTCTGAGCTGGATGCAAATCTCAGCCGAAGATACATATTGTCACGGATATTGGCATCGCTGAGCTGTACCATCACTAAGGCGATGCTAAGGCCATGCCAAGCAGTATTTACGTCAATAATCAAATCATGTATACACATATATAAGGCAGCCGAAAGAAATGTCACACACAGATGCATTTACTTATGCGCCTATGTATGCGCGAGAGACTGTAAACTACAAACATTCACATCAATAATTCAATCATTATGTATCTACATAAACGAATAAATAATTCAATATTGGAGTTATTTATTCAACAGTTTAGTGATTCGAACTTAGCAGAGGATTGCAAATAAGAGGATTTGCAAGTAAATTCGTTACAATTGGTGTCAGAAGAGGAATTGTTGAATAAATTCCAAAGGACAACAAGGACATGGCAAAGTTCAGTGAATTGAAGATCCAGCAACTAAAGAAGGAGTTGGAGAGCCGTGGATTGAATACAAGCGGCGTTAAACTTGAACTTCAGGCACGGCTACGAGAGGCAATGGAAGCAGAAGGAATTGATGTGGAAGAGTATGTCTTTCATCTTGATAGCGAGGAGACAACAAAAATTGAAGAGAAAAACGAAACATCGCAGACGGTTACCAGCACAGACTTGAACATGATTTTAGCTGCAATATCTGCTCAAACATCGACAGTGTCATCTCAACTGGAAGAGCAGAAGACATATATGGCATCACAACTAGAATCGCAAAAGACAGATATAACATCGAAGATTGAAGCACAAGAAACGCGTATGTCAGAAATGTCGACACAGATTACATCGAATATTGAAGCACAAGAAACGCGTATTTCGGAAATGTCAGCACAAATTTCAGCACAGATATCCACACAACTAGAAGAGCAGGAAACCCGTATATCATCTAAACTGGAAGCGCATATGGAAGAAAAACTAACCCAGTTTCATGAAGGCTTCAGTGGTCGACAGGATAAAATCGAGGCCGAGGTGGATGCTTTGAGAGGACGTATCGAGCAGTTACAACTAAATCGTCCAGCAGTTTCAGCGAGTAATCCAAAGGTAAAAACACCATCCTTTGACGGTTCTGTTCCTTTCCAGGTTTTTAAGCTACAGTTTGAGAAGACCGCAGCAGTGAACAACTGGAATGTGGAAGATAAAGTTGCCGCACTCTTCGTAGCATTGAAAGACCAGCTGCCGAAATCTTACAGACTATTCCACAGTACGAACGGAACAGTTATGACGCATTGATGGCTGCTGTGGAACGGCGATACGAAAGCGAACACAGGAAACAGATATTTCAAATAGAACTGCAAAACCGCTACCAAAAAGCTAACGAGACTTTGCAGGAGTTTGCTTCGGACATTGAAAGATTGGCTCATCTTGCAAATGCGGATGCACCTGTGGAATACACGGAGAGAGTGAAGATTCAGAGCTTTATAAATGGCATAAGGGATGTCGAAACGAAGCAAGCCACATACGCGAACCCAAAGCAAACATTTTCTGAAACGGTATCCCATGCATTGACTCAGGAAACGGCGTCATTATTGAGTAAACCAGCATACAAAGCTCATCGTGTGGAAGTAGAAAGGCCAGAGTGGGTAGATACTATTTTGGAAGCTCTGAAGGGATCACAACAGAAAAATGCCGGAGTTATTAAATGTTTCAAGTGCGGCAACCCAGGTCATATTGCACGACATTGCAGCCCCGGTCCCAATAGCTCCAACAATGTGGGTGGCCGTAAACGCAGAGCTGAAGGAGATGAGCAAATCTCCAAGTCCACTCAATCGTTAAACTAAAGCGAGTCAGCCGCAAGGGGCGACAGCTGGCTCCCTCAATTGAATGCCCCATAATCTCTATCTATGGAAAGGAACGTTTACTGACTGTAGATACGGGTGCATCTCATTCCATCATTCGAGCGGATTTAGTTAACAAGAAGATAACACCATTGCATGGAGCAAGATTGCGTACAGCCACTGGAGAAGACAGCACGGTTCTAGGAGAAGTATCATGTGAAGTCGCAATTGGGAACGTCACGGTAGTACACAATTTTATAGTGGCAGAGATTGTTGATGAAATCATAATTGGAGTGAACTTCTTAATCGACCAGGGCATCAAGATCGACATGCAAAGCAAGACGATGCGATATAAGAACATGGATGTACCACTTAATTTCGGCTACGAGAGAGGCTACAGCAGTAAACGAGTGCTGGTGGAAGAGAGTCAGCGAATACCACCAAAATCCGAAGCAGTCATCTGGGCAAAGGTTGATGGAGATTGTGGGACAAACAAATTGTGGGTTGTCGAAGCAGCAAACAAATCAGCACTGCACATACTTGTAGGAAAAACCCTGGCTATGACAAAACAAGATGGACGTATTCCGGTAAGAGTACTCAATGAGTTCAATTCACCACTCAAACTGACTAAAGGAGCTATTTTGGGAAGATGCCAAGAGGCTGAAGTAGTTATTAACTGTGAACAGCTCCAGGAACACGTTTCAGCTAGTAATACTAATCTTTCAAATGACATCACGGCATGGACGCAGGGGCTAGAGGAAGCATATCAGAGTAAGGCAAAATAACTGCTCCTAAAGTACGCGAACATATTTGACCAGGATGATTCTAAACCAGGCCGCACCAACGTTGTGAAACATCAAATTGACACTGGAGATGCGAGGCCGATCCGTCAAGCTCCACGTAGTGTTCCACTGGTGAGAATGGGAAGTTGTGAGTCAAATTATACAAGAAATGAGCGACAGCGGCGTCATCGAACCATCAGCTAGTCCCTGGAGCTCACCGGTAGTACTTGTAAAGAAGAAGGATGGAAAAATGAGGTTTTGCGTGGAATACCGGAAGTTGAATGACGTTACGAAAAAGGATAGCTACCCATTGCCAAGAATTGACGACACTCTGGACTCGCTCTCTGGTACGAAATGGTTTTCCACACTGGACTTGAAAAGCGGCTACTGGCAAGTGGAGGTAAAGGAGGAAGACAAAGAGAAAACAGCCTTCAGCGTCGGAGATGGTCTTTGGCAATTTACAGTAATGCGCTTTGGACTATGTAATGCACCAGCTACTTTCGAGAGACTCATGGATCAGGTATTGAAAGGACTACATTGGAAAACATGCTTGGTGTACCTGGACGACATCATCGTATTGGGCAAGAATTTCGATGAACATCTTAAGAACTTGGAGGAAGTTTTCCAAATAATAGCTGGCGCTGGTCTGAAGTTAAGTCCCAAAAAGTGTGCGCTGTTTATAAAGGAAGTAAATTATTTGGGTCACAAAGTAACGGTAGAGGGCATCTGCACTGCGAACGAAAAGATAGAGGCTGTAAAAGATTGGCCAAGACCACAGAACCTACATGAATTAAGGAGTTTCCTTGGGCTGTGCACATATTACCGCCGATTTGTACAACATTTTTCCAGCGTAGCCCATAGCCTCCATGAGCTTACAAGAAAAAATAAAGCTTTTGAATGGAAGAAGGAGCAAGAAGTGGCTTTCCAAACATTGAAGGAGCGTTTGTGCACTGCCCCAATGTTAGCATATCCGATTCCAGGAGCAACATTTATTCTAGATACAGATGCGAGTGGATATGCTATAGGAGGCGTTTTATCACAACTGGTCGATGGACAGGAGAAGGTCAGCCGTTCGATTGGAAAACCAGAGAGGAACTACTGTGTTACGCGGAGAGAGCTGTTGGCATTGGTAGAGTGCGTTAAACATTTTCACAAATACCTTTACGGCCAGCGATTCCGTGTCAGGACAGATCACGCAGCTTTAAAATGGCTACTGCAGTTCCGTAATCCGGAAGGACAATTGGCACGGTGGATCGAGCGACTACAAAGCTATGACTTTTCCATTAAGCATCGAAAAGGTAGTACCCATGGAAATGCAATGTCACGAAGACCATGTAGTTTGGAATGCAAGCACTGTTCAAAGGCCGAGGCTAAAGAAGACATTATAGATGTCCGGCTAATGACTATAACATGTACAGATGAATGGGACAAGGAACAGCTAAGAAAGTGCCAGCTAGAAGATGCAGATCTGTCACGTGTTATGCAAGGGCTCGAAATGAAAGACCAAACAGAGAAGAGATGTCAGCAGAGAGTCCCATTGCGAAGTCATATTGGGCACAGTGGAACAGTTTAGAATTGATATCCGGTTGCCTTCATCGAGTATGGGAGAGTGAGGATGGTAAATACAAGAATAAACTGATAGTTGTTCCCAGGAAGAGGATTCCTGACGTGCTCAGCGAGCTGCATAATGGTCCAAGCGGAGGTCATCTTGGAATCACGAAGACGCTCGAGAAGATTAAACAGAGATTTTATTGGGTTGTTTGGCGTCAGTCGGTCACTGAGTGGATTGCGAATTGCGAGGTATGCAACAGAGCGAAAGGGCCCAAAACCCGAAGTCATGGCCAGATGAAGCAGTATATTTCAGGTGCACCATTTGAAAGGATCGCCATGGATGTCGCAGGTCCATTTCCTACTAGCAACCGCGGAAACAAATACGTACTGGTGGTTATGGATTATTTCAGTAAATGGCCAGAGGTATACCCAATTCCAAACCAAGAAGCAGAAACAGTAGCAGAAGTGGTTAAAAACGAATGGGTTGCAAGGTATGGTGTACAAATGGAGTTACATTCTGACCAAGGCATGAATTTTGAATCAGCTGTGTTCCAAGAACTGTGCAAGAAGTTGGGCATTCGAAAAACACGGACAACTGCATTGCATCCTCAGTCCGATGGTATGGTGGAACGTTTCAATAGAACATTGGAGGAGCATTTAAGGAAAGTAGTAGACAAGTACCAGAAGGACTGGGATACACACATATCATTATTCTTGATGGCCTACCGATCGGCAGTACATGACACAACGGGCCAAACTCCCGCAAAGGTAATTTTTGGCAATAACCTTCGACTGCCATCTGATTTGAAGTATGGGACAGATGCCGATGCGGAGAGGAATGTCAAGAAATCCACTGATGTCTTAGAAGAAGAGCTGAGAGAGATACACGATCTGGTAAGGCAACGAGCAAAGATTATGAGTGGCAAGATGAAAGCGAGGTACGATAAAGCAATTAATTCGGAAGGGTTTCAGGAAGGAGATTTGGTGCTGCTATACAACCCACAACGAAAAAAAGGTTTGTCCCCGAAATTGCAGTGTAACTGGGAAGGCCCCTACAAAGTTGTAAAACGGATCAACGATGTAGTGTACCGCATACAAACCACTACCAAACCACGAACCAAAATGAAAGTGGTTCATTTGGAGAGATTAGCAGCGTTTAGATCGAGAAATTTGTCTGATCGGGACGATCAGACTTAGGTGGAGCGCAGTGTCACGGATATTGGCATCGCTGAGCTGTACCATCACTAAGGCTATGCTAAGGCCATGCCAAGCAGTATTTACGTCAATAATCAAATCATGTATACACATATATAAGGCAGCCGAAAGAAATGTCACACACAGATGCATTTACTTATGCGCCTATGTATGCGCGAGAGACTGTAAACTACAAACATTCACATCAATAATTCAATCATTATGTATCTACATAAACGAATAAATAATTGCGTCTACACATATGTATGTACGTATACGAGCAGCGGAGCGGCAATGCACAGACACATGCATATATCTTATCTGAGTTGGCACAAGAGAGAGCAATAATTTGTGCACGTAGTTGTGGCTGGCGATTTTGTAGCGAAAATAACTAGTAAGTTCTGGAAATCGAAGAGCCTAGAAGTATGCAGCGTAAACTATAAAAGCGGGGCAGGCGAGTAAGAAGTAATTCAGTTTGATTTGAGATTTCGATTAAGCACGCGATCTGGCGGCCAATAGTAGAGTTTAATTTGAGTTATCGATCAGTTTGGTTATTATGCCAGCGAGTAGCAAAGTATAAGTGTTATTGTGAAGTACTTTAATAAAGGCCATTTTTCCATCATTCAATATTGGAGTTATTTATTCAACAGTTTAGTGATTCGAACTTAGCAGAGGATTGCAAATAAGAGGATTTGCAAGTAAATTCGTTACAATATTCTCCATTATAATTATGATACGAAACACTTTTTTATTTTCACGCGTGATACAAGATGTACTATCCGGACCTTTTAACGTTTTTTCATGAAAGCTGCTGTTTGAGGTATGCTAGTATGTGCTCATTGAAACTCGCCGCTTTTCTGAAGTCGTTCACGGTACCACGACGCATGAGCAGGACTGCCGGAATTGGCACTACAAAAACTGGTACTTCAAAACTATTTGGTACGTTGGTACGTTGTTTCTGATTTTGGTACTTTTTCCTAGAAATTGATTATTTACTTATTTTAATCTATTTTTGATATATTACTTTTTTTAGTCAATTAGAAGTGCTGAGATGAAAACCGGAACGTTAACACCTTTAAATCAGCAACACTGTCAAAATTATCGCAAAGCCATCGATGTTCGAAAACATCGACTCTCAGAGCGAGCTGCGCATCTCTACAATTGTTTTTCACTACGCTATAAATAAGCATTTGTAGAACACAGCAAGCATTTCATAGAAATATATTGATGGATAAGTAGGAACGCTTAACTAGTTTAAAGTGCAATACATAAGTTGATTAAATTTGTGGCTTGTTTGCAGATTCGTGATCAAAAGACAAAAAGAAAGTTTCAATAGTTCATTTCAAGATGCTTCAAATGAAGAAAGTTTGCCTGAGACGTAAATGTTTGTGGATTTTTGTATCTGTAATTTTTTATGAAATGTCAAATATTTTTCAGTACTGATTATAAAAACAAAACTTAGAAATAGTTTAGGAGTTAAGACCATCCATAATATTATGGTTTGTAAGGAGGTAGTTATAATTGAAATGCATTATGTATGGTCTGCTGAAAGAGACCATAAAGTTATAAAAAAGTTAGTTCATGCTACAAGAAAAAACATGAGAAAATCTGATATATGTTAGGTTAGGTTAGGTTGGGGTGGCTGCCCGTGGGCACACTTAGGCCAGTAGTACTAGGCCCGTTGTGATACCACGAAAAACACCGTTACCTCTCCTCTTCGAACCATTTTGAGGACCTGATGAAATCTACCAGGTCCTTGACGTCATGCTCCACAACCTGACTCATAGTATCAAGAACTGGAGCTCCCATAAAGCGCTGCCGTGCTCCGCTTAGCGCTGGGCAGTTGCAAATGAGGTGAACCACCGTTTCCTCCTCCTCATCTTCTTTACAACTCCTACAGCAACGACGATAAGGCGCTCCTAGCCTTTCTGCATGCCTACCTATGAGGCAATGACCCGTTAGTGCCCCTACAAGTGTGGAAATTGTATCCCTTCTTAGGTTGTAAACGTGACGGGACCTTTTAGGATCCCATTTAGGCCAGGTTTCTTTCGACGTTCGACATCCCGGTGTTTGTAGCCATCTTTCGTCGGCTTGACGGTAGATGTGCTCTTTTAGCAGTAGCTTGCATGTGGACAGGGGCATACCTAAGCGTTCTTGTCCAGGAAGACCCTGCTTGGTTGTACCCTGCCTAGCGAGTTCATCTGCAATACAGTTTCCCTCGATATCCCTATGTCCAGGGACCCATGTGAGGTGTACACGGTTCTGTTGAGCCATCTCTTGAAGAGATCGGCGACAGTTTAGTGCTAGTTCAGAATTGAACGAGTGGGAGCCCAGAGATTTTATGGCAGCTTGGCTGTCGCTGAAGATAAAAATTTCTTTGCCGACAATGTATGTCCCTATCCTAGCTGCGGCTTCAATTATGGCTGCAACTTCTGCCTGGAATACACTGCAGTGGTCGGGTAGTCTGAATGAGAGCTGGAGGTCAAGGTCCCTTGAGTATACTCCACCCCCAACTCTCCCGTTTAGCTTGGAGCCGTCCGTGTATATGGAAATGCTGTTGCCCATAGCAAGGCACATGTCCGACTCCGTCCAGTCATCCCTGCTGGGTATGTTTATCTTAAAGTTGGTTTCCGCAACTGTTGTGGTCGCACAGCGATCCGTGCTAGGAGGGAGAAAACTGTATTTGTTTAGTATACTTGAGTGTCCTGTGGTCTTGTTGTTCCAGCACGACAACTCCCTTCGACGCAGGGCTGACGTTGCCGCTGCTCGATGACCAGCCAGATCCAGTGGAAAGATGTCAAGAATGACCTGAAGAGCTTCGCTAGGCGTTGTTCTTAGAGCCCCGCTTATGCTTATCATGCTGGATCTGTGGACTTTACCCAACAAGTTTAGGTTTGACGCCTTGCTCAAGGCTGGCCACCATACGACTATCCCATACAGCAGTATGGGTCTGATAATCGCGGTATAAATCCATCTGCATATGTTGGGGGTGAGTCCCCATTTTTTGCCAATGGCTCTTTTACACGTATATAATGCAATGTACGCTTTCTTTTGTCGCTGGATAACGTTGTCCTTCCAGTTCAGCTTTTTGTCTAAAACTACGCCTAAAAATTTGGCTTTATCTGCCAGGCTTAGGCGCACCCCATTTAGTTCAGGTAGGTTCAACGATGATATTTTGTATCGTTTGGTATATAAGACAAGCTCTACTTTATCGGAGTTGACGCTGAGTCCACACCGGGAAGCCCACAATGAAACCTCTCGCAATGCTACCTGCATCAAGTCGCACAAAGTTTGAGGAAACTTGCCTCTGTAGATAATCGCTAGGTCATCAGCATATGCCACGACCTTCCCGCTCCCCCAACTAGTATCTCTTAATAGCGAGTTTACCGTTAGGTTCCATAGTAAGGGGGAAAGGACACCACCCTGGGGCGTGCCCCTTGCGTGAGGAGGGCACTTTCCTTCCCCTGAGCAGTTGATCAATTAGTCCCACTAGGGGTCTATTTACGTCCAGATCAGTTAAAGCAATGTTAACGGCGTCTGGACTTATGTTGTTGAATGCTCCTTCAATGTCTAGGAAGGCCACAAGACAATAATCCTTTTCGAACAAGGATTTTTCTATAGTAGAGACTAGGCTGTGTAGCGCAGTCTCCGTAGATTTACCTTTGGTGTACGCGTGTTGATAGTCCGAAATGAGATTCCTATCAATGCTTGTAGTGAGAAAATCGCTAACTATTCTCTCTAGGGTCTTGAGTACGAAGGATGAAAGACTGATAGGTCTATAGTCCTTCGGCTCGTAATGAGAGGCTTTGCCTGCCTTAGGAATGAATATGACCGTGGCGCTCCTCCATGCACACGGAATATAGTTCATAGCCAAACAAGCGGTATATATGTGCCGCAGCCAGTTGGCTGATACCTCCAAAGAGTAGATAAGTTGAGCGGGTACAATTCCGTCTGGTCCAGCAGCCTTAAAAGGTTTAAAACTTTTGACTGCCCTCCTCACTCTCTCCTCGGTGATGGGTATATTCACAGCTTGGTTTGCTGCAGGTACTTCCGGAGCGTTTGTCATATTTCCCGGGAAATGTGTGTCCAGGAGCAGCTCTAGAGTTTCCCCTTCTGTGCTGGTCCAGGTACCATTCGGTCTCCGCAGAAAGCTAATAGCTGTTTGCGTCTTAGAAAGCACGCATCGTAGCCTGGATGTGTCCACGACACTTTCGACTCCAGTGCAGAAGTTTCTCCATGAAGTTCTCTTCGCTTGTCTCAGGACTTTTTTGTAGGTTCTTAGTTTGTCCTTGTATTCTAGCCATTGTGACCCGTTATCAAAGAATTTGGCTTTGTTAAACTGTTCTCTACAGGATTTACGAAGTAGGTCCAGATCATGGGACCACCAGTGAGGTTTACGCTTACCGCACGGTTTTGGCAATGGACAGGCCTGTTCTAAGGCTTTTGAGAAAGCCGATGTGAAGGTTTCTACCAGACCCTCTAGCTCCATCGTTGATGAGAGGCTTTGTGGGGGCAGTTCTGGTAGTTCTCTTGCTAACAGCTCATTATGTAGTTCCCAGTTTGTATTACGTGGGTTACGTCTCGCAATGGGCTGATCGACGAAGAACTCTAACATTACTTCAATATAGCGGTGGTCTGAAAAGGAATGTTCCTCAAGAACACGCCATTTTTTAACCCACCCATAAACGCTTTCGCTACATATAGTGAGGTCAATAACCTCTCTACGGTTTTTAGTAATAAAAGTTGGTTCATTACCTACATTGCAAACTACAAGGTTAGTTGTTAAAAGGTACTCAAAAAGTGACTCACCCCGAGTGTTTATGTCGGAACTACCCCACTGCTCGTGGTGGGCGTTTGCGTCTGTCCCAATTAACAGATGGCCTTTGCTTGAGTCGGCCACCAGATCCTTTACCGTCTTTTGCGGAGGAGGTTCCTCTGCGTCGTACGGCATATAAACGGAGGCTAGCGTTAATTGGGTGCCTCCGCTTGACAAACTGGCCGCTGTGACGTCACCATTGCTATAATTAGGCAAGAGAAAGATATTTAGCTCAGACTTTACTAAAATGCATGTTCTCACTTTACCTTCATCTGCAGCTCGGATGAGCTTAAACCCAGTGGCCCCCAATCCGCAAATCCTTGAGTTGTTCACCCAGGGTTCTTGGAAAAGGACCACTTCGACGTCGCCTTTAGAAAGGCGACTGATGAGAGCAGCCGAGGCTGCCTTACTTTTGTGCAGGTTTATCTGGAGCAACCTCAGCATGAGCTTGCTCAGACTCCCCTGCCTCCATCACCGTGATGTTGGGATCCTCTCCGTCGCTATCCAGAAAAGCATCCTCTATCGACAAATTGCCCAGAGCCCCTGCGCAATTTGACATGGCGGAAACCAGGCTTTCGGCGTCGGAGATTTCCGCTTCCACTTCGGGTGCCTCAATGTCCGTGTCCAAAGAGGCACTCGAAAGGGATGCGCGCTGTGCGTCCCCACGGTATACGTGAATTACGACCTCCCCGAGGCCGTAAAACACTCTTCCTTTGCTCCGTCTAAGGGGCTCGAGCGCTTCCTTATTCAGGGCTAACACGACCTGTCTCCTAGGTCCTACAGCGTCCTCGACTTGGATGACACTCCAGTCCTGCGTTGGGAGAGCCGGGTTCATCAGTTGCAGCATCCTGAGAATTCTCTCAGGTTCTGCTGGAACCGCTGGAACCCATGCCCTGGCCCTTGGCCGAGCCGGAATGTCCTTCCAGTCAACGACCTCGATAATCGCCCCGGGATAAACTTGTCCCAGCTTTGCGGCTGCTGCCTTGTACAGCGCAACAGACCTTGCGTCCTCGCAAGCGAGTACCTTGATTTGGCCCTGGTACCATCCTGCATCAGAACCTCGCGGCGGACTACCCGGAGACTCCATCAGCACGTCGAAAACGGCGTTACCGATTTCATTCCGGACGTACGGCCACTGGTCTTTAGGGATTGCACCACGGTCATTCCCTAGGTCCAGGATTCCTATAAGGATCCGGTCCTTGGCTACCTCGGCAAAGCTGGGTTTGGCTACCGCGGGGTGATTCTGGTGCCTTTTCGGCGGTGGTTTGATATCCTCATCGGACCTTTGACGTTTATATGGGGTTGCGCTTGTTGGCAGAGAACCCCGAAAATTCGGCAGTAGAGCTCGCGCCCTTTCCAACGAATTCCTGGCGTTCTCTGACAGCGTTTCCAGCGGAACACCCTCATACCTTGACAGGACTTTTGCAGCCCTTCTTTTGTTCCTGTGGAACGATCCCTTGTGGGAATCTTCTTGAGAAGGGGTCCGACCCGTAGTTGCCCTCGCGGTCGTACCCCCGGATGATGTCTTCATTATGGCTCCTTTCTCCTTTGGCTCAGTGTGACCAGATCGTGGGACCCCTGTCACAGCCGTGTGGAGAATAGTCGCCATACCGGCGTCAGACGGGCGCCCAGCATCAGCAGGCGCGTCAGTGTTCGCCGTTGCCAGCGCAACTACCTTCGCTGCCATACTGGTGCTTGCCCCCGTCCGATCACCTAAGACTGTGTTGACTGAGGTTGCCCTCTTGTCGTCCATGGGGAGCCGACCCTTCGTTTCCAACGCAGTTGCTCCCCCGGTTAAAATAGCTGTTGCGGCCCCGTTTTCCCTTGGCTCGGAGTGGCCAGGTCCAGAGACCCCTGCCACAGCCGTGGGAAAAAAGGTTGCCGTTCCGGCGCTTGGTCGGTGTCCGACAACAGCAGGCACGTCAGGGTTCGCCGTTACCAGCGCAACTCCCTTCGCCGCCATACTATTGCCGCCCCCCACCAAGTCGCTCTTCACTTTAGCGTTGGTAGCATTGGTAGCCCTCCCTCGTTCACTAGGGCGTATGGATGCCAATGCTGTTGTCCTTCTCCCTGTGGAGGAGAACGGATTTTCATTTGCTTGTTTTTTTTTTTATTTTTGTTGTTCATCTTGTTCGTACGACCCCTTGCTAGGCGAGGCCAGCTTGGGGTCACCTTATTGAAAGGGGGAAAAGTGTCGTCCGCCGCGGCAGAGCCCCTTACCGCGGTAAGACCATTTTTACTCTCTGAGGCGGCCCGGTGTCAGAGAGGCTCCGTACAAATACAGCCAGATTAACCTCCCGGCTGCAAACCATCCAATGGGCACGGTGCCGCATAACACCCTGGATTGGGAGGGGACAGATCTTGGTCATCGCTCACCCCAGGACTAGGCCACCGCAGCCATGGAGATCCATGTGAACCTGCATCCTACTGGGTGGCATAGTCCCGTGGTCAGCGACTAAGCCCTCGCATCGCGGCAAGATGTCTGCCCTTCGCGAGTTAGAAAATGTTCATTTTTGAACTCAGTATTGAAATTATAGTTTGGTTTAATTTTTGCATTTCAAGCTTTAATATGCTAAACCATTTTTCTTTAAATTATATATACATATATTTAATGAAGTTAATTTAAGTTGTAAATGTTTCTTTTCTTTATTGAAAATAATAAATAATAAAAAACCACTTGTCTTTTATTACTGGTACTCTCAATGGCGTTTTGGTACATTTTTTGGTATGAAAAAAATATATGTGAGTGACAGCGCTGCGCATGAGTGTGAATTGAGCATGTCTCTCTTTAATCAAGCCCAATTACACTCCAAGTTTTAAGGCACTATCCATTTGAACTGAATGAATTTGGAAAATCACCAACGGAAATAATGCAAATTCCTCAAATAAATTTTGCATTACTTTTTATTTTGGAACGCATATAAAAAAATTTTTTTTTTTTTTTTTTTATATTAAAAATAAAAAGAAATAAAATTTTTTTAAGTACTTTCTTTATATAAATGGACAAAACAAAGAAAAAATATCTCCTTAAAAAAAAACATAATCTTGTTTAACTTATATAATCAAATTTTACAATAATCACAAAAATATAAAAATATATTGCTTAAAGAGACATTTTTCGTTTTTCTGGTCCATTTATATAAAGGAAGTACATAAAAAATTGTTTATCTTCTTTTTATTTTCTCCTTTTATTGCATTGTTAAGGTGGCCTGAACTATATATAAGGTTTCATGTTTCTAGCTCAGTAAGTAGCTACTTAAAAATCGATCACAAAATTTCTCAATTCTAAATAGACAAAGTTTCCAAGTTCGGTCGTTATTTTTTAAATTTTCTCGGTTGCTGGACCATCTAGCGAAAATTGTTTCCCTTATGTTGCATTGTCATGGGGCTCTGAAGTATGTCGTTAGTTTCAAGAATCTAGCTCTACCGGAAGTAACTCAAATAGCGGTAGCAAGATTCCACATATTATAAATGGACTTTCTGAATATCTCTTGTTATCTCGATCCCTATCAATGCAACATGTCATGGGGTTCTAAAGTATGTTCTTTATTTCAATGATCTAGCTCTATGGGAAGTTACTCAAATAGCCATGGCAAGATAATCGGCTTCCGATGTGTTTTCAAAGTTTTAAGGCGTTAGCTCTCCGGTACGTTACTCAAAAATTGATTGCAAGATTCTTCCATTTTGTATGTCAATTGGCAGAAAAACACTTAAAGAAACTTATATAAAGGAAGTAAAAGGTATTCAAAATTTTGTTACCAAGGCCAGGATAGGAGATAGCACTACACCTTTGCTGACTTTTCGTATTATTTATGAGTTGACAGTTTTTATACTCAGTTGAGCAGAACTCACAGAGTATATTAACTTTGATTGGATAACGGTTGGTTATACAGGTATAAAGGAATCGAGGTAGATATAGACTTCCATATATCAAAATCATCAGGATCGAAAAAAAATTTGATTGAGCCATGTCCGTCCTTCCGTTCGTCCGTCCGTCCGTTAACACGATAACTTGAGTAAATTTTGAGGTATCTTGATGAAATTTGGTATGTAGGTTCCTAAGCACTCATCTCAGATCGCTATTTAAAATGAACGATATCGGACTATAACCACGCCCACTTTTTCGATATCGAAAATTTCGATAAACGGAAAAAGTGCAATAATTCATTACCAAAGACGGATAAAGCGATGAAACTTGGTAGGTGAGTTGAACTTATGACACAGATTAGAAAATTAGTAAAATTTTGGACAGTGGGCGTGGCACCGCCCACTTTTACAAGAAGGTATTTTAAAATTTTGCAAGTGAAAATTTCGCAGTAGTTGAAGATATCATGATGAACTTTGGCAAGAACGTCACTTTTATTACTATATGCATGCCTAATAAAAATTAGCAAAATCGGAGAACGACCAGGCCCACTTTAAAAAAAAAATGTTTAAGTCAAATTTTAACAAAAAATTTAATAACTTTACAGTATATAAGTATATTATATCAACATTGAACTCCAGTAATGATATGTTGCAACAAAATACAAAAATAAAAGAAAATTTCAAAATGGGCGTGGCTCCGCCCTTTTTCAATTAATTTGTCCAGGATACCTTTAATGCCAAAAGTCGAACAAAAATTTACCAATCCTTGTGAAATTTAGTAGGGGATTAGCTTCTAGGACGATAACTTATTTCTGTGAAAAAGGGCGAAATCGGTTGAAGGCTTGCCCAGTTTTTATACACAGTCGACCGTCTGTCCTTCCGCTCGGCCGTTAACACGATAACTTGAGCAAGAATCGATATATCTTTACTGAACTCAGTTCACGTACTTATCTGAACTCACTTTGTATTGGTATAAAAAATGGCAAAATCCTACTATGACCACGTCCACTTTTTCGATATCGAAAATTAAAAAAAAAAAACCCATAATTCTATACCAAATACGAAAAAAGGGATGAAACATGGTAATAAGATTGGTTTATTGACGCAAAATATAAGTTTATAAAAAAACTTTGTAAAACGGGTGTGACACCTACCATATTAAGTAGAAGAAAATGAAAAAGTTCTGCAGGGCGAAATAAAAAACCCTTGAAGTCTTGGCAGGAATACTGTTCGTGGTATTAAATTAAATATATAAATAAATTAGCGGTATCCACCAGATGATGCTCTGGGTCACCCTGGTCCACATCCATTCGTCGACATCTGGAAAACGCCTTCACATATACAACTACCACCACTCCCTTTTAAAACCCTCATTAATACCTTTAATTTAATACCCATATCGTACAAACACATTCTAGAGTCACCCCTGTTCCACCTTTATGGCAATATCTCGAAAAGGCGTCTACGTATAGAACTAAGCCCCACGCCCTTTTAAAATACTCATTAACATATTTCATTTGATACCCATATCGTACAAAGAAATTCTAGGGTCACCCCTGGCCCACTTTATGGCATTCATCTATGGAACTAAGGATCACTCCCTTTTAAAATACTCACTTTCATTTATACCCATATCGTACAAACAAATTCTAGGGTTAGGGACATCCTGATCCACCTTTATGGCGATATCTCGAAAAGGCGTCCACCTATAGAACTAAGCCCACGCCTTTTAAAATTCTCGTTAACATCTTTTATTTGATTCCCATATCGTACATACAAATTCTAGAGTCAGCCCTGGTCCACCTTTATGGCGGTATCCCTAAATCGCGTCCACCTACAGAACTATGGCCCCATACACATTCCAGTGTTACCCTCGGTTCATTTTCCTAGACCTCAAGAAGCCAAAAGATTTAACAATGACATATATAGAAAGTCAACGGCCACCGACACAATAATACACAATACCTCAAATCACCCTCAGTAGCATAAAAATGCAGCATTAAGGCACTTGGTACATAGACTTGAAAGAACACCTCTTACACAAGAGGCATATAAGAGAGAACTTGAGGTCATATATAATATCGCTGCAAACAACGGACATAAAAAAGCACTAGTAGATAAGCTCAGAAGGACAAATGGAGAACCGAAAAGAAATAATGAAAAGGAAAATAATAGCTGGACGACTATGACATATACTGGAAAAGCAACATATAAATCGGCAAACTTCTTTAAAAAATACAACATTAACACAGCATTCAAAACATCGAACAAGCTAGGGCGAAAACTAAGAACTAACATTAACTCAGAGGATCCGTTTAGCAGCCACAGCGTATACAAGCTTACCTGCGGATGCCAGCATAGTTACATAGGACAAACAGGACGGCAAATAAGAACGAGGTTCAGAGAACATATTAGAGATTACAACAAAAAAAATACGGAATCCAAACATTATACCCGAGTCTAACTTCGCGAATCACATGGTCGAGAATGAATGTTCCCCAGAAAACATCAATAAAACAGTTAGGGTTCTTCACATACAGGAAAAGGGGCGACGTCTCAAAGTACTCGAAAACATGGAAATCTACAAACAGAAAACATTCGACGGTAGAATAATAAACGAACAGATAAACACAATTTCTGACACAATATTCGAGCCTTTAAAACTTGTTTACAGGAAACAACTTAATCACACAGGTACAACAGACAAACACACAACAACAAATAAACACAAAACAATTAACACACCAAAACAAAAAACCGACAAAGAAGGTCAAACGACTAAAATCACAGATTTCTACCTACCGCCACACAAATCGATTAGTAAACCACCCTCGGTTCTGAATGAACGCACAGCACATACACATAACTAAATATACACAAGCATCAATTTGACAATACCTGCTCATATACCTACGAACTATAAATACAGGACAAACGACAACATCAGATCAGAACGAAAATCGACACTGATGATGGCACAACGCCGAAACCGGTTTGTCTCAAAACCAAATTTGACAAGGGATGACGGAAAATCGTTCCAATATACATCATTTATCCACCCTGTCGGAAAATCAACCAAACAAGACAAGTCAACTATTGTAACCTTAAAAATTGATTTCGATCACCGATCGTATAATATGATACGGGCCCTGATTTTCAGATAAGACAAAGAAATAAATTTGACCTTTAAATTAAACACTTGCACCGTGATTATTTACGTATATAATCGTTTTCGCACAAACTTAATCATTGTTGAAAACTTTATTGCGGAAATGTATTGTCATAACACAAATCACTTCATTCAACTGAGTTGAATTGACTCATCATCAATGAAAGCGATGTGGGCTAAGACTCCAAAGCTCTTGAATACTTGACACCATTATCATTAGGCGTTTCAATATTTTCGTATATGCATGTAAAATAGGGTGGACCTTAATAAAAAAAATATATCTACATATTCATTAAATAAATGACAGATAACACCAAAGTCATGAATTTTACATATGATGTATATTGGAAGGATTTTCCGTCATCGCTTGTCAAATTTGGTTTCGAGACAAACCGGTTGGCGTTGTGCCATCATCAGTGTGGATTTTCGTTCTGATCTGTTGTTGTCGTTTGTCTTGTATTTATAGTTCGAAGGTACATGAGCAGGTATTGTCAGAACTGATTCTAGTGTATATTTATGTGTACATATGTGCTGTGTATTCATTCATAACCGAGGGTGGTTTTTACTTATCGATTTCTATGGCCAACTGAAGCAGGGAAAACTCAGTAATTCTAGTCGTTTGACCTTATTTGTGGGTTTGTTGTTTTGGTGTGTTTATTGTTTTGTGTTTAGTTGATATTGAGAGTTTGTCTGTTGTACCTGTGTGATTACTTTGTTTCTTGTAAACAAGTTTTAAAGGCTCAAGTATTTTGTCAGAAATTGTGTTTATCTGTTCGTTTATTATTCTAACGTCGAATGTTTTCTGTTTGTAGATTTCCACGTTTTCGAATACGTTGAGACGTCGGCCTTTTGCTTGTGTGTGAAGGACCCAACTGTTTTATTGATGTTTGCTGGGGAAATTCATTTTCCACCATGTGATTCGCGAAGTTAGACTCGGGTATAATGTTTGGATTCCGTGTATTTTTGTTGTAATCTCTAATCGGTTCTCTTAACCTCGTTCTTATTTGCCGTCCTGTTTGTCCTATGTAACTGTGTTGGCATCCGCAGGTAAGCTTGTATACGCCGTGGCTGCTAAACGGATCCTCTGAGTTAGTGTTAGTTCTAATTTTTCGCCCTAGATTTTTCGATGTTTTAAACGCTGTGTTAATGTTGTTTTTTTTTTTAAAGAAATTTGCAAATTTATACATATGTTGCTTTTCCAGTATATGTTATAGTCGTCCGGGCGTTATTATTTTCGTTTTCATTAGCCGTGTTTTTTTACAAGCGTATGCGTTTACGTTTGCGCGTAAAAAAACGCTTATCCCCGCTTAGATAATGCTTAGGAGACCCATCTAGCAGCAGTGGTTAAACAACTAGCTACAGAACAGGGTGTACCTAAAATCGGAGACACAAACCTCTGGTGGCCATAATGTATAACATATAGCTGAATCTGTTGCGATGAATAGAATTACACTGTCGAACAAATTCAGGTTAGCAAAAGTTAGGTCGATTCTGAGAGTGAGGGGTGAAAATAGAGGCTAAATTAGAAGACCCGTATCGCGGCGCTTGTTTATGCAATTTGGAATTTTTTTTTTATCGACCTTCGAACTTTACAGTAAAATGCCGGTTTTCATCATATTGTTTGTATGGTTTTTTGGCTATAACTCGTCGACTAATTGATATTTTTTCAATCTGTTAAAGCTAAATATTGCTGGAGACCTGTGCAACAATCAAAATAAAAAAAATTGATTTAGAAATTTTTGTAGTGCTTATGAAGCAAAATATTGGAATTTTTTTTTTTTGGTTTTGAAGAAACATTGAAAAAGAAATTATAAAAATACGGAAAAAATATAATTTTGAAATGTTAGTTATGAAAAGTTTTAAGTAAAAAAATTAAATAAATTAACCCAGATATGCCGAAGGACCTCCGGGTGAACCAATTTCGACAATTTTTTTTTTAATACCATTCTTTTAACATAAAATATTAAAGAAATTGAGATAAATAAAAAAATGTTTTTTAAACAATTTTGTATGAAAGGTAGTAATTTTTGGTTATATAGGAAAAATCGTTTATATTCTTCTAGAGTACTTATTATTTCATTTAAAATTAAAAACTGAAAAAAAAAATGATTTGCTTTTTTTTTAATTTTTTTTCTCCTCTAGTGCCGAGCGAGCTACATGTAGTATGCCAGCAAATAAATCAACAAAAATCACATATAATTGCGTTTTACACTTCCACTACTGGTGTACCTCATTTCTACAACTATTTTTTATAAAAATTTACAAAAAAAAACAGAACAAAACAAGATGGGCTTAAATATTTTTTCTTACCGGTCACGTGACATCTTCACACTTTTGACAATTTCATAAAACTCGCATTTTTGTTATTAAAAAAGGCAATCAATTGCAACAGATTTAAGGTAACTGGATTTTTCTAATATTTTTGTCAGAGTGCATAATTTAAACATGTTAACGATTGAAAACTATTTTCGTTTCAGGTACAAAGGAAAGAAATCTCAAGATGCAATACTCGCTGAAATTTGTTGGTGGTATAAACGCACCGTTGAAGAAGAGGAAGACGAGGAAAAAGAGGAAGAAGGGGAATTCCAAGATGAAATTCCAGAATATCAGTTGGACGAATTTATCGACCTTTCTTAAGATGATGACGATGACCAAGATATTAGAGAGAGCAGTGATATTAATCCAAAGCCGCCTGCTAAACGGCGACTGGTCAAATCATTTATTTAAAACTTTTCATAACTAACATTTCAAAATTATATTTTTTCCGTATCTTTATAATTTCTTTTTCAATGTTTCTTCAAAACCAAAAAAATTCCAATGTGAAGCATAACATAAGCACTACAAAAATTTTATAAATAATTTTTTTTTTTATTTTAGTTGTTGCACAGGTCTCTAGCAATAATTTGGCTTTAACAGACTGAAAAAATATCAATTAGTCTACGGTTATAGCCAAAAAACCATACAAACAATATGCTGAAAATCGGCATTTTACTGCAAATTCGAAGGTCGATTAAAAAAAAAAATTCGAACTAACCTAAACAAACGCCGCGATAAGGGTCTTTTAATTTTGCGTCTATTTTCACCCCTCACTCTCAGAATCGACCTAAATTTTAATAACCTGAATTTGTTCCACAGCGTTATGGTATAGGTTGAAACATAGATACATATTTCAGTTACATCTGAGTATAATACGTAGTGAAATTTAGTAGTACAAATATTATGCGCAGCAATTTCAGAGGTATATTTAAAGTTTGATGCTTAGCATTCCACATAAAGTTTAAGCGTAAACGTCTATAGATGTAAAAAAAACACAGCTCTTATTTCTTTTTGGTTCTCCATGCATTCTTCTGAGCTTATCTACTAGTGCTTTTTTATATCCGTTGTTTGCAGCAATGTTATATATTACTTCAAGCTCTCTCTTGCCGCAACCGGTTTGTCTCGAAACCAAATTTGACAAGGGATGACGGAAAATCATTCCAATATACATTATTTATACACCCTGTCGGAAAATCAGCAAAACAAAATAAGTCAATCTTACATATATATGTATATATTTTGCTCCCGGTTGCAGTCTCAAAAAATGAAAAGAAAATATTTTGTCTTTTCTTATATTGAAAATCAGACAACGAAATTATCTGTTAACATATGCAAAAGTTTTGAAAAAAAAGAATGCTGGAAAAGATATTTATTGTTCATTGAAAAACAAAAATTTAAGGACACAAAACTTCCATCTCCCTCAGAAAGAACTTTATTTTTGAAAAATTTCTACTTTGCTCAAAAAAGCTGGCATATCATGGTATCGAAAGTTACAATGACATTTATCGGATTTTGCACTTAAAAAAAAAAAAATAAATAAAACAGGTAAGGAAGGCTAAGTTCGGGTGTAACCGAACATTACATACTCAGTTGAGAGCTGTGGAGACAAAGTAAGGGAAAATCACCATGTTGTAAAAAGAACCTAGGGTAATCCTGGAATGTGTTTGTATGACATGTGTATCAAATGGAAGGTATTAAAGAGTATTTTAAGAGGAAGTTGGCCATAGTTCTATAGATGAACGCCATTTAGGGGTGGACCAGGCCTGACTCTAGAATTTGTTTGTACGATATGGGTATCAAATGAAATGTGTTAATGATAATTTTAAAAGGGAGTGGGCCTAAGTTGTATAGGTGGACGCCTTTTCGAGATATCGCCATAAAGGTGGACCAGGGGTGACTCTAGAATTTATTTTGTACGATATGGGTATCAAATGAAAGGTATTAATGAGTATTTTAAAAGGGCGTGGGCCTAAGTTCAATAGATGGACGCCTTTTCGAGATATCGCCATAAAGATGGACCAGGGTTGACTCTAGAATTTGTTTGTACGATATGAGTATCAAATGAAAGGTGTTAATGAGTATTTTAAGAGGGCGTGGGCCTTAGTTCTATATGTGGACGCCTTTTCGAGATATCGCCATAAAGGTGGACCAGGGGTGACTCTAGAATTTGTTTGTACTATATGGGTATCAAACGAAAGGTGTTAATGAGTATTTTAAAAGGGAGTGGGCCTTAGTTCTATAGGTGGACGCCTTTTCGGAATATCGTTATAAAAGTGGACCAGGGTTGACTCTAGAATGCGTTTGTTCAATATGGGTATGAAACGTAAGGTGTTAATAAATGTTTTAAAAGGGAGTGGGCCTTAGTTCTATGGGTGGACGCCCTTTCGGGATATCGCCATAAACGTGGACCAGGGGTGACTCTAGAATGCGTTTGTACAATATGGGTATCAAATGAAAGGTGTTAATGAGTATTTTAAAAGGGCGTGGGCCTTAGTTCTATAGGTGGACGCCTTTTCGAGATATCGCCATAAAGGTGGACCAGGGGTGACTCTAGAATTTGTTTGTACGATATGGGTATCAAATGAAAGGTGTTAGTGAGTATTTTAAAAGGGCGTGTGCCTTAGTTCTATAGGTGGACACCATTTCAAGATATTTCCATAAAGGTGGACCAGGGGTGACTCTAGAATTTGTTTGTACGATATGGGTATCAAATGAAAGGTGTTAATGAGTATTTTAAAAGGGATTGGGCCTTAGTTCTATAGGTGGATGCCTTTTCGAGATATCGCCATAAAGGTGGGCCAGGGGTGACTCTAGAATTTTTTTGTACGATATGGGTATCAAATGAAAGGTGTTAATGGGTATTTAAAAAGGAGTGGGCCTTAGTTCTATATGTGGACGGCTTTTCGAGATATCGTCATAAACGTGAACCAGGGGTGGCTCTAGAGTGTGTTTGTACGATATGGGTATCAAATTAAAGGTATTAATGAGGGTTTTAAAAGGGAATGGCCCTTAGTTGTACATGTGAAGGCGTTTTCGAGATATCGACCAAAATGTGGACCAGGGTGATCCAGAACATCATCTGTCGGGTACCGCTAATTTATTTATATATGTAATACCACGAAGAGTATTCCTTCCAAGATTCCAAGGGCTTTTGATTTCGACCTGCAAAACTTTTTAATTTCTTCTACTTAATATGGTAAGTTTCACACCCATTTTACCAATTTTTTTCATAAAGTTATATTTTGCGTCAATAGACCAATACAATTACCATGTTTCATCCCTTTTTTCGTATTTGGTATATAATTATGGCATTTTTTTCATTTTTCGTAATTTTCGATATCGAAAAAGTGGGCGTGGTCATAGTCGGATTTCGGCCATTTTTTACACCAATACAAAGTGAGTTCAGATAAGACTTGAACTGAGTTTAGTAAAGATATATCGATTTTTGCTCAAGTTATCGTGTTAACGGCCGAGAGGACGGACAGACTGTGTATAAAAACTGCGCGTGGCTTTAACCAATTTAGCCCTTTTTCACAGAAAACAAGTATCGTCCTAGAATCTAAGCCTCTACCAAATTTTACAGGGATTGGTAAATTTTTGTTCGACTTATGGCATTAAAAGTATCCTAGACAAATGAAATGAAATAGGGCGGTGCCACGCCCATTTTGAAATTGTCTTTTATTTTTGTATTTTGTTGCAACATATCATTACTGGAGTTGAATGTTAACATAATTTACTTATATACTGTAAAGATATTAACTTTTCTTTTAAAATTTGAATTAAAAAAAAAATTTTAAAAAGTGGGCGTGGTCGTTCTCCGATATTGCTAATTTTTATTAAGCGAAAATATAGTAATAAGAGTAACGTTCCTGCCAAATTTCATCATGATATCTTCAACGACTGCCAAATTACAGCTTGCAAAACTTCTAAATTACCTTCTTTTAAAAGTGGGCGGTGCCACGGCCATTGTCCAAAATTTTACTAGTTTTCTATTCTGCGTCATAAGTTCAACTCGCCTACCAAATTTCATCGCTTAATCCGTATTTGGTAATGAATTATCGCACTTTTTCGATTTTTCGAAATTTTCGATATCGAAAAAGTGGGCGTGGTTATTGTCCGATATCGTTCATTTTAAATAGCTATCTGAGATGAGTACCCAGGAACCTACATACCAAATTTCATCAAGATACCTCAAAATTTACTCAAGTTATCGTGTTATCGGACAGACAGACGGACGGACGGACGGACGGACATGACTCAATCGAATTTTTTTTCGATACTGATGATTTTGATATATGGAAGTCTATATCTATCTCGATTCCTTTATACCTGTACAACCAACCGTTATCCAATCAAAGTTAATATACTCTGTGAGCTCTGCTTAACTGAGTATAAAAATGTATGTAAGTTTCCCGCTTTAATACGTACTGACGAAGGGGTGTGCACCCTCGGTAGAAGAACTGCAACGTACTCTACAGAAGTCAATTAGGCTTTCAATACCACGTGCAGGAAGAAAGTCTCCTACCTTATTTTGTAAAAGTGTCAGTTGTTCGAAATTTGTACATTTTTTGATGCAAAAAAGTGAACCCTTCAGTTGTAAACCTAATCTTAGGGGGATAAGATACTTGGCTTGGATATCATAAGTGGTTCCAGGCTTTGGATCAAGGACTGTTATCAGTCTTAGACCGGTCATTGTGTCGAATGTCACGCGTGATTAGTTATCACGCCCTGCACGAGGTGTCCCTGCTTCTACTGATAATGGCGGATCTAGAGAGGACAACTCAATAAAACCCGCACCCCTGAGTGATTGTGCCGAGCTCAGGGGAGGGAGGACTCTTTAAGAGTCAAGCCCGGTACACAACAGTGATGAACTGGATTGTTTAAGGCATTTGATTATTGACATTGAATTTTGACTTGATGACTTTGGGCTGGTGGGCGCGGTATTCTGCCACCTTAGTAGGTCGGGGGAAACCCTACCGAAATGGCTGGTAGGCTAATGCTGCACTTACCTACGTCCCGTTAAAACCGTGGCGGGCCTCAGGGTACGTTCCGGCTCCGTCGCCGTTAGGTTGGTGGTGTAGGTGTGGTTGAAAATGTTGTCAACCCTCGCGTGGCCCCCCTGCGCAGCATAGATAACCATGAGACCGTTGAAGGACGACTACACAATAGGCTCCGGATAGCGGCCGAAGGGAAGGGAAAACTGCCATGGTGGTCGGATTCTTTTGACGACCGTCCAGGCGGCGCCTCTTCAACAGAGCCAGGAGGAGTAAATTACCCTAAGACTGGGAGCTCTATAAGGTGGGTCTTGGGATTTATAAATATGAAGTAAGGATAGCCAAGGGAGATGCATGGCGAAGCTTCTGCGAAAACGTAGAAGGCTGCAATGAATCCGCGAGACTTAGAAAAATACTCTCTAGGAATCCCGCTCCTCTGGGGTATTTGAGAAATGATGGTGGTGACTGGTCGATGAGTAGCGAGGAGTCCCTAAAGCTTTTTCTGGACAACCATTTTCCCGGTGTCCCAGTTGCGCAGGGATATTCATCTGCATGGTCGGCGGTCGTTGGACATGCAGAAGTGCCTGCCATTCCAATACGGGAAAGTCAAATAACATGGGCTATAGGGTTGTCCAAGCCCTATAAGTTTCCGGGCACGGATGGCATCATTCTTGCGCAACTTTAAAAGTCTTTGGGGATTTCCTGCCGCTGGTTGGCCATCATCTACACTAACTGCCTCAGGCTTAACTATGCACACGGTTAGGGTTATTTTCATTCCGAAGGACGGCAGAAACTCTCATGTATCACCTAAGGATTTCAAGCCAATCAGTCTCTAGTCGTTTATTCTTAAGACGTTTGAGCGGTTGATTGACCTGCACCTACGGGAAAGGATACCTCGGGATTACTGTCGGCTTCACAGCATGCCTACTGCAAGGGCAGATCGACGGAAACTGCCTCCATTTTATTGTAAAGCAAATAGAGGGGTCCCTAGAACAAAAGAGTATGCTCTGGGTGCTTTTCTAGACATCAAAGGGGTTTTTAACAATGTCTTACCGGGGCAATCGAAAGAGCTCTGGTGGATTTAGGAATTGAGGCGGCTCTGGTGAATTTATTAGCAAACTTCTATGACGCAGAATTGTCGAAGTGGAGTGGTGAGGGGCCATAATTAATAGAAAGGTGTGCAGGCGCACGCCACAGGGGGGTGTCCTATCTCCTCTGCCCTGGGCTGTGGTAGTCAACGAGCTTCTTGTGGAGCTGGAAGCCAATGGTTGTCGGGTGGTTGCCTATGCAGATGATCTCGCTATCCTAGTCAGAGGCAAATTTCTGAGCACCCTGCGCGATGTTCTGCAGGACTACCTGGATACTGTGGCTAGGTGGGCTGAATCACGTGGATTGGCGGTCAACCCGGGAAAAACGGAATTGGTTCTTTTTCACCTTTCAAGGCGATATAAGATGCCCGATTTCAGAACTCCCTCGATTGGGGAGGGGGGGGGGGGGGGGGGGGGGGGGGTACCGTTGGTATTTTCTGATGGGGTTAAATATTTGGGGATTGTTTTGGACAAGAAACTGTCCTGGAGACCCAATGTGGAAGATCGGGCCAGGAAGGCCGCCATTGCCTTTTACTGCTGCAGAGGGGCTATCGGAAAGAGATGGGGAATCTTGCCAGGAGTAGTACACAGGCTTTATGAGATGGTGGTCAAACCAATTCTGCTATATGGGGTGCTGGTCTGGTGGAAAGCACTGGACACGGCGAGCACCTCCAAAATGTTAATGTCCGTGCAAAGGACGGCGCTGATCGGTATCAGTGGCGCCCTCAGAACAACACCTATCTTAGCACTGAACTTCATGCTGAACATATACCCAGTAGATATTGCGGGAAAGGCGGCCACGGCAAGGTCGTTGGTCAGGCTTCGTGATATGGGATATCGGCTTTCTAGCTGCGGACACTCTAGCCTTCTTACCAGTTTCGACTTTACCCCGGACAGAACGGACTATTGTATGCCGATAACTGCTCCCTATACAACCTTCACCCCAGTCATACCACCGAGAGAGGAGTGGGGAAGAGGAATTATCTGGGGCATGGGACCGGTTAACTTGTTCACGTATGGGTCAAAGCTGGATGGAAAGGTTGGGGGGGGGGGGGGGGGGTGTCTTTTGTCAAGAGCTAAATTTAAGCCGCAAGTTCAAGTTGGCTGATCATTCCAAGCGAAAGTTGCTGCGATTAAGGAAGCGGTGGATGGAATGCTATCCAGTGCTACTACGGTTAGGGAATTTAACATCTACTCTGATAGCCAAGCGGCTATCAAGGCCTTGAGCTCGACTACAGTGCGATCGAGGGTGGTTTGGGAGTGCCTGACCTCGCTTGCGATTGTATCGAATTATTTTACAATTAAGATTATCCGGGTCCCGGGCCATAGTGATATTCCGGGTAACTGCCAAGCGGATCTCTTAGCCCGCATCGGTACAACTTAATCGGATGAAGATGGCTGTAGGGATTTCGGGATCCCGCTGGCCACCTGTGAATTGCTCCTCCAAAGCTGGGCCTCGAGTTAGCTCAGCTAACGTTGGGCGGATACCACGTCTTGCAGGGTAGCAAGATCTTTCTGGGCGAAAGTTGATGGTAGGAGATCTGCTGAAATAATAGGGTTCACTAAGGCTCACCTATCAATGGTCATTGGGGTTTTGACAGGGCACTGTCCCATGGGTATCCATGCGGTACGTCTCAATTTACTGGAAACTCCATCCTGTTGCAGCTGTATAGAGGATGATGAGGTGGAATTACCAAATCACTTTATCCAAAGTGGAGATTGGTATCATTCGGAGCTTTATCGTTGCTACCCAACGATTCTCTAAGTAGCTAGATCTAAGTCACCGTTAGTTTTGGTGTATGTGGTATCACAACGGACCTTCGTGTTGTCCAAGTGAGCTAACCTTATCAGGGCAGCTACCACCTAACCTAACCTAACCTAACCGGAAGCGGCACCAAACTACTCTTTCAATCCCCTGCGGAAGCGGCAAGTTATAGTCAAATGCTCGGTAGGTAAATCTTTCGAAATGACTCAAATCCTAACAGGTCACAGCTATTTCAAGGCGTATTTAAAACGTTTTAAAATCATGGAAGAAGATACATGTCCATGTGACTCGTCAAGATCACAAACAATCAATCATCTTTTGATTGACTGTCCAGCCTATGAAAGAGCCCGAAGACCTCATACAATACTATGTGAAGAGCTCGGCGTACGACCATTCAACATTATGGAAGTCGTTAGACACAAGCAACTAATAAAATCACTTAATAAATTCGGTTATACCATTATTAGTACTCTAAAAACTTTTAACGCATAGATTGTTATTTGATAAATTTTCAATGCTTGCTATTAAATTTTAAATTGTAATATATTTTTGCTTGTATCCATTCGCAAGCAGTATTATTTTAATACTATTCATAACTAATCTGTATACATACATATCAATATTGTAAAGAGTTATCATACAGTAACATAAGATTGTAATCACAAAGTTAAAATAATACATTCCTCGAAGCGCGGTTAGCGTGTAGAGACAAAGGAAAAAAAAAACCTAACCTAACCTAACCTAAACCTAATCTCAGAATTGTGAGCACTGATAGAGATAATAAATTCACCCTTGAAAACAAAGGAAGAATCACTCTTACCTACAACTGATACTTTGGATTGAGTAGGCGATTGAAAAGTAACGTCCTCTTTCGGCAAACAAAAATCACGATCTATAAGTCTCTTATCAGCTGCCTTGTTGTATGGCACGGAGCCATAGACGGTGTCGAGAGAAGATGAAAAGGATTCAAGGGGTTGATAAGCGCAATACAAAGCTTTACAACTTAACAGCGTCCGCAACAAAATTGTTACAAATATGAATGAATCATACACATATTTAGCAGGTGAGGCTCTAGCAACCATCGTTCCCGATATGGTGGTTGTTACCGTAACTTACCGGATCTATACCGTACAAAGGATCATCAGCATCGATAACACTCCCCAAACATTTCGGGGAGTGTTGTTATCGATACAACAATAATGGCAAGGAAGATGATATGTTGGAGTGTTCTAAAACAAAATTCTCTGGAAGATTGTCGGTTTAGCCCTTTTCATCGTCGTGCATCGAAGGAGCTTTGCGCAGATTTAAACATAGTGCGGCAACAAAAACGCAAGGAATATGCTGGTGAGTTCATGTTATGCGAATGGGCGAAGATGCCTCTGCCAGGGATTTATACCCACAGTTCCCGTGCTTGGAAGCAGACGAAGTGGTAGAAGAAGAAAACTTAGTAGGTAGGGGAGGTAGAAGAAAACTTGATCTCTCTCGGTGCTAACAATTCCTTTCAATCTCAGCTGAAAATTGATAATAGTATTATAGCAGCAGAAATCACATGTAAATATTGCTCCTGATCGGTTAACGACCATCCCCCAGTGGTCAACTCTGAAGTGTAATAACTGTGCAACACGTTTATATGTATTTTATATCGCCAATTATAGTATCATCGATTTTTGTTGTTAGAAAATAAGAAATTAGGTCTAAAATTGTTCAGTTTCCATTGAGAAATTTCAACCTTGATCCCTGTGCGACACCCGTAATTGTCCCCAATCGGGACCAAAGCTTGTATGTGGTATTTCCAATCTTGGTATTACTGTCTGAAGGGAGACAGGAAAATATTGGTAATGTGATTTATAATGACCACCCTAATGTAATGTGCAAATCTATGAATGTGTGAAATTTTCGCAAGAAAATTAGGTGTTGCAATATGTTGTGAATATCACACAATTTAATATACATGCATCTGCATGTAAAGTTTAGATAGATATGACGTGTAACTCACCTCACGTTCGAGTAAAACCAAGAGTGGCTTTACAGACATGACCCTACCCAAACTTCTGCTATAAATCGTTTTTATCACTGTTTCCTCTTTAAATAAAATTATCTACATAAGAATTCTATTTATCTTTTTATACTCAGTTGAGCAGAGCTCACAGAGTATATTAACTTTGATTGCATAACGGTTGGTTGTACAGGTATAAAGGAATCGAGATAGATATAGACTTCCATATATCAACATCATCAGTATCGAAAAAAAATTCGATTGAGCCATGTCCGTCCGTCTGTCCGTCCGTCCGTCTGTCCGTTAACACGATAAATTGAGTAAATTTTGAAGTATCTTGATGAAATTCGGTACGTAGGTTCCTGGTCACTCATCTCAGATCGCTATTTAAAATGAACGATATCGGACAATAACCACGCCCACTTTTTCGATATCGAAAATTTCGAAAAATCGAAAAAGTGCGATAATTCATTACCAAATACGCATTAAGCGATGAAACTTGGTAGGTGAGTTGAGCTTATGACGCAGAATAGAAAACTAGTAAAATTTTGGACAATGGGCGTGGCACCGCCCACTTTTAAATGAAGGTAATTTAGAAGTTTTGCAAGCTGTAATTTGGCAGTCGTTGAAGATATCATGATGAAATTTGGGAAGAACGTTACTCTTATTACTTTATGTCTGATTAGTAAAAATTAGCAAAATCGGAGAACGCCCACTTTTTAAAAAAATTTTTTTTTAAATTCAAATTTTGAAAGAAAAGTTAATATCTTTACAGCATATAAGTAAATTATGCCAACATTCAACTCCAGTAATAATATGGTGCAAAAAAAATACAAAAATAAAAGAAAATTTCAAAATGGGCGTGGCTTCGCCCTTTTTCATTTAATTTGTCTAGGATGCTTGTAATGCCATAAGTCGAACAAAAATTAACCAATCCTTGTGAAATTTGGTAGAGGATTAGCTTCTAGGACGATAACTGTTTTCTGTGAAAAAGGGCGAAATCGGTTGAAGCCACGCCCAGTTTTTATACACAGTCGTCCGTCTGTCCTTCCGCTCGGCCGTTAACACGATAAACGATATATCTTTACTAAACTCAGTTCACGTACTTATCTGAACTCACTTTGTATTGGTATAAGAAATGGCCGAAATGCCACTATGACCACGCCCACTTTTTCGATATCGAAAATTACGAAAAATGAAAAAAATGCCATAATTATATACCAAATACGAAAAAATTGATGAAACATGGTAATTGTATTGGTCTATTGACGCAAAATATAACTTTAGAAAAAAACTTGGTAAAATGGGTGTGACACCTACCATATTAAGTAGAAGAAAATGAAAAAGTTTTGCAGGGCGAAATCAAAAGCCCTTGGAATCTTGGAAGGAATACTGTACGTGGTATTACATATATAAATAAACTAGCGGTACCCGACAGATGATGTTCTGGATCACCCTGGTCCACATTTTGGTAGATATCTCGAAAACGCCTTCACATATACAACTAAGGGCAACTCCCTTTTAAAACCCTCATTGATACCCATATCGTACAAACACATTCTAGAGTCACCCCTGGTCCACGTTTATGGCGATATCTCGAAAAGGCGTTCACACATAGAACTAAGGCCCACTCCTTTTTAAAATACTCATTAACACCTTTCATTTGATACCCATATCGTACAAACAAATTCTAGAGTCACCCTTGGTCCACCTTTATGTCGATATCTCGAAAAGGCGTCCACCTATAGAACTAAGGCCCACACCTTTTTAAAATACTCATTAACACCTTTCATTTGATACCCATATCGTACAAACAAATTCTAGAGTCACCCCTGGTCTACCTTTATGGAGATATCTCGAAAAGGCGTCCACCTATAGAACTAAGACCCACGCCCTTTTAAAATAGTTATTAACACCTTTCATTTGATACCCATATCGTACAAACAATTCTAGAGTCACCCCTGGTCCACCTTTATGGCGATATCTCGAAAAGGCGTTCACCTATAGAACTAAGTCCCACACCCTTTTAAAATACTCATTAGCACCTTTCATTTGATACCCATATTGTACAAACGCATTCTAGAGTCAACCCAGGTCCACTTTTATAACGATATTCCGAAAAGGCGTCCACCTATAGAACTAAGGCCCACTCCATTTTAAAATACTCATTAACACCTTTCATTTGATACCCATATAGTACAAACAAATTCTACAGTCACTCCTGGTCCATCTTTATGGCGATATCTCGAAAAGGCGTTCACATATAGAACTAAGGCCCACGCTCTTTTAAAATACTCATTAATACCTTTTATTTGATACCCATATCGTATAAAATAAATTCTAGAGTCACCCCTGGTCCACCTTTATGGCGATATCTCGAAAAGGCGTTCACATATAGAACTAAGGCCCACGCTCTTTTAAAATACTCATTAATACCTTTTATTTGATACCCATATCGTACAAAATAAATTCTAGAGTCACCCCTGTTCCACCTTTATGGCGATATCTCGAAAAAACGTCCACCTATAGAACTTAGGCCCACTCCCTTTTAAAATTATCATTAACACATTTCATCTGATACCCATATCGTACAAACAAATTCTCGAGTCAGGCCTGGTCCACCTTTATGGCGATATCCCTAAATGGCGTCCATCTATAGATCTATGGCCCACTTCCTCTTAAAATACTCTTTAATAGCTTCCATTTGATACACATGTCATACAAACACATTCCAGGGTTACCCTAGGTTCATTTTCCTACATGGTGATTTTCCTTATTTTGTCTCCATAGCTCTCAACTGAGTATGTAATGTTCGGTTACACCCGAAGTTAGCATTCCTTACTTGTTCGATTTAAGTATGATACAAATTTGTTATGCTCAATGGCATAGGATTATTGGTGTTGATGCGTGTATGTATTTTCGTTGTTGTTATTGTTATTAAGCACTTCGTTCTGTAGTGTTGTTGTCACGCAGCAATGGTTACTTATGCAACTCCACGATGTAGTACCTACATATGTGTGTACATCAAATAAATCATAATATTCCAGTTGGCTAACACAACTCCAACAAGAACATGAGACAAGTAAAGGTGTTTAAGTTTGGGTGTAACCGAACATTATATACTCAGCGTGAGCTTCAATTATACATTTCATTTCAGATAAGTTACTTTTCGACATAACACGTGGCACCGCCCGTTTAAAAAAAAATGTCTCCCCATTTCCTCTAACAATAAAACTTGATAAGTGATATATCATTGATTCAAACCTATTTTTTGCTATGTTATAGCTTATTATTCTAGTCTACGACCCTTTTAAAATTATTTTATATCTAAGTTGCCGTGTTCTTTAACGATCCCGTCCATTTTTACTAGAAATATTTTCTGCTATAAAGAAAATATGTGTACACAATTTCATTACGATATGTTAATTTTTCTTCGAGTTATGGGTTCCGAAACATAGAAAAGTGCTTAGTCATAAAAGGGCGGTGCCACGCCCATTTTTTAAATTTGAAGTTTTTCTTATTTATTGTTATAAATCCACTTGGGAAATGAAATACCATTGATACACAACTCTTTTTTGCAAAGATATAGCTTATTTTATTCGTCCACGACCCTTTTAAAAATCCACTTCCACTATATAAAAGTGGGCGTGGTTATTAACCGATTTCGTTAATTTTTCTTCATAGCATTCCTTACAGTGAAATCAAATTCTCTGCCGAATTTTGATTTATTATTAATAATATTTGTAAACAAGTGGGCGGTGCCACGCCCATTTTAAAAATTGTTCGTGTGCCAAATTTCAGGATTCTAGGTGTATTATTCACTAAATAATCAGGTTTTTTGTTTTTCCCAAAATGTTATATATATAAAAAGTTGGCGTGGTTATCATCCGATTTCACTCATTTTCAACACCAATCTAATCCGTCTAACGGACGGACGGACGGACGTACGGACATGGCTCCATCAAATTTTTTTTGATACTGATGAATTTGATATATGGAAGTCTATATCTATCTCGATTCCTTTATACCTGTACAACCAACCGTTATCCAATCAAAGTTAATATACTCTGTGTGCAAAGCACGCTGAGTATAAAAATGGATCGATCCTAGACTTGAAGCCAGCAACAACAAAAAAAGGTATATGATCCTAGAGTTGAGGCTTATGCTGCCCCAATTTCATATGAATAATATCTATACAAGAGATGTTTTTAATTGAGTAACCGGAGCGAGAAAACCGATTTCTGCAAAGAACCGACCTGTTCAGTGAAAGCTGGACTAAGCAGTTTTTACCACGTTGCCGACCATATTTGACTTTCATAATTTGGAATGCTGATACCTTACTTACTTACTTAATTGGAACTTTAACGGTTATAGCCGTCCAACAAGGCGCGCCAGTCGCGCTTCTGCGCTCTGCTAACTGGCGGCATTTGGTCACACCAATGGTGTTTAAATCCTGGTCTTTTCTACGGAGGCTGACCTTTTCCTCTGCTTCAACTGACGTAGCCGCTGCGTTTCAGTTCGCTGGACTATGTTGAATTCTGCGTAAAGCTCGCACAGCTTATCATTGAATCTTCTTCGGCACTCGCCGTCGCCAACGCATAGAGGTTCATAAATCCTTCAAAGAACTTTTCTCTCGCAGACTCCCAGAGCCGCTCCATCTGATGTTGTCATGATCCAGGTCTAAAGCCGCACTGATAAGGTCGATTCACAGTCGGATTCAATTTTTCGCACAACACACTTGATAGGACTTTATATGCGATATTAATAAGACTGATTCCGCGATGGTTGGCGCAGTTTGCAAGATCCACTTTCATGTGGACTGGGCGAAGAAACTTAGATTCCAGCAACTTTAGGTGGCCATAAAGTAGCTGGGTATCACCTAAGGAAAATATTTCTAATAGGTTTGCATAGTTGCCTACTAATGTCGTTTATAACAAACGAAAGTTTTCTGATCCAATGCCTATTTTGGTTTTTACACCCAAAAAACTGTGCCAGGATGGAACGTCCGTAACAGCGGAAACACCCGTATATGTATGTTTATCTTTCTGAGTGTCTAAAATCCAAACATACTATTCGGCATTTTCCTGCATCGGAACCAGTTCCGGTACTCAGTTCCTCATGTAGCATAGCCACGTATATTAAGAACTAATTTTAGTTTTTTGTTTTTGCGAAACTAAAACAGCTTCATGAATATTTGATTTCATTTGATTTGAATATTTTACGTTGAACCCTCAGTACTTAAGAATGCCATTTTAACAATATGTGATCGTCGTAGTATACGCACGCAATATCCGTGTGATACTTGTAATATATACATATCTTTCCCAATTTATGATTTGCAAGAATATTAATAACACTGTTTTTTGCTCAACGAAGGCACACTATTTCAATTTGAATAAATAAATTGAGTTACCACCTTAAATACCGCCTTTGCTATTATTACATCGTTGCGATCATGCGTTTGGCCAAGTTAAGAGTTTTGTTGCCTGTTATGTCAACAAGATGCAAATTAGTAAAGAATGTTCTTTCATAAAATTAGAATTAGTAAAATAGCAGGATAATAAATTAAGTGGCGAAAATTCAATTTAAATTATAGCTTGGATGCAGAAACTGGGTGATCTTTGGAGCGTAAGCAATCCATTTGAGTGAAAATAATTTGCACAACCACTATGACGCAATAGATCTACTTACATACAGTACAAACTACCTTTAAAAGAACTAAAAGTAAGTACTGTTGATATATGAAAATGGTACATAGGGGGATCTGTACACTGTTGAAATTCTATCAACAAACGAAAAATCATATCATATCAAATAACGTTGCTTTCAGAATTAGTTTAACAATGAAAAAACTTCTCCGAAAGTATCATGTTTTGCCTCACCTTGGTAGCAGATAATAATTTGGTTTTGTAGAGATTCCGCACTAAATCAGCTCCAAGAGGGACATTTTAAGTTTATTAAAAATGCGGGATGTCCCGGCAAATACGGGGAAATTCATCTTGCAGATACCAATTGGAGGCATCATATATGGAAAAAAATACTCAAACTCGAAAACGAATTTTTCTTAATGGTGTTTTTGGTATCAACTAAAAGAAATTTTGTCGTTTGAAAAAAAAAAAACATTAAAATGATTGAAAAATAAAAGAAAAACAAAATACAAAACTTTGTGTAATTTGGAATACTTACAGGCGCCGCCATCGATATCAGACATGTCGAGATCTGGTAATCACGAAGACGATTGCAAAAAATTAAACAGATATGGATTGCCAACTGCGAGGTTTGCAACAGAGCAAAAGGGCGCAAAATCCGAATTCAACGCAAGATGAAGCAATATAACTCTGGTGCACCATTTGAAAGGATCGCCATGGATGTTGCAGGTGTATTTTATATATATACTTACTTACTTACTTAATTGGCGCTTAACCGTCTAAACGGTTATGGCCGTCCAACAAGGCGCGCCAGTCGCTCCTTCGCTCCGCCAACCGGCGCCAATTGGTCACACCAAGGGAGTTTAAATCGTTTTCCACCTGGTCCTTCCAACGGAGTGGGGGCCGCCCTCTACCTCTGCTTCCATAGGCGGGTTCCGATAGAAACACTTTCTTGGCCGGAGCATCATCTTTCATTCGCATAACATGGCCTAGCCAGCGCAGCCGCTGCGTTTTAATTCGCTGGACTATGTTGATGTCTGCGTATAGCTCGTACAGCTCATCATTAAATCTTCTTCGGTACTCGCCATCGCCAACGCGTAGAGGTCCATAAATCTTTCGAAGAACTTTTCTCTCGAACACTCCCAAAGCCGCTTCATCTGCTGTTGTCATGGTCCATACTTCTGCCCCATATAGCAGGACGGGTACGATAAGTGACTTGTAGAGTATGATTTTCGTTCGCCGAGAGAGGACTTTACTTTTCAATTGCCTACCTAGTCCAAAGTAGCATTTATTGGCAAGATTGATTCTTCGCTGGATTTCAGTGCTGATGTTGTTGCTAATGTTGATGCTGGTTCCCAAATAAACGAAGTCTTTTACTATTTCGAAATTATGGCTGCCAACAGTAGCGTGGTTGCCAAGGCGCATATGCGCTGACTCTTTGCTCGATGACAGCAGGTACTTCGTTTTGTCCTCATTCACCATCAAACCCATCTTTACCGCTTCTTTTTCCAGCTTGGAGTAAGCAGAACTAACAGCGCGGGTGTTTAGGCCGATGATATCAATGTCATCAGCATATGCCAGTAATTGCACGCTTTTATAGTATATTGTTCCAATGCGGTTAAGTTCTGCAGCTAGTATAATTTTCTCCAGCATCAAATTAAAGAAATCGCACGATAGGGGGTCACCCTGTCTGAAACCTCGTTTAGTTTCGAACGGCTCGGAGAGGTCCTTCCTAATTCTGACTGAGCTGATGGTGTTGCTCAACGTCATTTTGCACAGCCGTATAAGTTTTGCGGGGAAACCAAATTCAGACATAGCGGCATATAGGCAGCTCCTTTTCGTGCTGTCGAAGGCGGCTTTAAAGTCGGCGAAGAGGTGATGTGTGTCGATTCTCTTTTCACGGGTTTTTTCCAAGACTTGGCGCATTGTGAAAATCTGGTCGATGGTAGATTTACCAGGTCTGAAGCCGCACTGATAAGGTCCAATCAGCCGGTTCACGGTGGGCTTCAATCTTTCGCACAATACACTTGAAAGGACCTTATATGCGATATTATATATATATTATATATATGGTTATGCATTATTTCAGCAAATGGCCAGAGGTATACCCTATTCCGAATCAGGAAGCGGAAACAGTAGCACAAGTGTTTGTAAACATTTGGGTTGCAAGGTATGGTGTACCAATAGGTTTACGTTCTGACCAAGGCAGGTTTTTTGAATCACCGGTTTTTCAAAAAATGTGTAAGACATTGAACATTCGAAAAACTCGGACAACTACATTGCATTGTGGAACGATTCAATAGAACCTTATAAGAGCACTTAAGGAAATTACTGCCACCCAAATAAAGAATGTGGGTTATTAAAAAACGCTAGAGTTTCGGCGCCTTGTGGAGTAATCCCTTGCTAGTAAAATGGCGATCAAATATTAATCTTTAGACGATACATTTTTTTACAGCGACGTTATTACACATACATGTAAAGAACAGCTAAAAGCGCAGCAGTTCCCAGTAAAGAAATTGATCATCATAATTTTAATATTTGATCGCTCTGTAACGAGCAAGGGATTACTCCACAAAGTTCCGAACCTCTTGCTTTTTTTACCAGTCCTTACGGGCGAGCACTCAATTTCAGTTCCAAACCGATTATGATTTTTTATTAATTGATACATTAGAAGTAACATTGGTATGCACAATACTAGCTCGTATATTACTCTCAAATATAGTAGTAAAAGAGGATTCAATATTAGATCTTTGATTGCTCGGTTATTATACCCAAAGAATGAACAAGTCATTACTCCTTCATTATTCGGTTCTGATATTAATCTAAGTATTTTTTTGGGTTATTCCTCCTATACACGCATATAACTAGAAAACAGTCGTGAATACATTGAAGACATAAAAGAGAAATAAGTACGAAACTGTTCGAGAAGGCAGTTCGTGAAAAGTCTAGACCTAGGAGAAATAGGCGAACGAGGAAACTGAGAGTATAATAGCAGCGAAAGCTGAGGAATAATCATTCGCTTTGACGTGGAGATTAAGTTTCCTTTAAGCTATTCTGATCTATATCTTTGTAGTGCGAATAAAAACAAGATTTATTCCAACTTACGGCCCAAGGTTTTGCCAACGTTTGACTTTACCACGCTATAAGTGAAGTACGCGAGTCATCTAATTTTAATACTACTATAGTCACATATCAGCAATTTGGCTATATTGAATATTTGAGTTATTTATTCCACAGGCGGCCTCCATGGTGTGGTGGTAGCATGCCCCAGCTACCACACCGAGAGTCCTGGATTCAACTCCCGGGAAAGTAACATCTAAAATTAAGAAAAACAGTTTTTTCAATTAAAAACAAGTTTTTATAATAGGGGTCGCCTCTTGGAAGCGATTTGGCAAACACTCCGACTGTATTTATGTCATGAAAAGCTTCTCAGTGAAAATTTATCTGCCGTTCGGAGCCTTCATAGAACATGTAGGTCCTCTAATTTGTAGGGAAAATTAAAAGGAGCATGACGCAATTTGGAAGAGAAATTCGGCATAAACTTTCTCGGAGGTAAATCGCCGCAAGTATTTATTACTATTATTATTATTTTTTTTTATTCGACAGGTAAAATTTTTGGAACGATTAAAGAAGCTGCAAAATAACCAAAACTCGTTACAATATTTATTTTAACAAATCGGATCCTGGTCAACTTTCCCGAAAGAAATGTTTTTGATATAATAAGCTAGTCAAAAAAGTAAGCGTGTACCAAACTTCATAATAATTTGGTTATTCTCTCATCTGTCATTCTGGCTTTTTACATCAATATGGTTTCGTTTCCTTCCGTGTAGTCAATAAGCACCATCCCATTAGAGAATGTTACGTTTTGAGGGCTGAATTTTCCTATTGTAGGACAAAAGCCTCCTTCCTTGTATAATCTGGCATTAAAGTCGTAAATACTGATTTTGAAGCCTTTTTAGTTTATGATAAAAACAGTCCTTATACATGTCGGCAGGCGCATAAATCAGAACGTAGTTATATATGTGCAAACGTAAAGTTGAAGAAGTTCGCCTAGATGCTTATCACGGCAAGACCAATTGTTCGTTACCGTTCGATTTCGCTCTCATTAAAGCTGCAGTTACCCACGAACGTAATTAAAACAAGTAAGGAAGGCTAAGTTCGGGTGTAACCGAACATTACATACTCAGTTGAGAGCTATGGAGACAAAATAAGGAAAATCACCATGTAGGAAAATGAACCTATGGTAACCCTGGAATGTGGTTGTATAACATGTGTATCAAATGGAAGGTATTAAAGAGTATTTTAAGAGAGAGTAGGCCATAGTTCTATGGATGGACGCCATTTAGGGATATCGCCATAAAGGTGGACCAGGGCTGACTCTAGAATTTGTTTGTACGATACGGGTATCAATTGAAAGGTGTTACTGAGCATTTTAAGAGGGAGTGGGCCTTAGGTATATCGGTGGACGCCTTTTCGAGATATGGCCATTAAGGTGGACCAAGGGTGACTCTAGAATGTGTTTGTACGATATGGGTATTAAATGAAAGTTGGTAATGAGTATTTTAAAAGGGAATGGGCATAGGTGAACGCCTTTTCGAGAAATCACCACCACCTTTATGGACCAGGGGTGACTCTAGAATATGTTTGTACGATATGGGTATCAAATGAAAGCTGTTAATGAGTATTTTGAAAAGGAGTGATCCTTGGTTCCATAGGTGGACGCCGTTTCGAGATATCGCCATAAAGGTGGACCAGGGGTGTCTCTAGAATGTGTTTGTAAGATATGGGAATCAAATGAAAGGTGTTACTGAGCATTTAAGAGGGAGTGGGCATTAGGTCTATAGGTGGACGCCTTTTCGAGATATCGCCATTAGGGTGGGCCAGGGGTAACTCTGGCATGTTTGTACGATATGGGTATCAAACGAAAAGTGTTACTAAGCATTTTAAGAGGGAGTGGGCATTAGGTCTATAGGTGGACGCCTTTTCGAAATGGCGCCATAAGGGTGGGCCAGGGGTGACTCTAGAATGTGTTTGTATGATATGGGTATCAAATGAAAGATGGTAATGAGTATTTTAAAAGGGAGTAATCCTTAGTTCTATAGGTGGACGCCTTTTCGAGATATCGCCATAAAGGTGAACCAAGGGTGCCTCTAGAATGTTTGTACGATATGGGTATCAAACGAAAGGTGTTACTGAGCATTTTAAGAGGGAGTGGGCATGAGGTCTATAGGTGGACGCCTTTTCGAGATATCGCCATTAGGGTGGGCCAGGGGTGACTCTAGAATGTTTGTACGATATGGGTATCAAACGAAAGGTGTTACTGAGCATTTTAAGAGGGAGTGGTCATTAGGTCTATAGGGGGACGCCTTTTCGAGATATCGCCATTAGGGTGGGCCAGGGGTGACTCTAGAATGTGTTTGTACGATATGGGTATCAAATGAAAGGTGGTTATGAGTATTTTAAAAGGGAGTAATCCTTAGTTCTATAGGTGGACGCCTTTTCGAGATATCGCCATAAAGGTGGACCAAGGGTGACTCCAGAATGTTTGTACGATATGGGTATCAAACGAAAGGTGTTACTGAGAATTTTAAGAGGGAGTGGGCATTAGGTCTATAGGTGGACGCCTTTTCGAGATATCGCCATTAGGGTGGGCCAGGGTGACTCTAGAATGTGTTTGTACGATATGGGTATCAAATGAAAGGTGGTAATGAGTATTTTAAAAGGGAGCAATCCTTAGTTCTATAGGTGGACGCATTTCGTGATATCGCCATAAAGGTGGACCACGGGTGACTCTAGAATGTTTGTACGATATGGGTATGAAACGAAAGGTGTTACTGACCATTTTAAGAGGGAGTGGGCATTAGGTCTATAGGTGGACGCCTTTTCGAGATATCGCCATTAGGGTGGGCCAGGGGTGACTCTAGAATGTTTGTACGATATGGGTATCAAGCGAAAGGTGTTACTGAGCATTTTAAGAGGGAGTGGGCATTAGGTCTATAGGTGGACGCCTTTTCGAGATATCGCCATTAGGGTGGGCCAGGGGTGACTCTAGAATGTTTGTACGATATGGGTATCAAACGAAAGGTGTTACTGAGCATTTTAAGAGGGAGTGGACATTAGGTCTATAGGTGGACGCCTTTTCGAGATATCGCCATTAGGGTGGGCCAGGGGTGACTCTAGAATGTTTGTACGATATGGGTATCAAACGAAAGGTGTTACTGAGCATTTTAAGAGGGAGTGGGCATTAGGTCTATAGGTGGACGCCTTTTCGAGATATCGCCATTAGGGTGGGCCAGGCGTGACTCTAGAATGTGTTTGTAAGATATGGATATCAAATTAAAAGTATTAATGAGGGTTTTAAAAGCGAGTAGCCCTTAGATGTATATGTGAAGACGTTCTCGCGATATCGACCAAAATGTGGACCAGGTGATCCAGAAAATCATCTGTCGGGTACTGCTAATTTATTTATATATGCAATACCACTAACAGTATTCCTGCCAAGATTCCAAGGGCTGTTGTTTTCGCCTTGTAGAACTTTTTCATTTTCTTCTACTTAATATGGTAGGTGTCATCACACCCATTTTACAAAGTTTTTTCCAAAGTTATATTTTGCGTCAATAAACCAATCCAGTTACCATGTTTCATCCCTTTTTTCGTATTTGGTATAGAATTATAGCATTTTTTTCATTTTTCGTAATTTTCGATATCGATAAAGTGGGCGTGGTTATGGTCGGATTTCGGCCATTTTTTATACCAAGATAAAATGAGTTCAGATAAGTACGTGGGCTAAGTTTAGTAAAGATATATCGGTTTTTGCTTAAGTTATTGTGTTAACGGCCGAGCGGAAGGACAGACGGTGGACTGTGTATAAAAACTGGGCGTGGCTTCCACCGATTTCGCCCATTTTCACAGAGAACAGTTACCGTCATAGAATCTATGCCCCTACCAAATTTGAGAAGGAATGGTAAATTTTTGTTCGACTTATGGCATTAAAAGTATTCTAGACAAACTAAACGAAAATGGGCGGAGCCACGCCCATTTTGAAATTTTCTTTTATTTTTGTATTTTGTTGCATCATATCATTACTGGAGTTGAATTTTAACTTAATTTACTTATATACAGTAAAGATATTAAATTTTTTGTTTGTTTTTTTGTTTTGTTTTTGTTCTTCATCCAATTTTGCTAATTTTTATTTAGCGCATATATAGTAATAGTAGTAATGTTCCTGCCAAATTTCATCATGATATCTTCAACGACTGCCAAATTACAGCTTGCAAAACTTTTAAATTACCTTCTTGTAAAAGTGGGCGGTGCCACGCCCATTGTCCAAAATCTTACAAATTTTCTATTCTGCGTCATAAAGTCAACCCATCTACCAATTTTCATTGCTTTAACCGCCTTTGGCAATGAATTATCGCATTTTTTCGGTTTTTCGAAATTTTCGATATCGAAAAAGTGGGCGTGGTTATAGTCCGATATCGTTCATTTTAAATAGCGATCTGAGATGAGTGCCCAGGAATCTACATACCAAATTTCATCAAGATACCTCAAAATTTACTCAAGTTATCGTGTTAACGGACAGACGGACGGACGGGCGGATGGACGGACGGACGGACATGGCTCAATCAAATTTTTTTTCGATACTGATGATTTTGATATAGAGAAGTCTATATCTATCTCGATTCCTTTATACCTGTACAACCAACCGTTATCCAATCAAAGTTAATATACTCTGTGAGCTCTGCTCAACTGAGTATAAAAAACGTGTCAGCTGACACTACCTCTCTTATGAATATGCAAGTAAACGAAAACTCACCGACGTTAAATGCACGTACGTACGTAGACCGGAACGTAGAAATCAAAACAATTTAGATTTTTTCCGTAAGAACGTGTCAGCTGATCGCTCTCTCACTAGACAGAGTTGCCTAGTAAAACTTGTGAGCTCTTAGTTTTGACCGTATGCAGTTTTTATGGAAAAACACCTAATTAAAGTTTCAAATATTGTGGAAATAATTCGAAATAATTATGTTAAAGGGCTGATTATAAATATGTAATCTATTTATACTTATTTAATATTAATTCCAGCATTTTACAACATCAAAAATTAAAATAGAAAAAGTTGATGTTTCCATAAGCATGCATTCAAACAGGTCAATGGCAACATTTTATCGTTGCCACTACGGGCATAAATTTCGTTCAAAGGGTGTCCGTACGGCATACGTATACGTATGTTATACACGTCGGTGCATAACTGCAGCTTAAAAAGCGATGAGAGATGAGTGATAAGCAACCCACATATAAAATTTCCACAAGATATCACAAAAATTTACTCGGATATCGTGTTCATAACTAGGCGGGCGTGGATAAATAATGAATTTCTCTTTTGAAAGTGAGAGATTTGCTCTGTTAAGTATAATAACTTGCAAAATATGCATTTTACAAAATAATAAACCCGGTCTTGAAGTTGAAATGTTAATTTAATAATTAATAATTGCCAAACCAATTAAACTAACATAAAATTTTAAAAATTAAACATTACGTTTTGTTTTTGCTTACTAAGTTATTAGTAAGTACGTAAATCGTTTGGCGATGCCTGTCACAACAACGGCAAAATGGATAGCAACTTCCAAGAAATCAACTGCAACAGGTAGTTATGTGAGTAAGCAAGGTTAAAGTTTACATAAAGAAAATTTATCATGAAGCCACCCACGCCCAAAAGCCATGCAATGTAACCAACAACAAGCGAATAGATTAACGGATGAGTGAATAAGTCAACATGCACTTCAAATGCCGTGAAACCGTGGGTGGGTAAAATAAAATGTAAGTGTGTGTCTGCAGCCCAATCTTTCAATATATGAATGAATGTTTGGATATTCATATTAGAGGCCGACCGAACGTTCGGCTTTGGTTTGCGGATTAATGTGCACCTTTTTCATATTCGGCGAAATAATCGGCTTCGGTGAAAATAAGACCGAATATATAACTTCAATAAACCATTTTCATTCCAGTAGGTATTAGGATTGTCGTTTTGACTAGCTAAGACCCCCTGCAGAAGCAATATCGATTATATGAAATCCCAGCTTGCTTCGCTAATCGACCGATTAGCTGAACAAAACCGATCGTACGGTTCGGATTCGGTTCCATAACCCACTTTCGGTCGTATTCTAGTCTATCTTTTTTTGTTGACATCCAAATTTATTTTGAAATTTACATTTGAGCTACATCCAGGAAAGTTAGAAACTCAAAACTTCTGAAATAGTTAAGGACCCGGTGGCAGTTCAATAAAAACTAAATAAAAATTTCGCTAATTGGGCCAAGTAGTGGAGATTTTCGGAAAATTATTTATCATACATCGATTAGGTTATACTTATGATATATATTGCTTAAAAAGGAGGTAGATGCCATAAATATTGGTGTTCTTTGAGTGCACTTTAGAGCAATTTGGATTTAAAAAATTAGTTTTGATCATGAACCGTAAAACGTAATACGGGCCCAAAGCTCAATCCAAATACGCACTTCGAATTCCTATTCAGAACATCTAAATACACTATAATTATCCTAATTCAATGGGAGCATATATAGTTTTATTTTAATAATCATAATCTTAAGGAAAACAAGTAAGTAAGTCTAAGTTCGGGTGATACCGAACATTGCATAACCAGCTGTACACTTGAAGTGCTGTTGTTGTTTGTTTTGTGTGCTTAATAGTGTTAAAAGGCTGCGCAATAATACATATACATAGTTCTATTCTGAACTAATTTTTCTTCGAGTATGCCTCCCCAAACATAACAAGTAAGGAAGGTTAAGTTCGGGTGTAACCGAACATTACATACTCAGTTGAGAGTTTGCCATAAGGCAAAATAACCATGTAGGAAAATGAACCGAGGGAAACCCTGGAATGTGTTTTTATGACATGTGTGTCAAATGGAAGGTATTAAAGAGTATTTTATGAGGGAGTGGGGCCATAGTTCTATAGGTGGAAGCCATTTAGGGATATCTCCATAAAGGTGGATCAAGGTTGACTCTAGAATTTGCTTGTACGATATGGGTATCAAATGTAAGGTGTTAATGAGTATTTTAAAAGGGAGTAATCCTTAGTTCCATAGGTGGAAGCCGTTTCGAGACATTTCCATAAAGGTGGACCAGGGGTGACCCTAGAATTTGTTTGTACAATATGCGTATCAAAAGAAAGGTGTTAATGAGTATTTTAAAAGGGAGTGATCCTTAGTTCCATAGGTGGACGCCGTTTCGAGATATCGCCATTAAGGTGGACCAGGGGTGGTCCTAGAATTTGTTTGTACGATATGGGTATCAAATTAAAGGTATTAATGAGGGTTTTAAAAGGAAGTGGTGGTATTTTTATAGGTGGTCGCCTTTTCGGGATATCGGCATAAAAGTGGGCCAGGTGTGAATCTAGAATGCGTTTGTACAATATGGGTATCTAACGAAAGGTGTTAATGCGTATTTTAAAAGAGAGTGGGCCTTAGTTCTATAGGTGGACGCCTTTTCGAGTTATCGCCATAAAGGTGGACCAGGGGTGACTCTAGACTTTGTTTGTACGATATGGGTATCAAATGAAAGGTGTTAATGAGTATTATTAAAAGGGACTGGGCCTTCGTTCTATAGGTGGACGCTTTTTCGAGATATCGCCATAAAGGTGGACCAGGTGTGAATCTAGAATGCGTTTGTACAATATGGGTATCAAACGAAAGGTGTTAATGAGTATTTTAAAAGAGAGTGGGCCTTAGTTCTACAGGTGGACGCCTTTTCGAGTTATCGCCACAAAGGTGGACCAGGGGTGATTATAGACTTTGTTTGTACGATATGGGTATCAAATTAAAGGTATTAATGAAGATTTTAAAGGAGAGTGGTGGTAGTTGTATAGGTGGTCGCCTTTTCGATATATCGCCATAAAGGTGGACCAGGGGTGACTCTAAAATACGTTTGCACAATATGGGTAAGGTAAGGTGGGTATGGAAAGGTGTTAATGAGTACTTTAAAAGGGAGTGGGCCTTAGTTCTATAGGTGGACGTCTTTTCGAGGTATCGTAATAAAGGTGGACCAGGAGTGACTCTATACTTTGTTTGTACGATATGGGTATCAAATGAAAGGTGTTAATGAGTATTTTAAAAGGGAGTGAGCCTTAGTTCTATGGTTGGACGCCTTTTCAAGAAATTTCGCCATAAACGTGGACCAGGGGTGACTCTAGAATGCGTTTGTACAATATGGGCATCAAACGAAAGGTGTTAATGAGTATTTTAAAAGGGAGTGGGCCTTAGTTCTATGGGGGGGACGCCTTTTCGAGATATCGCCATAAAGATGGACCAGGGGTGACTCTAGAATTTGTTTGAACGATATGGGTATCAAATGAAAGGTGTTAATGAGTATTTTAAAAGGAAGTGGGCCTTTGTTCTATTGGCGGACGCCTTTTCGAGATATCGTCATAGAGGTGGACCAGGGTTGACTCTAGGATGTGTTTGTACGATATTGGTATCAAATTAAAGGTATTAATGAGAGTTTTAAAAGGGAGTGGTGGTAGTTGTATATGTGAAGGGGTTTTCCAGATATCGACCAAAATTTGGACCAGGGTGATCCAGAGCATCATCTGTTGGATACCGCAAATTTATTTATAAATGTAATACCTGCCAAGATTTCAAGGGTTTGTTTTTCGCCCTGCAGAACTTTTTCATTTTCTTCTACTTAATATGGTACGTGTCACAACCATTTTACAAAGTTTTTTCTAAAGTTATATTTCGCGTCAATAAACCACTCCAATTACCATGTTTCATCCCTTTTTTCGTATTTGGTATAGAATTATGGCATTTTTTTCATTTTTCGTAATTTTCGATATCGAAAAAGTGGGCGTGGTCATAGTCGGATTTCGTTCATTTTTTATACCAATATAAAGTGAGTTCAGATAAGTACGTGAACTAAGTTCAGTAAATATATGTCGATTTTTGCTCAAGTTATGGTGTTAACGGCCATGCCGAAGGACAGACGGACGGCTGTGTATAAAAACTGGGCGTGGCTTCAACCGATTTTGCCCATTTTCACAGAAAACAGTAAGCGTTATAAAGTCTATGCCCCTACCAAATTTCAAAAGGATTGGTAAATTTTTGTTCGACTTATGGCATTAAAAGTATCCTAGACAAATTAAATGAAAAAGGGTGGAGCCACACCCATTTTGAAATTTTCTTTTATTTTTGTATTTTGTTGTACCATATCATTACTGGAGTTGAATGTTGACATGATTTACTTAAATACTGTAAAGATATTAAATTTTTTGTTAAAATATTACTTTAAAAAATTTTTTTTTTTGAAAAGTGGGCGTGGTCCTTCTCCGATTTTGCTAATTTTTATTATACGTACATATAGTAATAGGAGTAACGTTCCTGCCAAATTTCATCATGATATCTTCAACGGCTGCCAAATTACAGCTTGCAAAACTTTTAAATTACCTTCTTTTAAAAGTGGGCGGTGCCACGCCCATTGTCCAAAATTTCACAAATTTTCTATTCTGCGTCATAAGTTCAACTCACTTACCAAGTTTCATTGCTTTATCTGTCTTTGGTAATGAATTGTTGCACTTTTTCGGTTTTTCGAAATTTTCGATACCGAAAAAGTGGGCGTGGTTATCGATATCGGCCCGATATCGTTCATTTTAAATAGCGATCTGAGATGAGTGCTCAGGAACCTACATACCAAATTTCATTAAGATACCCCAAAATTTACTCAAGTTGTCGTGTTAACGGACGGACGGACGGACGGACACGGCTCAATCAAAATTTTTTTGAAACTGATGATTTTGACATATGGAAGTCTATAACTATCTCGATTCCTTTATATCTGTACAACCAACCGTTATCCAAACAAAGTTATAACACCCTGTGTACAAGTGCAGCTGGGTATAATTAGAAGTCAGCGTCCCGAAATACGTAACGGTACATGGGTTCAGTCCACTGTCGAGAGGAGATGAGATGACCCCGGGAATGTTCGAAAGAAAATTTCACTGGAAGATGTATGGTGGGGTCAGTGATGCCGGCGGCGAAAATTTAAGAAGGCTTATTCATTAGCTGTATGAGCTCTACGTGATTGATATAGTGAGATTGGCCACCTTCAATTTGAAAAAAGGACTGCACAACCTCCTTTTCTTTTAGCCATTTTACACAATATTAATAGGTCTGTTTATCGAACCCAAAATTAATACAGAACAGGTCAGAGCAAAGCAAAGTAGATCAACAGTAAAAATAAATAGTGCAGGCTGGAGTGGCTAAAACTTGGCAATGTCAATAAAAACGGCCTGTCATACAACGTCAATTAACTTTGTCGTTTTGACTACAAAGTCACAATTACCAATAAGTAAAAACGACTTTTGTTCGGCGGTATTTACAAAATTATAGACTAAAATTCCTTGTTGGTAGTTTATTTTCGTTTGCCAAAAGGCGTCACATCAGAAAACATGGCCAAAACCTGTGAAACAACGCGAAATAATGAAATGCGTGTGAAATAACGGGAAATAATGAGATGTGTTGTGAAATATATGTATGTACACAAAATTTTAGCGGGTGATTTGGCAACACTGTTCTTTATGAACTTCGAGTCGGTAATGTGACATAATAGAAACTCGTTTGACCCCAACTGACCAGCGGGCCAGTTGAGGGAGTTTTTAACGTCAGTCAGGAAAAAAATGTTTACTAAATTCCAAAAGAATAGTTCTTAATAAATTGTTTACTTTTAAAAATTTGTATTTGATTTATCGGTGGTGTTTTATGACCAATGCTGTGGACGCTGGTTATCAACCAAGTGTTTAGGCGATTTGAGGGAGGACCAGTCAAACTTGAAGGGGTAACCCTACAAGAAAACAAGTAAGAACGGGACTGTCTTCGGCTGTGCCGAAGAATTCATACCTTTCATGAATGGGGCTGAACAATAATCTTATCCCGCTCGTAATCTCCGAATAATCGGATGTATAAGATAAGAAATATATAGTGAACAGATCTACATACCTTAACGATTTTTAAGGTAAATATAAAATAAAAAATAGGTAGGTACTTTGTGTGAGGATCCAAAGTTTCAGGTTTTTTGTGGTCTGCGTGTAAAAACTATGACTACGAATCACGTATTTCAACAATATATGACGTAAGCGTAACTATTTGATGAAATTTGATGAATTTTGAAGCTGCTAGCCGTAAAAAAGGGGCAAAAATGACAGTTTATATGAAGTATATAATATATATACCACCGATCTCTATGATTTTTTCAGACAACAATATATGCTATATACGTAAGCATTTTGTGAAATTTGAAGCTTGCAGCTGTTAAAACGGGGCAGAAATTGCGCAAAGTTTCTTATCTGAACAATCGGTTGTATGAGATATATACTATATATACAACCGATCTCTATGATTTTTTCAGACAACAATATATGCTATATACGTAAGCAATGGGTGAAATTTGAAGCTTATAGCTGTTAAAATGGGGTAGAAATTGCGTAAAGTTTATTATCTGAACAATCGGTTGTATGAGATATATACTATATATACAACCGATCTCTATGATTTTTTCAGACAACAATATATGCTATATACGTAAGCAATCGGTGAAATTTGAAGCTTATAGCTGTTAAAATGGGGTAGAAATTGCGAAAAGTTTCTTATCTGAACAATCGGTTGTATTAGATATATACTATATATACAACCGATCTCTATGATTTTTTCAGACAACAATATATGCTATATACGTAAGCAATCGGTGAAATTTGAAGCTTATAGCTGTTAAAATGGGGTAGAAATTGCGAAAAGTTTCTTATCTGAACAATCGGTTGTATGAGATATATACTATATATACAACCGATCTCTATGATTTTTTCAGACAACAATATATGCTATATTCGTAAGCATTTTGTGAAATTTGAAGCTTGCAGCTGTTAAAACGGGGCAGAAATTGCGCAAAGTTTCTTATCTGAACAATCGGTTGTATGAGATATATACTATATATACAACCGATCTCTATGATTTTTTCAGACAACAATATATGCTATATACGTAAGCAATCGGTGAAATTTGAAGCTTATAGCTGTTAAAATGGGGTAGAAATTGCGTAAAGTTTATTATCTGAACAATCGGTTGTATGAGATATATACTATATATACAACCGATCTCTATGATTTTTTCAGACAACAATATATGCTACATACGTAAGCAATCGGTGAAATTTGAAGCTTATAGCTGTTAAAATGGGGTAGAAAATTCGGTGCAATTTGAAGCTTCTAGCTGTTAAAATGGGGCTAAAATTTGCGAAAATATATATATATATATACTATATATACCACCGATCTTTATAATTTTTTCAGACAACAATACGTAAGCATTCGTTGAAATTTGAAGCCTCTAGCTCTTAAAATAGGGCAGTAATTACGAAAAGTTCCTTATCTGAACAATCGGTTGTGGGGGATATATACTATATATACGACCGATCTCATCAATTTTTTCAGGCAACAATACGTGCAATATACGAAAGTATATGGTGAAGTTTGAAGCTTCAATCTGTTAAATTGGGTAAGATATTACAAAAATCCTCTTTTTCTGAAAAATCGGTTGTATGGAGGATATATGCTATGGTGGTCCGATCCGGTCGGTTCCGACAAATGTCTAATCGGACACCCAAATACACCCGCTCACCAAATTTTATCAAGATATCTCAAAAATTGAGGGACTAGTTTGCATACAAACAGACAGACGGACAGACGGACATGGCTAAATCAACTCAGCTCTTCAACCTGATTATTTCGGTATACTTAATGGTGGGTCTATCTATTTTCCTTTAAGGACTTACAATTTTCGGTTTCGTGACGAAATTAATATACCATTTCATTTTCATGAAAGGTATAAATATAGCACAAAGTATTTAGGAGCTATACTAGATAGTAAGTTGTCGTGCAAGATTCATGTGGAAGAGAGAGTGAAGAGAGCCTCCGCGGCACTGTTACATGCAAGAGGATGCTAGCATGTACGTGGGCGGGCCCAAACTCTCTCAATGGGTATTTACGACAATTATTAAACCACACTTTACTATGGGGTCCTTTTTGGTGGACAGCCAGACAAAAAAGTACGTGTATCAAAAAACTTGAAGCCGTGTGCAGATTACCAGTGATCAGCATAACGGCAGCCCTAAAACTACCCAGGCAGCAGCATTGCATGCCATTCTACACATCCCACCTGCGGACGTAATGGCCAAAAACATCGCATTAGCAACTGCAACACGGCATAAGGCCTCGGGGCAGCTTGAGTGCGGACCGTATGGCCGTAGAAGTATAGGTACATCTAATATCAGGCAAATGGAATATGTGCCTGAGCTTCGAAAGAGATCTGAGGGCGGGGTCACAATTCAGCCGAAGGGTCAGTGACAGGGTGCAGAAAAAGCAGAACACACTATACACATGTATACCGATGGCTTAAAACTAACGGGAGGGTTCGGGTCCGCTGTTTAATGTGTCGATCCAGAAGAAAATAGGTTTTACAGGCTACCTGATTACTGCAGGAAGGGTGCTTAAGCTACAATCGTGTCAATATATATATTGATAGGACGGTGATTAAGATAATAATCTCACACTATATATAATTAAGAAGTGCTCTGGAATGCAAAGAAGCATTAAAGGAACTTCGTTCAGGCCAGACCAAGGTTAGGTTCGGTTAGAGTGGCTACCGTGCGAGCACCAGTGCACTTAGGCCCAAAAAGTCCCATTGTGATACCACGTGGATCTCTCCCCTACTCAAACCAACAGGTCCATTTACCAAATGTCAGGAATTTTTAAATTCCAAATTAGCCAGATCACAAAGATCTTCAAAGAAGGGAGATCCCAGAGATTCCTTTCTCTTTCGCCAAAGCGCAGGACAGTCGCACAGAAAATGCTTGACTGTTTCTATCTGCTCTTCGTATTTGCAGCTACTGCAGTAATAATTATAAGGAGCACCCAGCCGTTGTGATTGCTTCCCGATTGCTAAGAAGAAGGAGACTTCTTGTACGTCTCGCGTCCCATTCAGGCCACACGAGCTTAGTGTGGTAGCAGGATACGAGATTGCTCCATCTCACACCCGCTTCCCTAAGGAAAATTCCATTCAAAGTGAGCTTACAGATAGCAAGCGGCATGTTCAATCACTTCCAGGACGAAGAAAGCGGAACGGATGTGCCCCCTCTTGCAAGTTCGTCAGCCATCTCATTGCCCGGTATTTCCGAGTGTCCAGGCACCCATACCAGACTGAGGGAAGTTTGCTCGGCGATCTCGTTAAGAGATTTGCGGCACTTCTGCACTGTCCTGGACTTACATGTGACCGATCCAAGCGCTTTTAGTGCAGCCTGGCTGCCAGAGTAAATACAAATTTTATTATAGCCGTGAACAGCATTCCTCAGGTGATAAATGGCCTCATTTATAGCAGCCACCTCCGCTTGGAAGATGCTGCAATGATCGGGTATGCTAAAGGATAGTTTCCACCCTAGTTGTGGTGCAAAGACCTCGCTGCCCACATTTTTATCCAGTTTGGAGCCGTCAATATAAATCTGTAGCCTATCGCTCAGGTCCGGCGGCTCCTTCGACCAATAATCCCTATCCGGGAAAAACATTTCGTACTTCATATCGAAAAATGCAGTCGGAGCGCAATAGTCCGACGAAGGCGGATCCAGATTCATAAGGATGGCTGCATGGCCAACCACATTATTTTCGAGCAGAAAAGACCGCACATTGGTTGGCCATTAAATCTATTGGCAACACATTAAAAAGTGTATCCAGCGCCTCCGCAGGGGTGCTGCGTAGAGCGCCCGCCACGCAGACTAGAGCACTTCTTTGTACCTTCTGGAATACTCGTAGGTTCGATTTTGTATATAAGCTCGTCCACCAGACTAAAACCCCGCATAAAAGGATTGGCCTAACCACAGCAGTGTAGAGCCACAGGGTAATATCCGGCTAATGTCCCCATTTTCGTGCAACAGCTCCCCTACAGCTGTACAGTGCCATAGTTGCCTTTCTTACACGCTCCTGAGCGTAGGTATTTAGCAGAGCCCCTCAGCATCAGGGTCGTACCCGCTAGCACCAGCAGCTGCAGCAAAGGATCTTATATTTCCTAGTGAACAGAACCAGTTCAGTTTCGACTGAATTGACCGATAGATCTTTACTCCTGGTCCAGTCCTCCACCAGTCTCAGCTTAGTTTGCATTAGATCACATAGTGTCTGTAGAAACTTCCCTCTAACTAACAGCGTGAGGTCATCTTCATATGCGATTACCTTGCTGCATCCGTCCTTCTCAAGAAGAACCAAGAGCTCATTAAGTGTGGCAATCCATAGAAGTGGAGAAAGTACCCCCCCCCCCCCCCTTCGGGGTGCCTCTCCGTATGTGTTTGAACACCGTTCAACCAGCTAGATCGGCATGAACCTTTTATCGCAACAGTAACTGCTGAACAAGTTTCACTAGCCCCGAATCGGCCTCCAAGCCGGTTAGTGCGTCAGTTGTCGCAGAGGGCGTAACGTTGTTAAAAGCTTCCTCATTGTCGAGGAAATCTATGAGTGTGAATTCCATGAACGCCGTGGACTTCCCTTTCATATACGCATGCTGGGATGTAGATAACTTTCCCTCCAAGGACTCTCTTAATGTGCAGTCCATTAACCTCTCGAGTGTCTTCAGCTGGAAAGATGTCAGACATATCGGCCTGAAGTCTTTAGGGGTCGCGTGACCAGTCCTTCCAGACTTTGGTATAAATTTGACCCTTGAAAAACTCCTTTGAAGATGTTATATAACCACAAAGAGCTCAGCCCGATTGTTTGCTGGAGTTGTGCCGGGGCCAATTCATCCGGCATTGGTGCTTTGAAGGGCTTGCACGACATTATAGCCCATTTAACTTTACCCATAGTAATGAACTTCCCCTCAAACGGTTCGCCAGTATGAGTTTCCCTCCAGCTCATTTCTTCATCACTGAAAGTGCGTACTCAGAAGCAGGCGTAGGATGCTCTCTGCCGATTACGTCCATGTCCCATCAGATCCTTGCAGGCATCAAGGGACACTTTTTGAAGCACCAGAGAGCACCTTTCTGAAACTTTATCCCTCAGACACCGTCTCCATTTCGCTACAAAACTTCCGCCAAGACGTCCTCTTCGACGACCTTAGCAGTTTCTTATAATCCCCTAGCATCATTTTGTATGCATCCCATTTTTCAGACTCCCTGGAGGCTTTAGCAGGATTGAATGCTTTCCGACAAGCCTTGCGTAGATTGCCTAGGTCCGCGTTCCACCATGGTGGTTTGGTTTTACCCCTAGATTTCTTCCTAGGGCAGGCCTTAGTAAGAGCAAGCCTTCGTATACAAGTGAACCATATTATCTAGCTCTGAAGAGTTCTGGGGAATATGAACACTAGACCCTGATAGCCCCTTTTGAAGCTCCTCACTATAGGTATGCCAATTGGCGTTTTTCGGTTTCTATGCCAGCCAGTTCTGAGCGCCAAGGTCGAAGCGAACAAATCTACGATCGGAAAAAGAGTGGTCTTCAAGCACCATCCTGTTTTTTTATCAAGGATTCCCGCTGCCCGAGATCAGGGTGACGTCCACAACATCCTATCTGCTCGTAGTAACAAACGTGGGTACCGAACCTCATTGCAAATTTTAAAGTTACGATAAATAACAAAATCAAAGAGTGACTCCCCCCTCTCATTTGTGTCTCTGCTGCCCCACGCTTCGTGGTGCGCATTGGTATCTCCCGCTAGTAATAGTGGATCCTCGCCTCCCGAGCTATCTTGCAGACTAGCTCCGTAGGAGCGGACATCTCATGGGGAAGTAGAAGGACGTCAGTGTAACATCCGTATCACCGACCGTCAACATCAAAGTTGTAGCATTCTCGACACTAAACTGTGGGAGAAAAGGAAAATTTGTATTAGATCTTACCAAGATGCAAGCTCTCGGTTTCTCACGTGTGGCACCACTTACCAACGTCAATCCTGCTGCCTTCAGCCCGCATATCTTGTGCCCTACTACCCAAGGCTCCTGGATAAGGGCTATGTCAGCTGCCCCACTGAAAAACTGGAGCAGAAGCGCAGCAGATGCTGCTTTACAGTGGTTGAGGTTTATTTTTAGGACTCGCACTAAGCCGAGCACCGACCACCTCCAGCACTGTCGAATCGCCGTCATCATCAGACATTGGCTCCTCTCCAGTGTAAGCACTGAGTCCGTCCAGCGTTTGCGAGGAGAACGAAGACGCGTTCCCGCCCAGCTTGTCATTCGTCGGACTGACCCTGCTAGGTTTTGCGTCCTATTCCTCCTCGAACTCCGGTTTTTCAGGCTCTATATCCAGCTCCGGATAATAGGCGGCCTTTAAGTCATTGGAGCACACCTTCACCTTCACGATGTCAAAACCAAATTTAATAGCGCCATCCGCGCGCTCCAAAGAGGGAGTGACTCCTTGTTGAGCAGGAGTATCGCCTGACGCGTCGCCCTGATGCTATGCTCCAGCTTCACGACTCTCCAACCAGAGCAAGGTAGCTCCGGGCTGAAGGCCCTTATGACCTCAACGACTCCCTCTGGATCATCCGGCTTCGATGGAATCCAGACCCTAGCTCTCGGCCTAGATGGGATGTCCTTAAAGTCTACAGCCCTGAGCATCGTCCCAGGGTAGAACTCACCCAACTTTTTCTATAAGTCGGCTGACCACTGTTCATCGCAGGCCACCAACTTAACTTGCCCCTGGTTCCAACCCACCTCTTTGCAAGCAGGTGGAGGTCCAGGGTTCTCCTTTACCAAGGCGATTGCAAAACTGGCCATTTCGGTACTTATCCAGTCCCATTTGTCTTTGAAGACCTGCTCTTTCTCAGGATTAGACTCAAAGACCCCCACAAGGATGTTACTTTTAGCAACATCAGCGAATGAGGGGATTTGACTCTAAACCTCTTGGGAGCGTTCTGTGCAACCTCCATCGAACGGTTGCGTTTACCGAAGGCCTGTTCCTTCACCGGAGCAGACTTCTTAAAATCGGGCACTATAGATTTCGCCCACTCGATTTCCGCCCCTAACTCATCAACATCTCCAGGCAACGCCATAAAGCGCAATTTAGGGACGTTTGCCATTCTTTTCAGGATTCGTACCATACATCTATACTGGGTTCCCGATCATAAAAGGATAGAAGGTAACGAAAAGTCCGATGAGTTAGCAAATCAGGGTGCGCCGGGCTGCAAAATTTCTAAGATCATGTGCAAATCCTACGTCATTAGACTCACCAAGTGGCTCATATCTCTGAAGAGAGAAGGCTTAAGGCTCACGATGGGCATACTAACTGGACACTGCCTTCTGGCGTCACATGCTTATAAGACTTATAAGATAGGCTTCGTCCAGGCATGCTTAACCAACGAACCGATATCATTTCGTTACGATAATCAACGTTAATAAACGAAACGAAGTCATTTCGAAATAACGTTCGTTTCGTTTATTAACGTTGATTATCGTAACGAAATGATATCGGTTCGTTGGTTAAGCATGCCTGGCTTCGTCAATAACGGTAAATGGAAAATATGGTTTAGCACTTTCTGTGTTCGTGTCCTTCGATCGCCAGGTTAAGGATCCAGCTATTATGGGCAGCGGTGTTGCCAGATATCGAGGCAGCAATAAAGATAGGTCCAGAAAACTTCTAATATTTTCCAAAACGACGTAGTTATTCTGTAACATAAGTTCTGGCATCTGATTTCGGTTCTTCGTTTGGTCGTCAAACAAATTCTGGTAACACAGTCAAGCTATGTGAGGTATTTATTTACCGGAGGTACATAGTTTCACTTTAAAAAGGCATTTTGTAATTTCCATTTTTCGTAAACATTATGATCAACTTTGGCCAGCTGGTGCAAAGATTGGGAACATTGTTTTGAAAATTTTGAAAAAAAATATAAATAAAGAATATTTTTTTAGTTTATTTAAGAAGATTACTACAGAAATAGTATATTCAAACCCTTTATGGGTACATAAATATTAGGTAATAGTTTGTTTGTTTTTAACGAATTGTCAAACTTAGTAATCCGGTGACTATTAGTTATTATTATTTTAACAGTCTTTTTGTCGATTTTACAATTAACCAGATGTGGTAATATTAGCCTTTACATATGTAGATCTCAATCGAAAAGTACTACACATTTTTGTATAAAGGCTGTGTGCCAGCGACCTTGAAAAAAACGCTGGGTAGGTTATGAATTTACATGGGAAGCAACAACAAAAAACTAGTTACATAGTTCATATAAGCGATTTGGGTTGAAGACGCTTAAAAAATAACCAACCATATATCCAGGATTGTGAAGCGTTTTAAAGTTTAAAATGGAAATAGCTTCAAAGATTTCCACTAAGTGTGAAATCACTGGAAATTTTTGAACGTGACAGAAAAAAAAAACAAAAGGCAATTATTTATCGTTATTTAACTTTATTTCGCAGTTTATTAATTTTTTCGTTCTGTTTTGCTTTTTACCTACAACTGTCACATGTATTTTATTTAAAAATTTTGATGGTTAACAGCAGTGCTGCGAAATTGGTGAAAATTATATGATGGTTGAATATACGACACTTTATCGTTCTTTTGCAGGTTGTTTTTAAAAAGGGAGGGAGGACAGTACTCCCTTCGCACGAAATGTCCGCCGTCTGCCCAAAAGACTAAAAAGTGAGACAATCCTTTTTTATGTTAGCAACTTCTAAAACAATTGTGAGTGCACTGAGAACTCATTCATGTGGCAACGTTAAAATTTGTGCATGTCACTTGTCAAGCAATCGTATTCATAGCAGAATAACGCAGGTGGCTGGCGGTAGAAGAGCAGCTTAAATTCAAATTTATATATAACCGCCTTTGAAACAACATCATGTTACCGTCCTGCTTATTAAATAAATAAATAAATGCAAGGCGCGATAACCTCTGTGTTTCTTTCAATTTTTTCTACAAATTGACAGGAGGGGAGCTACATGTTTTACGCTGACTCCGAACCGCATCTGCTAGGCAGATGAGTTTTCACTGAGAAGCTTTTCATAGCAGAAATGCCAAATCACTGCCGGGGGGGAGTCCCCGCTTAGAAAAACATGTTCCTAATTGAAAAAAACTTGTTTCTAAATTTTTGATGTTGCTTGCCCGCGAATTGAGCCCAGGATATTCGAAATGGTAGGCGGAGTACGCAACCACCATACCACAGCGGCCGTTATTAATTACAAAAACAAAATAAAATATAATTGTGAGAATGGCTGTGATTATGTATGTTACCGCCCCTTATTTTCTGAGCTTTTAATCTACATATAATTTTAAAGGCTATGCCGTGTAAATTTATTTGCGAGTATCTTCTGAAACAATGGTACCTTCATACAAAGTCCTTCCTAAAATTTATTTTAGCCCATTGAAAAGTTGGCAAGTCTGATTATGATATCTGGAATAGTATATAACACATAAGTTACATATAAGTAAAACACTTACATATAAAATGAGTAGGTTGTATAATCGGTATATAATAAGCGGGAATCAAAAAAAAAATATTGAACGGATCTCCGAAAATGTCTATGAAAGAACAGCGGAACAAATTTACAAAGGCATACAGCCCACACAGCATCAAGTCAAGTGTTGTCCAAGGCACGAGGCAGTATCCAATAAAATTCATTCTCCAACTTACGGGGGCTGACAATCACGCAAATGCACATAGGCACGCATAAAAATAAACACTTACAAATAGGTACGCCCTTGGTTGTGTAGACAAGGCTTTTTAGATGAGTTAGGAGAGAGAAAAGCAGTTGGAAAATTTGCGGGGTAAATATGTATGTATGTAGGTATAAGGCAATGAATGGAAGTGGATTGGCTTAAATACGTTTGTGCAGTTGTCGGTGGGGAAAGGAGTTACTACCAAGCAACAACAATGCATTGAATATTTGCCTACGCGCCTAAAGAGAAGTGCGATAATACATATACAAATAGACGAACATGCCCACACAAGAACCCACACATTTACTAAATCAACGTTTTCAAAAAGCACACTAATGCGCATACATTCATTCGTACTTAGCTTGCCTTCGCGCAAAATCAAACATAAACATATACATACATACGCAGTGCCATACAAATGGATACTTAACCAAAAAAGTAAGGCGATGATCAGCCCACGATCGCTATATGTACGCCATCGCCGAGCTATGACGCTTTACCTGGAGCAAAAAGTTTGATGCTAAAGCCGATGCCAATATTGAAAACATTGAATGAACCGTGAACGAAGCGGACGGCCTAAATTTAACGCGTTAACACTGTGAGTATCGCGTGCAACTTTGCATCGGAGAGAGTGATCTTCCAGCAGCCAATGCAGGGAACCTATGCTTGATGCCAATTCAAATGCCGTTGTGTCAGCATTAGTGTGATCAAGGTGATCTTACAATCTTGTGATCTTAGCTTAGAGCGTATAACATCGCATTCGCAGCGGACCAATACCAAACAAAAACGTATATTGTGGTAAAAATAAGTAATGGGCAAATAGCATAATATGTACATCCGGTTCTAAACTGAGATAATGCGAAATTTATTTAACTTTTTTTTAAGAATTGGGAAAATATATGTGTACTTCAGTGTATGAATATGAATAACAAGTAAATAAACGTGCAAAATTTATGAATCTGAAAGCCGCAGTCGCAATACTTTAGCTGCCCTAAGGCACGCGCAAGCGCCATTCGCTGGAACGCTAAATGTGAAGTAATTAAAATCAAAAGTGACCATCTTTTCTAAGCAAATAATTATCAAAGTGCGTGTTTCAAATCAAAGTGAAATCATCTGTTGACTACTACGGCTAAAAACAAGAAAAGGCCTATGTACATATATGAAAACGATATTATTGTCATCGTCATCTGTGCTGCCGTCGGATTTCCATAAATTGCAGCCGATAAACTGGTGTGTACCGCGAGCTTGTCTGATGCTTATGGGCAACTAAGTTATTCGCCCCAATATCCACGTGTGATCTTTATAATTTCTGTGCCACAATGTGTCATTCTACCATTTAGGCATTTTGCATTTTAGTATTCTGTGTTATCGTTGAACAACATCTTGCGTTGTACGACACCGGTCGGGCGTGTTTAGGGAGCGCGTGCTCGCTACCGTAGTTAACACTCGTAATTGCAACAACTTCATACAAACTTAGAAGCATATTGCTTGTTGCACACAAAGCAGTACAACTCAGCTACGTTGTGTCAGTTCATATCGTTTGCCACCATCTTCGCTTTGCCTTCCAGCAGCGGCAATCTATATACACCGGTAATTAATTATGTTGGCATCGCATGAGTAGATTCTCAAGACAATCGAGCTGTGCAATCGCAAACATTTCAGCGGTGGATATGTGGTAAGCAGCAGCTGATATCAAAGTAGATCTTAGCATCTTAGCATTATTAGCATTTGGCATCTGAACTTAAGCTGAGCGGCTTCCTCTGCTTAATGCACCACATCACGCTCGCCAGTTATTCTTGTGAGTTTGCTTTTAATTAAACATATATTAATGCTTTTATTATAGGATATATTCCTAACATCTCGATTATTTTGTGGTTGCTTGAAAATTGCTTAATGGTTTTCCCGAAATATTGACATCCATGCAGTGGCACATTCTCTGGTCTCAAACCAAACATTATGGGAAAATATGGAAAACCTTAGTAATCAACGCCAGTAACATTAAAATTTCGATTGTGACCAGCAGCCGCCCTATATGCAATTGACAACCAGTGCCAGCTATCCCTATGAAGAACCACTATGCAAAATAATGTCGGAACGTAAAGCAGTGGGCGATAAGCCTTCTCAAGAAACAGTGCAGGCCATTAAAAAATTACAATACTACAAATGCATGCAATTATTTCGCAAGAATCAGCAGATAAAACAAAATAACATAAGATTAACAGAAAAGATAAGAATAGGAAACGAAAGGAAAGTAAAAGGAAAAGAAAGAAAAAAAGGAAAGAAAAAGAAAGTAAAGGAAAAGAAAGAAATTAAGGGATGGACAAAAAGAAATAAAAAATAATAAAATAAAATAATATAAAATAAAGTAAAGGAAAGGGAGAGGAAATACAAACACGCAGTTTTAGAATATCAACTACTGGACGAACTTCAGTAATAAATATTTGAAATGCGATACTTTTAATTTTTCTAAAAATTTGTGCGGCCTAACGTTCTTAACGGCCCCGCACGACGTTGGATGAGAAAAATTTCATGACCGGAAAGAGAATCGATATAATACATCCTCTGATAGTAGGAAAAGCGCTGTCTGTATGTGGAAAAAGATATTTACCAAAAGTATTATGTACGCCAGTATTGTCAGAGGCATATCTAATCTGCACGAGACGAAACGTAGGTGATAGTTTACGCAGAAGAACTAAGCAGCTCTGGCTACAATAATTTATTTGAATAAGAAGTAGAGTTAGGACCATTTTTTTAAGTAATTTTTAAAGTTAATCTGCCCTACTAACACATATTTTGTGAAAAAATGTGTGTTTATAGGACAGACTCATTTTAAAGTTCACATGAGGAAATGCCCCTTAGACAAGGTTGGACGTGCTCAAATCAAATATTTCGCCCGAAACGAAAATAATTGTACTCGCTGTACGAACGAAGTGTAGCCATACCTCTCGACTATCACTTTCGGTCGCTTGACCATTGCTAAACCCAACTAGCACGTTCTCGTACATTCTGGTATATTTAAATTTAGGACTCACCAGTTTTTGCAGCATTTGCTAGTATATTAAGCGCATTGTAAAATGTGAAATGATGTAACTATTTACCGATGCCGTTACCGTGTTGAACGCTGGGCTTGAAAGCCGCTAAAAACCAATTCTAATGAAAACTATAGAAATGCTTCGGATGAGATTCCCTTTCTCTGAGCACTACCATGACAAACACTTTAAGCACTATGATTTCATTTGTACCGCCAGGAGCCGCAGTTGTATGAAGGTAGTGTGTCCTACCTTACATAAAATCTTATGTTTAATTCCCGGTCAAGGCATAAGTGTAACCGGATCTTGCGACATCTATCACAGTAGCAAGGAAGAGGGATGGTCTAGTAATCGCTACAGTGTTGGTTTGGTGGTGGAAAGTGGACTTCGCCCCAAAGTACTGCACACGGCTGTAAGCAAGCATCCCGATCCGCACTACGGCTCATTTCGGTATTGTCTTCAGGATAATTTCGTAATCGTTTCGGCAATGTTTTCAACATCATTTTATGATCCTTTTAATTTTGATTTGTTTTCCAGATCATATAGGGAATTTTCGCAATCATTTCGTTACTGTTTTTGGGACCACTTCAGGTTTATGTAAAGATCTTTACTTGATCATTCCAATATTGTGTCAGATCAGTCAGGGCCAGTTTGAAGATCATTGCTTCGAGATTAATTCGGGACTGATCCTGATAGAAAAAGGTGCGGAAAACACTTCCAAAATTATCCAGAAATAGTTCCGAAATGGCCCAGACGTTGCCACAAAATAATACCAGAAACTAGAGGAAAGGGTAGCTTTGAAGCTAGCTCAAGATCATTATGAAATACTCCTTTTACTAAATTCAGAAAGAGAGATAATAAAATATTAATTACAACTTTATGTGTGCTTATTCAACTCCTATGAAAATTGTAAATTCTTATTTATTTCATTATTGCTCCATTAAATGCCTAAAAGCAAGGAACGAAACAGTTAAATTTTGTAAAACCGAACTCTAAGCTTTATTTTAATATGTAATGATGAAACAGAAACTATTTCAGGCACTGGAACCGGTTCCAAATGGCTTTGGAGTGGATAAGTAGCTTTTACATATGACATCACATGTCACGAATAAAAATCGCTGCCACTTAGTCTGAAGAGAATAGGCCAAACTAGTTAATATAATTTTCACTATATACTGTTCTTCATAATCACAGCAGTACTCATGAGGACATGCTTTAAAGATTTGTATCATTTTGTTAAAATTTTTTTTGTAACGAAACCTTAATTTACTATTTAACCCTCCGATAGATAGTGGCGTCTGGCCAGACGAGAAGGCTTTATTTTCGTGAATAACTTTACTGCTACCCACCCGATTATGACTTTTTAAGTTTTTTTTTTATAATAATTCGCAAATCGATATATTTTTCTTTTTATTTTATCTTTTTGTTTTTTACCAAAGTTGATTATATCACATTTTAGCGTTGTCGTCTGACTAGACGAACATATTTTTAAGCCTTTAAGACCTCATAGTTCGTATTAATTTCAAAATTTATCAATAAAAATTCAAACTTATTTCTGGGTAATCTCAGTGTGGGATAAGTTTTCTTCAAAATTTAAATGAAAATTCAAATATTTCTGGATAAAGTTCAAAGTATCAAATGTCGTCTGGCCAGACGACAATGCTAAGATGCATTGTGGATAAAACAAGTGTGATAACTTCTGCATAGACGTCAAAATTACAGAATGGATTATCAATGATTTTTAATTGACTATCGCTGTCTCATTCTGTATCCCTTTCTATCAACCGCTAAAGATAGCTGGCCATATGCGCCGCCTTATTGAACACCATGTCAAAACGCTGCAAAAATGCTAAAAAATAGCCATATTGAATATCCTGTCAGGCAGTTGACGGATAAGGTTTCACACTTGTTTTATCCACAATGCTAACTGTGTTGAATTTATTCACCGCTAATCCGAGAGCTTAACTCAAAAAAGTTTCGAATAACGTTTCGAAATTTATCAAATATGTTAAATTAAAAAAAATTGTCTAACAAAGTAAAACATTTAAGTCGCTCTCAAATCAGCTTGAGTTTTTAGTATTTTTTTTCCGAAATTGTTTTGATATATGTATATTTATTTTTGTGTGGGAGAAAACGCATGATGCCTACAAAAATAAATTTTACACATGCAGGTCGGTTTTTAAATAACTTAAAAATTCCATTTTGTTTTAAAAAAGTACAACGAAACTAAAGCCTAAGAAAATTTTATAACTATTATTTTTAAATTTCACATCCTAATAAAGATGGAAAATTGCTAAATGGAAAATTTAGTTAACTAGCCTTTCATACTAAACTAGATGAGCCTTGCTCTTTTTCAGCCTAATATAACCGGATCAACGATTCAGACTTGTTATCTATCTATGTTCATACATACAATATTAAATAAATATTTTTTTGTCTAAAAACATGTGTTCATGTTTTTATTCTGAAACCGAAACTGAAAACAATTTTTAAGAACGAAACCGAGACCGGAACGTTATTTCAGTCGGTTTCATACCTTGCTTAACATATTCAAAAGCGTGGTATAAAATAAAAATGAAGGTAATTCCATTGCCAGTTTCCGGCCGCCATATTAAGTACCTTACAATTTGATTCATTTCGTGCTACCATCCCAACTAAAGGAAAATTGTCCACAAATTTTAATTAATTTGAAAATTATTGAAATTTTTATGCAATATAAAAAGTTTTGGATATTTCCAGGAAAAATGGGTAATATAATAGAAACTGTCAGACAAAGTGGCTTAAGTAGTGAACCTCGGGCAACTCTGCTTTCCAAGATGAGTTATATTAGCCGAACAGTAAATCTACGAACGTATAATGGGGGTGTATGGCCTCAACCGACGGCGACAATGCCAAAGTATCGTAAGTAAAGCTCGAATTACAGAAAGCCTATAAAGTACCCGACGTGTCGCGTTAGCTTCCAAGCCCCTAACCATCAAATGGCCGGTCATTGTTAGGTTCGGCAGATATCATTCCGAATTCAGCCCAGTACTCCAAGAGCTATTCATAAAAATTCCTCCAGCACTCTTTGTTTTTCAAGGTCAAGTCGACGTCGACGAGCATGAACGATATCTACTAAACCGGTAAAAACATATTACATACTTGTGGATTTGGTATGAATAAACCTATCACGCAGCTGGCTTTAGGTCTGCCAACACTGTCTCCTACAACACAATCCCTTAGACTTGTGAACATATATAGGTTCCTTCTGATATGCCCTCGAGCTTCAATATTGGGGCTTCGTAAAACGGGTGTCTCTGTGAAACAAATCTAGGCCAATACACTGAAATGCGATGAGACATGAAAAGCGATTCCAATAATTATTGTTATTTTTTTCAAATGGGAAAGAATTTCTTTCTTCTTGACATAGAGTAGTAGCCCTGGAACTGTGGTAATAAATATCAATCTTAATATATAAAAAAAAAATAAGTGTGTGCGGTGCACACCCAGGGGAAGTTTACTTCTTTAATTTAGCATTTCGCCGTCTATCACGAGCCCCTTTGTTATCTTTCGGCATATCGGTCCCTAAACGTAACCAAAATAAAATTAAAGAAACAAAAACTTTTTTAAAAATAAGCTTTTATTATTGGTTAATAAAATTAACTAAAAAGTAAACAATAAATTTACTCTAAAGAAATATAACACTTTATAAGTTCATTGTAAGCTTTAACGATAATTAGGCTTTTTCGTCTGCGACAAAAGAATTCTATATTGTACATAATTATATATTTTTAACATTAAAACTTTACACCTAAATTATTAAACCGTACACTTTATATCACAGTTCTAATTGTTCTAATAAAAAACGTGTTGAATTTTGATGGTATAATTAAGAACATTTAGGATCTCCTTTTCTTGCTATCGCAATGTAACACGCTTTTATTAGAACAATTAGGACTGTGATATTAACTGTAAGGTTTAATAATTTAGGTGTAAAGTTTTAATGTTAAAAATATATAATTATGTACAATATAGAATTCTTTTGTCGCAGACGAAAAAGCCTAATTATCGTTAAAGCTTACAATGAACTTATGAAGTGTTATATTTCTTTAGAGTCAATTTATTGTTTACTTTTTAGTTAATTTTATTAACCAATAATAAAAGCTTATTTTTAAAAAAGTTTTTTTTTCTTTAATTTTATTTTTTACTTTTTAGTTCGCTTTATTAACAAGTAATAGAAGCTTGTTTTTAGAAAAGCCTTTTTCTTAAATTTAATTTAAATATGCATTTTTTTAAATTTTTAGTAGGGTAAAATTTTGTTTAAATTAGTTATGTAACCTTTACTTAGTTATTTGTAACGTTTCTCATCCTATCCATTTGTTTTAATGCATCAACTTACTTTTTAGTTAATTTTATTAACCAATAATAAAAGCTTATTTTTAAAAAAAGTTTTTTTTTCTTTAATTTTATTTCTTTCTTTAATTTTATTATATCATAATCCGAATATATTGGGGCATATTCATAATCGAAATAAAATGTGACTAAGTTAGTTGAAGCATTTTTGACAGAGAGCACATATAAAATTGTGTCAAACAGTGTTAAATGACTTAACTTTGCCTATGCCGCGTTCTGTTTACAACTACTTATTGCAGATCTCTCATCTGTGGGTTAAATCTGTTTTAAAATAAAATTCCTACTTTCGCTTAGCTAAAATTCCATCGCCAAAAATTTGTAAAACAAAATCAAGTGCGCAGAAAAGTATGTAACACTTACCGATAACAGCCTAACGGCGTTAGCGTTCGTTGTATCACAGAATTTTTACACTTTGAAAATGACGGCTGTTGTTTGCAAGGTTGCATGCCTTTGAGTCTTCGTTTTCACCATCTGGATTAACAAAGTCATGAGCCTGGACATTCGTGCAATTTTAGTGATGTAAATTGCATGGCGCCAGCGCCAATGCGGTGCCAGCTCAATGGTAGCTCATTGACGAAATGACTCCAATCGAATTTTTGACGCTACTTAGTAGTGAGTGCGTAATACATTTCACTTGCACTATTGAGTGAAACGAATTTTGTTTGTCAGGCACGAGTTTGGTGATATTGGCGCTACTGACAATGATGACACTGAGCTGATGGCGGTAGCGCTGGTAGTTCAGCTTTTGAATCAGAGAAAGAATTGATGACCCGTGCAAATTATTATGGCTTTGGCCGTGTAAATTATTATGTTGTATTTGCACCAAATAAATGCTGCGGATATAACAACCGGAGTCATTTTTGAGTTGTATATTTTAAATTTAATGCAAATTAATATGGGTGTGTTTGAGCGGCCAAATAATAACAGTAGTATTGCTAAAGTGCTGCTAAGTTGATGGAATGTCGCTAATTTCCTAGCGATGATCAATAGATTTTCAATATTTCGTTCAACGGACACGCGAAATTGCCACATCTGCTCAAATTTTCCAAGTTTTTCCATTCTTGATTTAACTTAAGCTGTTATGCCAATATTTTTCAGCCAGCTTTTTTCAAATAGGTAATTTTTCCAAAAACAAAATAAATTACAGAAAAGATTACAGAGTTAAACAGCCTTAAAATTTCAGCTATGTTGATTATACACAGAAATACAACAGAGGGTTGTGTCTCCGCTTTTCACAAGCGTTGAGATTCACCACGCGTGATTCACCACGTCCAAATATCACAATCCACGGATAGGTACCGGCGGGTTTGTATGGGACTTAGGCTGTTATGCCAAAGTAAATACAAATCTTTACCGATAACTGTGTTATCGATTAATTTATCGAATTCTAACAAAGTAATATTGCATTGTCATCGGAGTTATACATGTGTGCAAAATTTCAGCTCAATCGGACACCGGGAAGTGTATCAAATTTAACTTGCAAGATTCCATTACAGACAACAAAAGTGAAACTAAATAAAAGCTTATAAAATTATGAAAATTCATTTGTTTACAGATATCGGTATATCTATTTCTCACAAAATATCACAACCGTAATAAATTCCATTACAAAGACAAATCCAATGCAATTATGATGTAAGTGACGTTTCGCATTAAATGATTAAAAAAAACATATATTAAAGATAAAAAAAGAAATTATATGAAAAATAAAAGAAATTATATGAAAAAAAAAAACAAATTAGAAAAAGTAGCCACCCTCGAACTGGCGACCTTTGCGTGCTCGTTCGCACGCTTACCACGTGTGCCATACAGATGTTTCCATTTTTATGTCAAATACCGTACTTAAGATTGTCTATGGTGCTTTTGCTATATGAGTGTGGTGTGTTCGTAAAATTCCACACACACATATACATACAAAGCATCACTAGCTGCTATACGAGTGTGGTGATGTTGAATTATAAACTCTGAAATAAAGGAATGCTGATTTTATACTCTAAAAACTCTGAAATAAATGAATGGTGATTTTATACTCTGAAAATCTGTTTGTTGGCAGATATCGGTAATTCTGAAGTGCAACTTTCTTTAAATTAAACTAAGGAATATTTTTATACTTTTAATTGTATTATTATTAATCAAATTTCTACAAAAGATACAAGTGGCTTATGATAACTAAAATATGAAACATATGTATTAGTTTCGATTTGATCAATGTTCCTTTGAAATACGGCGTCAATTGCAGTTTTTGATCGCGTTGTAGATTCAGTGCGACTTCTGCAAAGCTTTAAATTAAATTTGGTAGCGAGAAATTCTATTAATGATATCGATGTATCCGAGGCAAAATTTACATTGAAATCTTCACTTAAAATCATCGGCATTTTGTGGTAGTCTTTTGTGGTATATTTTATTAAACCCTCGTGGATGAATTCAATAATTTTAGTTATTGCTTTATTGGGAGAAATATAAATTGCTACAATTACAATTGTTTTGTTGCTACCCAATGTACTCTCACAAGCACATATTTCTCCCACCTTAGAAATCTGAACGGACATTGATTCCAATTGTTTTGCGTTGAGTGTTGTTTGCGGAGAAACAACACTACCCCGGTCATGTGTGTTATGGTAGATTGCAACCCCACCAGCTCTTGTATATGGTATTTTAAATTGGATTAATTTATCGAAATTGGGAATGTCTAAAAACGTATAATTATCAATCCAGGTCTCGGAAAGAATTAGAAAATCCGACGATGATGCTATTCTGTCTAGTTAAATATCTTATAAATGAGCGCGTAAGCTTTGGCAATTAAAAGTGAATAATGACAATCCATTTCTCGCATTTATAAAATCATATAATACATTTTCAATTTTTTCAAGTCGATTCAAGTTAAGCCTTTCAAATTCAGCTCGCAACTCAATTGTGGGTACTGTTGGTCTCCGGCCGTGATAAAATGTTCTATAATTTTTTTTTTTTGAGACAAGATGAAGCCCTTGGATCGATGTTACTCGTGATAATGCGACATATAGTAGCTGTTGAGCATGTGATTTATCATACTGGTAGACGATCTCACCAAATGTACCGCCCTGTGACTTATGAATCGTTATCGCACACGCAGAGACCAGAGGAAAATGGTTTCGCTTTACAAGAACTGTTTTATTGTGTGTTAATGGTATAGAGGAAGTTCTTCGGTCTATTGGCACTGCCAGTTGTGAAATATTGTACTTATGTATTAACGCCGCTGCTTTTCTTCTGATTTTTTCACCAGTTTTAGCAAAATCAGCGAAATGCAGCCATAAACGACCAATCTCCCCATTGTCATTATATTCTATAAATATTAAGTTTCCGGTAGCACCATTAGCTAACCCATCTGACACGCCAATATTAGTTGTTAGGATGTGTGGTTTATTGATAACCAACGTATTTTCATAAGGCAAACCTCCTGTATCGATAACGGATATTTTGTGTAATTTTTGCCTCATAAAAGTTTGCTGTTCAACACCTTGGCAACCAGTGTATACATCTGTTGCTTCGGAAATGACTTTTTCGATTGCAGTGTTTAAAATTTTATTATTGTAATTAGCAACTGAATGATTATCGAAGAACAATCGTATACCATTTGAGCAAATTGTGTCAGCCTCCTCTTCGGAGTAAAATCGTGACTCCATTAATTCCAACTCTTCCCCGTCTAACAGCTGGCTATCACCAATTTTTGTTAATATTGTTGAAAAAGTTCGATTGCTCTGTCGCATTACTTCATTTAGTTCAAAAAATGTTTACCCCCGCCATAGTGTTGGACCTGCTAGTTGGTTCTTGATTTGCTTATAAATCGGTGTAGCACGAACAGGTTGTAGTTGACGTAGATGGCCAATTAAAATAAGATCCAAACTTTCAAAGTTTGTTTGAAAATTACCAGTGATCTGTTTAGTCTGGAATCAACTTGGGACAACAGCTCGGCCCCTATCATACTAATTTCGTCGATAACCAATACTCGAACTAATTTAAACAGGGATCTATATTGTTGTGCTACTTCAATTGATAGCGGAAGCAACTTTGAAATACTTATCTTTAGTGCAGTGTGTATCGTTGTCCCATCAATAGAAATAGCAGCTTTTTCAGTTGAAGCACAAGTTATATAAGCATTGCAAAATCCATCGCTTTCTGAATATCGGTTATAAATTCCCATCAAGAGTTTAATCACAAAAGTTTTTCCGCACCCGGCAGGTCCCGTGAAGAAGATTTGCAACATAGATGGATTTTGTAATTGCACATTGTGAATGACATGCATCAAAAGTTCCTTTTGTTTTTGTTTGACATCCTCATGAGTTTATAAAATTCTTCATTTGGCATCAGATTTTCTTTTCGTTTGGCAATAGCTCCCAGTTTATTTAATGTCGCTAAGCGCAAATCACTGTTTACGTTCGAATTTGGATTATCATACAATGTTTGGAATGGGTTGCACTCTGGAAATCTGGTAGCAACTTCAGGGATTTCATCGCTTTCGTTCCCTTGGTCATCTTCACCACAAAGTTGTCGACAAATCTCTATGGTCTTGTTTATGTCTAAATCTGACTCAAACTCTCTACGACGTTCCAAAATATGATTTTCATTTTCATCGTAGATTCCAATAAATTTAATTTCGTCAAGAATTTCAGCTTCTTCATTGCGAAATGGGATGTATAAAGTCACCATTTCTCGTTTATATTCATTAAAATCTGAAGCTATATCATAATTCCTATAACAAATGATACGACGTTGCTTCCGACGAATATACACTCCTCTTGAACTTTTAGTATATTCAGAAACGAATTCCGCAAGTGTCAACCCCTCCATATCTTCTGGGAGTTGCTCATATTTACCAAACCAATTTTCTTTCCAAACGTTTGTTGAACTTTCGTCGGTACTCATTTCATCCAATTCTTTTTGTGTTCGTCTAATACGCTGTCGTTCAATAGGCCATACGGTAGGGATATAAACTACGGATACTGAACTTTTGGACATCGGTTCACGAAGTAGGTACCACGCTGCTTCTTGACTTGTTAATTCAACAGTGTTAAGCATATTGGCACTCATTTTCCGTGTTATTTCAACTATATCGAACTCAGGATTCATTATTTCAAGAATTTGTCACTGTAAGTTGCTAATTCCTAATTAACGTATTCAACCACGTACGCAGCACAAGAGTATTCTTCGATGATGAACTGTAAATCTGTATTTGATTGTAATATATTGAAAATGAAAGGATTGAAAGCGTTGTACCATTTTTCACTCAGCTGTCGTTTTAAACATACCTTCGGTCTGACAATGCCAGTTTCAAGAATGGAAAAGTAATCTTCGTCTGATGAAACTTGATGTTCTTCGTAAAATGATTCAATACTTTCGTAATCGTTGTTCACGAGGTTAAATTGCAATTGTTTATATCCCCGAGCTTAACTAGCATATTCTGGATGATTTTTCTGCATTAGTTTCAATATCGTCGTGAACTTACACGGCATAAATGGAGCATCAAATCGACATATCTGAGGCTGGTTAGCGTTTTTTGTTTTGTAACAGGTAAAAGTATGCTTGTGAGTTTGCAAGCGAATATATCCAGAAGCTTCGACTGAAGAAACTGATATCAATTGATCTATCATAGCTATGGCATTTTGTTTACCTGTGCCAAGCGCATCCGATGGCGCATTATTCAACCACAATAAAATATGTGCATGGGGGCTACCCAGGGATGCACATTAACGTTAAGCTAATCGTTTATCAAAAAATTTCCACCGTTTCCGTTGAAACACTTCGAAATATTATCGATAAAGAAATTATCAAGATAAATTGTATCTCGTTTTTAACCGAAACGAAAAGCTTTCGTTAATGTTAAAAACGTTAACAAAAACGTGATACTTTATGTTTGAATTGTGCTGGCAATGCTATAGCCATGGTGAAGCCGTAAGGTGGCAACAGCGAGCTGACATACACACAAACTCCATGTAATTTGTTTGTGTAATTCGTTGGTGGTGATGTCAAAAATACTCTGAGAAATGTTCGTACTGTCAAAATTCATGAGAAAAATTGCAATCAGCTTGACTAATGCTTTCACCTTTAATGACTCCGCCATCAATCAGCTTTGCCAGCATAGTTTGAAATTAATAATCAACATAAACGATTTGATTTCGTTTTGATATGGCAGAAAACGAAACAAAGTCACTTCGATAATTTGACGTTCTTAACGTTAATAAACGAAACGAAATGACTTTGTTTCGTTTATTACCGTTAATTATCGTAACGAAATGATATCGGTTCGTTGGTTAAGCGTGCCTGGGGCTACCCCTATGTTTGAACTCAATTCGTTTAAAATAGTCGACTACATGAAAAGCTCCAAGTGGGCTATTTTTCTTCAACTGAAGAATATTCAAAATAATATTGACTATTTTATTGAAATATATTGCACAAGTCACAGCATCTTCATTTACAACCGTAGTTTTTGATATGTAATCCAATGACTCAGCCTACTCCGTTGATATTTCTTGTCCATTATTCTTTAATTTATATAGTACTTGTATTAAATTTTTCCATCCAATTTCATTGGCACTCAACGTGAGAAACATCGTAGGTTTGCCTAACTGTCGAAACATTGCGAAAAGGTCCCATTTGTGTTCTTTCCAATACCAAAGAAAATTTGGTATTGATCGCAAGAAAGCTAAATTACTTTCTATACAATTATTTATATACTCCTCTGATTCAATTTGCTGTCGTGTAATATTGGTGTTTCTTCCTACATGCTTGAAAGCAATAGTGAGTGAACCACGGACTCTAAATGATACGGAGTAACTCCCCGTCTGTCAGATCTCCTTAATTCACTAGTCGCTATTGTAAATTGTGTAGCGTTTACTACCTCTCTGAATTTACGGAAATGACCTAAGTAAATCGATGGAAAGGAGAGTTCTTCAGCGTGTTCATCAAAAATTATGCTTTTCGGAAGATTATTTTGCCCAGGTGCAATGCGTAAATACTCATCATCATTCCACATCAGAGTTTGTTGCTGCTGATTTCAATAATACTATCTTCATTGAAAAAGCTTTCATCGATTTTAATATCGTACATAACATATAGTGGTGTTTGCGTCAATTATTGAAGCCATAAACGAAGTGTTCTTTTATTTACCAATCCCGATAAAAAGCTTGATTTGTGAATTTTCTTCCTCTTGATATGAACATTATTGCAATGGTCATCATCTATATTTCGAGGTAAATCACTTACCATATTATTCACGTCGACGGGTACATTAAATATTTGCCAATAAATTCCGTATTGCCCTTGAGCGTGTCGCAACCGCCTTATTTGCATGAAAGAAATTCGTGGAGAGACGAGTCTCTCGGTAATTAAATCTAGAGGTGGTAAAAACTCTGTTTTTTTTTGGATATTTAAAACCGTAAAATTTAGACATCGTTGGAATAACTTTTTTTTGGATAGCCATGTAACACGTATTGCACAGTAAAATATTCTCAGTGGCGTTATAATTTTTAATAATTTCACTTAAAAGTTGTTCATGTTCTGCGCGTGGTGGTTTTAAATCCAACTTGAACCACAATCGATCACACACGGAGCATACATATCCAAACGGATTGTCTAAAAACTTTTTTTGAAACTCTCTGTGGGCAACTGTGTTTCGGTGAAAATGTGAGTTCGGAATATGACTATGTATATTCGCTTGTGGATCAGCTGAAATGTGAGTTATAAATTAAGGTTTTAAGACCAATGAACGAAACGATGTTTACATACATATATATATCGCTCATTTATTTTAAGCAGTGCACTTTTCAAAATACATATGTACCTATACGTAGCTTTTTAGAAGAGCCATTTCAGCTGTCAAAAGGTATTATTTAATTTTTATCTTAACCATCACCAAAAATTGTTTACACAACAAAGATCATGATTCACTGGGCACAATTTCTCGCAATTAGTTCAAAAATCGTAATATTAGAGTTATGACATAATTGAATTAAATGAGCGATTCATATGTACATATACATATCTATGTAAAAGTATTTGAGTACTCACAAGGATAAGCTACATCATTATGTCCAATGGGAGCATGTTCTTGCACAGGTGATATATCCACTACCACAAATATCAAATAAGAAATATTTGACTATTGATTACGAAATATATATCGCTCGTTCCAAAGTAAAGAGATGTATTTCAAAATTTTAATTTTTTGGGAAAACGAGTTAAAACTTTTATTTTTTTTTCATAGAGCTACTTTACAAAAAAAAAATTCAAAGGCATCCACGGACGCAATTTTCGTACTTTTGATCATTTTGCAATTTAGAGAACAATCTCATCAGTCAGTTATTTATGTTTATCATAAAAACCCGAAAAACGAAAATTTTGATTTTCACATCTTTACTTTGGAAATGACGATATGCACTTGTGTAAAAAGGTACTTACGACCACTGTGTTTTAGCACATTCATTAATGTCCTCCGGCGTGCACGACATTCACGTGTGAGTTCAATTGAAGTTTTTGGGGTTTTTCTAGTTAGCATTCGCCGTTGGTCACGAGCCCTATTTCGTGGCATATCGATCCCTAAACGCAATATGGTGTAACCAACAAAATTATGATAACCTGGAAACAGCAAGCACAGCGCGCCCGATCTCTATGACGTTTTACTCCGACTTCGCTGAATTCAATAAACTGAATAGAATATTACATAGTACATATAATTTCAAATCACAAAATATGCGACATTTTGCTTATAAATAACGGCACATATGTACATATGTACATATATATTTCACAAATTTGTATTTACATATGTATGTAAGTATGGTAAATTAGCTTTTAAACTCTCTGGCACCGGAGTGTGGTTTTAAACTCTCAAATAAAAGAATGGTGATTTTATACTTAAAAAAAAAAAAATTAGAAACAGTAGACAGCGTCGACCCGCGACTTTTACGTGCTCATTCTCACGCTTACCACATGAGCCATATTGACGCTTTCATTTTTATGTCAACTGCCGTACTTAAGATTGTCTATGGTGCTTTTGCTATATGAGTGTGGTGTGGTTGTCGCTTCGCAACAACAACATTCATATGATTGTTGTCTTCCAATTTCATTAAAGTTTTTCTCAAATGCATGCCGCTATAGAAGTAAACTTCAAAACACGTGTCACTATGTTTGAGGCCAATGGACTCCTAAACTACCGAACCGATTTTGAATTTGTTTTGCACACCGTGTGTAGTTTGATTTATCTTGAAATACAGGATAGGTGACTGTGTGACTAGTGTCTCGAGATATAGGCCAAAACGTGGACCCTGGTACCCGTATAATGTGTTTATAGAATGTAGATATCAAATGAAAGCTGTTGATTAGTGCTTTCGTATAGGGTAATTTTCATACCACTGGGTGACTAGGGTCTCGAGATATTGGCCAAAACGTGGACCCGGTTACCCTAGAATGTGTTTATAGAATGTGGATATCAAATGAAAGCTGTGGATGAGTGCTTTAGCAGAGGGTAATTTGCATACCTCTGAGTGACTAGGGTCTCGAGATATAGGCCAAAACGTAGGCCAGTGAATACCTAGACAGTGTTTATACAATATGGATATCAAATGAAAGCTGTTGATGAGTGCTTTAGTACAGAGTAATATATTATCCAGAGACGGCCTCGGACTGGGATAAAATACATACCACCCTCTGGGACAGGCAATAAGGGATGCAGAAGAATGAGAAGAAATTGAAAGAAGAGAAAAGAGAGAAGGAGATTGAGAAAGAGATAGAATGAGACGAAGATGGTGATAGGTGAAGCGAAAAAGACGGAGGGAGGAGTGAATAAAAGGATTAGGAAAAGGGAAGAGGGGGGGGGCAGAGTCAGACGGAAAAAGCTTATTAAAATGTATGCAGGCTGGCCAAATTTTGGGCAGGACAACGTCTGCCGGGTCTTGTAGTATCGTATAAAAATATATGAAATATTAAAAATTTTCGACTGGGCAAAGCATAGGTACATATAGTCCGGGATCCAGCGACATTTTTTAGTGACCAAAAGTACAAAAGCTGAAAATTTGTCCTAAGCTTTACTTGGCATCGCTAGTAAGTGAATGGACCACCAGCTGGCGCACTTCCGGGGGGTGTAGCTGCGGCAGCCTCCCACACACGTAAAATAACAATAAAAAAAAAACTAATACCACAAAAGCTGAAATTTTGTTAATATGTTTATTATGTTATAAATAAATGAAAAAACGTGTCCAGCCGAATTTAGAGTGGGGGATTATGCTCCAGCTTTTCACGTAAAGAAGTGAAAAATATGCGCTGAGTAAACTAATACTACAAAAGCTGAAATTTTGTAAACTAATAGTTAACTTAATAACTTAAACGAAAAAAACATCCAGCTTTAAATTTAGTGGGGGAAAAGTGTCCAGCTGATGCAGTGAAGGATGCTGCGCACGGGTATGTGCTCGGGCGCCTCGTATCTTTGACTGCATCGGCTGGACACTTTTCCATCACTAAATATAAAGCTGGATATTTTTTTCGTTTAACTTATTTAGTCAACTATTGTATTACCAAATTTCAGCTCTTGCGGTATCAGATATCTATACTTTTCTCATTAAACACAGCGTGCAGTCCATACAGTTATTATACTCACTCACCTGTTTTTGAATTTAAAGTAAATATTTACACATTTAAATATATATACATAACATAAAAAGTAAATATGCGGACATAAGAGTGCCAATAGTAAATATACAGAAAGCCACTTTGCATAATACTGAGCCAAGATTGAATATGCGGACCGCACGGCGGTGAGTCTATTGTATCTAATATTTCAAGGCTCCTTTCTCCCCACCACACCGTCCTCAGATTCGGCATAGAATTCGAGCAGATGAACAGCTGTGAACCGGCTCTATCCCCTCTCCTACTAAAATTTATATGCTCTGTCTTTGTCTCCCCCGCTCTGCTCCGAATTTGCCAGAGTGACGCCAAGCTATCCAGTGCGACCGTTGAACTTGCTCAAATCGGAGCTGCCACAATGTCTAACGTACATCCCTTTTGTGTATATTTCTCCAAAAAAAGCGGAAAATTACATCTTTTTGATGCGGCCAAATTAAATAAGTGTTTATCGATATTAAAAATTCGGAAAGACGGTGATTTGACTTTCTCCAACGTTGTGTTGCCGGAACAGCCGAACAATTTTCAAAGATACCACAGCCAGTGCCATAACCGTTTTACAGCATTACCGCCTAAACAACGAGGATATGATCCCAAAAAGCAGGCATCTTCATCTTCAAGTACAGAGTAAGTACTTATATTTTTGTTGCAAATAGTATTTTTTAATGAAATATATACTTTTGGTATATACCTAGCTATATAGCTATACAGCTATATCAACGAATATAGACTTCTTATAGAAGAAAAGTCACGGGTTAAAACCGAGGGTCGAAATCTTGGTACACAGGTATAGTGCGTTGTAGGTTTCTCCTGTATAGTCCTGGTACACATCTATAGTATAGTATAGGCTCTACATGTATTTCAAAGTGTGACCCTGGCGCCAATGCAGAGTGTTCTTCTATACGCAGTCTATATTCGTTGGCTATATAGCTAGATAGCTATATAGCTAGCGTGTAATTGTGCTGTGCAAAATGTATTTACTTTTTTCGCATAGCGTTTGCGTCTTTTTAATATTTTTAGTCGTACTCTTTTCTATTATGCATTATTCATTATTTTTATACTGAGTTGAGCAGAGCTCACAGAGTATATTAAGTTTGATTGGATAACGGTTGGTTGTACATATATAAAGGAATCGAGATAGATATAGACTTCCATATATCAAAATAATCAGGATCGAAAAAAAATTTGATTGAGCCATGTCCGTCCGTCCGTCCGTCCGTCCGTTAACACGATAACTTGAGTAAATTTTGAGGTATCTTGATGAAATTTGGTATGTAGGTTCCTGGGCACTCATCTCAGATCGCTATTTAAAATGAACGATATCGGACTATAACCACGCCCACTTTTTCGATATCGAAAATTTCGAAAAACAGAAAAAGTGCGATAATTCATTACAAAAGACAGATAAAGCGACGAAACTTGGTAGATGAGTTGAACTTATGACGCAAAATAGAAAATTATTAAAATTTTGGACAATGGGCGTGGCACCGCCCACTTTTAAAAGAAGGTAATTTAAAACTTTTGCAAGCTGTAATTTGGCAGTCGTTGAAGATATCATGATGAAATTTAGCAGGAACGTTACCCTTATTACTATATGTACGCTTAATAAAAATTAGCAAAATCGGAGAAGGACCACGCCCACTTTTAAAAAAAAAATTTTTTTAAAGTAAAATTTTAACAAAAAATTTAATATCTTTACAGTATATAAGTAAATTATGTCAAGATTCAACTCCAGTAATGATATGGTGCAACAAAATACAAAAATAAAAGAAAATTTAAAAATGGGCGTGGCTCCGCCCTTTTTCATTTAATTTGTCTAGGATACTTTTAACGCCATAAGTCGAACAAAAATTAACCAATCCTTTTGAAATTTGGTAGGGGCATAGATTTTATGGCGTTAACTGTTTTCTGTGAAAATGGGCGAAATCGGTTGATGCCACGCCCAGTTTTTATACACAGTCGTCCTTCCGCATGGCCGTTAACACGATAACTTGAGCAAAAATCGATATATCTTTACTAAACTCAGTTCACGTACTTATCTGAACCAACTTTATCTTGGTATGAAAAATTAACGAAATCCGACTATAACCACGTCCACTTTTTCGATATCGAAAATTGCGAAAAATGAAAAAAATGCCATAATTCTATACCAAATACGAAAAAAGGGATGAAACATGGTAAGGTAAGGATTGTTTTATTGACGCGAAATATAACTTTAGAAAAAACTTTATAAAATGGTTGTGACACCTACCATATTAAGTAGAAGAAAATGAAAAAGTTCTGCAGGGCGAAATAAAAAACCCTTAAAATCTTGGCAGGTATTACATATATAAATAAATTAGCGGTATCCAACAGATGATGTTCTGGGTCACCCTGGTCCACATTTTGGTCGATATCTGGAAAACGCCTTCACATATACAACTACCACCACTCCTTTATAAAACTCTCATTAATACCTTTAATTTGATACCCATATCGTACAAACAATATTCTAGAGTCACCCCTGGTCCACCTTTGTGGCGATATTTTGAAAAGGCGAACACCTATAGAACGAAGGCCCACTACCTTTTAAAAATACTCATTAACACCTTTCATTTGATACCCATATCGTACAAACAAAGTCTAGAGTCACCCCTGGTCCAGAAAGGCCCACTCCCTCTTACAATACTCATTAACCCCTTTTATTTGATACCCATATTGCACAAACGAATTCTAGAGTCACCCCTGGCCCACCTTTATGGCGATATCTCGAAACGGCGTCCACCTATGGAACTAAGGATTACTCCCTTTTAAAATACTCATTAACACCTTTCATTTGATACCCATATCGTACAAACGCATTCTAGAGTCACACCTGGTCCATCTTTATGGCGATATCTCGAAAAGGCGTCCACCTACAGAACTAAGGCCCACTCCCTCTTAAAATACTCATTAACTCCTTTCGTTTGATACCCATATTGCACAAACGAATTCTAGAGTCACCCCTGGTCCACCTTTATGGCGATATCTCGAAAAGGGGTCCACCTATAGAACTAAGCCCCACGCCCTTTTAAAATAATCATTAACACCTTTCATTTGATATCCATATCATACAAACAAATTCTAAAGTCACCCCTGGTCCACCTTTATGGCGATATCTCGAAAAGGCGAACACCTATAAAACGAAGGTCCACTCCCTTTTAAAAATAGTCATTAACACCTTTCATTTGATACCCATATCGTACAAACAAAGTCTAGAGTCACCCCTGGTCCACCTTTATTGCGATACCTCGAAAATGCGTCCACCTATAGAACTAAGGCCCACTCCCTCTTAAAATTCTCATTAACTCCTTTCGTTTGATACCCATATTGCACAAACGAATTCTAGAGTCACCCCTGGCCCACCTTTATGGCGATATCTCGAAACGGCGTCCACCTATAGAACTAGGGCCCACTCCCTTTTAAAATACTCATTAACACCTTTCGTTTGATGCCCATATTGTGCAAACAAATTCTAGGGTCACCCCTGGGCCACCTTTATGGCGATATCTCGAAACGGCGTCCACCTATCGAACTAAGGATTACTCCCTTTTAAAATGCTCATTAACACCTTTCATTTGATACCCATATCGTACAAACGCATTCTAGAGTCACCCCTGGTCCATCTTTACGGCGATATCTCGAAAAGGTGTCCATCTATAGAACTTAGGTCCACGCCCTTTTAAAATACTCATTAATACCTTTCATTTGATACCCATATCGTACAAACGCATTCTAGAGTCAACCCTGATCCACCTTTATGGCTATATCCCTAAATGGCGTCCACCTATAGAACTATGGCCCACTCCCTCATAAAATACTCTTTAATGCCTTTCATTTGATACACATGTCATACAAACACATTCCAGGGTTTCCCTCGGTTCATTTTCCTACATGGTTATTTTCCCTTATGTTGTCACCTTAGCTCTCAACTGAGTATGTAATGTTCGGTTACACCCGAACTTAACCTTCCTTACTTGTTTTTATTCACGATAGTGCTGTGGAAGGCGAGCATTTCGCTACAAACGACGACGTTGCTGAAGGCGTCCATGACGGTACATGCGAGGCTGCAGTTCAAGGAGAAGGCGAGGTTGATGCTGAACCCGAAAATGTGGATGCAGGCGACGATGTCGATGGGGGCGAGGATGCCATTAATCCAGTCGATAACACTGTAGATGACGATGCTGACGTATCTGAAGTTGCTCAAGAGGTATCAAATAATCCTACTTGTATTTTTTGTGATAAAAGTAGGAAAAAACATCAAGGCCACGAGCAACAATTGCATGTATTAGAGAAGGAAAAGGCATTGGAGAATATACAGCAAATCGCTATGGATTTAGACGATGTACAGTTTATTGAAAAATTGCATAACTTGTGGTTAGAAGAAAAATTAATATTTTATCATGCGATATGCCGAAAAAAATATGAAAATAGAATCTCAGCGAAAAAAAGCAAAGAGAAGCCAAAAACAGGGTGGCATACAGCTCGCAATGTTCATTCTCAAGCGTATGAGGAAATATGTCAGTTTGTGTCGAAAAATATCATCGCCAAGAATCAGTCGTTTTTCCTGTCGTCTCTAAACACGATATTTATAGATTATTTGGAACAACACAAGGCAAACACAGATGTGTATACGATGAAGCCGTACCATCTAGAAAATCGGCTTCTAGCTACATTCCCAAAAAAAATAACCGTCGTGTTGCACAACAATAAAAAAATTGTAAAACCTTACAAAGGCGTTCTTGTACAGCAACAATTTAATCAACTAGAAAGAAAGGACGTTTTATTGCATGCAGCATTAATTTTAAGACAGGAAATACAGAATATTGAACAAAACAAATTGCCAGATCAGCTCACTTCTGCTGATTTAATCAAAGGAGAGTGTGATGTTCCAGAGAACCTGTTTAATTTTTATTTAGATTTACTTTGTGGACCAAATTCTCGTAGTAGGCGCGGCGACAGATCAAATAGATTAGCAAAATCTTTTTCCGAGGACATGATATATGCAGTGTCAAATGGGCAAATAAAACCTAATAAACATATATGCCTTGGCTTGAGTCTAAAAAGTTTAACTAATAGCAAGAAGATTGTTAATATTATGAACCGATATGGCCACTGCTGTAGCTATACAATTCTGGAGGGTGTCGAGACTGAAGCCACGTTTACTTCTTCTGTGCGTTCTGATATTTGTCCTGAAGGCATCGTTCGCTCAAGAAATCTATGCACAGGTGTCGCATTTAATAATTTCGATCGACACGTCGATACGTCAGGCGGCCACAACACACTGCACGACACCGTGGGTATAATTTTTCAAAATATTGATAATTCTACTGAGGATGAAATTGACAATGATATTGAGAATGATATTGAGGATGATATTGAGGACAACAGCCCTGAAATAATTACACCAGGCCCTTCCGAAAACAGTAATAAAAAACGAAGACGGACTTTCGACACAATTACTCACGAATTACAACCGTACAATAAGACACCGAAAATTTACGAACGTTTACAGCCTGTGGATGTTTTATCAAATTTATCAAACCCTAACTCAAAATGGTTACAACAAATTAATTTCGTGTTCATGCTTTCCCACTACCTTGAAATACCCAAAACACCGATGTGGGTTGGTTTTAATAGCTTGATCTACAAGGATACAGCTCTAACGCAAAAGGTCTGTTACTTAACCACAATCAACTCTTCACCGACGAATAAATCAGTTGTTGTAGAAACTATGAAGCAGAGTCAACAGGTCGCTAAGGAATGCGGCGTGAAGTATATGCAAGTAACATATGATCTTGCTATAACTAAAGTTGCACTTCAGATTCAATCGACCGAAAAACCGCGTTACAACGACTTATTTATTCATGTTGGAGCCTTCCACATAATGATGTGTTATTTTAGAGCTGTTGGTAAATTTATTGAAAACTGTGGTATTACGACCATTATGGTCAACGCGGAAATGCTAGCGAATGGATCTGTTAACAGTTATATTGCAGGAAAATATTTTAATAGGTGCAAACGATTGCATCCAATGGTATCATTAGCTCTGCAAATTTTACATTTCGAAGAATTTTTGAAGCGGGAAAATATTGAATGTAGCGACGACATGAAAACATATTTACTGAAATATAAGGAAGAAAGATCTGATGAATCTCGAGTACTTCCACGAAACCGACAGGATTTATTAGATAAATATGAACAATTTAAACAGCAAACACTGCAAGGAGAGCATGGCAAAACTCCACAATTTTACATGATGTACGTTAGTTTTATTGACTATTACTCAACACTGTATGCAAGCATACGAAGTGGGAATTTACAACTTTTTATATCTATCTTGCCTAAAATAGCCAACTTGTGTTTTGCTTTTAATCAACAAAACTACTCAAGATACTTAGTGAAGTACCACGATAATCTGCTGAAAGTTGATGAAACTCATCCAGGATTAAAAAAGGATCTAGAACTGGGAACATTTGGCGTGAAGAGAACTGACAAAGCAAACTCAAGACAACCCGTTGATTTAACTTTAGAGCAAAAAATAAATGCCGATGCTGCCAATAAGCTTACAGGTGTGAGTCACATGACAAATTCGATATCTGCTCGACAGCGTTGGTGCAAAAGTCACACTTTAAGATCTACAATAATAAGTCATACGATGGAGCAGACAGGGCTGAGAAAAATTCAGGATATCACTGCCGACTTGCAGCCGAGCAGAATAACTAAAAATTCTAAACAGCTTAGTAATTTTATTGATAATATTAAACAAAACATTAATCCGTTTGCTGCTGATTTAGATAACAATTATTTATTTAATATTTCGACAGGTCAAACGGTACAAGAAAATATCGAAAGATTCTTACTTAATGTCGAAACAATGGGTAATGAACAACGAGAAAATTTTATTACACAATGTGCAGAAGATGAAAAAAGATTTGAAAAACCCATAAAACAAAATAAAGTGCTTAATTTTACAGACAATATGCAAAAAAAGAAAATGACAGTGTCAGGAAAAGTTGTTGAACTGCGTATGCAACGTGACTTGTTTGGCCAATTTTTATGCATATCTTTGCAAAAATCTCTAGATATAGATAAAGTTTTAATATATCCTCTAACGCCAATGCCATTATCAATGTGTCACATGGATGGATCTATTTGCAAAACTAATAAGGCAGCTCTATTAAAAGTACTCGAGCAGCAGATTGAGCCGCATACTCCGGAGCATATTAACGTGAAGGTGTTCGATGGATTTTTTATGCTTCATTTGATGAGGGAAATTCCAGCTACTTACGGAAACATATCTACTAAAATTTTAAGTATGTTTTGTTCTAATAATGCGGAAGTTGTAGTAATCGCCTTTGATAGGTACATTTTTCCTTTAATCAAAGATAATGAACATTCTTTAAGAGGAATGCAAGTCACACAATTCCACATCGAGGGACCAGATCAAATACGTTCTTCTGATTTCAGTAACGACTTGAAAAACGCTAATTTTAAAGAGGCGTTAGTGAATTTTATTATACAGCACTGGACACTTGATCACGCAGTACCTTTCATTGGCAATAAAACTATTTATATTAATTATGATCAGTGCTATAAATATAAAGTAAATAATGGCCATGTAGAAAGGACACACGATGTTTTATTAAGCTGCCCAGCGCATGAAGAAGCGGATACGAAGATGGTTTTCCACGTCTGTCAAATAGATTACGACGCACATGTCACGATAAGATGCTCGGATACTGACGTGGCCATTATAATGCTTTCTAACATGAGTGCCTTAAGTAACGCTGATGTTAAAGTTTCAATGGAAGCCGGAGTCGGTAATAATCAGCGCTTTATTAACATTAGCAAGTTGTATGAAACGTTGGGCCCTAAATTAAGCGCCGCCGGCTTTCCATGCATTGACGGGTTGCGACTATAACCCGTCATTTTTCAAGAAAGGAAAAAGCCGGCCGTATAAAATTTTACAAAACTCAGAACGTTTTATCGATAGTTTTATCAAACTAAGCAACGCACCTGACGACGAGTTGCAGAATACGTTTGATATTATAGAAGAATATGTTTGTCGTATGTATGGATTCAAAAAAATCAACAAAGTCAATGAAGCACGAGTTGCAACATTTTTGAAGACGTACAAGGTTTTACAAAACGATGACATATTCCGGTTACCGAAGAATAATATCGACGGATCAGCTCTGCCTCACTGCAAAATTGAGCTGCACCAACATTTGCTGCGGACAACATACATAGCAAATATTTGGGCACATGCTCATCTTCAGGTTCCAACGGCATTACATCCGACTGATTTTGGATGGGAAGAAGATGAGGGAAAATTCAATTTTAAATGGTTCGAGGGTGACCAGCTACCCGCTACCCTTGGTGATATAACTATCGATGATGGCGATGACCAAAAAAGTACTGAAGGTTATAATACTGATATATTTTTCTCTCATTTCATTATTTGTCAGTTTCAATTTTTGATTATTTTCTGTTTAATTTTATCATACAATTTTAATTTAAAAATAAAACTGAGTTATATTTGTAACAATTTTGGATAGCATGTCACCTTTTTTTTGTAATTTATAATCAGATTTGAATTAAAATTTTGCTCTTGCGTGTTAAATGTTTATATACTATTATCATCTATATCTTTTAATATATTATTATTATATATGTTTACAGATCCTGACGAAGATCTTTCACGGGTCGACATCGCTGTCAGTGATAATGACAGCGATAATGAGTACGATACACTATGTATATTTATTTTGAATTTTAGTATGCTTTTTGTAAATAAATAATAAATTTTTAAGTAATTAATAGTAAACCTACTTTTTATTATCCTCCTTTAGAGCAGAAAAGTTATACGTATCTATCATCCAATAACTGCATGGACGGCACGCTGTGTTTAATGAGAAAAGTATAGATATCTGATACCGCAAGAGCTGAAATTTGGTAATACAATAGTTGACTAAATAAGTTAAACGAAAAAAATATCCAGCTTTATATTTAGTGAGGGAAAAGTGTCCAGCCGATGCAGTCAAAGATACGACGCGCCCGAGCGCATACCCGTGCGCAGCATCCTTCACTGCATCAGCTGGACACTTTTCCCCCACTAAATTTAAAGCTGGATGTTTTTTTCGTTTAAGCTATTAATTTAACAATTAGTTTACAAAATTTCAGCTGTTGTAGTATCAGTTTACTCAGCGCATATTTTTCACTTCTTTACGTGAAAAGCTGGAGCATAATCCCCCACTCTAAATTCGGCTGGACACGTTTTTTCATTTATTTATAACATAATAAACATATTAACAAAATTTCAGCTTTTGCGGTATTAGTTTTTTTTATTGTTATTTTACGTGTGTGGGAGGCTGCCGCAACTACACCCCCCGGAACAGTGCGAGCTGGTGGTCCATTCACTTACTAGTGATACCAAATAAAGCTTAGGACAAATTTTCAGCTTTTGTAAAATGACTAACCCTAAACTGTCGCTGGCTCCCGGACTAATACAAAATAGGAGAAAACCTAAAAATATCCTTCGGAAAAAAGTTAGTTAAAAATGAGTACGAATTTTGAGAGATTTGTAATTTCACATTGAAATGCTAAATTTAGTGGGCTACAAAACTGCATGCTCCAAAAAATCTGAAAATCATGCAAATTTTTAAACGCCTTTATGAGGTGGGTTTGCAAGGTTTTTGTCATGCAATTCATGGAAGTTTTTACTAAAATGAACGAATATAGGCAAAAGAGGAAAATCATAAAATTCACTTAATATTTTCACTGTCATTTTCGTGTTCGTAACTTTTTATATACTTCTGACAATGCAATTAATAGGAACGAGTTGCTAGAGTCTATAAGCAGACTGACTCTATCAATCACCTTGGTCTATAAAGCAGGCTTCGCAATTTCCAAGAGGTCGTTATATTTTTACTTGCAACTGCACTATATATAAATAAGCAATTCGAGTAAGAAATTGGCCTCCCTTGCGAAGGCTGGGTACGCCCATGCTTCCGCTTTCCATGATTTAACTTTTTACTCTTTACTGCCTTACTGCTAACGACGGCATACATTCATAAAAGGTATACGGCCTTCGGACACCTCCGTCCTTATTGCTTTGCAGTGACGTAGTGAGGGGGGGGGGAGGGCATCTTACACCGGGCGCTCCGCACAGGGGGCCGCCAAATGGTCCGCAAATCAGAACTTCCTGGATAATTTGTATTTTTAATACAACTGATTTCTGGAAAAAAAATTCTATACCAAAATATTCATACATATATCCAGAACACTTGCGACAGGTTGTGGAATAATTGAAAGCATATATCTTTTTTTATCTCGTTCAAAGTTACGATGGGAATTATTAAAAAGACTTTAACAAAAGCTGTCAAACGTGAATCCGAAATTCGAGACACTCTCTGTGAAGAAGCAATTGAAAAACCGAAGTCTCTTTGTGAGAAATAGGATATTGATGTAGTAAAACGTGTAAGAAGGCCCCACAAAACGTCCGTAGAATCGCCTAGAGATGTTGGTCTTTCCACAGAATGTGAAATTTCTCGCGTCATGAAAAGTGTTCTCGATCGTATCCAACAAAAAATAATTACCTTAATTTTATATTTGGATTTTTCTTAGAAGTTGGGAATTCTTTAAACAGAGATAATAACGACATAATTGTAAGGACTTGGGTGACTTTTATAACACAGATTTCAATGGAACAGAACTTACTTACTTACTTAATTGGCGCTTAACCGTCTAAACGGTTATGGCCGCACAACAAGGTTGGCGGAGCGCCAATTGGTCACACCAAGCGAGTTTAAATCACTTTCCACCTGGTCCTTCCAACGGAGTAGGGACCGTCCTCTACCTCTGCTTCCATAGGCGGGTTCCGATAGAAACACTTTCTTGGCCGAAGCACCATCTTTCATTCGCATAACATGGCCTAGCCAGCGCAGCCGCTGCGTTTTAATTCGGTGGACTATGTTGATGTCTGCGTATAGCTCGTACACCTCATCATTAAATCTTCTTCGGTACTCGCCATCGCCAACGCGTAGAGGTCCATAAATCTTTCGAAGAACTTTTCTCTCGAACACTACCAAGGCCGCTTCATCTGCTGTTGTCATGGTCCATGCTTCTGCCCCACATAGCAGGACGTGTACGATAAGTGACTTGTAGAGTATGATTTTCGTTCGCCCAGAGAGGACTTTACTTTTCAATTGCCTACCTAGTTCAAAGTAGCATTTAATGGCAAGATTGATTCTTCGCTGGATTTCAGTGCTGATATTGTTGCTAGTGCTAATGCTGGTTCCCAAATAAACGAAGTCTTTTACTATTTCGAAATTATGGCTGCCAACAGTAGCGTGGTTGCCAAGGCGCGTATGCGCTGGCTCTTTGCTCGATGACAGCAGGTACATCGTTTTGTCCTCATTCATTATCAAACCCATTTTAACCGCTCCTTTTTCCAGTTTGGAGTAAGCAGAACTAACAGCGCGGGTGTTTAGGCCGATGATATCAATGTCATCAGCATATGCCAGTAATTGCACGCTTTTATAGTATATTGTTCCAGTGCGGTTAAGTTCTGCAGCTAGTATAATTTTCTCCAGCATCAAATTAAAGAAATCGCATGATAGGGGGTCACCCTGTCTGAAACCTCGTTCGGAGAGGACCTTCCCAATTCTGACTGAGCTGATGGTGTTGCTCAACGTCATTTTGCACAGCCGTATAAGTTTTGCGGGGAAACCAAATTCAGATATAGCGGCATATAGGCAGCTCCTTTTCGTGCTGTCGAAGGCGGCTATAAAGTCGACGAAGAGGTGATGTGTGTCGATTCTCTTTTCACGGGTTTTTTCCAAGATTTGGCGCATTGTGAAAATCTGGTCGATGGTAGATTTACCAGGTCTGAAGCCGCACTGATAAGGTCCAATCAGCCGGTTCAAGGTTGGCTTCAATCTTTCGCACAATACACTTGGAAGGATGGAACAGAAATTTTTATCGAAATATGTGACTGCAATTTATTACTTCGCAGTAGAAAAGAAACTGAACCTAAAACTCCGTTAGAATTACTTACTTTTTTAATCTCGTATGGAGAAGATGTTTTTCCAAACTCGACTATCTCAGTATTACTAATGTATTATAATCATATTGTTATTAAATATTAGGAGGTGGGTTTTGTCTAAGGCTGGGGTAACGCTCAGTCAATCCAGAGTCAAGTAAACGTCCCACAAACCCCTACTGAATAAATACACGATATTTATGTGTTACGAACACACGCACACACGGCTGGAGATATTAGGCGGGCAGCAGCTTTCCGTCGCAAGATGGCGAGGGGGCGGAGCGGCGGAATGTGGATATCAAATGAAAGCTGTTGATGAGTGCTTTATTAGGGGGTAATTCTCATACCCCTGGGTGACTATGGTCTCGAGATATAGGCCAAAACGTGGACCCGGGTACCCCTGGAATGTGTTTATAGAATATGGATATCAAATGAAAGCTGTAGATGAGTGCTTTAGCAGAGGGTAATTTGCATACCTCTGGGTGACTAGGGTCTCGAGATATAGGCCAAAACGTAGGCCAGTGAATACCTAGAGAGTGTTTATACAATATGGATATCAAATGAAAGCTGTTGATGAGTGCTTTAGTACAGAGTAATATATTATCCAGAGACGGCCTGGGACTGGGATAAAATACATACCACCCTCTGGGACAGGCAATAAGGGATGCAGAAGAATGAGAAGAAATTGAAAGAAGAGAAAAGAGAGAAGGAGATTGAGAAAGAGATAGAATGAGACGAAGATGGTGATAGATGAAGCGAAAAAGACGGAGGGAGGAGTGAATAAAAGGATTAGGAAAAAGTGAAGAGGGGGGAGGGCAGAGTCAGACGGAAAAAGCTTATTAAAATGTATGCAGGCTGGCCAAATTTTGGGCAGGACAACGTCTGCCGGGTCTTGTAGTATCGTATAAAAATATATGAAATATTAAAAATTTTCGACTGGGCAAAGCATACATACAAAATAGGAGAAAACCTAAAAATACCCTTCGGAAAAAAGTTAGTTAAAAATGAGTAGAATTTTGAGAGATTTGTAATTTCACATTGAAAGGCTAAATTTAGTGGGCTACAAAACTGCATGCTCCAAAAAATCTGAAAATCATGCAAATTTTTAAACGCCTTTATGAGGTGGGTTTTTTGTCATGCAATTCATGGAAGTTTTTACTAAAATGAACGAATATAGGCAAAAGAGGAAAACCATAAAATTCACTTAATATTTTCACTGTCATTTTCGTGTTCGTAACTTTTTATATACTTCTGACAATGAAATAAATAGGAACGAGTTGCTAGAGTCTATAAGCAGACTGACTCTATCAAGCACCTTGGTCTATAAAGCAGGCTTCGCAATTTCGTGTTCGTAACTTTTTATATACTTCTGACAATGAAAAAAATAGGAACGAGTTGCTAGAGTCTATAAGCAGACTGACTCTATCAAGCACCTTGGTCTATAAAGCAGGCTTCGCAATTTCCAAGAGGTCGTTATATTTTTACTTGCAACTGCACTATATATAAATAAGAAATTCGAGTAAGAAATTGGCCTCCCTTGCGAAGGCTGGGTACGCCCATGCTTCCGCTTTCCATGATTTAACTTTTTACTCTTTACTGCCTTACTGCTAACGACGGCAGTATAGTTCAGTTACATTCATAAAAGGTATACGGCCTTCGGACACCTCCGTCCTTATTGCTTTGCAGTGACGTAGTGAGGGGGGGGGGGGGCAGGAGGGCATCTTACACCGGGCGCTCCGCACAGGGGGCCGCCAAATGGTCCGCAAATCAGAACTTCCTGGATAATTTGTATTTTTAATACAACTGATTTCTGGAAAAAAAAATTCTATACCAAAATATTCATACATATATCCAGAACACTTGCGACAGGTTGTGGAATAATTGAAAGCATATATCTTTTTTTATCTCGTTCAAAGTTACGATGGGAATTATTAAAAAAGACTTTAACAAAAGCTGTCAAACGTGAATCCGAAATTCGAGACACTCTCTGTGAAGAAGCAATTGAAAAACCGAAGTCTCTTTGTGAGAAATAGGATATTGATGTAGTAAAACGTGTAAGAAGGCCCCACAAAACGTCCGTAGAATCGCCTAGAGATGTTGGTCTTTCCACAGAATGTGAGATTTCTCGCGTCATGAAGAGTGTTCTCGATCGTATCCAACAAAAAATAATTACCTTAATTTTATATTTGGATTTTTCTTAGAAGTTGGGAATTCTTTAAACAGAGATAATAACGACATAATTGTAAGGACTTGGGTGAATTTTATAACACAGATTTCAATGGAACAGAACTTACTTACTTACTTAATTGGCGCTTAACCGTCTGAACGGTTATGGCCGTCCAACAAGGCGCGCCAGTCGCTCCTTCGGTTGGCGGAGCGCCAATTGGTCACACCAAGCGAGTTTAAATCACTTTCCACCTGGTCCTTCCAACGGAGTAGGGACCGCCCTCTACCTCTGCTTCCATAGGCGGGTTCCGATAGAAACACTTTCTTGGCCGAAGCACCATCTTTCATTCGCATAACATGGCCTAGCCAGCGCAGCCTTACTTACTTACTTAATTGGCGCTTAACCGTCTAAACGGTTATGGCCGTCCAACAAGGCGCGCCAGTCGCTCCTTCGCTCCGCCAACCGGCGCCAATTGGTCACACCAAGGGATTTTAAATCGTTTTCCACCTGGTCCTTCCAACGGAGTGGGGCCGCCCTCTACCTCTGCTTCCATAGGCGGGTTCCGATAGAAACACTTTCTTGGCCGGAGCATCATCTTTCATTCGCATAACATGGCCTAGCCAGCGCAGCCTCTGCGTTTTAATTCGCTGGACTATGTTGATGTCTGCGTATAGCTCGTAACGGTCGTTGGAGTAGAGCAGGTTCGGTAGGGCGGTTGAACGGTCGGGTACCGAACGGACTGGTACGGCGGTACGGAATCAGCAGCTTAACGGCTGTAGGATGGCAGACGGCCAACGGTCGTCGTAGCAGCGGCGTGACGGATGGAACGGCGGTGGGCTACGGAGCGCGTACCAGGGCCGGGGTGAGAGGGGAGATAGGCTGGCGACGGGGTTTAGCTGGACAGCGGCTGCGTGTTCCGGACGGGATAAGAGGGCGTACCAGCGGGCTTGTTTTGGTCGGTCGGCTTCGGCAGGATCGGTCTGATCGAACGTCTTCAGCAGGCTCGGTAATCGGCGGGGTCAGGCACCTGCGGGAGAAACTGCGAGGACTCGGTTAGTGCTGGTTTCACCGCTGGACACCCCCCCCCCCCCCCCTACTTGCGTGACCCGCGCCATGACGCCGCCTCCGCCACGCAACCCGCGCTGAGGGGGAAGGGGCATGTGGTCATTCAGGCAGCGGGCCGCTCAAGCACCAGGGTGGGCGACGAAGGGAAAAATAGTCCGAAGACACCGCTCTCGTCGTCCAGCCCTGGTGGAGGGTGACCCGCGCCATGACGGCGCCCCTGCCACGCAACCCGAGCTGAGGTGGAAGGGGGTATGTGGTCATTGAGGCAGCGGACCACTCAAGCACCAAGGTGGGCGACGGAGGGAAAAATAGTCCGAAGACACCGCTCTCGTCGTCCAGCCCTGGTGGAGGGTGACCCGCGCCATGACGGCGCCCCTGCCACGCAACCCGAGCTGAGGGGAAAGGGGGTATGAGGTCATTGAGGCAGCGGGCCGCTTAAGCACCAAAGTGGGCGACGGAGGAAAAAATAGTCCGAAGACACAGCTCTCGTCGTCCAGCCCTGGTGGAAGGTGACCCGCGCCATGACCGCGCCCCTTCCACTCAGCTAGCTAGCCGGAGTGGTTATTTTGTCATTAACAAGACAACCACTTCCGCTGGCTCACATGCGAGGACTGAATTGGAAAAATGCAAATTCGATGTTTATATGGGTGGTGCCGCAAACTGGTTGAGAAGTAAACGAACCATTATTGTGCTTTTCATTGGTTTGCTATCAGTGGTTGTTAACTATGCAATACAAGTGGTTTTTGGCTATGCTATAGAAACTGGTTGAGAAGTCAACGCATCATTATTGTGCTTTTTCAATGGTTTGCTATTGTGGTTGTTGACTATGCTATACAAGCATAAGTACAATGAGGTTCAGGTTTAAGTGAATAAGGAAATACAGGGGGTGGTTACGTTATTGTAACGCTACGTTACAGTCCCCCTTCCACTTCGGTTGACGGAAAGATGCAGTGGGGAGAGATGGATCACCAGGCATGGCCTAGGTATTGTGCCGGTGTGCGTGTGGGCGAAGCACTTTATTTAAAAGAATATTTTTTTTCCAAAAATATACAGAGTCATTCCACTTAAGTTATAACAGAGTTAATATTAACATCTGGGGCATGGGACCGGTTAATTTGTTGACGGATGGGTCAAAGCTAGATGGAAAGGTTGGTGGGGGGATCTTTTGTCAAGAGCTAAATTTAAGCCGCAAGTTTAAGTTGACTGATCACTGCAGTGTATTCCAAGCGGAAATTGCTGCGATTAAGGATGCGGTGGATGGAATGCTATCCAGTGCTACTACGGTTAGGGAATTTAACATCTACACTGATAGCCAAGCGGCTATCAAGGCCTTGAGCTCAACTACAGTGCGATCGAGGGTGGTCTGGGAGTGCCTGACCTCGCTTGCGATTGCATCCAATTATTTTACAATTAAGATTATCTGGGTCCCGGGCCATAGTGATATCCCGGGTAACTGTCAAGCGGATGGAGGATGATGAGGTGGAATCACCAAATCACTTTATGCTTGATTGTCCAGCTTTTGCCAGAACTAGGCGAAAGTACTTCGGTCGCGACTCACTTGGATCCTCCGAGGATATATCCAAAGTTGAGATCGGTATCATTCGGAGCTTTATCGTTGCTACCCAACGATTCTCTAAGTAGCTAGATCTAATTCACCGTTATTTTTGGTGTATGTGGTATCACAACGGACCTTCGTGTTGTCCAAGTGAGCTATCTTTATCAGGGCAGCTACCACCTAACCTATCCTATCCTATCCTAATATTAACATTTCAAGTTTAATTTCAAAAAAAAAAAATATTATTCGAGTTAAATGGAAACATTTTTTGTTTTTTTTTTTTTCGGCGGTGGAGGCGGACTAAACTGTGTCCGTTTTCTCTTTTTTTGTAATTTGAAAAATAATTCATACTTCATTTTTGTTTTTGTCTTAAATCTAGCAAGCATTCTTGTAATTGTATATAAAAATATATTTGTTTGGCCTCCTGTGTTGATGTCTTATTCGATTGGTACCATCTGGTTAATGCCCATCAGAGAAACTTTCGCCTGGTTCTCGCCCATCATTTTTACTTTAACCCGATGGTTCTTCCAGTGGAACGTCCAGGTTTTCTTTCACCCTCTTTTCGGTCGCTTCAGCCTTAGCTCTTTGAAGAATTCCTCGGGGTCCGGCAATTTGTCTTGCGTTGTTTTTGTCGTTTCGCCGGTTTCGGGGGCGCGGCGTTCTTGCAGCTCTGTTGCCGACTCCTCCTCCCGGATGGCCATTAGGTGGTCGTAGATCGGTGGGCCGCGAAAAATTTGTATTTTTGGCTTATTCACCGGCCATAATGTTGCCTCAAATGGTGGGCGCCATGGGCGGATAGGTTTTGGTGAGTCCGGTGGTGTGGGTTGCCGGTGTTTGTGACTCATGTCGGGCGGTTTGGTTTCTGGAATGAATAAGTAAACGGGTTCTTTAGGATTCGTACGGCTTCAGGTCTTGCAAATATGAGTGCGCGTGGTGACGCTTTGATCGCTCCGGGTGGCTTAGTTTCACCGTGCTCGTGGAAACATATTCCATCACCAAGTATGGGCCGGAAAATTTTGGTGCTAACTTCTGGGCGAATTTGTCTGCCGCGGATGAGAGTGGGTAGTCCCTTTTCATCACCTGCTCGCCTATGCCTGGTTTCCATTTCCGTCTGCGTAAGTCGTAGTGTTTTTTCTGTCGCTTTGAAGCTTTGGCTAGGTGCCCTTTTATCTCGTCCCATAACTTGGTGATGGACGGTGGTACGGTTGGTGGCTCTGCTGGTACTGCTCCCTCCGTGCGCACTTGCTGCGGTGCCGTAAGATGTCTACCGAAATTGATTTCTTCTGCCGATGCTGTGTAGATTCGTGGCTAGCCGTGTTTATCGCGAATGCTATTTGCGGAATCTCCTGGTCCCAGGTGCGGTGGTCGTCCTTGCATCGCTGAGCTATCATGGTTTTCACGACTCGGTTTGTTCGCTCGGTGGGGTTTTCGTGCGGTGCGTAGGCTGCCGTAAACTTGTGATCGATGCGGTGGTCATTCAAAAACGTTGCTAGTGCCTTCCCGACGACTTGTTTGCCATTGTCGATGAGGAAGGTTTTCGGGCAGCCAAATCGATATATGACTCTTTCTTGGAGTGCTTTGATCACGCTTGCCGTTGTCGCCTGGCGCACTGGGATCAACTCCACCCACTTGGAGAATTTATCCACCATGACGAGGAGACACGTATTTCCTTGCTTGGAACGAGGCAGTGGTCCCACGAAGTCAGCGGTTACTATTTCCTACGTTTGTGATGATTGCATAGTTGCCATCAATCCTGCTGGGCGTCTTTGCTCGACTTTATATTCCGCGCATCTGATACATTTCCGTACATGTTTGAGTACGTCGCGGAACATCCCGGGCCAGTAATAGTCCTGCTGCGCTCTTTTGAGCGTTTTGTTCATTCCGAGATGTCCAGCTGCGGCGGCATCATGGACTTCCTGCAGTACTACGTTTCGTCGGTCGGCTAGGACGCACAGCTTCCATTGCAGTGCCCGCTAGAGTTGATTCGTCGGGGAAATGTGGCGGAAAAGTCAGTTATCGACGATCTTATAATCTGGGTGTGCCTGCGGTTTTTCCTGCACTTGCCTTGCTTTTCTCTCGTGTCAGTCGTTTGTTTTGTTGGTTATGGTGTACAAAACATCGTCTTCCGCGAGTTGTAGCTGGCAGCGGGAGAGCGCGTCGGCTATCACGTTTTGTGCCCCTTTCCTGTATTCTATTTCGAAGTTATATTGTTGTAATTCCAGTGCCCATCTTGCCAGACGTCCAGAGGGGTTTTGGAGCGAGTGCAGCCATTTTAGTGAGTGGTGGTCGGTGATGACGGTGAAGTGATACCCCTCCAGATACGGTCTCATCTTACGGATGCCCCATAGCACGGCGAGGCATTCTTGTTCGGTGGCCGAGTATCGCTTTTCCAGCTGGGTTAGGCTTCGGCTGGCGTAAGCTACTACATTCTCGTGGCCGGCGTTGATAGAGCACGTCGCCCAGGCCCTCGCCGCTCGCATCGGTCTGGAGAAAAAACGGTCGAGAGAAGTCTAGACAACGTAGTATTGGCGCGCTGGAAAGCTTATCCTTGAGTCCTTTGAAAGCGTGATTTTGTTGCGTCTCCCATTCTTGTCCCTTTTTCAGCAGCTGGTTAAGCGGCGCGGCGAGCGTAGATAAGTCTGCAATGAAACGCCGGTACCAAGACGCGAGTCCAAGAAAACGGCGGAGCTCTTTGAGCGTTTTCGGTGCGGGCATCTCCTGTACAGCGGCTACTTTTGCTGGATCGGTGTGAATTCCTTTCGAACTGATGATGTGTCCTAGGTAATGGAGTTGTTGCTGGACGAAGCTGCACTTTTCGCAGTTTACTTGCATCTTGTGTCTTTGTAGGCGCTCGTACACTTCCCTCAAGATCGCCAAGTGTTCTGCGAAGGTATCTCCCAATACGATGATATCGTCCAGGTAGGAGAAAACTTTTGGTTGGAGTTCGGCCCAAGTATCGAATCCAGAGCGCATTGAAAGGTATCCGGAACAGAGTGTAGGCCAAATGGCATGACTTTCCACTGGAACAATCCCCTGCCAGGAACTGTAAATGCGGTGTATGGTCGAGATGCTCTGGCGAGCGGGATCTGCCAGTAGCCGTTCTTCAAGTCAATGGTCGAGACGAATTTCGCTTCTTTCAGCTGGTCGAGAATGGCTCCAATTTGCGGCAACGGGTAAGCGTCTGGTTCGCTGGCGGCGTTGAGCTGACGGTAATCTATGCACATCCCCCAAGTGCCCTGTTTTTTGCGGACTAGCACGATTATCGAGCTGTAGGCGCTTCGCGATGGCTCTATTCTTCCTCCTGCTTATAACTCGTCCACCTCTTCGTTGATGACTTGTTGCATGGCCGGGTTGCGGGGGTAGTATCGTTGCTTCAGCGGTCGGTTGTGTTTGAGACAAATCGTATGCTCGGCTGCAGTACTTGGTCCGATGATTTCGCCAACCGCTTTTCGTGATGTGCCAGGAAGTTTCCCAGTTCCGTGTTTTGTCGTCGCTCAGGTGTTCTCGGCTCGTCAATGCACACAGCGTATCCAGTTCGGGTGCTCTCTTGGTCACGGTGGCCTCCAACGGCTGACCATCCAGCGTGAGGATGATTCCCCCTTTTCTTAGGAAGTCCATTCCGAGGATTACCTGTTCGGCCAAGTTTGGGAAGACGGACAGCATCGCGTCTGTGGCTCGTCCTTGATACACAATCCTTGCCGGGTAGGAGTTCGAGGTAAAGACACACGTTTGGTCTGCCAGCTGGATGCTTCGCTTGTTGGGGCGCGCCTTAATGTTGTTCTTTTCTAGGTCTTTCCGTACGGTGTCATCTACATAGAATAGGGTGGCGCCGGTGTCCACTAGTGCGCGCACGCTCATGCCCTCGATGACCACTGGTATGTAGAATCGGCCATCCACTTATGTTTTTGCGGTTGATTTACAGGCGGGTGGTTCCCTCGGCTTCTCTGGTCGGACGTACGGTGCTTGGCGGCTTCCTTTAATAGCGTTTGGGCGGCGTTTGGGATGCGTTCTCGGTACATGGGCTAGTCGGAGGGCATGGGCAGTCTCTGGAGAGGATGTTATCTTGGCCACACCGGGAGTAGAACTTCCTCCAGGGGCCCTTACATTGGAAGCGGTGGTGTCCGCGTTCCTTGCAACGCCAACAGCACTCTTTGCTGTCGTATTCCATGGGTAGGTGGTATAGGCTATGGACCACCATTTTCCCCTGTTTTGCTTCCTCGCCTCTTAACAGCTCATACTCTTCCTTTAGCTCCAGGAGCTTCTCGACCGTCCTAAACTCGCTGCGCTTGACGAAAAGGCGGTATTCCACGCATAGACCATCGTAGATCCGTTCGAGGTGATTCTCTTCGCACATCGTCGGGTGTTGCCGGGTCAGCGTTTCCAGTGCGAGGATGTAGTCCTTGGCCTTCTCACGGCCTTGCTGTTTGTGTTGTCGGATGGCCTCTTCCAAATGTCGTATGTGTCGCTTAGGTAAAAAAAAAATTTTGCATCTCCCTCCGCAGATCGCTCCAGCAGTGTATGTGTTGCTTACGGACGCCGTACCATTGCAGTGCTTTCCCGCGTAGAAGCTCCGGCAACGTTGGGAGCAGCCGGTCGACGGGGATGCGGTAGCATTCGGCGAGCTCCTCTATCCTCTCAAGAAATTCGTGCAGTGACTCCTCTCCCGAAAAGTGCAAATCCCAGCGGCGAACGGTATTCATAAGTTCACCGTCGCTTATTTCGTCTCGTTTCGGCGATGCGTTCTCTCTCTTTCTTCCGTGCGGATGTGGGATGTGGATCTGGATTGAAGGGATCGGCTTTGTTGTTGGCTGAGGTAGCATAGCGGACTTCCCCTCTTCCTCGTTCACTTCTCGTTTCAGCTCTTTCTGCAGATATTCACTGGATTTTCTGGCACGTTTCGCTCGCACGTAAGTACTCAGTGCGCGACGCAGCTCGGCTACGGTTTGGCCTTCCACGTCGATTCGGTGTTCCTTACACTCTTCGATCAGCCTCTCCCTCCTCAGTAGGTAGATCCAATTGAGCGAGTCGGTGTTCAGCAGCGTGCCTTCCGGAACCGGTGTGTGTGTTGTTTCTAGCGGTGTGTTCGTTGAACCCGCCCCGGCAGTGTTGGTGGTGGTTGTAGTTGTTTTTCCACGGTCATCTGCGGAGGAGGGTTCCTACTCGGGCGCCATTTATGAGGTGGGTTTTGTCTAAGGCTGGGGTAACGCTCAGTCAATCCAGAGTCAAGTAAAGGTCCCACAAACCCCTACTGAATAAATACACGTTATTTATGTGTTACGAACACACGCACACACGGCTGGAGACATCAGGCGGGCAGCAGCTTTCCGTCGCAAGATGGCGAGAGGGCGGAGCGGCGGCTAACGGTCGTTGGAGTAGAGGAGGTTCGGTAGGGCGGTTGAACGGTCGGGTACGGGACAGACTGGTACGGCGGTACGGAAGCAGCGGCGGGACGGATGCAGCGGCTTAACGGCGGTAGGGTGGCGAACGGCCAACGGTCGTCGTAGCAGCGGCGTGACGTATGCAACGGCGGTGGGCTACGGAGCGCGTACCAGGGCCGGGGTGAGAGGGGAGATAGGCTGGCGACGGGGTTTACCTGGACAGCGGCTGCGTTTTCCGGGCGGGATAGGAGGGCGTACCAGCGGGCTTGTGTTGGTCGGTCGGCTTCGGCAGGATCGGGCTGATCGACCGTCTTCGGCAGGCTCGGTAATCGGCGGGGTCAGTCACCTGCGGGAGAAACTGCGAGGACTCGGTTAGTGCTGGTTTCACCGCTGGACACCCCCGCCTCCCTACTTGCACGCTAATAGAAGGTGCGTAAGGGGGGCGAGGCTGTACCAGCCGAGACACCGTTGGTCGATCCGTGCGAGGAGGGGATGTGCACCTTAACGGCACAGCGATAGCTCCTGTGCGCACGCATTGGCTCACGGCTGAAACCAGAGCTATGGAGAGGGGTCGTGCGGTCTTTCTGGCAGCGGGCCATTGCTTACCACACCAGGGCGAATGAGTGAAAAGTAGCCCGAAGACACCACTCTCGTCGTCCAGCCCTGGTGGAGGGTGACCCGCGCCATGACAGCGCCCCCTCCACTCAGCTAGCTAGCCGGAGTGGTTATTTTGTCTTTAACAAGACAACCACTCCCGCTGGCTCACCTGCGAGGACTGAATTGCAAAAATGCAAATTCGTTGTTTATATGGGTGGTGCCGCAAACTGGTTGAGAAGTCAACGCACCATTATTGTGCTTTTCATTGGTTTGCTATCAGTGGTTGTTGACTATGCTATACAAGTGGTTTTTGGCTATGCTATAGAAACTGGTTGAGAAGTCAACGCACCATTATTGTGCTTTTTCATTGGTTTGCTATTAGTGGTTTTTGACTATGCTATACAAGCATAAGTACAATGAGGTTCAGGTTTAAGTGAATAAGGAAATACAGGGAGGGGGTGGTTACGTTATTGTAACGCTACGTTACAATATGTATTTGAGTTTACTTATAGATGAGATCTTCAGCCCATGATAAAATTATAGGAAAGTAAAACCATTCTCCCTTCTCGGCGGCCGTAATGATTTTTTGATTTTTAACAAAATTTTAAAACCTCTCTCAAAAAATATATATGTTCCTGTTTATCTTCAACAGAAGTAGCCGTCTTTTTCCCGTACGTCCATGTATGATTCTTATTTTTGTTGTACAAATCTCACGCCAGGGTTAATAGGCTAGAACACTCAAGGAATTTTAAACAAAATCCTCTAACGGAGGTCCAAGGAATCGAGCAGTTTCAATATGGTTTTAGTAAAAAAAGTTGATATTACAGATTTTTGTTCCACATTGTAGACGAATACATGATTTGTGCTAAACACCTGTCTGGGACCATACATAGAAATGAAAGAAAGTTGGGGCAGAGTAACGCGCATATTCTTCGGAAGTGTGCATTCTTGTGCGATGTCTGCAAAGTACAGGTTTACGCCGATCACTTTATAGGCGGCGGCGGCGTGGGCGGCGCGCCGCCGTACGCCGATGTTCTTACTTTAAAAAGCTTGATTTATCTATTTAAAAAAATAATATTTAGTAAAGTTTTTGTTTTTAAGATTTTCAGGAAATCAACGTTTTGGCCATTTCGGAAAGATCCAGGGATTTTGCCTCAAAATCCCGCAGACCGTTCAAAAATGTTCAGGAGTAGCTCCTTGCGTAGGGATTGTCCCTCGTTCACTTGCTCCAGAGAGGCTTCGAATCTAACCTCGGTCTTTGGAAATGGTACTGCTGCATCTGCTGAAAAGAAATAGAGATACATAAAATGGTCACACTTTTGTCTGTATATCTCGTGCAAAGCGTAGTTTCACCTGGGGTTAACTCCTAATAATCGTCGCGAACACAATTTCTTTAAATCATTTGTGGCTCCTTGGCGGTCACGCACAAAGGCGACTTATGGTTGCTATTAATGGTCTATTAATTCTCATGACTCTCGTGGCACAGGGTGCCTCCAGTTTTTTCAGCTGTTTTTAAGAGCTTCAATTCCCGATGTGCGAACAGTAGCAATACCGACCACCAGTCGCTACCACGCCTCCTGACCCTAACACCATATGCCAGCATAGAAGCTATAGGACTGCGACTTCAAAATCATACCTTCGTCGACGTCACCTCCCTAGAAGCTCTTGGTGTAGCTTGAAGACTTTCTAACGGATATGTTTGTCGCGCTATGCTGCCGAGCTACATCAGAGAAAGACCTTGAAACGTTAGAGAGTGACTATTCGGCCAAGGATGCCGCCCTCGAAATCATAAGCAATCGAAGTGGATGTCATTGCGTAACTCATGGGTGAAAATCGTATAATCCTCGGCGCATCTACATAATTAAAATTTTACAAGGACCCTGGATACAATTTTTGAAATGTAGACCAAAATTTGCAGACGTTTGTGTTCACAACATTGATTTCAATAGCCTTTGTTAAATCAAAACGATATTTTAGAATTAAAGTCGACCGATTTTAAGTTGAAAGATGTTAACTGCTGTTTTCCTGCTTTACGATATAAGAGCTCATTATGGATGACCGCGTAGCTTCAGTTTTCAGACTAGTTCGATTGTCCACTACATTAGAGTAGTAGCACACACCGTCATTAGTTCGACTGTCTTGGGAAAGCTTTTGTTTCTTCTGTTCTTGCGAAGAACAAAGCCTCACCTGGTAAATATATGTGCTTACGTATTCACATTTGTAATCAATGTGATTCACTCCAAGGTACAAGTTTTGGATAGGGCCGCCAACTTTAGGAAATGTCAAACCGTGAAACTTGGGTACTGAAGGATGAAGTGTGAAAATCAAAATTTACATTTCAGACGTTATTTTATAGTTTCGCCAATAAACAACAGATGTTTGAAGGCAAGCCCAAGAGATTTTTCAAACCATTCTCATACGTACATATATCCTCAACTTAAGTATGAGGTAAGAATAATTTCAAAGGGGTGGTTTATGTCCCTAGAACCTACTAAAGGATTTTGCATCACTGATTTCGCTTATTCTTTCAGCCAATCGCAATATAATTTTTTAAAAAAATTGGCACCTTTTTTTTTGGTAATTTGCCTTTTTTACAACTTGAGGACAATTTGAAAACATATTCGCCTTGGGTCATTTTATTTGAATTCATTGTTCATTATTAATTTTTTTGAAAAAAATATGCAAAGTAACCATAAAAATTTATTATCAAACTTTTCTTTTAGTGTTTTGTTTTAATAACTAGGTGAATTGGGTCATGCAAAGTCCGTGTTAAGCTAGCATTGAAAGTGCCTGTTTTTTTAAATAGCTTTTGAAAAGTTAGAAAGAGTTAAATTTCGCAATTAGTTTCTTATAACTGGCAGTGATGCGCATCTGTTGATACCACTTTCGATCATATCCGACAAATTTTCGATATGTACAATAAATGGCCTAAACAGTCTTAAACGAGCAGAAAATATAGTAACATCCCGGACGCCGCCGATATTTTAGACATTCGTCGGCGGCGTGCGAAAAACGACAAAAATCGGCGGCGTTTATCGGGGGCGTATATCTCTAATGCAAAGGCGGGTGCCTGAGTTTGAAGGAAATCACAGACTCTGCGTTCGTGTTGCTCTGGATCATACTGCACAAGATCTCGTCATAGGGCTTATGCAGATGTCTTCTTATCTACCTTGGATGCGCAACTACACAAATCAATTGTCTTTTGGGATGCCTAGGCAGTCAGACGTCTTAAGAAGATATTCCGTGGCAGTTCTAAGTGGGAAATTTGGGAGCCCTCAACTTTCTCCGTTGCAGCGATTTGAGGATTTTGATGCATCATTGTGCATTGTAGGTAATTTCGAACGCATTTGTATTGAACAAGAGACTGTGTTTGAACGTCACAACCAAAATTTGTTGGGGTTCCAAAGTAGTAATGTTATGCCATCGAAGTGGCTGTCCGGTTGTTGTGTTATGTGCAAGGTCCACGTCGTGAACAATATGGCCGTATGTACATTAAATCAGTGCCAAGTCCTGTGATATTTAGCCCCTGGCGCAAGAAAACCTCACTACGCCACTGTTGCTTTGCACTCTTCTCGAAAACTGAGTGGATATTAAAAATATAGTTGAAGGTTTATGTAGGTACATATGTATATACCAACAATTAAAATTTTATCATTTGCAGAAAGTTCAAAAATTGAAGTGCATAGTTCAACTATGTACTTATACATACACACATACATACGGTTTTCACACTTTCCTCACTCTATATAAGAATATTTTCGTTGGCAGAGTATTTTCTATTTTTAATTTTGTAGCGAAGCACCAATTTCTTTCACCTTTACGCAACCAGTTCAACTCCTGTGAGCCCTCTTAACATTATCCATATCTACACAGGTATATACATACATACATACCTAGAAATAATTCACCAAAGAAACGCACCTACGCAGTACAAAGTATTTCAATGAAAATAATGATGTTAACGCAAATTAAAATAAGGAAGGACGGACTGTCTTCGGCTGTGCCGAAGACTTTATAGCTTGCATGAATGGGGCTGAACAATAATCTTATCCCATTCGTATTCTCCAAATAATCGGCTGTATAAGATAAGAAATATAAAGTGAACAGATGTACATACCTAAACGATCTTTAAGATAAATCTAATATATAAAATTCTTCTGTCACGGTTTTAGAGGCTTAACTCCTCCGAAACGGCTGAACCGATTCTTATGAAATTTTTTGAGCATATTGGGTAGGTCTGAGAATTGGCCAACGTCTATCTTTTTTTTCGCTACGTGCCTAGGGTCTTGAGATCAAAACGTGGACCCGGGTACCCCTAGAATGTGTTTATACAATATGGATATCAAATGAAAGCCCCTGATGAGTGCTATAGTAAAGAGTAGTTGTGGATGACTAGGGTCTCGAGATATAGGCCAAAACGTGGCCCCGGGTACCCCTAGAATGTGTTTATACAATATGGATATCAAATGAAAGCTGTTGATGAGTGCTACAGTACAGGATAATTTTCATACAACTGGGAGGCTAGGGTCTCGAGATATAGCCCAAAACGTGGACCCGGGTACCCCTAGAATGTGTTTATACAATATGGATATCAAATGAAAGCTTTTGATAAGTGCTTTAGTACAAGATAATTTTCATACAACCGGGAGGCTAAGGTCTCGAGATATAGCCCAAAACGTGGACCCGGGTACCCCTAGAATGTGTTTATACAATATGGATATCAAATGAAAAATGTTGATGAGTGCTATAGTAAAGGATTATTTTCATACAACTCGGAGGCTAGGGTCTCGAGATATAGCCCAAAACGTGGGCCAGGGTATCTACCCATAGAATGTGTTTATACAGTATGGATATGAAATGAAAGCTGTTGATGAGTGCTATAGTACATTCTAATTTTCATACAACTGGGAGGCTAGGGTCTCGATATATAGCCCAAAACGTGGACCCGGGTACCCCTAGAATGTGCTTATACAATATGGCTATCAAATGAAAACGTGGATCCTGGTACCCCTAGAATATGTTTATACAGTATGGATATCAAATGAAAGCTGTTGATGAGTGCTATAGTACAGGACAATTTTCATAAAACTGGGAGGCTACGGTCTCGAGATATAGTCCAAAACGTGGACCCGGGTACCCCTAGAATGTGTTTATACAATATGGATACCAAATGAAAACTGCTGATGAGTGCTATAGTACAGGATTATTTTCATATAACTGGGAGGCTAGGGTTTCGATATATAGCCCAAAACGTAAACCCGGGTACCCCTAGAATGTGTTTATACAATATGGATATCAAATGAAAGCTGTTGATGAGTGCTATAGTACAGGCTAATTTTCATACAACTGGGAGGCTAGGGTCTCGAGATATAGCCCAAAACGTGGACCCGGGTACCCCTAGAATGTGCTTATACAATATGGCTATCAAATGAAAGCTGTTGATGAGTGCTGTATGCTTTAGTACAGTGTAAGTTTTACACCGCTGGGTAACTGCGGTCTCGAGATATAGGCCAAAACATGGACCCGGATACACCTAGAATGTGTTTTTATATTATGGGTGTCAAATTGAAGCTGTTGATGTGTGCTATAATACAGAGTAAGTTTTACACCGCTGAGTGACTAGGGAGAATGAGACGAAGATGGAGATGAAGCGAAAAAGACGGAGGGAGGAGTGAAAGATTAGGAAAAAGTGTAGAGGGGTAGGGCAGAGATAGACGGAAAAAGCTTATTAAAATGTATGCAGATAGTCTAAATTTAGGGCAGAACAACGTTTGCCGAGTCTGCTAGTATAAAATAAAAAAATAGGTAGGTACTTTCTGTGAGGATGCAAAGCTTCACGTTTTTTGTGGTATGCATGTAAAACCTATGACTACGAATCACGTATTTCAACAATATATGATGTAAACGTAAATATTTGATGAAATTTGAAGCTTCTAGCCGTAAAAAAGGGGCAAAAATTACAGTTTATATGGGGTATATAATATATATACCACCGATCTCTATGATTTTTCAGAAAACAATATATGCTATATACGTATGCATTTGGTGAAATTTGAAGCTTCTAGCTGTTAAAATGGGGCTGAAATTGCGAAAAATATATACTATATATATATATACTATATAGATATACCACCATATATATACTATATATACCACCGAGCTCTATGAATTTTTCAGACAACAATGTATGCTGTATGCGTAAGCATTCCTTGAAATTTGAAGCCTCTAGCTCTTAAAATGGAGCAGTAATTACGACAAGTTTCTTATCTGAACAATCGGTTGTGGGGGATATATACTATATATACGGCCGATCTCATCCATTTTTTCAGACAAAAATATGTGCAATAAACGAAAGTATATGGTGAAGTTTGAAGCTTCAATCTGTTAAATTGAGGAAGATATAACAAAAATCTTCGTTTTCTGAAAAATTTGTTGTAAGGAGGATATATGCTATAGTGGTCCCATCCGGCTGGTTCAGACAAATGTCTAATCGGACACCTAAATACACCCGCTCACCAAATTTTATCAAGATATCATAAAAATTGAGGGACTAGTTTGCATACAAACAGACAGACCGACAGACGGACATGGCTAAATCAACGCAGCCCTTCATCTTCATTATTTCGGTATACTTAATGGTGGGTCTATCTATTTTCCTTTAAGGACTTTCAATTTTGAGATTCGTGCCAAAGTTAATATACCATTTTCATGACAGGTATAACAAGTAAGGACGGGGTTGGTTTCGCGTGTGTCAAAAACCATATATATATCTTTCATAAATTGAATAGACACATGATTTAATTGAATCTTTTAGAATTAAGTAGGTTAAAAGTATGAGTACCTCCCACAAAACACAAAATGGCATATGCAAGAAATTTTAGCAGCGAGCTCCAGACATCTAGCTGCATCCAAAAATTCAAAACTAATAAAATACTATAAAATAACATTTGAATTAAATTCTGAGACCAAAATTGTTTTTCAGCTCTTTCAAATAAAATAAAACCTAACGAAGAAAACGTGAAGATTTCTAATCGCCTGTAGTGTTTAAATACCTTCAGATAGGCGGTACAGCAATTGGTCGTTAGGTAGTTTTGCAAAGGCAACGACGATGTTCTATATTTTCGATGTTTTCAACCAATAACAGGAACCTAGTAGGGTAATTGGTAATTTTTCCACAAAGTTAAGTGATGACATTTTCTTATTTAATTTATCGGAAAATTCAGTTTTAAAATTAACAACCAATATTCCCCATTCACGTTTCTTTAATTGTAAGATGGTATGTTTTATTTTTATACAGTGCTCGGGATTTGACCTATAAGAAAATTAAATATTTTCAAATATATATTTATATGTATAATATTTATACTAAAAAAATTATATTTCTGCCATGAAAAGCTTCGCAGTGAAAACTCATCTGTCTTACAGATGCCTTTTGGAGTCGGCATAAGACATGTAGGTCACATCGCGCAAATTTGTAGGAATAATCAAAAGGAGCACGACGCAAATTGGGAAAAAAGCTTGGCCAAAATCTCTTCGGAGATAAATCGCGCCTTGTATAAATATGAACAGAGCATAAAAGAGAGCCATCGCATTAAAAAGTGATAGTATTTCTTAGGCTGCTATGAGTTACGTTGTCTTTTAGAGCGGATCAAATAGCAGAAAAAGACCCTTAACTATATGCCATTTTTGGCGAGAGCAAACAAAAAATTGTTTGCTATTTTATAAGTGGCTCACCTCAGTTCCTCCATGGATGACATTGAGGTGCATCCAGCCATTACCAGATGAATCAGCAAAGAAATTAGTGGACAGGGGCACTATCATCTCTGCTGTGGACGCTAGTCATCAACCAACTGCTTAGGCGGTTCGATAAGGGACCCCTCAATCTTACAGCGTACGCGGATTGTCGCAAGTGGAAAGTTCCTCCCAACAATTAGCTCTTTGATGGATCGGGTGCATCGGGATATACATGCCTGGACATCTACTGTAGCGTTGTCCGCTAACGCGGTGAAGACAAATTTGAACTTGTTTGAATAATTCCAGATAGTAAGTTGTCGTGGAGGTTCAATGTAGAAGAGAGAGTGAAGAACGCCTCGACGGCACTGAAACAATAATATGTAATATGTCCTAATAATATAACACTAATACCATTGGTTAACATTTTTTTAAATTTGAATTTGCATTATCCTTTAGAACTTTTCTGGCTATCACAAGATATAAAAAACATTTACAGCCATGTGCGTCTGATATAAGAATTAAAACCTGAAGGAAGAAACTATACGTATTGTTCCAGTATTGCTTCTACTTAGTAGCAGTGAAATTTCAAAAGTCACGTTCTCGCACAAATAATATTATTTTTTGCTTCGGTTTAAGGCTATATCTTTGCATCGTAAACAGCCCACAGAGGAAGTCGGCAAAACCTTAAAAAAATAAGTCATAATACTGTCTTGCGAGTCGCAAAAGAAAAACCTTGTAAAAGCTCAGCTGGGCATTAAAATATGCAACACGTGATGCTAGATACATTGACAGTTCTTCGAATTACAATAGACTGTCCACACCTAAAGGAAAGCATATGACTTTTACAACAAAACGGTTGTTTGGCCATTAGGGCAGTCGTTAAAACAGAAGCCCGCTTTAACAAAAAAAAAACAAAAATGGTCAAGCCATACAAGTGGTTTATCGCCGCCATGAGTGTTGGACGGTTGATGGATGGAAAGTTTTAATTTAAATTTTTTGATTACTGTAAGCAAATATTGCTGTTTTTTAAATTATTGATGTCAGATGAGTCCATCAAAACCCCTTTCCATTCTAATGGACGGTCTTGGTATTAGTCCAATAAAACAGGTGCAATTAAACCAAACTATGAAATTTGGAGGTGGTTGTATAATGATTTAGGATTGAAATACACTTTTTGTTAAAATTCTGCCATCAAAAGAGAAAAAAGACAGTTCCTCAATATTTTGCAAACGCGTTTGCCAGCTGCAGTGGTCATATTAAAGAAGTGAGGACAAAATCATTTTTCAACAATACAACTATCCGAAACATACCTTTAAATTGGTACAAAATCGGCTGAGATATCAAAAGTTTCGATCACTGGAGAGGCCCTCACAGAGGATGGATATGAAACCGATCCGAAACGCCAGCTAGCGAATTGAGCTAACCCTCCAAAGGGCATGCAGTAGTTTTGGTACGCGTCGTCGAGAAAGAATGGTCCGCTATACCACCAGATTTCGTCCGTAAGCTATTTGAGAGCATGCCTCAAAGCATTCAGAAATTAAGAAATGACAAATAACTGTGGACGTACTATTAAAATAAAATATAATTGTTGCAGTTTTTTTTGGGTGCACAACTAGAACTATCCATCTGCATCGAAATATTCGGAGTTTCTTTTGCATTATATAAGTCTGCTATCACTGTTTTATGATACGGCTATGTTATATGCTCTGTTCATTCTTTATACTTTGTCAATGAGCAGTAGCGGAGCATATTTTGCATATTGGCGGCCACCGTGGTGTGATGGTAGCGTGCTCCGCCTATCACACCGTATGCCCTGGGTTCGCACACCGGGCAAAGCAACATCAAAATTTTAGAAATAAGGTTTTTCAATTAGAAGACAAATTTTCTAAGCGGGGTCGCCCCTCGGCAGTGTTTGGCAAGCGCTCCGGGTGTATTTCTGCCATGAAAAGCTCTCAGTGAAAACTCATCTGCCTTGCGGATGCCGTTCGGCGTCGGCATAAAACATGTCGGTCCCGCAAGGCAGATGCCGTTCGGAGTCGGCATAAAACATGTAGGTCCCGTCCGGCCAATTTGCAGGGAAAATCAAGAGGAGCACGACGCAAATTGGAAGAGAAGCTCGTCCTTAGATCTCTTCGGAGATTATCGCGCCTTACATTTATTTTTTTAATTATTAGTACTCTCGAAAGCCCTACGTCAACGGGTCAAGAGGAGGACGTACACGTCATTACGAACTTCGCAGAGAGACACGAAAGACCCAATCTTTCTGCGAGTCTTACAGATAAAAGTTCAATACAGTACAGTTTCGTCGAGCAAACTTCTTCTAACCCTTTGACCTGGGACTGGCCCAGTAGATATGGAGGAAAAGTTTCTGGGCTCAAATTACTCGGATTCGAAGTTGACTCATTGCAGCTGCCTAATTATAACACCGAGGGCCTCGCTGCGGCGCTGTCAAGCGCAATAATGTGTGGGCATTTGTACCTAGACTGTTGGTAGAAAAAGGCTGTCGGAGGCTGTTGCAGATATCCAACATGGCCCAAACCTTCAGCAATCTTCTTGATATCAGTCTGAGTTCTTAACTTGATATATCAAGGCATGATTGGAGGCTTCCTTGAGAACCGATGCTTTAGAAATCCTTGAAAGGAGTACAGAACCAAAATTCAGGAACATAAAAAACTTGGAATATGCAAAGAGGTTGCCACTATATAAGTACGGGAGAGGTCTAATAAATGTCTATCAAATGCGCTAATAACTGCGTACAACAGGAATTGCCCTATAAGAAGATTCAGGGGAAAATCAACGCAGACATGGTGCAGCAAGAAGGCGAATATTCTTAGAAGACAAGTAAAAGAAATGTTTAACTTGGTAAAGGTCGCGGCAGGCAGAGCTTGGAGGGTCGGATAAAGGGAAATCTTGCAGGTCGACAGGCATAAAATAAACAGAGCAAACAGAGTCGGACCGAAATTTTTCTGTGCGAACATCGAGAGCTCCAGCGAAACACCGATATTGAGGTAAGTTCTATCTAGAAGAGCTATTGTCCAGGGACTAATGAAGAAAGAGAACCGTGTATCAGCGAAGAGTCCCACGAGATGCTTCACGACGCACATTTCCTATCGAAAGCAAAAGAGCCGGTAGAGAGCATTTACAGTAACTGATACCAAGATCGAACGGGCACTGAAGAAACCCAAAGTCTACAGACCCATCCACCTAAAATAATTTTTGCTATAAAGTTCAACATCATGGCTGTTCACCACAACACAGCATACATACGCCAAAGACATGTAATCCACCAACGGAGGCAGAAGAGGCCCGCTTTGGAAAGGCCAAGTCGAGGACGATAGTAAATGCCTTGTTTCCAATTAGCACAAGGTGGCAGAAAGTACAATTTACTATAAGGCTCCTTGTTAGAGGCCAAAGCGATAAATATTTAAGTGAGTAAGTAATAGAAATGCTATATTTTGGGTTTGGAGTTTCTTTTGTTAAACAAGTACTGATATTTAAAAGCTATAGGAACAACTTGTGGGTCTCAAAAATATCACTGTGGATCACGGTGTTTTTCGTGTTTGGCAAAACAGAATGAAGGAATTTACCTACATGATAACTGCTTTTTTGATCTTAAGTGGCAACAATGCTGGGTGTAAGACAATTTTTTTAATTTTTGCCTCCAATTTTTTTGTTGCAATTTTTGTTTGTCTTTTTGTACTATAACTTTGATTGGATAACGATTGGTTGAACAGGTATAAAGGAGTCGAGATATGAAAGTATCGAACAAAAAATTTGATTAAGTCATTTCCGTGCGTCCGTCTGTCTGTCCGTTAACACGATAGCTTGAGCAAATATTTTGATACCTTCACCAAATATACGGGCTTATCTGGACCCAGAATAGATTTGTATTGAAAATTTGCTAAATCGGACGATAACCATGCTCACTTTTTCGATATCGAAAATTTTGAAAAATGCAAAAAATTAAATAGTTCAAAACCGAATACCGCGAAGCTAATGCAATTTGATATGTGGAGCGTGGCACCGCCCACATTTAAAAGAAGAAAATTGGAAGTTTAATAAGCCGTAAATTAAACACCGTTTAAGATATTACATTGAAATTTGGCACATACACTATGCCTGCACTATCCAAATTATATAGACTGAGTGAAGGTAATCAAAATCGGTTAAACAATACGCCCACTTTTCTTAAAGGTTCAACCTTAACAAAATTTGGAGTAACTCTATTGTATCTAACTCCATTTGACTCTGTAGTGGTATCGCTGAGCTTAGAATAAAACTGAAACGAATTTAGAAAATAGGCGTGATCCGCCCCTCTTTTTTTTACTCCTTCCAAAATACTTTTAATGCCATAAGTCGAACAAAAATCTCCCAATCTGAATGAAATTTGGAATAACCAACATAGCTACAACTGTTTGCTCTGAAAATGAGCGAAATCGCCGAAAGCCCAATCCACAGTTAACAAAAGCCTCAATAACTTACTACCTGCTACTATGTAACACACAGTACCATTGCAGCGATGTGTTTTTGGTTATTGCATAGCTTGGTAAAAAAAATCCTTAACGGACAATAGCGCTTTTATTCTACTAAACTTGGGAACTTGGTTTTTTTGTTTATCCTTTTATTATATCTTTATTTTAAAATAAACAGTTTTTGTAGGGAAATCTCCATATTTGAGGGAAACCTGCTTTATATAACCTTTTATTTACTTTCACTTGGCTGTTGTTTGTAATAAAATCTTGCAAGTAAAATTTGATACACTTCCCGGTGTCCGATTGAGCTGAAATATTGCACACATGTATAACTCCGATGACAATGCAATATTACTTTGAGAGAATTCGAATAATTAATCGATAACAAAGTTATCGGTAAAGATTTGTGTTCACAAGGGAAAAAAGCCTAATTCCTTTGCTTAGAGGGATGGTGGATAACCTACAGCGGCTCAAGAACCAGGTAACTTCGCTTTGTTTGTGTATACAACGAACGTAGAAGTTAGGCAGTTATCGCTCCACCGACAAAGTCACAATAAAATATGATTTTAAGTTAGTTAGCACTGTTTGACATAATTTTATATGTGCTCTCTATTAAAAATGCTTCAAATAAGTTAGTCACATTTTATTTCGATTATGAATATGCCCCAATATATTCGCATCATGATAAAAAAATCGTGTACTCATACTCAGTCAGGGTTATTTAAACGTAGCGATTTGTATCAGTAATTTGGTTGAGAGTCTTTTTCATCCTGACACCGCGTTAGCGTTGAACGCGAAAGATCTGACAACCGAAGATGCTGATATCCGAAGTGAAGCCGCTTTTGGCATACACATACGATATGTTTTCTCCAAAATCTGTATATGGGGTATTCCATCCCATTTCGACCAATTTTGAACCCGACCCTTTTAGAATTGGCTGAAAGTTTTTCTTCTTTTTCTAGCTTACGAAAGACGTTTTTCAGAAGTTTTTCAAATTTTTTCATCCAACTCAAAAAAGTTATGTATTTAAAAAAAAAACACCGTTTTGGTTTTCAAAATGCTATAACTTTTTCAAAAATTGACCGTTTGGGATCTTTTTTTTATAATTTTTTTTAAATGTACTTTTCGGAAAAAATTCAAAAAAATGTTTAAAATTTTTTTTTTGTAATTTTTCAGTTTTTCGAGATTTTTCGAATTTCGCCCTTTTTTTCTTTTTTTCTCATAAAAACTTCAATAAATTCTGCAATCATACCCACTAATCCCGGAGTGGGCCGTGAATTTTTTTTTTATTTAATTGAAAAGTACATTTAAAAAACTATTAAAAAAAAAAATGATCCCAAACGGTCAATTTTTGAAAAAGTTATAGCATTTTGAAAAAAAAACACCGTTTTCCAACTCAAGATAAGTTTTAAATATTTTGAAAAAAAACGGTGTTTTTTTCAAAATGCTATAACTTTTTCAAAAATTTACCCTTTGGGATCATTTCTTTTTTTTTTAAATATGTTTTTAAATGTACTTTTCGGAAAAAATACAAAAAAAATTTTAAAGTTTTTTTGTCAATTAAATAAAAAAAAAAAAATTCTCGGCCCACTCCGGGATTAGTGGGGATGATTGCAGAATTGATTGAAGTTTTTTATGAGAAAAAAAGGGCGAAATTCGAAAAATCTCGAAAAACTGAAAAATTACACAGAAAAAAACTTTAAAAATATTTTTGAATTTTTTCCGAAAAGTACATTTAAAAACAAATTAAAAAAAAAAAAAAGATCCTACACGGTCAATTTTTGAAAAAGTTATAGCATTTTGAAAACAAAAACGGTGTTTTTTAAAAATTCATAACTTTTTTTGAGTTGGATGAAAAAATTTGAAAAACTTCTGAAAAACGTCTTTCGTAAGCTAGAAAAAGAAGAAAAACTTTCAGCCAATTCTAAAGGGGTCGGGTTCAAAATTGGTCGAAATGGGATGGAATACCCCATATTCGTATGTATGTATGTATGTATTTAACGTTTGGTTGTTGCAAGAACACGTGAACATGTGTATGCACATATATACAAATTAGTGAGCATAAAAATTTCCCGCTCTATTCACCCAACGTTTTTATCGATTGGCTGTTGACAGTTGGCTCAACGTATCGTTTCAAAAGCACAATTTCTTTCATTCAGCTGATAACTGATCACACTGGATCACAAATAGTACCCTACTGGTACATATGTGTTAGTATTCGCTAACTAATGCGGCAGTTACCCACCGACGTGTGCCGTACGTAAGGACGTTTGTCGTACGAAGCACGTTTGACCGAACTCTCAAGCCCGTAGGAATCAATGTGTGCGTCTGTGTACATGTACATAACATATTTGTGTGTGTATTGTTTACAGATAAGCACTGTTGCCATTGACCATTTTGCATGTATGCTTATGGAAACATCAACTTTTTCCAATTTAATTTTTGATATTGTAAAAGGCCGGAATACATATTAAATAAGGATAAATAGATTAAATATTTATAATCAGCACTTTTACATAATTATTTCGAATTATTTCCACAATTTTTCAAATTTTAATTAGGCTTTTTTGCATAAAATTGCAAACGGTCAAAAATTAGCGCACGAAAGTTTACTAGGCAACTCTGTCTAGTGAGAGAGCGATCAGCTGACACGTTCTTACGGAAAAAATCAAAATTGTTTTGATTTCTACGTTCCGGGCTACGTACGTACGGGCGTTGCACGTCGGTGAGTTTTCGTTTACATTGCACACTCATAAGATAGGTCGTGTCAGCTGACACGTTTTTTCTACGTACGTTCGTGGGTAACTGCCGCATAACTGATATACGAGTACAAACACATATGTACCAGTAGGGTACTTAAGTATTAAATGGATATATTTACTTGAATGCTTATAACTTTTGTATTAGTCCATCGATTTTGTTGAATGAAAGTTTATTTTTTTGTAATAAAAGAGAGCTTAGAGAGAAAATGAAAAAAATCTGCAAAAACTAACTAACTGATATACGAATACTAACACATATGTACCAGTAGGGTACTTAAGTATTAAATGGAAATATTTATATGACTGCTTATAACATTTATATTAGTCCATCGATTTTGTTGAGTGAAATTTATTTTTTTGTAAAAGAACAGAGCTTAGAGAGAAAAGAACAAATCTGCAAAAAAATAAAAAGTTTTCGTGATCCTTCCTCGCAAAATACAAATTTTTTTATATTTTTACAAAAAAAAAAAAAAAAATAATGGAAAAATCGGTAATGATTGTTCGTTATAGTTGAATCTGCAGGGCCTGGCAAAAAGTGTTGTATGCACAGTTTATAGAAAATTTTATTACCTTTTAAAAGCTTTAAACAGTTTTGGAATTGCTCAATTTGTTCTTGAGATATATATGATTAAGTGGGCCCATTTTTTTTGTTTTTGGAAAAAACCGTTATTCGTAAATATCTCAAAAACGTTGCCATATAATTAAAAATAACCTTGATTTTCGAAATCAGGGGGTGATTTTACATAGTAATTTCATAATGGTGTCTCTGGTGCATTTTGGCTGTAAACCAGTGTTATTAGCAAGATCAATTAATTGATGGAACAAAAAACAATGATCAGATTGATGTTAGTAATATAATACACTCAGAATTAGCAAAACAGGAGGTCTTCCAAAAGAACTAGAAATATTTGTTGGTGCTAAAGTTATGTTGAGATCTAACGTTGACGTTGCTAAGGGACTTGTAAATGGAGCAATAGGTCACATCACTGAAATTATATGGCCATATCACAGACGTGCTCAACTATACCATAACGATATACCGTCGGTTCGCGTAGACTTTTAACACGATGGCGTTCATATAATACAACCTTAATCAGTTCAATTTCCTTCTAAATTGAATCACGGCACAGGTGAAAGAAGAATGCTCCCGATTATCTTGTCTTGGGCTTCAACTGTGCACAAAATGCAGGGTACTACTGTAGATCATGCTGTTATTTATCTAGGCTGCAAATTATTTGCTGCTGGTCAAGCTTATGTGGCTTTAAGCCGAGTTAGGTCTTTAGCAGGACTTCGAATCGAAGAACTCGACTGTTCAAAGTTGACTTCGAAGAAACCTTGTAAAAAAGCTTTTCTAAGAACAAGCTTTTATTACCTGTTAATAAAATGAATTAAAAAGTAAAAAATAAAATAAAAATAAAACTTTTTTAAAAATAAGCTTTTATTATTGGTTAATAAAATTAACTAAAAAGTAAAAAAAATTGACTGTAAAGAAATATAACACTTTATAAGTTCATTGTAAGCTTTAACGATAATTAGGCTTTTTCGTCTGCGACAAAAGAATTCTATATTGTACATAATTATATATTTTTAACATTAAAACTTTACACCTAAATTATTAAACCGTACAGTTTATATCACAGTTCTAATTGTTCTAATAAAAGCGTGTTAAATTTTGATGGTATAATTAAGAACATTTAGGACCTCCTTTTCTTGCTATCACAATGTAACACGCCTTTATTAGCTTATTTTTAAAAAAGTTGTTTTTCTTTAATTTTATTTACTTGCTGAAGTTCATTAGTGGTAACATTTGTATCCTTTTTGCTTCTTTTGAACGAAAATGAGTTCAGAATAGAACCATATATGTATTATTGCGTAGCCTTATAACACTACTAACCACACAAAGCAAACAACAACAGCGTTTCAAGTGCACAGCTGGGTATGTAATCTTCGGTTTCACCTGACCTTAAACGTCCTTACTTGTTTGTTTTTGCTTCCATTTGTAAATTTTTGCCGAACGCCTTTTATGTACATACATATGTAGAACAGTAATATTCGGCCGTTCATGCACTTTATGAATGAAAATTTAGGCAGTTAAAGACATATGTTGTACTATATATATATGTATAGCACCTTGCTGATAACCACCACCAACGTCATAATTATTACATTTAGCAGCAGCGTCATTAAATGCCAACAGCGACATATCCAACAAGAAGACGTCGTTATTACTGTTTTTCCCTCGATACTTTGTTGACGTATTTTATTCTATCACAAACATGTTGCCTTTTGACTACATTGACACAGCTAACTTTATTGCCGTCATTAGATATTTGGTTGTAGCGGAGATATTCGATGGTCTGTTGTTCGATTACGTTGAAAAACAGAACTGATCGAATATTTCGAGTTTGTTCTTAAATATTGTACGTTTTATTTTTATACTCAGTTGAGCAGAGCTCACAGAGTATATTAAGTTTGATTGGATAACGGTTGGTTGTACATATATAAAGGAATCGAGATAGATATAGACTTCCATATATCAAAATCATCAGGATCGAAAAAAATTTGATTGAGCCATGTCCGTCCGTACGTCCGTTCGTCCGTCCGTCCGTTAACACGATAACTTGAGTAAATTTTGAGGTATCTTGATGAAATTTTGTATTTAGGTTCCTGAGCACTCATCTCATATCGCTATTTAAAATGAACGATATCGGACTATAACAACGCCCACTTTTTCGATATCGAAAATTTCGAAAAACGGAAAAAGTGCGATAATTCATTACCAAAGACAGATAAAGCGATGAAACTTGGTAGGTGGGTTGAACTTATGACTCAGAATAGAAAATTAGTAAAATTTTGGACAATGGGCGTGGCACCGCCTACTTTTAAAAGAAGGTAATTTAAAATTTTGCAAGCTGTAATTTGGCAGTCGTTGAAGATATCATGATGAAATTTGCAGGAACGTTACTCCTATTACTATATATACGCTTAAAAAAAATTAGCAAATTCGGAGAAGGACCACGCCCACTTTAAAAAAAAAATTTTTAAATAAAATTTTAACAAAAAGTTTAATATCTGTACAGTATATAAGTAAATTATGTCAACATTCAACGCCAGTAATTATATGGTGCAACAAAATACAAAAATAAAAGAAAATTTCAAAATGGGCGTGGCTCCGCCCTTTTTCATTTAATTCGTCTAGGATACTTTTAATGCCATAAGTCGAACAAAAATTTACCAATCCTTTTGAAATTTGGTAGGGGCATAGATTTTATGACGTTAACTCTTTTCTGAGAAAATGGGCGAAATCGGTTGAAGCCACGCCCAGTTTTTATACACAGTCGGCCGTCTGTCCTTCCGCATGGCCCTTAACACGATAACTTGAGCAAAAATCGACATATCTTTGCTGAACTTAGTTCACGTACTTACCTGAACTCACTTTATCTTGGTATAGAAAATGAACGAAATCCGACTATGACCACGCCCACTTTTTCGATATCGAAAATTACGAGAAATGCCATAATTCTAAACCAAATACGAAAAAAGGGATGAAACATGGTAATTGGATTGGTTTATTGACGCGAAATATAACTTTAGAAAAAACTTTGTAAAATAGTTGTGACACCTACCATATTAAGTAGAAGAAAATGAAAAGTTCTGCAGTGCGAAATAAAAAACCCTTGAAATCTTGGCAGGTATTACATATATAAATAAATTAGCGGTATCCAACAGATGATGTTCTGGGTCACCCTGGTCCACATTTGGACGATATCTGGAAATTGCCTTCACATATACAACCACCACCACTCCCTTTTAAAACTTTCATTAATACCTTTAATTTGATACCCATATCGTACAAACTCATTCTAGAGTCACCCCTGGTCCACCTTTATGGCAATATCTCGAAAATGCGTCCACCTATAGAACGAAGACCCACTCCCTTTTAAAAATACTCATTAACACCTTTCATTTGATACCCATATCTTACAAACAAAGTCTAAGTTGCGATACCTCGAAAAGGCGTCCACCTATAGAACTAAGGCCCACTCCCTTTCAAAACACTCATTAACTCCTTTCCTTTGATACCCATATTGTACAAACACATTCTAGAGTCACCCCTGGTCCACCTTTATGGCGATATTTCGAAACGGCTTCCACCTATAGAACTAAGGCCCACTCCCTTTTAAAATACTCATTAACATCTTTCGTTTGATACCAATATTGTACAAACGCATTCTAGAGTCACCCCTGGTCCACCTTTATGGCGATATCTCTGAAAAGGCGACCACCTATACAACTACCACCACTCCCTTTTAAAACCCTCATCAATACCTTTAATTTGATATCCATATCGTACAAACAAACTCTAGGGTCACCCCTGGTCCACCTTTATGGCGATATCTCGAAACGGCGTCCACCTATGGAACTAAGGATCACTCCCTTTAAAATACTCATTAACACCTTTCTTTTGATACCCATATTGTACAAACAAATTCTAGGGTCACCCCTGGTCCACCTTTATGGCGATATCTCGAAACGGCGTCCACCTATGGAACTAAGGATCACTCCCTTTAAAATACTCATTAACACCTTTCATTTGATACCCATATCGTGCAAACAAATTCTAGAGACAACCCTGATCCACCTTTATGGCGATATCCCTAAATGGCGTCCACCTATAGAACTATGGCCCACTCCCTCATAAAATACTCTTTAGTGCCTTTCATTTGATAGAAATGTCATACAAACACATTCCAGGGTTTCCCTCGGTTCATTTTCCTACATGGTTATTTTCACTTATGTTGTCACCGTAGCTCTCAACTGAGTATGTAATGTTCGGTTACACCCGAACTTAACCTTCTTTACGTGTTAAACTTTGAATGCTTAAAGTGTTTTTCTTTAGTTATAAAAAGAGGTAATAATATCTTGATTACTTTACTGTGTCCCTATTTAAACGCTTCAACGAATCGAGTTAAATAAGACTTCCATATATCATTAAAAACAAGACATATGTGGTACATGGCACATCTGCGTATACGTATTTTTTTCTGAATACTTCATACAAGATAAATATAGCTTAAAAAAACTAGGCATGCTTAACCAACGAACCGATATCATTTCGTTACCATAATCAACGTTAATAAACGAAACAAAGTTTGTTTATTGACTTTGTTTCGTTTATTAACGTTAATTATCGTAACGAAATGATATCGGCTCGTTGGTTAAGCATGCCTGAAAAAACTAAAAACGCGTCGTAGCACAGAGGTTAGTGTATCCGCTCTTTATCACAACCCGTTTCGTAGCGAGTTATTTAAGCACTGCCGCGAGTCTTCAATAATTGCCGTTAGATGGGTCTAACTCTTCTTTGCGCGCCTAGCCTAGAGAGTTACAAAAAATACGCATACGAAAGTGAAGCTTATATAAGCGTGTTAATAAAAGTTGAGCTGCGATTATTCAAATAATCTAAATAAATAAATAATGCGAATAGTAAATTCGAATTCGATTATTATACGTACAAAAATCTCAACAAAAAAAAATTCTTAAATACAGCGTCAAATTCTGTCATACATAGATATAAGTATATTATAATTTTTTCGACAAACTATTTTTGGACTTCAAACACAAAGTATATTAATTTTGTTCGCATAACGGTGCTCTGAAACGGCATAAACTAATCGACATAGATATAGGCTTCTATATATCAAAATGATCTGGGGCGAAAAAAGAAATTCATTAAGCCACTTCCGTCCGTCCGTCCGTAAACACGATAAACAAACACTTTTTCGATATCGAAAATTTCGAAAAACCGAAAAAGTGCGATAATTCATTACCAAAGACGGATAAAGCGATGCTACTTGGTAGGTGCGTTGACCCTATGACGCAAAATAGAAAATTGGAAAAATTTTGGACAATGGGCGTGGCACCGCCCACTTTTAAAAGAAGGTAATTTAAAAGTTTTGCAAGCTGTAATTTGGCAGTCGTTGAAGATATCATGATGAAATTTGGCAAGAGCGTTACTCCTATTCCTATGTGTGTGCTAAATATAAATTAGCAAAATCGGATGACGAACACGCCCACTTTAAAAAAAAAAAATTTTTTTTAAATCAAATTTTAACAAAAATTGATTTTCTTTACAGTATATAAGTAAATTTTGTCAACATTCAACGCCGGTAAAGATATGGTGCAAATATAAAAATAAAAAGAAATTTCAAAATGGGCGTGGCTCCGCCCTTTTTCATTTAATTTGTCTACGATACTTTTAATGCGATAAGTCGAACAAAAATTTACCAATCCTTGTAAAATTTGGTAAGGGCATGGCTTCTATGACGGTAACTGTTTTTGTGAAAATGGGCGAAATCGGTTGAAGCTACGCCCAGTTTTTATACACAGACGACCGTCTATCCTTCCGCTCGGCCTTTAACACGATAACTTGAGCAAAAATCGATATATCTTCACTAAACTTAGTTCACGTACTTATCTGAACTCACTTTATCTTGGTAGTAAAAATAGGCGAAAACCGACTATGACCACGCCCACTTTTACGATATCTATAAATATAACTTTTGAAAAAACTTTGTAAAATGGGTGTGACACCTACCATATTAAGTAGAAGAAAATGAAAAAGTTCTGCAGGGCGAATCAAGAGCCCTTGGAATCATGGCAGGAGTACTGTTCGTGGTATTACATAAATAAATAAGTAAATATAAGGCGCGATAACCTCTGCAGAGATTTGAGGCCGAAATTCTCTTCCAATTTGCGTCGTGCTCCTTTTTAATTTTTCCTACAAATTGGCGGGACGGGACCTACTTCTTTTATGCCGACTCCGAACGGCATCTGCAAGGCTGATGAGTTTTCACTGAGAGCTTTTCATGGCAGAAATACACTCGGAGTGCTTGCCAAATACTGTCGACTGGAGACCACGCTTAGACAAATTTTCTTCTGATTGAAAAGAACTTGTTTATTAAAATTTGATGTTGCTTTGACCGGGGCATGAACCCAGGATCTACGGTGTGGTAGGCGGAGCACGTTACCATCACACCACTGCGGCCGCCGTGAAAGTTTAGAAAATTGATATTCATTAAATATATGGCACCTACGTTTAATAACCACATTTCATCATGTGGAACTTGCCTGAGAGATGTAAGTGTAATTAGATAAAACCGCGGTTACTTTTATATAAGCGATTTTTAAAAGGATCTCAGACGAATATATAGGGCAATATCTTTGCCAAAGCTAGCTTCCAAAGCGTTATAATAACCAAAAATTTGAAAAATTAAAAACCCTTGACAGTTTTCATGTTTCTGAAGCCATAAGTCAAACAAGAATTAAATTATTATTCGGAAATCAGACTGCAGATAATAAAAATATCTATTCTCTATCTATTTTTCTATTTAGTGTAAAAAAACTGAAACCAAATGAGCTCTACGTTAATAAATGACGGTTTAGAACAAAAAAAAAAAAAAGAAATAAATATCCACGACCACTGTGCATAACCCCAGCGGGTTAGGGGGTCAGAATATACCCGCGGTAGGTATGCCTGTCGTAAGAGGCGACTAAAATCCGGCAAAGGACCATCATATCAATAACACTCCCCAAAGCCTTCGGGGAGAAACCTTATCGCTACAACAACAACAACAACAACCACTGTGCATAATTATTAGTGAGAAGCACCTATTTTAAGGGTAAAGTTATTTACAAGATTCAGAATTTCTACGCCAAGGTGAAGTTTTCTAGCTACCTTATCCCACCAAAAAATACCCGTAAAAAGCGATACCTATGCTTTATTGGGAGTTATTCGCAAATAGCTATTTAAAAGCAGTGCTACAAGGACAATATTCCGCGACCTGGAAGATTTCTTTATAATTTTAATATTTGAAATTTTCATTTCAGAATTTCCAAAATGAGGCTTTCGAAGGATCTTAAATGCGTTCCTGCTAAAACCAGGTATCACTGAATATGAACCACAGTCTCTCAGGTCGTTTTGTTTTTACAGCCCCTACAATGGTATTTTCGCAGAATAGCCCATGTTTTCTGCAGGTACTTTGCAATAGTCTCTCCAGGTGGCTGCCCAAATAGAAGCTTTAACATTTTTGTTAAGTAGAATCGGTATGCCTTTCGCGACGTTGCAATGGGTTGGTTATTTCTGATACCTGTCGTAGACAGGCGCTACCAATTATCAAATATATTCAGAAACGTCTTATTTTTTTTTTTTATACTTCAAAGTTATTAATTGTAGGAAAAGCCCTTTGCCATAGTGACATGACTGCCAAGCCATAGTTTTTGGCGCATTTATTAAAGCCAATAACATAAACATCAGCATATGCCGGCAACTGCACCTAAAAAACAAGCTTCGATCGGTCACTACCGGTGTGTCGTACGAAGCCAATTTACCGCCCCCTCCGACATATTTTTGTGTGCACCCACTTATCGAATTTTTTATACTCAGTTGAGCAGAGCTCACAGAGTATATTAAGTTTGATTGGATAACGGTTGGTTGTACATATATAAAGGAATCGAGATAGATATAGACTTCCATATATCAAAATAATCAGGATCGAAAAAAAATTTGATTGAGCCATGTCCGTCCGTCCGTCCGTCCGTTAACACGATAACTTGAGTAAATTTTGAGGTATCTTGATGAAATTTGGTATGTAGGTTCCTGAGCACTTATCTCAGATCGCTATTTGAAATGAACGATATCGGACTATAACCACGCCCACTTTTTCGATATCGAAAATTTCGAAAAACCGAAAAAGTGCGATAATTCATTACAAAAGACAGATAAAGCGACGAAACTTGGTAGATGAGTTGAACTTATGACGCAAAATAGAAAATTATTAAAATTTTGGACAATGGGCGTGGCACCGCCAACTTTTAAAAGAAGGTAATTTAAAATTTTGCAAGCTGTAATTCGGCAGTCGTTGAAGATATCATGATGAAATTTGGCGGAAACGTTACCCCTATTACTATATGTACGCTTAATAAAAATTAGCAAAATCGGAGAAGGCCCACGCCCACTTTAAAAAAAAAATTTTTTTTTAAGTAAAATTTTAACAAAAAATTTAATATCTTTACAGTATATAAGTAAATTATGTCAACATTCAACTCCAGTAATGATATGGTACAACAAAATACAAAAATAAAAGAAAATTTCAAAATGGGCGTGGCTACGCCGTTTTTCATTTAATTTGTCTACGATACTTTTAACGCCATAAGTCGAACAAAAATTAACCAATCCTTTTGAACGTTAACTGTTTTCTGTGAAAATGGGCGAAATCGGTTAATGCCACGCCCAGTTTTTATACACAGTCGTCCGTCTGTCCTTCCGCATGTCCGTTAACGCGATAACTTGAGCAAACGATATATCTTAACTAAACTTAGTTCACGTACTTATCTGAAGTCCCTTTATCTTGGTGTAAAATATGGCCGAAATCCGACTATGACAACGCCCACTTTTCCAATATCGAAAATTACGAAAAATTAAAAAATGCCATAATTCTATACCAAATACGAAAAAAGGGATGAAACATGGTAAGGTTGTTTTATTGACGCGAAATATAACTTTAGAAAAAACTTTATAAAATGGTTGTGACACCTACCATATTAAGTAGAAGAAAAAGAAAAAGTTCTGCAAGGCGAAATAAAAAACCCTTAAAATCTTGGCAGGTATTACATATATAAATAAATTAGCGGTATCCAACAGATGATGTTCTGGGTCACCCTGGTCCACATTTGGTCGATATCTGGAAATTGCCTTCACATATACAACCACCACCACTCCCTTTTAAAACTTGCATTAATACCTTTAATTTGATACCCATATCGTACAAACTCATTCTAGAGTCACCCCTGGTCCACCTTTATGGCAATATCTCGAAAATGCGTCCACCTATAGAATTAACCCTCACGCCCTTTTAAAATACTCATTAACACCTTTCATTTGATACAAACATATTCTAAAGTCACCCCTGGTCCACCTTTATGGCGATATCTCGAAAAGGCGAACACCTATAGAACGAAGGCCCACTCCCTTTTAAAATACACATTAACTCCTTTCTTTTGATACCCATATTGTACAAACAAAGTCTAGAGTCAACCCTGGTCCTCCTTTATTGCGATACCCCGAAAAGGCGACCACCTATAGAACTAAAGCCCACTCCCTTTTAAAATACTCATTAACTCCTTTCGTTTGATAGCCATACTGCACAAACGAATTCTAGAGTCTCCCCTGGCCCACCTTTATGGCGATATCGCGAAACGGCATCCACCTATGGAACTAAGGATTACTCCCTTTTAAAAAACTCATTAACACCTTTCTTTTGATACCCATATTGTACAAACAAATTCTAGGGTCACCCCTGCTCCACCTTTATGGCGATATATCGAAACGGCGTCCACCTATGGAACAAAGGATTACTCCCTTTTAAAATACTCATTAACACCTTTCTTTTGATACCCATATTGCACAAACAAATTCTAGGGTCACCCCTGGTCCACCTTTATGGCGATATCTCGAAAATGTGACCACCTATACAACAACCACCACTCTCTTTTAAAACCCTCATTAATACCTTTAATTTGATACCCATATCGTACAAACACATTCTAGAGTCACCCCTGGTCCACCTTTATGGCGATATTTCGAAACGGCGTCCACCTATATAACTAAGGCCCACTCCCTTTTAAAATACTCATTAACACCTTTCGTTTGATGCCCATATTGTACAAACAAATTCTAAGGTCACCCCTGGTCCACCTTTATGGCGATACCTCGAAACGGCGTCCACCTATGGAACTAAGGATTACTCCCTTTTAAAACACTCATTAACACCTTTCTTTTGATACCCATATTGCACAAACAAGAGTCACCCCTGGTCCACATTTATGACGATATCTCGAAACGTCGTCCACCTATGGAACTAAGGATTACCCCCTTTTAAAATACTCATTAACACCTTTCATTTGATACCGATATCGTACAAACGCATTCTAGAGTCACCCCTGGTCCACCTTTATGGCGATATCTCGAAAAGGCGACCACCTATACAACAACCACCACTCCCTTTTAAAACCCTCATTAATACCTTTAGTTTGATACCCATATCGTACAAACAAATTCTAGGGTCACCCCTGGTCCACCTTTGTGGCGATATCTCGAAACGGCGTCCACCTATGGAACTAAGGATTACTCCCTTTTAAAATACTCATTAACACCTTTCATTTGATACCCATATGGTACAAACGCATTCTAGAGTCAACCCTGATCCACCTTTATGGCTGTATCCCTAAATAGCGTCCACCTATAGAACTATGGCCCACTCCCTCATAAAATACTCTTTAATGCCTTTCATTTGATACACATGTCATACAAACACATTCCAGGGTTTCCCTCGGTTCATTTTCCTACATGGTTATTTTCCCTTATGTTGTCACCATAGCTCTCAACTGAGTATGTAATGTTCGGTTACACCCGAACTTAACCTTCCTTACTTGTTTGTTATGATTTTTTTGTACTTTCACCTTTATTGTTTGTTGCTGATGGCAGCACGCAGTTTCCACCCACACTATAACAACAAATACATACGCACACTGCTAGAGGCATAACATCATCATTGTATACGTATGTATGTAATTATAAACATGTGTATGTATATCTGTTTGGCAGCTTTCCCGCGCACATTTTCTTTTGCTGTGTTTACTTCTTTCATCGGTTTAACGTAAGCGTTCCGATTTCTTTTTACCTGTTCGGCAGCAGTGTTTCTTGGTGTCTTTTGGGAAAAGCACATCCTAGGTTTTTCATCGTTTTTATTTTCGTCTTCAGCTTCGCACTTTTTTTTGCTCATTTTGCTTTCGCTAGAACTTCTTACGGTTGTTCGCCGATACATTTCATGGCCCATACTCAGAACACTGGCGCTTAACACCCACCCTGGAAACCGCCCCACGCTTGCTTTCTGCCGAATACTTGGCGCTAGTCCATCGTATTTGGCTGCCTGTTGCGCCATTGATACTACATTCATACATTTATACGATTGCTGTTGGTGGCGTCGCCACGGCAGCTGCTGATTTTGTCGTTTTTATTCTGCTCACTTTTAGTATCAATGATGGTTTTCCAATTTCACTTTTACCGGCTGGCCGATAGTAGCGACTTGTTGGCTCGGCAGCTCGACAGCGGTTATCTCGCGGTAGTTGTTCGTCCAGCGTTTTTTGGATTTTTAATATTTGAATGTTTTTTATATTAACGTGCTAGTGATATTCGTGGAGCACCGCTAAAATCAAGAACAAAAGATTTTAATTTAGCCAAACCAAAAAAATTATATCTTTTTTTAGTGTTAATAGATTTTATTAAAAACATCGAAAACATAGAAACATTTCCCGCCGGTAAATCTGAGTATGGTACAAATGTAAAAACAGTGGAAACTTCATTTTATCGAAACACGTAAAAAGGTTTAAAAATTAAGTGTTTTAAATTGCTACTCTATAAATAATATAATATAAAAATATGCATATGTGTAAACTGTTAATTAATTGAGTCAATTTGTCATTTGATACAAATATTCTCAGAAACATTTTTTTCCAAATGCGAAGTTTTTGGAGATATTTGGAAATGGGTATAAGTAGTGTAATATCCAACACGTAGTAAAAATGAAGTTGCCACAAAAAATAAGCTACAACTTTTTTCGATAAGTGAACCGCTAAAATTTGTGTTAAATATAGGTGCGATGAAATTTTTGCGATTAATAGGCGTTAATACAGCATTTTCAGATCACTTTAAACTTCTTCATGTCAAAGGAAAATTTGTTTCAATTCAAGTGAAACTTTTTTCAAATAAAATCAAAATTTTTTTCAAATCAAATAATTTTTTTTTTTTACAAATGAAACTATTTTCAAATCAAATGAAACTTTTTTCAGATGAAATGAAACTTTTTTAAAATCAATTGAAACTTGTTTCAAATCAAATAAAACTTCATTCACTTCAAGCGAAACTATTTGCTGGCTTATAAGATCTACAGGTTTTGAGCCTTGCTTTAAATGCCATAAACTATTGTGCTATTAAAAGTTTACTGTTTTAGCTTCACTTATCGGCTTCTGAGTGGGATCCGATTCTCAAAAACGCCCTATCTCAGAAATTTTTGAAACACACTATGTCTCACATTTTGTTTGAGGAACGCCTTAGTTCTAACTTCTGTTCAAACACTCCCTGCCTCAGAATTTGTATCAAAAACGGGTTATATGAGCATAGGGCGATTATAAAAAGTTCTGAGATAGAGCGTTCTGCAACCGAATTCTGAGATGGGCCTGTTTTGAAGTAAAATCGGATGGGGGGTTTTAAGTTGACTTGTTATTGTGATGACTGCAAAATCTTTAAAACCTGAAAATGAGATAATGAGCTATTACTCGTAATAAAGTCGAGATAACTGTGATTGTTGTCAGTGAGTAAAAATAAAGACCCGGATTTTGAGTGGGGGCTTAAACTGTGAATTTTAATGGAACGGCCTAAGTGTTAGGAGTAAACTTAATTCCACCTTAAACTCACGCTGACAACTGGGCATTCGGTGAGACGGTATGACTTCAATAAAGTTAATTAATAATTATTGTCTATTTTTGGAAAATGTTGGTAAATAATAAAAAAGACTATAACCATAAAATATTGGTAACTACTTGAACATATAAAGCCAAAAAGTTTCATTTGGTTTGAAAAAAGATTCACTTGATTCAAAAAAGTTTCATTTGACTTCGAAATGCTATACTTGTAGAAACATTTAAATAAGTGCATTTATGATTTTTATAGTTCATGAAAAGTCTCAAGCCAAAATATAAATAAACTCGGAATTATGAAAACTTATATCACACTTAAGATAGTTGGAAGCAATTAAACTCTGACCAGCTTTAAGGCGTATAGTTTTATAGCTACTATTAATGAGATTTTCCAAGGTATTGGCAAATTTTCTGCAAAGCTTTTCATGGCCAGATCGAGTGCTTAAGCTGCCAATAAGCCAGTCGGCCTTTATTTTTGTTCATACGTTGGAAACATGTTCCCGTCAGTTGAATGATACAAATTTTGTTTTTTCTATTGTAATGAAAGCAGGCTTCAATCTGTCAATAGAGATATTTCAAACTTCGATCTCCAACCAAAATAGTATAGAACTTGGGAAAACGTTTTTTAATTTCAAATGGTCCGTCGTAAGGTGGTGTGAGTGATGAACGTATTTTAGCCACACGAATAAACACATGCGTCACATTATTTAATTTTCCATTAACAAACGGTTTTGTAGTCGAATGATGAGCTGCGTCTGCAGGTCGGATGGTTTTGATTAGCTGAGTAAATTCCTTAACAAACTCTTCCTGTGGTTTGAAATAACTATCGATAAACATTTCGCCAGGTAATTTAAGTACAGTTCCGTAAACCATTTGCGATGGACTTGATCCGATGTCTGGCTTGAATGTTGATCTTAATCCCAACAGGACAATCGGTAAATGCTCAGTTTATTTTAACCCATTAAAACACATTAACGAAGCTTTCAAAGTTCAATAATTCCGTTAGACTGAGGATGGTAAGCGGTGGTACGAAGATGATCAATGCCACCTGGTATAACGATCAATGATTGTAAGCAATATTGAAACCATTTGATGGTGGCAGTGGACCAATAAGATCTATATTGATAAGTTCAAATCTTTGTGATGGCAGACAATATTTTCCAAACGGTGATGCAGGATGTTAACTAACCTTAGACCGTTGACATAGAATGCAGCCTTCTACAAACCTTGTTATATCTGATTGCATATGTGGCCATACAAAATGTTGAAAGTGGATCTGGCGCTGGTATGTGCAATATTGTGAAATTTCAATATAACCTTGTCCCTTAACGACTTCGGAACAAAAGGCCGCGCGGACTGTGTAGAAAAATCGCATAAAATTGGTTTTGAACAGTTTGGCAGCTGAATAGATTTAAGTTTTAGAGAAGTGGTAGAGGAGTTAAGAAAATTCTGTAATTCTGAACAATTTCGCTGAACATCTGCCACATGTTTTAAATTAATAACGTCGTGACCTGATTTTAAAGACTCGATGCGAGATAACGTATCCGTAGTTATATTTTTTCGCCTGGTACATATACGATACGAGTAGAAAACTGTCCGATGAAATCGAGATGCCTAATTTGACGTGAAGATGAAGAGTCATGTTTTTTAGCGAAAACAAATGAAAGGGGTTTATGATCAGTGCATATTTCAAAATTTCTGCCTTCCAATGCAAACCGAAAGTACTTAATACGAAGATAAATTGCAAGCAGTGCGCGGTCATAAGTGTTATACTTTTTTTGGGCATTCGAAAGTTTCTTGAAGAAAAAACCAAGAGGCTGAGTTAGCCCAGCATTAATCTGATGTAGAACAGCCCCGACAGCTATTTCACTTGCATCTGTGCATAAAACGATCTCCGAATCCAACTTGGGATATGCTAAATTAGTGCCTGTTTGCACGCATCAAAGTTTTGAAGAGTTTTCGAGTCCTATTTAATTGGAGTCTTGTCCTTCTTTTTTACCCTTTATTAAATCAATGAGAGGTTGTTGATGTTCAATAGCGCGAGGAATAAATCTTATATAAAAGTTTGTCATATTTAAAAATATTTTTAGCTCCATAGCAACTGTAGGAAGTGGATAATTTTTGATTACATCAATTTTTTTTGGACAGGGACGAATCCCTTCCGATGAGATGCCCTAAAAAAATTAGTTCACTTTTTCCAAACTCACACTTAGATGGATTAAGTGTTAACTGAAATTTTTGAAGTCGTTCAAAAACTTGTTGAAGATAGTTGATATGTTCAGAAGGTGATTCAGATGCGATGCAGATATCATCAAGATATGAAAATTCCAAGTCCAAATCTCTCAAAACTTCGTTCGTAAAGCGCTGGAAAGTTTGAGCAGCATTACAGAGACCGAATTTCATACGCGTAAACTCGAAAAGACCAAACGGAGTAATTATCGCTGTCTTCGGAATATCTTGCTCACGGATGGGTATTTGATTATATGCTCTATTCAAATATATTTTGCTAAAAATAGACTTACCGTACATTATGTTGCTGAAATCCTGGATATGGGGAAGTGGATACTTATCTGGGACGAACCATATGCAAGGGTGATGCATAAGGACTTTTTGATGGGCTGCAAATGCCAACTTTCGTGAGAAAGGCAAATTCTTCTTTTGCCGCTTTTCATCCGTGAGTCTTCGAGTTTTGGCAGTTCCAGGTGCTCCGCGAGTTTCAATCACATACGTTGTTGAAAACTCAACTGGTAGCGCAGCAATCTTATTGAGTTGAGTAATATCAGGAAATTTCGATAAAGGAACGGAATACCTGCACGATGAATCAAATGATTTTATTGGTATTGTTCCAATGTCACAAGCATGAAGACATCTTTTCTTTTAATTTGGTGAGATTGTCAATCAAAAGGGAATTTTTGACATCAATTAGTAAACCAAAATAATTGAGAAAGTCTACACCAATGATGTTGTGATTGGTTTATGCGATGACAAATTCCCACTGGAAAGACCGTCCCAAACCCAAATCAGTTGATAAATGAGCGGTTCCAAAAGTAGAAATAGCTGTGTTATTCGCTGCGTAAAGTTGAGATGAGGATGTTTTTGAATGTGAGATCTGAAACGAAGATGCACTGACTACGGAAACGTCTGCTCCAGTATCAATTAAAAACTTTCGTTCCGAGGATCCATATTTAACGAAGAGGAGAATAGATGAAGTGAGATGATTATTGTTGTTGACTAAATGTTGTGTTTTTTCATCTCTGGCGATGTTTGAAGCATACATCGCCAACCTATTCAGTTTTTTGATCTGAAAGATCACGGTGCTTTGCATTATGTTGCACTTTCCCCGAATTTGTTGTGATACCAGCAAACTTTAGATTCAGCTTCCTGAGAAAATGATTTTGATTGTCTTCGAGTGTTCGCTGAGCTTGATCGCTGTTGAACATCTTTTCCAAACGAGTTAACGAATTTTCAATTTTTGCCATGCGTTCGGATAAGGATCTGCTGTTGTCTCGAATGGCGCTAATATTCGAAGAGGAAGATTGAAAATCGATTTCAGCTATTTCATTCTTCTTAAGGTTGTCATTAATTTCGTCGGCTAGAAGAGCAAGATCTTCAATGGACATCATTGGACTGCTCTTAGCAATGCCATCGATAACCGCACACGCAGAAGTTGGCAGACGCTGCAACCAAAAATTCTTGATAAACTGCTGGTCTCTTGTTACGTTTGTACGTTGCAGCTGGGTTCGCATGTGGCTGGGTTTGTTATCTCCGAGCTAAATACCTGATACCAATTGCTTCAAGCGTGCGACAGACGATGAAGAAAACTTGGCTAAAATTGTATCTTTAAGCGCCCTAAATTTTTCGTTTGTAAGAGGATTTGTAATCACATCATATGCTTGATCATATAACCGCTCATCCAAATTGATGATTGTCCCATGAAACTTTTCATCATCTTGTTGTGATGATGGCAAAGAATTGATTCCTTGAAGCATAAAAAATTATTCTAAGCGACGAAACCATGATTCCACGTTATTGAGTTCATAGTCTTGTAATTTTGGAACGAGAACTTGAGTTGCGAATCCGCCTGCTTGATTTGAGTCTGCATTCACAACGTTGCTTGCATCAGATAATTCCTCTTCTGGATCTGCATTTTGATCTCTTGGAGCATTCAGTGCTCGTGCAACGCTGCGGGTCATTGGAGGAGATGTGAACATCACGTTGAACAAAGGAAAACGGAGATTAAATAATTAAAAGCTGATGACAATTCTCTTAAGGATCTTTGAATTGCCGAGGAAAGTTGTGTAGCTGGATAAAGCGTTCGGGGTCACCAATTATAGGATACGTATCCATATTAATTATTGCAAATATTCTGAAATCTTAAATCCAACTAACTTAATTTTTTCAATTTGAAATTACAAGCAAAAAGTAATTTGATCAAATTATAAAATTATTAAAAGAGAATAATAAGTTAAAAACCAACAGGTATCGCTACAGCTGTAAGCGCCCAATCTCACACAGTATTTCATCAAGAAGCATCTTGGAGAGGGAACAAGCATTATTTGAAATAGGAGGTTGCAGCAATCGATGAAGTTGTCCCAATCCGTTTTCAAAAAAGAATAGCGGAGTTCATGTCTTGGCAGCCATGTCACTGATGACAGATATAAATTCGAGACTGTGAAGGACTTGGTCTATTTGAGAACCAGTGTTTACAGCGAGAATAATGCCAGCTTCGAAATCAAATGGAAACAGTTCTCGCCAACAAGTGTTACCTGAGGTATTGCTCGGAACCATGGGCGATGTCGAGGGAAAAGTACACCGAAGACTTATAATCCAGTCCGTGATGTCCGAAAGTAATAAAGAGCTGTATGAGCTTTACGCCGCACAGTGGCATTTTTACATGATTCAGACGCGAAAAATTAATAACTCACTGAAAAAGGAATATATTTCATTCAAACCAAGTGTATTAGTTTGTATGCCTTACCCCCTTCAGTGAGGATAGGCGAAGGGCGGGTGGGTGGTTTGGGGGTTGGACCCCCTCCAAAAATTTTGAATTTACCCCAAACTAAAACTTTCTTATAGCCTTATCTTGTTCTTTTGTTCTCAATTGAACATAACTATATTTAAATTTCTTATCTTCTTCAAACCATGAAGAAAACTTTCCAAGAAAATGAACTTTGGTGTAATTCACTTGAATCCATCTCATACAAAGTTTGATAAAAAATTCGAACTTTTCTGTAGCATTCATCATACAATCCCTCGTCTCTATTTACTCACTCCCTAAAACAGTACACACGTGTCAAAAGGGGGGCCTACGGGGATGAATAATCATTTGAGTGTATTCAATGATATTGAATTATTTTAGAAATTCTAAAATTATTGTGGTACAGCGTGGTTCAAACTTTTGCAGGCTTTTCTTTTCATGGTTTTATGTATTTTCAGCACAAAAATAATACACATTAAAAACTCATAATTTCGTAAAAAAATACTCAACCAAAAAACCTTTGAACACTTGCAGAATAATATAATTACGTGTAGATTTTAAATAACCAAAAAATATTTTAGCTTTTGTTTCAGCACAAAGTTTTATTTAATTTTAAACCACTCGTTATTTCACTTCTGTAAATTGCACTACTTATCGCGTCGCAACAAATCACTGTTTAACAGCAGATTATGCAATGAAGAACAGTAATTATAAGAAATGATAATTACCGTTATATACTGTGGACATTTGAAGAACAAACTGCATTCAAATTTAAAAAAAAATTACTTGAAAATGTTTACTTTTTCGCGTCTAAACCAAGCAAAAATGCCACTGTGCGCCACGAAACTCCAAAGGCTTCACTGGCTAGGTCATGTTATGCGAATGGACGAAGACGCTCCGGCCAAATAAGTATTTAAATCACTGAGTTTGGAGAGGCAGGTGGAGGACGACTTGACCCACGCTAGTGTTTCCAATTGGGGTTATTTAAAGCGAAATAGGGATGATTGGCATGACTTGTTACGAAACGGCCGAAATCGCGTAGTAGGGTTAGCGCAAATGAATGATAATGATAATTCCAATCCGTTTAGGTGAAATTAAAGGGTAAGTCAGGGGTAGAAAGCGTGGGCAAATTGAAGTGCGTGCCTGCAAAATCTTTAATGATTTTATTTTTCTTGAATGTTTGCTTTTGATCTGTGTACAGCGCTTAAAAATACCAAAATGTAAGCTTTCGATATCAAAGTATTTTCGAAAGTATGTATGTATTCTGTTTTTAAATACTTTTTGTATTCTTTACTTGGTACTTTTATCATCACTGGGTGTGTACATTTCATACTTATATAATTTTAATAAAACAATGTAATAATAACAATGTAAATAAATGTTATGTTTAAAGACACAGAGTGAAAATTTCTAAAAGTGATCACCGAAAACGTCATAATTTATTTTTGAGCAATAAATATATTATTTGATAGCTATCGATAATACAAACAAATGCTCGTCTCCAATTTTTCCAAAAAATACTGTATCCTTAATTATCGCCATTTGAATTTTCTTTGTCCTATTTCTTAAGCTTTTTTAAGAATTAATGAGCTTAACACCGATAAATGATAATTGTTATTCAATTATTATTTTGGTTTTATTGGGAAAAATTGAAAAGAAGGAAATATTTACTGGCAATAAAACCAGAATAATAATTGAATAACAATTATCATTTATCGGTGTTAAGCTCATTAATTCTTAAAAAATCTTAAGTAAAATTGAACATTCCATTAAACATACAAACATTGTCCTTTTTCTTTTAAAGTTGAATAGCAGCCGATAGGCTCTACCGATTTTGACAATTCGGTAAAAGTTTACATCATTTCCAGTTTAAGTTCAGAAAATTACAATTCAAGTTCATAAATTTACAGTTCAAGTTCAGAATTTTCAATTCAAGTTCAGAAAATTGCAATTCAAGTTCATAAATTCCAATTTAAATTCGGAAATTTACAATTCAAATTCAGAAAATTACAATTCAAGTTCAGAAATTCCAATTTAAATTCAGAAATTTCCAATTCAAGTACAGAAAATTACAATTTAAATTCAGAAAATTGCAATTCAAGTTCAGAATTTTTAATTCATGTTCAGAAAATTTGTCGGGTATTTTTTTCATCCAATGGAAATAAAGGTATTTAAGATGGTAGATATGTGTTAAGGAAGCATTGGACATCTTAACTCGTTTAAATCAATTTTGCGAGATAGCGAAGAAAAAGCTCTCGCTCATAAGAAGCAATTGCAATGCCGTCCAGCTATATTCTTAGCGTCACAACCATTGATCTGCACTGAGTATGACATCAGTGATGATAAAGATATGACCACTTAAACATTCAACGGAGCGTCCACACTCCCGGAAATAACGTATAGGTACTGTCTGCATAGATCTTGGCTGTCAAAATATCTCAAATTATCCGCCATCATCATCATTCATCATGAATTGGAACTTAATCGCGATTTTGGCAGTTTCGTAACAAATCATGCCAACTTTCCCTGTTTCACGGTAACTCACCGCCATTGGTAGCACAATAAGAGGTCAAGTCTTCCTTCACCTTCGCAACTCTGTGGAGGTCTCACCCTTCCACTGCTTCCAAATTGCTGTTTCGACTGAAGTACTTTCTTGGCCGCAGCTCCCTCATGCACTTGTTGTAAAGAATTATCCTCCATTTGATTTCAACGTTCGAGATGTACACACCTTGAAGAAAACTTGGGGTACACTATATCCAAGCCACCATTTTGGCAACATGGTCAACGAAGCATCAACACTTCCGCAAGTAACATATAAGTATAAAACTAATTAAATAAAACAACTTTTGAAATTAACACCCAACTTATAAATTTCTGAATTCGAACTGTATTTTCTAAACTTGAAATGTAATTTTCTGGACTTGAATTGTAATTTTCTGAACTTGAATTGTATTTTTCTGAACTTGAAAATAAAATTTTGAACTTGAATTGTAATTTTCTGAACTTGAATTGTAGTTTTCTTAATTTAAATTGGCATTTATGAACTTGAATTGTAATTTTCTGAACTTGAATTGGAAAATCTGAACTTGAATTGTAACTTTCTGAATTTGAATTGTAAATTTCTGAATTTAAATTGGAAATTCTGAACTTGAATTGTAATTTTCTGAACTTGAGTTACAATTTTCTGAACTTGAATTGTTAATTCCTGAACTTAAACTGGAAAAGGTGTAGTTGAGGGGTCGATTTCTAATACGCTACCAAAAATATACAGAGACCTCAGTATTAATAATCCGAAGGTGGAAAAGAAAATATATTAAACAAAAACCGAAAAATTACCCCCGGTTCCCTCCGAAACAGGGGGTGGTATCCATGGTATTTTTGCGTAGAACACCTTTCTGCATTGGCGGCCTTCGGCCGCGCTTATAAAAAGTTACCCTGGGTGCGTCCAACACCGGTTTGGAGACCAAAACTATATCCGCGCAAAACGCTTATGTTTGCAATTTTTTTTGTGGGTACACAAAATTACAACAACCACATGCAAATAGCCAACTTCAACTGCAAATATCTCCCGGCAGAGATAAAAATTTTCTTTTCCGCCTCCGGATTATTGTTGTCGAGGTCAATACGCGTCTTTTGACAGCTCTCTCGATATTTGTGGTAGCGTATTAGCAGTCGACCCCTCAATTAGACTTTTACCGACAATTCAAACTTTAAGGGCACATTTCTTATAAAAAATAAATAAAAAAATGTAAGACGCGGTAACCACCGAAGAGCTTTAGGCCGAGCTCCTCTTCCAATTTGCGCCGTGCTCCTTTTTTAATTTTTCCTACAAATTGGCGGGATGGGACCTACTTGTTTTATGCCGACTGCGAACGGCATCTGCGAGGCAGATGAGATTTCACTGAGAGCTTTTCAATGCAGAAATACACTCGGAGTGCTTCCCAAACACTGTCGAGGGGCGACCCCCTTAGAAAAATTTTCTTCTAATTGAAAAATCTTATTTCTAAAATTTGGATGTTGCTTTGCCCGGGGTGTGAACACAGGGCATTCGATGTGATAGGCGGAGCGCGCTACCATCACACCACGGTGGTCACCATTTTTCATTTCTGTGAAATAAATTTCTATTTTTAAAATTTTTGAAAAACCGTGCAAAAAAAATTGTTCTGGGCCACATTTTTGCATGCAAGGAAAACCACATACGCAAAATTTTACTCTCTATGATATTCCGTTGAGAAAAAAATGGCCCGCAATATTGATGCTAGATATTTTCATTTCCACACATTGGACTTGAAGATTTTCCGTACAAAAATTTATTTTTCAAATACTTTAAGTATTGAACATTTTTTTATATTTGTTTTCTTTAGATATTTCATTTTTGTTCTGTAAAGTATTTGAAAAATAAAATTTCTCGACCTTTTGGGGGGGAAATGTCCCCTATTTTTCCAAAAATCTTTTTTTTTTTTCTAAAACATTTGGAATATGGTAACGAATTTTGGGAAATTCCGCCTTCTGCTAACGCTTGAATTGCTAAACTGTTGAATAAATCACTCCAATATTCTGTATTGCAAAATAGTATTTATTATACTACTTTGGGAGTAGTACAATTATACTTCGCAACTGATAGTGTGTTTAAATCAAACTGGTTACTGATTACTCAGCTTGCGCTACTTTTATACGCTCTGTTGCCTCGTCTGCATATTTCTCCAAATGTCTAAACGTTTCACCTTCTAGAACTCTTGTAGCTCAAGCTTGGCTAACAGCTTTATACGTTTATATTTGTAGTTTATAGCCATATGCGCATGTATGTGTGAGTAACTACTTCGGCTGATGACTTCATGTGTGTGCGTGTGAGATATCTCTTCGTCGCCTTCTACAAAAGTGTTGCTAGGTTTAGTATGTACATGTACATAAGAGGGGCTGCTTCATATTTTTCTTATTGCGTGATTATTTACTAACAGCTTAGTGATGCTAAAATTCTCCACAACATTGTAATGAATTTAGAGAAATTCCGCTTATTTGAAACCTTCTGCTAACGTTCGAATCGCTAAACTGTTGAATAAATCACTCCAATATTCTGTATTGTAAAATGGTCTTTATTATACTACTTTGGGAGTAGTACAATTATATTTCACTTCGCAACTGATAGCGTGTTTCAATCAAACTGAATCGTCATTCCTCAGCTTGCGCTGCTTTTATACTCTCTGTTGCCTTGTCTGTATACTTCTCCCAAGATATAGTTGTTTCGAGAACAGTTGCATGTCATGCTTGGTTAGTTACTAGCTATATACATGTACATCTGTAGTTCACGCCTCTCCCATAGCCATATACATGTATATGTGTGAGTAACTACTTCGGCGGATGACACATGTGTGTGTGTGAGGTATCTATTCGTTGCCTTGTACATAAGTTTGGCTGCTTTATTGTCGTTGTGCATTTATTTAATAACAGCTTAGTGATGCTAATATTCGTCACACTGCAGTCCTCCACTTAAGTCTGATCGCCCCGTTCAGACAAATCTCTCGATCCAACCGCTGCTAGCCTCTCGAAATGAACCACCCTTCTATGTCGTGGTTTCCCAATTGTTTTTATGCGGTAGATGGCATCACTGATCTTCATAACTTTGTACGGGCCTTCCCAACTGCACCAAAATTTGGATGGAACACCTTTCCGCTGATGAAGGTTGTATAACAGTACCAAATTTCCCTCCAAGACACTTTCCGAATTGTTCTTATTGTCGTACCTGTCTTTCATCTTACTGCCCATTATCCTAGTTCGTTGCCTCACACTCTGTTGTTTGGCCACTGGACTACGTCGAAAAGCTTGAGCTTGACAGATTCGCTTTGCATAATCAGTATCGTTCTGACATTTCACAACAGTAGTGCGCCCTTGCTTGAAAACACCCTTGCATTCTTTCTAGGAAATTCTTTCGTTCCCATTAGGGTTTGCCAATGCCACTGTTTTTCTCGCAGGTATCTTCGGTTTCGATTTCTTTGGCCAATTCATCCCATTAACCTTGGCCGGATCTATTGCCTTTGATTTTTGTGGTCTTTATCGAACCTCCTCCACCAGCACTCTCTTACTGCTGAACCGTTTCTCCAAACTGAAGTTAAGTGGCACATCCTTGTTCTTATAGCGCATAACCCTTCTTTGCATGTGGTCTTTGTCGAATCTCCTCCACCAGCAATCTCTTACTGCTGAACCCTTTCTCCAAAGTTAAGTGGCACATCCTTGTGCTTATAGCGCATAAGCCTCCTTTGCCTGTCGATTCTGATGCCATGGTCAACCAAGAAGTCCACTCCCAATATGACTTCATCAACGATCTCCGCCACAACGAATTTGTGCAAAACCGTGACCTTTCCAATTAAGACCTCATGTACCATTTCTCCTTTTACTTGGTTATTCTCGCCAGTAATCGTACGCAATCTTGCTCCAGGTAAAGGTTTTACTCTCCTGTTGACCAAGTCAGATCGGATTAAGGAATGAGATGCCCCCGTATCTATAGTCAGTAACCACGCTCCTTGCCATCCACATTTCCCCTGACGGTAAGACTACTCGATTTTCTTCCGATATGCGAGATAGATATCACAAGACATTCAATAGCTGGGGCAAGTTCTCGATCTTTACATCTGACTCGCTCTTGCTCATCTCTTCCAGCTTTGTACTTAAAACCACCCATGCTGTTGGAACCACTAGGGTCAAGACCGCAATGATGTGAAATGTGACCGTTTATAAAGCTCTGGATTTTTATCCTATCGGTGTATTCCACGGGTGCGTCCGCATGTGCCAGATGCAACTCAATTTGGTATATCTGTTTTCTATGCTCGCTTCCATAAAGTCTCTCGACAGCGGTTATCAATGCTTCATAAGTGTTCCGTTCGTACTCTGGAACAGTCTGTAGGATTTCAGCTGCAGGCCCTTTCAATGCCACGAACAGTGCAGCAACTTTATTTTCAGCATTCCAGTTGTTCACAGCTGACGTCTTCTCAACATGAAGCTTAAATACCTGGAAAGAAATAGACCCGTCAAAAGATGGAGTTTTTACCTTCGGATTGCTTGATGAAACAGCTGGGCGATTTAGTTGCAGCTCCTGTATACGACCTCTCAATGTCTCAATCTCGGCATCGATCTTGTCCTCGAGTTGTAAAATATTTGTATCCTGTGCCTCCACCTTCGATGATACCCTTATCTGCTGCGCCTCCAGCTGCGAGGATATGCGAGCCTCTTGTGCTTTCAACTGCTCAGCCAACTGAGATGTCATATATGTCTTCTTTTCTTCGAGTTGTGACGCCATATATGCCTTCCTTTCTTCCGAGGATATGCGAGCCTCTTGTGCTTTCAACTGCTCAGCCAACTGAGATGTTACATATGTCTTCTATTCTTCCAGCTGTGATGCCATATATGTTTTTTTTCTTCCAGTTGAGATGTTATACGTGTCTCCCGCGATTCCAGTTGGGATGCCTTATATGTCTTCTGAGATTTCAGTTGAGGAGATGCCACTGTCGATGTTTGAGCAGATATTGCAGCCAATATCATGTTCAAGTCTGTGCTCGTAACTGTCTGCGATGTTTCGTTTTTCTCTTCGACTTTTGTTGTTGTCTCGTCCCCATTAGGATGAAAGACATACTCGTCCACATTAATTCCTTCCGACTACATTACCTCTCGTAGCCGTGCTTGAAGTTCGATCTTATTGCCGGTTGTATTCAATCCACGGTTCTCCAACTCCTTCTTCAGTTACTGGATCTTTAATTCACTTAACTTTGCCATATCCAAGTTGTATTCGAAATCTTTGAAATTTTTTCAACAATCCCACTTCTGACACCAATGGTAACGAATTTAGGGAAATTTCGCTTATTTCAAACATTCTGCTAACGTTCGAATCGCTAAACTGTTGAATAAATCACTCAAATATTCTGTATTGTAAAATGGTCTTTATTAGACTACTTCGAGAGTAGTAAAATTATATTATACAATTATACTTCACTTCTATGAGCTTTAATATTTATAAATATGTTGAAATCTGACTGAGTTAAGTAATGATCAAGAATATAAAATTTGAAAAAATATAAATTTTACCAAAACGACACTGAAATGTTTACTTGGCAATGTGCCTGCAACATAAGGCCCGAACAGATTCAACTTTTGTGTCGCTTTGGCGCTGTCGTCACTTTGAAAGGACGCACGTTGAAAGTTTTCCTGCCACAGTGTATTTAAAAGGAAAACTCAAATTTGGATTTTTCATCATTCAAAAAAGAAATTATTTTTACGTATTGAATAAAACTAAATAAAAACAAGTAAGGAAAGCTAAGTTCGGGTGTAACCGAACATTACATACTCAGCTGAAAGCTTTGGAGACAAAATAAGGGAAAAGCACCATTTAGCAAAATGAACCTAGGGTAACCCTGGAATGTGTTTGTATGACATGTGTATCAAATGAAAGGTGTTAATGATTATTCAAAACGTAGTGGGCCTTAGTTCTATAGGTGGACGCCTTTTCGAGATATCGCAATAAGGGTGGACCAGGGGTGACTCTGGAACGTGTTTGTACGATATGGGTATCAAATTAAAGGTATTAATGAGGGTTTTAAAAGGGAGTAGCCCTTAGTTGTATATGTGAAGGCGTTTTCGAGATATCGACCAAAATGTGGACCAGGGTGACCCAGAACATCTTCTGTCGGGTACCGCTAATTTATTTATATATGTCATACCACGAACAGTATTCCAGCCACGATTCCAAAGGGTTTTGATTTCGCCCTGCAGAAATTTTTCATTTTCTTCTACTTAATATGGTAGGTGCCACACCCATTTTACAAAGTTTTTTCTAAAGTTGTATTATGCGTCAAAAAACCAATCCAATTACCATGTTTCATCTCTTTTTTCATATTTGGTACATAATTATGGAATTTTTTTCATTTTTCGTAATTTTCGATATCGGAAAAGTGGGCGTGGTCATAGTCGGATTTCGGCCATATTTTATACCAAGATAAAGTGACTTCAGATAAGTACGTGAACTAAGCTTAGTTAAGATATATCGATTTTTGCTCAAGTTATCGTGTTAACGGCCGAGCGGAAGGACAGACGGTAGACTGTGTATAAAAACTGGGCGTTGTTTCAAACCGATTTCGCACGATGTCCCTACCAAATTTCACAAGAATTGGTAAATTTTTGTTCGACTTATGGCATTAAAAGTATTCTAGACGAATTAAATGAAAAAGGATAGAGTTACGCCCATTTTGAAATTTTCTTTTATCTTTGTATTAACAGATATTAAATTTTTTGTTAAAATTTGACTTAAAAAAATTTTTTTTTAAAAGTGGGCGTGTTCGTCATCCGATTTCGCTAATATTTATTTAGCACACATACAGTAATAGGAGTAATGTGCCTACCAAATTCCATCATGATATCTTCAACGACTGCCAAATTACAGCTTGCAAAGCTTCCAAATTACCTTCTTTTAAAAGTGGGCTGTGCCACGCCCATTGTCCAACGTTTTTCTAATTTTCTATTTTGTGTCATAAGGTCAACGCATCTACCAAGTTTCATCGCTTTATCCGTCTTTGGTAATGAATTATCGCACTTTTTCTGTTTTTCGAAATTTTCGATATCGAAAAAGTGGGCGTGGTTGTAGTCCGATTTCGTTCATTTTAAATAACGATCTGAGATGAGCGCCCAGGAACCTACATACCAAATTTCATCAAGATACTTCAAAATTTACTGAAGTTATCGTTTTTACAGACGGACGGACGGACATGGCTAAATGAATTTCTTTTTTCACCCAGATCATTTTGATATATAGAAGTCTATATCTATCTCGATTAGTTTATGCCGTTACGGATTACCGTTATGCGAACAAGGTTAATATACTCTGTGAGCTCTGCTCAGCTGAGTATAACAAAACAAATTTCATGTGGCCATTGAGCCGCCTGCGGATAAGGAACATAGTGACATAGACGTGTGTGTTTAACCTTCCTATACTCGCGCCAATTATTGTAACATCTATACTCGCGCATGGTCTCACAGACCGATAGTTCATACCCCCTACAATATATTTGTTTACATACTTTTTTTTTAATATTATAATTTTTTTTTAATTTAGGGCACAATGAAACAAAATAGTGAGCATAGTACTTCATTTGTTCATTATTTTACAGACTTTCAGTCTATCACAAATCAGTCTTCAAATCTATATATATAAAAATGGTGTGAAAAATGTATAGTAATTCATCAATTGAGAACGGCAGGACCGATTTGGCTCAAATTTTTTTTCAGTTCTTCGTAATTGCTAGGAGAAGGTTTTTACGAAAGAAAATTTTGGGAAAACCCTGTGGAAGAGTCGGAAAATTGAGAACGGCAGGACCGATTTGGCTCAAATTTTTTTTCAATTCTTCGTAATTGCTAGAAGGTTTTTACGAAAGAAAATTTTGGGGAAACCCTGCGGAAAAGTCGGAAAATTGGAGAAATCGAAAATTGATTATTAATATAACGAGATAAATAACAGATGGTGCTGTGTTTCTGTAAGTTTCGGATAATTGTAAAATTCATTGTGATAAAATTGCATTTTGAGTGGAGAAATTAACGGGATAAATAACAGATGGCGCTGTGCTTAGGTTGAGCGTAATTTGACAGGTGCACTTTTCTCATTGGCATTTTTTATTAAACAAATGTGCTATTTTTCTTGCTGCAATTGATTCGAGTTCTTCTGATTTTCGTGTTCATCGATTTATTTTTCTGATTTCGGATAGTCATATATCGCGTATCACATCCCCAAAGGGTACAAGCATTACGAGCAATTGAAATTCTTTTGCGATATTTATCAATTCGATCATTTTTTAAGAAAATAAGTTTGCGTGTAAAAAGTGAGGTTATCGTCGAGAACTGCGGGCATATATTGCGATACATTCATTCCGTAAGTATTTTTTTTTTTAAGAATTTTCTTTTTATTAGGATTAGTCAAAAATTACTTTATTGCATTTTAGCTAGAGTTATTTGCTTGACTAATGCCTCCTATTAGACGATCAAACCTTGGACGACGTACACGCCGTGCAATAATTAGTCACAATGTCCGTGATAATCAAACGCAAGGGGAACGTGCAGAAGAAAATGAATGGAGACGTGCCCATATTGCACAAGTTCGCGTTGCACAATCATCACCACAAATTCAACAAAGTGTTGTTAGAACACCAGCCATAAATGCAGGCTTGAATCGCGCTGCTTTCGAATACGATTCCGCAATAGCATACAAAGATCTTCGCTGCATTGATATCGGCTCATTGTCTGTCGTATGCCAGCATTGCAATGCTTTGAAGTTTCAATCAATAACCCCCGGCTTATGCTGCGCTGGTGGCAAAGTGAAATTACCCGTCTTAACCCACCCGCCAGAGCCATTGTATTCGTTACTCTATAGAAATACAATCCAATCAAAACATTTTCTAGAGAATACACAAAAATATAACGGATGCTTTCAAATGACATCATTTGGAGCCCAAGTTGTTGATGTAGCCGGCTACAATCCCACTTTTAAAGTAATGATGTCCCATTATTATCAAAATGAACAATTATTGTTATATTTTTTTGAAATTGCTTCCAAACATTCAGATTCAAGGGCAAATTCACCATTGAGCGGGCGCTTTGTTACCACTACCGAACGAAGATCATAAGTTCCTTCAGATCTATTTCGTTGGTGATTCGGAAATTGAACTAGATCAGCGTTGTGCAATTTTTACTGCGACTAAACGTGAAATGATCGAACAATTACAAAATCTTCTGCATGAGCATAATGAATTGGTCAGATTGTTCAAAACAGCATTGGATATGATGCCTTCAGACGACCATAAAATCATTATTTGAGCAGACAAAAGACCCGCTGGAGGCCATGCAAGACAATTCAATGCTCCCACTATAAATGAAGTCGCAGTGGTGATTGTTGGCGAGAATAAGGAATCACGCGATATTGTTCTTTACCGTCGGGATGGTGGACAATTGAAGCGCGTTTACGAGAAGCATCGGTCATATGATGCACTTCAATACCCGTTGATGTTCTGTCGTGGAGAGGATGGATATCACTTCAATATAAAGATGGTTAATCGAACGACAGGTTTGTTTATAAGTCATCACTTCTATTTTATTTTGCAACCGAGTTCGAATTCATATTTCAGGAGAAGAAACGAATAAGAAGGTCAGCTCAATGAATTTTTATGCGTATTGTTTGATGATTCGGCGCGATGTTGACAATCATCTGTTGAGATATCGCCGGTTGTTTCAACAGTACTGCGTTGACATGTACGTCAAGGTCGAAACGGAGCGCCTCAATTTCATTCGTTTCAATCAGTCCAAGTTACGATCAGATGAATACATACACTTGCGTGATGCCATGGCTACTGAAGGAGACGCAACCAACATCGGTTGTTTGACCATTCTTCCAGCTACTTACGTTGGAAGCCCGCGCCACATGCATGAGTACGCTCAGGATGCGATGACGTATGTGTGGAATTACGGACGGCCGGATTTATTCATCACGTTCACTTGCAATCCGAAATGGCCTGAAATTACGAATCTCTTGCTGACAGGACATACATCCAGCGATCGACATGACATCATTGCACGAGTGTTCAGACAAAAGATCAAAGTACTCATGGATTTCATCGTTAAGCATAAGGTTTTTGGCATAATCCGTTGTTGGATGTACTCGGTTGAATAGCAGAAGCGGGGCTTACCACATGCACACATTTTGCTTTGGATGCTCGACACGATCCGTCCAGATGATATTGATTCGATCATTTCGGCCGAAATACCAGATCCAGAAACTGATCCGGAGCTGTATTCCGTTGTGACAACGAAGATGATCCATGGGCCTTGGGGAGTCTACAACCCAGACTCGCCGTGCATGGAAAACGGAAATTGCACAAAGCGTTTCCCCCGTCCGTTGGTGGCTGACACAATCTCTGGAATCGACGGATATCCATTGTATCGGCGTCGTTCTCCAGATGACAATGGCAAATCAATCGTGATGAAAGTGAAAGGAAACAATGTCATCGTCGATAACGAGAACGTTCTCAACTCACTGCAATGTTGAGTACTGCAATTCCATTAAATCTATCAAATACGTTTGCAAATATGTGAACAAAGGGAGCGACATGGCGGTATTTGGCATTGTTGAACCGAATGCAAACGACGAGGTAACGCAATTTAAACTTGGACGTTATGTTTCCGATTCATGAACGTCACCCGACTGTGGTACATTTGGCAGTACACTTGGAGAACGGCCAGCGTGTCTACTTTACGGACGCAAATGCAGCACAAAGAGCAGAACAGCCACCAGCTACAACGTTGACAAATTTCTTTTCAACCTGCCAAAGCGATCCGTTCGCAAGGACTTTACTATATTCGGAAATGCCACGCTATTATACATTTAACGCTGCATCAAAGAGGTTTCAACGCCGGAAAAAAGGTAATGTTGTTGCTGGCTTTACTAATGTCTATTCCACCGATGCTCTCGGACGAATATACACAGTTCATCCACGCAAAGACGAATGCTTCTATCTTCGCTTGCTTTTGGTTAACATCGGAGGCCCTACATCCTTCGATTCCCTGCGTACTGTGGATGGTGAGCTATGCGCCACTTTTCGAGAGGCTTGCCAACGTTTGAATTTGCTTGAAAACGATACACTTTGGGACTCCACTCTCGCCGATGCAACTGTTTCTTCGCCAGCGAATCAAATACGTACATTGTTTGCGATCATCATAGCCGCATGTCATCCATCGGACCCGACCGCTTTGTGGGACAAATATAAGGACGAGATGGCTGACGACATTTTACGCAGATTTCGCATGACAACTTTGAATTTCGATCTTCAAATTAATGACGACATGCGCAACGAAGCGTTAGTTCTGATCAAAGACATGTGCATCCTCATGTGCGGCAGTCTGGTGTCAACATTGGGAATGCCAGCGCCAATTCGTTCGATAAACGATGCATTCAATCGGGAGCTGCAACGGGAGCAAGACTATGATCGAGATGAGCTGGCCGAAAGAGTCCGAACAAATGTGCAGCTGTTGAATGCAGAGCAGAAGAACGTGTACGATTCCCTGATGAAGGCTGTTGACGATGGAACGGGAGGCATTTACTTTCTCGATGCTCCCGGTGGGACAGGAAAAACATTCGTCACTTCTTTGATTCTGGCTACAATTCGGGCAAGATCTCAAATTGCGTTGGCTGTTGCTTCCTCTGGCATTGCTGCCACATTGTTGGAAGGCGGTAGAACTGCACATTCAGCTTTAAAACTGCCGATGAATATACTCACGGTAGACAAGCCAACGTGCACAATGACCAAGAATTCAGCGACAGCGAAATTGATGCGAGAATGCAAAATCATCATTTAGGATGAATGCACGATGTCGCATAAACGAGCTTTTGAGGCAGTTGACCGAACGATGAAGGATTTACGAGGTGATTCGAGACAATTTGGTGGGGCTATGATATTGCTCTCCGGAGATTTTCGCCAAACGTTACCTGTCATCCCGAAATCTACTGCTGCCGATGAACTTAATGCATGCCTGAAATCGTTGTTTTTGTGGCGGCATGTCAAGAAGTTGAAATTGACCACGAGCATGAGAGTTGCGTTGCAGAACGACTCATCGGCTCTTGAATTCTCGAGACAACTGCTGGCGCTTGGCAATGGCCAAATACCTGGATTAATATCGTTCCCGGCAAATTTTTGCGAGTTCACATCGTCGAAAGAAGAACTCATCACCAAAGTGTTCCCCGGCATTGCACAAAATTATAAAAATCTCGATTGGATTAGTGAACGGGCAATACTTGCAGCGAAGAATAAGGACGTCGATAGCTTGAATTTGATTATTCAAAGTCAAATAGCTGGAGTACTGCATTCGTACAAATCCGTTGACAGCGTGCCCGACGAGGATGATGCGACAAACTATCCGACAGAATTTTTGAACTCGCTTGATGTGCCAGGAACTCCGCCGCATAATTTACAATTGAAAGAGGGATCGATCATAATCATGTTGCTGAATCTGAATCATTCGAAATTGTGCAGCGGTACGCGGTTGTCCGTCAAGAAACTGATGAAAAATGTGATTCAAGCTACGATCATCAAGGGCAAATTCAAGGGAGAGGAAGTTCTTATCCCACGAATTCCGATTATTCCATCTGATCTTCCATTCCAATTCAAGCGGATTCAGTTTCCCGTTCGATTGGCTTTTGCGATGGCAATCAATAAATCGCAAGGCCAATCGGTGGAAGTCTGTGGGATTGATCTCGAATTTCCCTGTTTTTCGCACGGTCAGCTGTACGTTGCCTGTTCGCATGTTGGGAAACCGTCTTTGTGGTTTATTTTTGCGCCGGAAAACAAAACAAAAAACATTGTTCATCATATGGCTCTCTACTGATTTCGATTCCGTTCAAATAAATAACATTTAAATTTGAACTATTTGTGTTTTATTATCCTTGAAGTTTATCTGAAGGTGTTAAATTGGGAGTGCCACACCTCTTTTCTAAATGAAAGGAAAAGGGAAAGGAAGAGGGGAAAAAAGGGAAAGAGAAATGGAAATGGGAAAGAGAAATGAATAGGAAGGGGAAAGAAAAAGGAAAAATAAAGAAATATTTAAAGGAGAGAAAAGAGGGAGAAAGCGAACGGAGAGGTAAAGCTTGAGATAGGAAGCGAGGTGCGGAATTTTTTATAGGGGCTTCTAAATGACAGATACTTCCGTTTCCAGGAAAAGTTTGTAAAGCACTGGCAGGAATATTACCGGACAGGATAACATCTGCCGGGCCAGCTAGTTTGAAATATTTTTCTTAAGTAATAGGAAAACAAAAATAAAATCTGAACTTCTTCTTAAAAACGAAATAAACTTCTTAATAATAACAAAATACATATCAAAGTATATATTTATCTATGTTTGGCTTAGTTTTAAGCCTGACCATAACAATCAGCGCATACTCGCGGCGGTCTCACGGAACGATTTGCACCAAATTCCACAACACGTACGCGTCGCACGAACGCACAGCGTGCACTAAAGCGAAGTAACCCACAAATCCTACAGCTAGCATAGAGCTCGGCTTCTCCAGATTTTCGTGTTTCGTCGGTCTCAGAGACCAATGCGCTAATATAGAAATGTTAAAGTCAGCTCTTCACGCAATGCTAGCACCAAAACGACGAAAAAGTCGAATGTGTTTGGGACTCTGTATATTTCTTCACCGATTTCAAGTTTTGGACTTACAGCATTTCATTCTTTGAAATGACACATACATTTGGATATGTGTGTATTCACCCAGTAAACAAATTTTCGTTGTTAATTCTCTTCCTATAAGATTAGGAAATAAACTAAGAATCTGTTCAAACATCTGTTCAACAAAGTTATAGTCTCGTAAGGGTCCAACGGTAGGAAACACAGTAACGCACATTTTTGGAGGTGTTCGGGGAAAATCTTATTTGCAGTCTTCCTTAGACTTTCAAGATCTACAGGTAAATAGGCATCTCTTCCAAGGTATTTTATTTTTTGTATCAATATGTAATCAACAAAAGCTCTTTGAAATTTCTTAAAGCTGCAGACATTGGTGCTTTATCGGTAACCGTATCGGTAACCTTATAACAGCTGATTCGACCAATCTTATCTTATGGGAATCAATGCAATCGAATCAATTGGTGCCGCTAAGGTCGTAACCGTATTGTAGCCAACCATTTGGTTTTTGGGTTACCGTCGTAACGATAAACAGCTGATTACGTTAGGGATACGACTACAGCGATACGACAAACGGCACCAATGACTGCAGCTTAATCTCAAAATCTTTCCAAAAATTCATCAAATCGGTTAAAAATTACGACCTGGAGAAAAAATGTTCGCCGATATTTCATTTTGTATTTAGAAAAATCGTAGTGTTCGTGGTAAATAAGTTCATCTTAAATATACGCCGAAAGAAATGAAGCTGGTGAAACAACAAATCGGGTTTGGTTTTCTTAAACTTACAGTTATTAAGTAAAATTGATCGCATTATGGCTAATTTAACCAAGTTTTTAGTCAAGAAAACAAAGTTATTTAGAAAAACTTTTGGTCTCTTATAAACAATATTCTGTAAAAACGACAGATTGTCAATCGATCTAACTCCAATTTTTCTATTAAAAGAACTTATGTCATTGCATCTTTAAATAGCAAGCAACTGGCAATTATACGCAAATGCATCAGCTAATTTTAGAGAAAAACTTACGCTTCCTACTTTATTCTTATGACTATCGTGCCACTATTATTGGAATGTTGACGGAAATCTGTTCCAATGTATAATTTTTTTTTTACTTTATCACTTCGCTGAACGTGAATTTCGCCGAATAGTTAAATTTAATTGCATATGTATCTGCAAAATATTTTTTTCTTAAATATACTAACTAAACTTTTGTTCTGTTTTTTTTTTTTTTTTCAGTGAAATAAAGCAAATGCCATGCTCAAGCAACCAGTTACGGCCCCTAAATAAAGACTGATTTTGTGATTACTTAGTATAATTTACAATGAACTAATTCAAGTAAAACAAAAAGGTGATACACACCAAACTATAGTGCAAAGTGAGACCAATAATAAACACAAAACATTTTTCTACAATTATATTTTACCATGAAAATCATTTGCGCTTTTTGTCAGTGAAAATCTCAAATGGAGTGCAAGACAGCGATCGTTTTAGTCGTTTTGTTTTCAGTTCTATTTCCGTTTTATATGTGCTTTTCTCTTTTTTGTGCTTTCTTTTCGCGCATCGTTGTATTTTATTTGACGCGTAAAAATGTTGTTAGCAATGCGTCGTGAGAGTGAACCACACCACGCCGCAGCTTCAGCAACACTCCCATCAACAGCAAACGCCGCCGATGTCACTGCAGTTGTCTCAGCATCAGCTTTAACGCAATCAAATGCATCGGTCACAACAAATGGCCTAGTAGTGCCCAGTGTTAGTTCAGCACTTCAACTGTCGCCCAGCCTGAGTATTGCTGTGAACGCAACATCGCGTACAACGCAATATCATCACCTACAATTACAGCAACAACAGCAACATGCAGAGTTGTTGCAACAACAACAAGCAGACTCATTAAATACACCCACGACACCTTTGTTAAACTTGGGACGTAGTCCTTTGCAATTCCCACCGCCACCGCCGCCCCCTCCCCCGGTGCCGGCGCAGGCTGGGTCACAATTTGGTTTTTATACACCGAGCACGGGTGCGGCAACTTACTTACATTCACATTATCCACACTCGTCGGTAGTGCCAACATCAGCTAGCACGCCATTGGTGTCTATCAACACAGGAAACGCATCTTTAGCAAATAGCTCTTCCCAGCGATCCAGCTCAGTTCAATCCACAGAATTAGACGAATACGTTGACATCTTACAAGTGCAACAATTATTGTTAGACTCATCAGCGTCAGCTAGTCAACAAGCGTTTGCTGCAGCTAACAGTGGTAATACTAACGGGATAACAGCTACACAGGCTCCCCAAACGAGCTTACCAAAACCACGGCCACGATTGAATTTGCAAAAGGCAACGGAATACGCAGCTCAAGTGCAAGGTGAGTTTTTTTAAATTCACTAAATTTGTATACCTCTCATGAAAATGAAATGGTATATTAAATTTGTAACGTAAGTCCTTAAAGGAGATGAGATAGACCCACCAATAAGTATACCGAATTTATCAAGTTTACAATCTGGTTTGATTTAGCCATGTCCATCTGTCCGTCGGTCTGTTTGAACGCAACCTAGTCTCTCAATTTTTGAAATATGTCTACAAAATTTTGGGAGCAGGTATAATTAGGTTTCCGATTAGACATTTATCGAAACCGGCCGGATCGGACCACTGAAATATCATATATCGCCCATACAAGTGATTTTTCAGAAAAAAGGTTTTTCAATTTATGAGATATAAGCTTCAAACGTCAGCAGATGTTATCGCGTATAGCACGTTGTCGTCGAGATCGAAAGTGTATATAGTATATATCCCATACAACCAGTTGGAAATCAACGCCAGTATATCTAATTTAAGAATGACGTTATATATCTATCTATATATAAATACGCCCGTTGTTTTTGTTTTTATCGGCCTATTGATAAATCATTCAAGGTTCGAATCGAGCTCAAGGCCAGAACAATAATTTTTTTCTAATGATAATTATTGTTATTTTTTAATTTTTCTAAATTTGAAAAATTGTATTTTGTTTTTGGAATAGTAAGTAGAAAATTTTTCAGACAACCTGCCATAGCTGCGCAGATAGATCCATTTCGAAGGGTACTAAGCCTTCATCATCAGTACGCTTTAGGCATGCTGCGCTAACCATTTAGCTATACAGCGGTGGTTTGTTTGACTGGCAAATTTGCTACTTCTATTCCTTTTTTACCAACTATATTTATTCAGTGTTGCGCCATCTGGTGCAAATCACTGACAATGCTGGATTTTTGTTTATTGTCAATTACTTTGTTTGACATTCCCAAGTGCTCATGGTTTATTAACAATTGTTTTTGTTTTTATCGGCCTATTGATAAATCATTCAAGGTTCGAATCGAGCTCAAGGCCAGAACAATAATTTTTTTCTAATGATAATTATTGTTATTTTTTAATTTTTCTAAATTTGAAAAATTGTATTTTGTTTTTGGAATAGTAAGTAGAACAAAATCCAGCAAACAAAAATCCAGCATTATCAGTGATTTGCACCAGATGGCGCAACACTGAATAAATATAGTTGGTAAAAAAGGAATAGAAGTAGCAAATTTGCCAGTCAAACAAACCACCGCTGTATAGCTAAATGGTTAGCGCAGCATGCCTAAAGCGTACTGATGATGAAGGCTTAGTACCCTTCGAAATGGATCTATCTGCGCAGCTATGGCAGGTTGTCTGAAAAATTTTCTACTTACTATTCCAATAACAAAATACAATTTTTCAAATTTAGAAAAATTAAAAAATAACAATAATTATCATTAGAAAAAAATTATTGTTCTGGCCTTGAGCTCGATTCGAGCCTTGAATGAAATACGCCCCAAGAAAATTTTTCAACTCCTGTTTTGAACACACCGTTTGGCCGATTTTAATGAAATTAGCACCAATTTGTAGGAAATAGGTTCTTTTTTTCAGAATATTGGAGAAATGGGCGTGAAACCCCCCATTCAAACTCAAATTTCTGTATCACACATATTCGAAACTACTGCAGCTACATAACTGTAATTTGGTGCCAATGCCTTTATTGATTATATCAAACTTTTAACGATAAGAGGTAAGCCATGCAAAAAGGAGGGTGTGCACCCACAGATATCTAAGATGGTGTCTATCTATCTATATATAAATACCCTACATGCACATTTTTTAACTCCTTTTTCGAGCGCACCGTTTGCCGATTTGGATGAAATGTGCACCAACTTTTAAGAAATATGATTCTACGGTGCATAGGGGGTAGTTTTGGTATGTGGGGGATTGACTGAATATCTTTGATTATGTAATGCCAGGGCAATGATACTTGGAACACAGATACCCAACATCGATATTATATCAATGGAGAAAAGTGGAAAGAAATTTTATTTGCATATCCCATATCTCCTGAACCGTTTAAGTCACAGCTGCCAATATTGTTAAAGACAAAGTTTTACGGAAAATTGGAGTATATTGGAAAGAGGGCAGTGGGACCTCCCATACAAAATAAATTTTTCATAAACAAATATCGGTAGCCACTGAATCTACATCACTGGTATTCGCGTAATACTTGTAATGTGGAAAGTCTTGTAAAAGGAAGTGTGCACGCATAGAACTATATTATCAGGTTCCCTACCCCATGTATCATATATGTGACTTGAAATCATGAAAGGGACCTATTGTGCGAAAATACCGTTGTTCACTTTTTGAGTGATTCTTATAGGAAATTTAACGCTCTTTCGAATGGAACAAACCACAGTTTTCTATCGCAATCAAATCCAAATCGGACCACAAATACGATTTTTTGAAATATTTCGATCTATGCGCTACCTATCGAAAATTTTATTCTAATTATTGCATTGTCATCGGGTTGTGAACTATATTATAATATAATTAATGAGCCTTAGCTCCTGGCAGGGTCGCCATATAATATACTAAATGAGCCGTAGCTCCTGACAGGATCCCCATACAATATAATTAATACGGAGTTGATGTTTAAGCGTTCGATCATTCAAAGTGATTCTTTGTGATTCTTGTTTATTTTGAAAATGCTCTTCTTTTTATACAGAATATTCTTATTCTACTTATACCTATTTACACTAATACTTATGAGCTAAAATATGCATATTTACTGTATGTAATGTCAGGATATTGGCATGACCCTATTTCGGTACTTGAGTACACATGTGTGTATATGGCCAACGTCACCGTGACCAATTGACCGATATGAGCAAATATGTGTAGTCAATTCATACGTGTTTGCTCAGCAATATTATATTAATAGTTCTTCACGTGTGAGGTCTGCATGTGTGCAAATATGTGAAGAACAATTGAATATAGTGAAAGCGTGACTAATTCTAAGGCCACATTACAATATTCCAAGTTTCAAGTTTGTAGCTTATCGGGAAGATACTTGAATTTTAATTGCAAAATTCGTTCAAAACGGCCGGCCGCACACAGAGTCAAGCTATACAAAAACTTTAAACGCGTTTTTCTCGAAAACTTGTTTTCGCACAATAGGTCCCTTTCATGATTCCAGGTCACATATAATTTTTGTTAGCAATTTTGTACCGCGTGCGATACGTTCGCGTATCATATATGAGAAACCTTAGATATATCTTATACTATGGAAATTACTTAAGCGTGGTGAGCTATTTCTCTTTTTCGTATGGGACATTGGTGTATAGTAGGGCGGGTCGATTTAAAAATCGCTCATTGCTCTGTGAAAATCGTATTCTAGAGATTTGGGTCGAACTTTTGGTTAGATGCAATTTCAATTCTACCTGCTGTGTCTTGTGGTGGCTTAAAAAAAACAACACAAGCAATTTTACGATCTGCAATTGTGTCACAGTGATACCTTCATTTTTTAAAACGGTTGAATGAAAAAACCCACACAACTATGTTTACGACATGCAAATGCATTACAGTGATGCCTTGGTTTTAAAAGGGGTTGTAAAAACGCTAATTTCTATTAATTTTTTTTAATTTATTTTCTATTACTAAGTTAAATTCATTTTTTCATTTACATATGTTCTGACTAAATAAATTTCTAAAGAGAAAAATAAACTCCAAAAAGAAACAAGTAAGGAAGGTTAAGTTCGGGTGTAACCGAACATTACATACTCAGTTGAGAGCTATGGTGACAACATAAGGGAAAATAACCATGTAGGAAAATGAACCGAGGGAAACCCTGGAATGTGTTTGTATTACATGCGTATGAAATGAAAGGCATTAAAGAGTATTTTATGAGGGAGTGGGCCATAGTTCTATAGGTGGACGCCATTTAGGGATATAGCCATAAAGGTGGATCAGGGTTGACTGTAGAATGCCTTTGTACGATATGGGTATCAAATGAAAGGTGGTAATGAGTATTTTAAAAGGGGGTAATCCTTAGTTCCATAGGTGGACGCCGTTTCGAGATATCGCCATAAAGGTGGACCAGGGGTGACCCTAGGATTTGTTTGTACAATATGGGCATCAAACGAATGGTGTTAATGAGTATTTTAAAAGGGAGTGGGCCTTAGTTCTATAGGTGGACGCCGTTTCGAGATATCGCCATAAAGGTGGACCAGGGGTGACTCTAGAAAGTGTTTGTACGATATGGGTATCAAATTAAAGGTGTTAATGAGTATTTTAAAAGGGAGTAATCCTTAGTTCCATAGGTGGACGACGTTTCGAGGTATCGCCATAAAGGTGGACCAGGGGTGACCCTAGAATTTGTTTGTACAATATGGGTATCAAAAGAAAGGTGTTAATGAGTATTTTAAAAGGGAGTAATCCTTAGTTCCATAGGTGGACGCCGTTTCGAGATATCGCCATAAAGGTGGACCAGGGGTGACCCTAGACTTCGTTTGTGCGATATGGGTATCAAATGAAAGGTGTTAATGAGTATTTTTAAAAGGAAGTGGGCCTTCGTTATATAGGTGTTCGCCTTTTCGAGATAGCGCCATAAAGGTGGACCAGGGGTGACTTTAGAATATATTTTTACGATATGGGTATCAAATGAAAGGTGTTAATGAGTATTTTAAAAGGGCATGGGGCTTAGTTCTATAGGTGGACGCCTTTTCGAGATATCGCCATAAAGGTGGACCAGGGGTGACTCTAGAATGTGTTTGTACGATATGGGTATCAAATTAAAGGCATTAATGAGAGTTTTAAAAGGGAGTGGTGGTAGTTGTATATGTGAAGGCGTTTTCCAGAGATCGACCAAAATGTGGACCAGGGTGACCCAGACCATTATCTGTTGGATACCGCTAATTTATTTATATATGTAATACCTGCCAATACTTTAAGGGTTTTTTATTTCGCCCTGCAGAACTTTTTCATTTTTTTCTACATAATATGGTAGGTGTCACAACCATTTTATAAAGTTTTTTCTAAAGTTATATTTCGCGTCAATAAAACAATCCAATTACCTTACCATGTTTCATCTCTTTTTTCGTATTTGGTATAGAAAAGAAAGTGGGCGTGTTCATAGTCGGATTTCGTTCATTTTTCATGCCAAGATAAAGTGAGTTCAAGTTAGCACGTGAACTAAGTTCAGTAAAGATATGTCGTTTTTTGCTCAAGTTATCGTGTTAACGGCCATGCGGAAGGGCAGACGGACGACTGTGTATAAAAACTGGGCGTGGCATCAAACGATTCCGCCCATTTTCACAGAAAACAGTTAACGTCATAAAATCTACGCCCCTACCAAATTTCAAAAGGATTGGTTAATTTTTGTTCGACTTATGGCGTTAAAAGTATCCTAGACAAATTAAATGAAAAAGGGCGGAGCCACACCCATTTTGAAATTTTCTTTTATTTTTGTATTTTGTTGCACCACATCATTACCGGAGTTGAATGTTGACATAATTTACTTATATACTGTAAAGATATTAAATTTTTTGTTAAAATTTTACTTTAAAAAAAATTTTTTTTTAAAGTGGGCGTGGTCCTTCTCCGATTTTGCTAATTTTTATTAAGCGTACATATAGTAATAGGAGTAACGTTCCGGCCAAATTTCATCATGATATCTTCAACGACTGACAAATTACAGCTTGCAAAAGTTTTAAATTACCTTCTTTTAAAAGTGGGCGGTGCCACGCCCATTGTCCACATTTTTACTAATTTTCTATTCTGCGTCATAAGTTCAACTCATCTACCAAGTTTCGTCGCTTTATCTGTCTTTTGTAATGAATTATCGCACTTTTTCGGTTTTTCGAAATTTTCGATATCGAAAAAGTGGGCGTGGTTATAGTCCGATATCGTTCATTTTAAATAGCGATCTGAGATGAACCTAGATACCTCAAAATTTACTCAAGTTATCGTGTTAACGGACGGACGGACATGGCTCAATCAAATTTTTTTTCGATCCTGATTATTTTGATATATGGAAGTCTATATCTATCTCGATTCCTTTATATATGTACAACCAACCGTTATCCAATCAAACTTAATATACTCTGTGAGCTCTGCTCAACTGAGTATAAAAAACATAGGCATTTCAAAGTGGGATTTTTCAAAATTTGCCCCTACGACCCAAAGGGGGGACATCAGAATTCGTTTTAGAGGTATGGTTCCTTCTGCAAAGTTTCCTTTTTTGATCCCTAGAATATGATTTTCACAGAGCAATGGGCGATTTTTTTGCCTCCCCACAAATCGACCCGGCCTAGTGCATAGACTTTGTAAACTGTAAAATTTAAAAAAAAAAACTTAAAAAATTTGGTGATTTTCAAATACTTAATAAAAATTCGTAAATTTTTTTTTTTTTTGTTTTTGTATATTTTTTTACTATTATCTTTAACAAGATTATATATTCAATATTTGTTCCAACGTAATTACGAATCTTGAAACAAAAATGGTTGAGCGTGGAGCACTTCACGTATATTGTTATGTGGGACAGGGAACCTGTTATCATAAATGTATATTAATACGTAATACCAAAGATATTTTAACTTAATTTTGGTTTAGCCTATTCGCATGCTTAAGCCCATTTTACTAAGTTGTTCGCCGATTTCAAGAAAATTCCAGCATCAGTGCATATGAAAATTTCGTACAAACGGCTGAAATACCAAAAACGAAACATCGCTATAAATTGGTTTGGAACTCCCATTAACACCGTACTGTACAGAGGAATATAAATTATGCGAAAGGGCCTGTGGGACAATGACATAAAGAGAAATTCGTATGTCCTAAGTATGTCTAGAAAACTCTATGCAAGCTTTAATTTTTTTATCCCTTATAGACGAAATAAGATTGATCGATCCGGTAAAAAGTAACTAACAGTAACTATACATTTATTGAAGGTTAGAGAAATATTTTTTCGATGTTTGTAACTAATAGTTTCGTAATGTTTAGACGTAATAAATATTTTCTTATTATTTCAGCGGATAATCCAACTTCTCGTCGCATGCTAATTGATTATCCTAGTCCATATTTGTACGGTAATCATTATCATACGTCACCCAGTGAGGACCTCGTTGCCCTCTGGTTTGGCAGCAATGGTTCAGGTGAGTACATCAAAAAAATGTTATTTGTAAGACCTCTCTGTTTTATTTGGAACTTATGATATAAGTTTATCCAACATTATACCTTGCCCAATTGCAAAACTGATTAAAATAATAAAAAATGATAGATTGAAATGGAAATGCTTGGCTGCGACACGAGCGCCGTCTAGACGCCAATCAAATAAGCATTCTTACAACTTAATTTACATACCTTGTAGACATACATATAATAGATTGGTACATACAATTGGGCAATTCCCAGAAAATTAGGGTAAAATAAAGTGAAGTCAACCTTGATAGAGATTTGAAAATTTTAGGCAATCCATTTAAAATAAAGCATAAATAGGTAAGGTATTATAAACCCTAATATTAAAGAAATTGCAATTTTCATAAGCGGCACCAACATTTTCATAGTTATTGTAACGCACTCACAGAGAATGTGAACTGGCGTTCCAACCTAAGGCTCACAAAAGTGGCAGATTTTTGTGCCGGTTAGCTTTAGCATACTATGGTGATATCGTGCACTACAGTGTGCCGTCCAGAAACTCTTTAATACATGGTGTTTCAACAGATCTGCATCACTAGAAACTTAAAGCTTGAGTCATTATTCGCATCTAAAAACTCGTTTATTAGTGTAAAAACCTGAAACGTTGGAAAAGTGAAATTTGAAAAAGTTATGAAACACTGCAAAACCAAAACACAATACTACGTATCCGAAAAGTTGGGACCTCTGTCCATCAGCCAATCAATAAACATGAATTTGTGTGCGTAAGTACGTTCAAAGCTGCAAAACGGCTATACCGATTTCAATAATTTTTTCTCTGTTATTTTCGATCTGATTCGGGATCACTTTCGGCAAATTTTTTGTTTAAAGCCTCAATTGAAAATTATTTTAGCTAATACTCACAAACGGTTTCATCGATCATTTTTTCTTTCCTTTATTCAATGGGACTAAGTGTTCGTTTATAGCAAAAAGGGTTTTGAAAATCCACAATTTGAGTATTCATATTTTAGCTAATAGAACTAATTTGGCTGTTATTATTACTGCTGCTTGGGCTATTTTTATGCCTGCTGTTACACCCTTTCGTATATGCAACATTTCTCCATTTCTTATATGTTAAGAAGTGATATAAATTTAATATGCAACCAGTGCTGCCGTTCACATATTTTTTCTTCGTAATAAAAAACGGACCAAAACGCTTTTGAGAATACCAAAATAATTATTTCCCAGTTGTAATTTTAATATGTATAAATTTCGAGTCACGTAGTTTGTCCGCGATGGACTCTTAATCTACTTAATAGATTTAAGTCAAATTTGCACACCGTGTGCAGTTTATCCATCTTGAAGATAGGATAGCGTTCCTGTGAAGTTTCTTTCCGGGAAGTGGACCAGAGACCGATCTTTTCGAGCAACTCTATTCACGGCTGGATTTGCCTGAAATTTGGTATATAGGTAGCCCTTTGCCTAGATTGGTATTTACGATACTTTTTTTCGGGAAGAGGACCAGGGACCGATCTTTTCAAACAAATTCTGTTCTTGGTTTGATTTACCTGAAATTGGGCATATAGGTACCCCTTTGACTAGATTAGTATTTATGACAATTTTTCAGGAAATGGAGCAGAGACCGACTGCGACTGGGAGTGGCACTGAGACTGGGACTTATACTAGGACTGGAACTGGAACTGGGACTGGGTCTTGGACTTGGGGTAGGACTGGGACTTGGAAAAAGGGATGGAGAAGAACTAGAGAAAAGAGGGAAGAAGAAAGAGATAGAGTTAGACGAAGATAGGGAGATGTGGATGGATGGAGCGGAAAATAAGTGAGGAAGAAGAGGGAGAAAGAGAGGCATAAAAAGAGAAAGGCAGAAGGAAGAGTGAATAAAAAGATGAGGAAAAGGGGAAATGGGAAGGGAGAGTAAGAGGTAAAAACTTCTTGAAAGTTATGCAGATAGACCAATGCTAGGGCAGAGCAACGTATGCCGGGTCTGCTAATACATTATAAGTTTAATTGTTTGAAAAAATTAATAACGATTACTAAAATTCAAAAACTTTATATTTCAAAAATTTTGTGAAATGTAGTACTTTTTTCGCTCATGTTTGGTTTCACTAGAATTTACATCAGAATGTTATGTGGTTAATATTTTAACATTGTTCTACGAGAGCGGGAGACTACGCGAAAGATGCCAGTGGTTTGATTTAAACACCCTTCCGTCACCTTTTGTGTCAAATATAATTAAATCTTTTAACGAACCTACATCTGGCATCTTTTAACTTCCTAAAAATTTGACCGAGCATCATTAAGACACCAAAAAAGGCAACTAATACAGAATCGTGATAAATGCTGTTGAAAAGAACAATTTACTGAAACTTCAAAATTTTTTGTAAGTAACTTTGAATTAATTGATCACCACCGAGATTAAACGGCACTTATATTATTTCTCGATTTTGGAAATTATTGAAAATTAGTATCAAAAAAGTACCTGCTGTCATCGAGCAAAGAGTCAGCGCATACGCGCCTTGGCAACCACGCTACTGTTGGCAGCGATAATTTCGAAATAGTAAAAGACTTCCTTTATTTGGGAACCAGCATCAACACTAGCAACAACATCAGCACTGAAATCCAGCGAAGAATCAATCTTGCCAATAAATGCTACTTTGGACTAGGTAGACAATTGAAAAGTAAAGTCCTCTCTCGGCGAACGAAAATCATACTCTACAAGTCACTTATCGCACCCGTCCTGCTATATGGGGCAGAAGCATGGACCATGACAACAGCAGATGAAGAGGCTTTGGGAGTGTTCGAGAGAAAAGTTCTTCGAAAGATTTATGGATCTCTCCGCGTAGGTGATAGCGAGTACCGAAGAAGATTTAATGATGAGATGTTCGAGCTATATGCAGACATCAACATAGTCCAGCGAATTGAAACGCAGCGGCTGCGCTGGCTAGGCCATGTTATGCGAATGAATGATGATGCTCCGGCCAAGAAAGTGTTTCTATCGGAACCCGCCTATGGAAGCAGAGGTAGAGGGCGGCCCCCACTCCGTTGGAAGGACCAGGTGGAAAACGGTTTAAACTCCCTTGGTGTGACCAATTGGCGCCGTTTAGACGGTTAAGCGCCAATTAAGTAAGTAAGTAAGTATCAAAAAATATGCAGTTTTGTTTCAGATCTTGAAATGTAGGCAATGATTCTGGATTTGCCCATATGTAATATGTACATTGATTCATATAATGTATCTCAAGTACGACACTTAAGCTGCTGAGTGGGAAAGCCTAGATAAAAGTGTCACCGAATATGAAATAAATTTTATAAGCAGGTTCTACTTATATACCAACGAAATAAAAGCTTAAAAGCCTACATGATCTCGTATGAACATACTACATACACTGGCGGTCAAAGTAAAAACCTTTCAAGGTTTGAGAATATTTATTAAACTTTTTATACAAAAATTTAAAAATTTTTAAGTTAATAGTAATAGTATTAACTTGAGATTTTCCAAATAGTAAATGTATTTAAGATTGACCTTGCCCGACTCTGAATTTGGAGATTACTCTTTTGTCCAGCTCTAAGCCTCCAGACTAAAGGTGCGTATGCACTAAAGTACTAAATGACCAGGAGTCCACACAAAACTCAGCCTTTAAAAAAATTTTAATGGCATTCATTTTTGCTAAATTAAGTACAACGCACAAAAAATTTGGTTTCAAAATCGCACTTTGTGTTATTATTTTGTATAAAAACCAAAATAGAGTAAATTACACTAAAAAGTTAAATTTAAATGTTGTTGTTGTTTTATCGGCCTTCATGGTTAATGTTTAAATAATAGTCAAGCTCTAGGCCAGATCAAATATATATAAATGTAAACCACAAAATGATCATGTGTAAACAGATGACTTCAGAATTAAGTCGAAATATCGAAAAAAATAAAAACTGACAAATGTATGTTTACACATAATCATTTTGTTGTTTAAATTTATATATATTTGATCTGACCTAGAGCTTGACTAATATTTAAACGTTAAATTTAAATAATAATAAAAATATTTCATATTGCTTTAGCCTGGACCTAGGACGTTCGGTATGAAAGTGGATCACGCTACCGCCACAACACGGCGAATCGCTGTTCACATCTGGCATTACTCACTGCAACAGCGTTGGCACGAAATAGTGTTTAAAATTTATTTTGGTTGTAAATTTGAAAGTAACACCAATGTTAGTTTTATTACTAATCTGAAAAGTGTTTTTTGTGTGAAGAAATGTCGAATTGGTGTTTTAACAGACATTAAACAACAGCTTTACTCTTTTAACACTGTCGCTCCGTTCTTGGCAAGTGGGACACTATGAGGAGCATTGTCCTCGCATTACCAGTGTAATTTTGAAGTTTTGATAGTTCGTTAGTGCGGCCTGGTTTGGAAGCATCTGTCTAAATTAGCTTACGTACTTTAAGAGTAGTTTTCTTGCCTTACTCTGATAGTCTTCCTCTAGCCCTTCCGTCCATGCAGTGATGTCATCTGGAAGTTCAATCTTGCTAGTTGAAACGTTTTCCTGAAGCTGTGCACAATTAATGTCAACTCCAGTCTCATGGCATCTTCCCAGTATAGCTCCTTTGGTAAGTCAACTTGGTTTTTGAAAAGTTTTAAATGTAACAACTCCATTGAAACGCAGCTGAAATATATATGCTGTATGTGTTTTAATCTCGCTACAGCTGCTCATTTCCCATTTGCAAGGATGTTGTTGTTGTTTTTGTAGCGATAAGGTTGCTCCCCGAAGGCTTTGGGGAGTGTTATCGATGTCCTTTGCCGGATACAGATCCGGTACGCTCCGGTACCATAGCATCATTAAGGTGCTAGCCCGACCATCTCGGGAACGATTTATGTGGCCACATTAAACCTTCAGGCCATTCCCTCCCTCCCCACCCCCAGTTCCATGACGAGCTTGTGGTCGCCAGAGCCTCCTCGGTTACTGAAACAGGATTCGCCGCGGATACGTGAGGCTGACAATTCGGTTTGGAGAAGCTTATATTGCGCTGGCAACCTGAAGGGTTGCGCTACACAGCCCCTTGAATCTTGTATTTTAGTCGCCTCTTACGACAGGCATACCTACCGCAGGTATATTCTGAGCCCCTGACCCGATGGGGGTATTTGCGAGGATCGCTGGCTGCAGCATCGCGATAAGATTGACGGCGTGTATAATAGTCAAATAAAGCGAAAATTAAATGAACATGACATAGATGCACTTATACAAATAAGAAGAGAAAAAAAAGCAGATTCTAACTGCCTAATAAGTATGCGAGAAATCAATTTTCACCCCTCACTTTTCTCTCTGCGCGTAGTCGTTGGAAATGCCTAATCTTTTCTTATCAGTCACCATTATCACGTTCGCCCTTATCATCACCATGCAGCGATCCACCCGCTGCAACCAATGCTCCCGCATCCGCTCCATTGATGAAGCCATCGTTTAAGTGTATGGGTGTGCGCGGCCGTCCATCGATTGTGATTTCTTCGCCGGCTTTTATATCACGATTTCTGTCATACCAAAGCTATAAGTATTCAAAGGAAAATCGATTATATTTAAAAATTTATAATGAAATAAAAACTTGAAGTTGGACGCACATATCCTGCTACCAGGAAATTCTTAGATTAGCCTCTCCATCGCCGTCTACTGCCCGTATTTTATGCAACCACGTTGAAACATCATGCGAGGGTTCCAGCCAACCGCGGAAATGTGGACGAGAAATAACCTGTGAAGACAATAAATTTGGAAAATATGTAGGAAAATGTGTTTAAATGCTATATTTCAAAATAAAAATACATGGATATTAGAGGATGTGTCTAATTTAAAAGTAATTCTAAAGTTATCTTTACCATTGTAAAATATTTCGAGCTGCCTGTTTCTTTCATTTGTTTTTTCATTTTGTTGTGTAGCTAAACCATTGCTCTTACTTCCACTGTTCTCTTTTCTTCTTCTTGATCTTCCACTCTATTCATATGCCATTTTTCTCCTTTCGCATTACCTTGATCTACCCCTTTAACTGTTTCCTTAATCGTCCCCTACTCTCCTGCTCCTTTCTCCTTTTCCTTCCCCTTGGCTTTCGGTTTCGTCTTTTCATCCCCTCCCTCTAATTCTTCGTAATCCTGCCCCGCTCCTACCATTTACTGAATACTGGGCAGGTTCTGAGGTTCACTTGGGCATTGCAGGCTCGTGCTCTTCCTCGAGACCTCTTTTATTAAATAAATAAATGTAAGGCGCGATAACCTCCGAAGAGTTTAGGCCGAGCTTCTCTTCAAATTTGCATCGTGCTCCTCTTGATTTTTTCCTACAAATTGGCGGGACGGGACCTATTTGTTTTCACTGAGAGTTTTTCATGACAGAAATACTCAGAGTGCATGCCAAAGACTGCCGCACCAATTCGTAGGAAAAATTAAAAGGAGCACGACGCAAATTGGAGGATAATCTCGGCCTAAAATCTCTTCGGAGGTTATCGTGCCTTACATTTATTTATTTATTTAAAACTGCCTAATATGACAGTGGTAAACAAAATACTATACTCGCCGATTCCTGCGTGACACTCATTCTGCTAAATACCAAAATGCAAAAGAGCTGCAAAACTATCGATTGCACTATCAATTGTTTTATATTTGCAACACCATCGATTTTTTTCTGTCGAAAAAAGGCCTTCAAGTTTTATTCAACAAATATTCCTGCATTTTTCGAAAAATATTATTTCAATTAATATTTTATTGGATTGTCTGATCGGTACCAAATTTTACCAGCCTTTCAGTTATGATACGTCCCAATTTAAGAACGTAGATACTATCTCGGATTTTTGTAGCCGCTAGGGCCGCGAAACCACTGTCCGAAGGTTTTTGATATGACTCTGCTACGAGTCCAGTCTCTACGTGAGTGATTTGTTTGACCACCCGAACTTTGGAGTAGCCTTCCTTTGCTTAGCAGCTATTATTTGGAGGCGTTGAGATGTGCATTTGCATAGATATTAGGGTGGTCCTAACAAATCAAATAAAATTTTTTTCCCAGTCTCAACATTTCAAACGATAATACGACTAAAAATTATGTGTCACATCATCTACATCTGATATAAATAAATGAATTATAGTTTTAATAGCTTACAAATAATTAGTCAATAGTTGTTGAGTCTATTTTTTGCCACCAATGTATATTAATATGGAGAGGGAATATTTTGAGTGGTAATTTCATGTTATATCTTAGTAGTTCATATCCATATTCTTTCGAAGGCGCAATTTTATGCCAAATGGCGATATTTGAATTGCTTGCGACTTTAATTTAGTGTTGTTGGCTGTAGACGTCAACAACAACTAGACTAAATTCGTAAAATCCAACGATTAATTAATAATTACAACAACTCAAGTGTGACCATTTATCATTTGGCAAGCGCCAAAAACTGAAAGGTAAATTAATAATTGTATCATGGCAGCCAGCCGTCAAGAGTCAGTAGATTATACAAATTTGGTGCATTCGCTCATTTTCGTCACCCAAAATATAGTGTTGGTGCATAAGGATTTAATAATGCCTCTACATATATCTACCTCCGTCCATATGCCACGCGTCCATACCACCCAAAGCTGCACGCTCACATTGATGCTGACTTGGCGTGTGGCAACTTCTGCCACTTGTTCCATTTCTTAAAAATCACATCTAATAAATTGTTCTATGCATTTCAATTCTATTAAAACCAATATAGTGCTTAGTCGTCTGACTGTTAGTTAAAATGTCATTCAACCAACCATTGTTATGCCTCTTTAGTAATTTTCCAATTTATAAAAATAGCAAAAATGAAGTGCAACAAATGAGCGATGAGTTATAAGTTGCGTTTACGTAAAGGGAGCAGAAGCGCTATATATATGTATATTGTATAGAACAAGTAATGATATAAAAATGTATGATGCTAATATTTTGGTATTAAAGTGAATAAAGCATAAACGATTTGGACTTTGATTTTATTCACTGTGACCTTGATGCCAATGTGGACATTGAATAAAAAAAAATACTGCAGAGTGTGGTGTATGATTAGCACGGAAGCTGCAAAGTTAATAAAGCTCCGCTAAATGACGTTGAGCAACACCACCAGCGCCTTAAGGATTGGGAAGGACCTCTCCGAGCCATTCGAGACCAAACGAGGCTTCATACAAGACGACTCCCATTCGTTTGATTTGTTTAACATAATGCAGCCACGACCCCTTAAACTGTTATCACCGTCAACAGGGCGCGCCAGTCGCTTTTTCTCCGAGTTAACTGGCCCCAATTTGTGACACCAAGGGAACTTAAATCGTTTTCCACCTAGTCCTTCCAACGAAGTGGGGTCCGCCCTCTTCATTTTCTTTCATAGGTAGGTTTTGGTAAAAATACATGTTTAGCCCCCATCTTTCATTCGCATAACATGGCCCTAATACAAAAATGATGGTCGTTCCACTTGATTTGACTTGACTTTTGCGGGGATAATGACATTTTCATGACAATCGTGGTACCAGACCGAAAATTTTAAAAACAAATTTTATGTAATGGGTTTTATTTATTATTTAAAGAAAAATTGGTTCCTTTCGTAAAATGTAAAAACACAAATATTTTTTGGCTTGGGAATGTTGTGATTGGAAAAGAAAATTTTACGCAAACATGAGGGTTATGTTTTATGGAATAGGAAATGAACAACTGGTGAGCAAAAATTCGACTATTTTTAACTTACAATCTTATAAATTCATTAAACAAATAACAGAAGAGGCAGAAGAAATAAAGAAAGGACAATTGATTCTTGTGGTAAACTCAACCCTAACATCCTTCATTCTCCTTTGAATACGAGCTCGGCCCATACAAGAACTCAAGTAAGTTTGCAAAATAGCAAAATATCTAAAACCCGGATTGAATGGGGGATGATAACCCATTCCAATTAACCCAAGCACCGTAGAAAAATAATCAAAACTCGGTTCCAAATCTCGGAAACCAGCAATACAAGTTTCCAATTATAAAGGAAACCCTGTTTTAGCTAGTTTTGCGAAAACTATTGCCGTATCGCCATCGGAAAAATTCTTGGATGTTCCCGTTGATCGCGTTACGCTACCGACTATCAGTCATTCAGAGATTTTAGGGATAACTTCCGAGAATATGGAATATTTCGCAAATTGTATCTAAAGGACAATTCCGCAGCAAAATCCTCAGGTCCTTTGCGGGCAGTACTTGGGGAAAAGATAAAGAAACGCTAACCACTTACAAAGCAATTGGCCGGTTGTTCATGAGCTACGCGTCGCCGTCTGGTCACCTGGAAAATGCTGCGGACCCGCCAAAATGCTGCATTCAGAACTGCCTCGGGATGTATTCTTATAACCTCTGCACATCATAAACGTTGTAAGGCAAAAGAGGTCTACATTAAATAGCATCACGAAATGCTGAACAGGGAGTTTTAGGTAAGTTGTTACAAACCTGATCACCCTAGCAATTAACTGTTAGATTCCAGCCTCCAAGAGGGAAGATGAAACATCTTCGTATGTACTATGATGGGATCCGCAGCTTTTTGATACAGATAAGCATGAGGAGGCCTTAAACATAATCCACACACCAGTCGCGCCAGGTGAACTCCGTTATCAATATACACTACCCAACCTTTGCAGAAGAAGAATGCAGACCACCAATGGAGACATGAGTCACGCTGGCCCAACTTCGTTCTATGTACTAAAAAAAATAAAAATAAATGTAAGGCGCCATAACCTCCGAAGAGATCTAAGGCCGAGCTTCTCTTCCAATTTGCGTCGTGCTCCTCTTCATTTTCCCTACAAATTGGCCGGACGGGACCTACATGTTTTATGCCGACTCCGAACGGCATCTGCAAGGCAGATGAGTTTTCACTGAGAGCTTTTCATGGCAACAATACACCCGGAGCGCTTGCCAAACACTGCCGAGGGGCGACCCCCCTTAGACAAATTTTCTTCGAATTTAAAAACCGTATTTCTAAAAAATTTTTGATGTTGCTTTGCCCGGGGTGCGAACCCGGGGCATACGGTGTGGTAGGCGGAGCACGCTACCATCCCACCACGGTGGCCGCCGTTCTAACAGGTTAAACTGTGACTTGTCCACCATTAATGCCTCCAACTCCAACTTCTGTGCTGTCTACCACGAATTATTGAACAAAATTGTGTAGAAATTGGGAACGCATCTCCTTGAGATTTTAAAGGGCCTTATGCAATATATATGGATAGACGTAGTTCTACTATATCAACTTTCAACAGCGAAACTTGAAAATTGTTAAAAGTCTAACGATTTTTGAGAAATTCTGTTTATTTGCAACCTTCTGCTAACGTTCGAATCGCTAAATTGTTGAATAAACAACTCCAATATTCAATAATGGAAAAGGGTCTTTATTAGACTACTTTCAAAGTACTTCACAATAACACTTATACTTCGCAACCAATAGCGTGCTTAAATCAAAACTGATTACTGACTACACAGCTTGCTCTGCTTTTATACTCTCTGTTGCCTTGTCCGCATATTTCTCCAAATGTCTAGACGTTTCTCCTTCTAGAATCTTCTACTTAGTTACCAGCTATATGCGTGTGTATTTGTAGTTTATAGCCTCTCGCATAGCCAAAGGCGTGTGTATATGTCAGTACTACTTCGGTTGATGCTTACATGTGTTTCTGAGTATCTCTCCGTTGCCTTGTATGTGTGTAGATGATGATTGATTTGTTTACGTACATACGAGTGGCTGCTTAGTATCGGCTTAGTGATGGTAGTATCGCTTAGTGATACTAATATTCGTCACAATAGTTTAAACTTGATATTCATAATTTTTAAACTTAATTCTTAACATCTTTAATCCTTTCTGATATTACAAAAAATACGTATAAAAAAATGTAATAAACGCTCTTGGTGTTGTCTACGGATACTATTTTATATTTTACCGAAAAACCACCGTTTTTTTTTTTCTTTTTGTTTTTTGATCGTGAAAATCTGGGAAAGCTTCGAAGAAAAGAACACTATTTATGAAAAAACTTCAAAAATTCCCAAACAGGTCAAAAATTTAGAAGTTGAATAATATTATTTGTTATACCTAGCCAGCATAGCCACTGCGCTTTAATTCACTGGACTATGCTGATGTCCGCGTAGAGCTCGTACAGCTCATCATTAAGTTTTCTTTGGTAATCGCCGTCGTCATCGCGTAGAGGTCCGTAAATCTTTCGAAGAACTTTTCTCTCGAACACTCCCAGAGCCGCTTTGTCGTGATCTATGCTTCTGCACCATATATGTAGCAGGATTGGTACGATAAGAGTTTTCGGAACTTATGTTGTTGTTTTGTGTTATGGCAGGTTCCCAGATTAAGCCTTTTACTATTTCGAAATTATGGCTGCCAATAGTGGCGTGGTTGCCAAGGCGTAAGTGCGCTGACTCTTTGCTCGTTGACAGCAGATACTTCGTTTTGTCTTTATTCACCATCAGCCCCATCTTTACCGCTACTTTTTTCAATTTGGAATGAGCGGAACTTACGGCGCGGGTAATTAGACCGATGTTTTCAATGTCATCAGCATACGCCAGTAATTGCACGCTTTTATAGAATACTGTTCCAGAGCGGTTAAGTACTGCAGCTAGTATTATATACTCCAGCATAAAATCTAAGAAATCGCATGATAGGGGGTTATCCTGTCTGAAAGCTCGTTTAGTTTCGAACGGCTCGGAGAGGTCCAATCCAATTCTGTTGCTCAACGTCATTTTTCACAGCCGTATAAGTTTTGCGGGGAACCAAAATTTAAACTAGAGGCATCCTTAAGCCACTTTCAAATCGACGAAGAGGTGATGTGTCAAATATAAAAAGTTGCAAGTTATTTTCAAAATTTTAATTCAAGGGAAAGAGAAAATGAAAGCGGTACTCAGTGCACGGACCTTTAAAAAGGGAATGTTGGTAGACGAAAAATTAAAATAGTGCTAGAAGTTGGTAGATTTTTTTTCCAAGAAAACAATAGATACACTTTATATTTGTATAAAACAATTCATATTTCATTGTAAAACAAATAAAGCACATTTCACGGAAATAACACTAAAAAAACATGTAAACAAAACAAAACCAATAAGGAAGGCTAAGTACGGATGTAACCGAGCGTTCATACTCAGTTGAGAGCTATGGAGACAAAATAAGGGAAAATCACCATGTAGGAAAATGAACCTAGGGTAACCCTGGAATGTGTTTGTATGACATGTGTATCAAATGGAAGGTATTAAAGAGTATTTTAAGAGAGAGTGGGCCATAGTTGTATAGGTGGACGCCATTTAGGGATATCGCCATAAAGGTGGACCAGGGAGACTCTAGAATTTGTTTGTACTATATGGGTATCAAATGAGAGGTGTTAATGAGTATTTTAAAAGGGAGTGGGCCTTAGTTCTATAGGTGGACGCCTTTTCGGGATATCGTTATAAAGGTGGACCAGGGTTGACTCTAGAATGCGTTTTTACATTATGGGTATGAAACGAAAGGTGATAATGAGTATTTTAAAAGGGAGTGGGCCTTAGTTCTTAGTTCTTTTCGAGATATCGCCATAAAGGTGGACCAGGGGTGACTCTATAATGTGTTTGTACGATATGGGTATCAAATTAAAGGTATTAATGAGGGTTTTAAAAGAAAGTGGTGGTAGTTGTATATGTGAAGGCGTTTTCGAGATATCGAGCAAAATGTGGACCAGGGTGACCCAGACCATCATCTGTCGCGTACCGCTAATTTATTTATATATCGACTGGATTCTGACTCAACCACTTAACTCCCATTTCCTAAAATTTTGGTTTTTGGTATCAAAAGAAGCATTAACATGTATTAGAAATGGGTAAACCTTGAAAAATAACAATTTTTACTTATTTTAGAACAAAAATCCTTTTTACGTAAACTCGTAACTTAAGCATGAAATTTCATGAATACAGCAACCCCGTAAATTACTTACTTTTAATGCACTCCTTAAATTGATAACTTGGCAACACTCGCCATATATCAATTTTAAGTTCCGTTATTTCTATTTCATATTATTCTTCTTTTCGTTTTAATAAAAAGTGTTAAAAAATGAATCCAAAGAAAAAAATTTGCAAAAAGTCAACTAATATAAAAGAATATCCTAAGGTAAGTTATAAATTTATCAACATGTGCTTTCATATAATCTACATAGAAGTTACTCAAACTCATATTGTATGTGAGGAAGCAAATGATGAACTTCACAGAGTTCTTGATGAAAAAACGGGCAATTTCATTTTCGCTGAAAGTTTCGAAACTAATAACAGCTTTACTCCCAAGAAATTAGACGAAAGAACCGGACTTTTTATAGATGCCAATTCAAACGTCGAAAGTAGTTCAGAAGACACATTCTCCATTGATTCGTCTAGTTGCTTTGAAGTAAATTCTATTGAAAGCTCAAGTAATACATCAAGTACTCCAACGAAGCATAAATTGGATGAAACATCAGGCTTGATATCACACACGAGAGCAAAGAAAGGGCACAACAAGCGACAACAGTGGAAAAGAGAAAAGGTTAAACAAGCGCGGCAACAGGGAGAATGCTACTATAGTTTAGAAAGAATCAGTGGAGAAATGGTGGGTATGAAAAAAGAAGTGAGAGAAAATTAAAGCAGCGATGCCGATGTAAAACCGATAGGGGCGGCAATAAGTATGTAAGCATATCTGATTGTCAAAAAGCTGAGCTCTTTAAGTCCTTTTGGAGGGAAATGTCATGGGATCAAAGAATGTCGTGGATTAGTCCACTACTTCATGTTGTTCCAGTTGGGCGTACGTTATCATCTAAAAGTTGAAGTTGAATCAATTCAAGTCTGCAAAAATATGTTTTTAGGTACACTTAATGGTTTGTTCGAAATACACTGAAAAATGCCAATGACCATGGTATAGAAAAAAGAACAAGTAATTCAAGAAAGACAAATCTGTTGGACTCAAGAAAAATAGAACACATTAAATCCTTTTTGGACAATATTCCAAAAACGCCATCTCACTATTGCCGACAAAATTCGCAAAAAATATATATGGAATTGACTTACACATCCATTAAACAGGTTTACAAACAGTTTACAAATTTTTTAAGTATGAATAATATTTCCGAATCTGAAAGGGCTGGCTATAAAACTTTTTTAAACGTAACGCATGAGCTGAACATCGGATTATACAAACCAAGAAAAGATCAGTGCAATATTTGTTACGCTTATAAAAATAAGAATTTTCTTTAATCGGGTTTCCAGTCAAAATAATCAGAAAAACGCCTTTATTATTTTATTGCCGACGTTTCGACCATTTATTGTGGTCTTCTTCAGGGCTTAAAAATCTCTGCGTTCTTCTTCGTCAGGCTTTTCTTTATATATATGTGTTTCGAAATAAAACATAGTCACTTTAATACTCAATTAAAGGGAACGGAAATTATTTTACAATTTAAAATTACTATTTTCAATACACAAACCACAATTTATACTTCAAACTCTAATTTTCTAAGAAAATTATACATAAAAACAAAACAGTCGGTAGTATCAACATAAAAATAAGAATGTTGATACGAACACTTTCAATACGCACATAAGACTTAAAGATCGTGCTCGAAGAGAGAAGGAGCAAGATAAAGAGAGAGCAAGGAATTGAGAGATTAATTGCTTCATACTGGATGTTCAAGCTGTTTAAATGGTTCCATTTAGTGCTGCTGGGGCCCATTACTTCAAACAAAAGTTATCATGTTATCAATTCACAATTTTTAATTTGAAAAACTGGGAGGTAGTTTGTTATGTATGGCATGAAGGTGAAGGTGGAATGGACGCTAATATTTTTGCCTCATGTTTATTACATTTTTTAGAAACTGAGGTAACTGCAAAGGATATTCCTATATGTTTGTTCAGTGATGGATGTAGTGCACAAAATAGAAATGTGATTTTATCAAATGCGTTGGCGTATTTTTTCAAAAAGTATAATACTACAGTTTACCAAAAGTATTTGCGTTGGTCATACCCAAATGGAATGTGATTCCGTCCATGCGAATATTGAAAAAGGAAAAAAATAAAGAACTGTTTGTTCCTGCTGATTTTGTAAAGCTCATACGGGAGGCAAGAACAACCAATGGACCATATAAAGTGCATTATGTTGGGCACACATTTTTAAAAAATATTCCGAATTAAATTTTTACAAATCCATAAGACCCGGAACAAAATCAGGTGACGCTTGTGTCACTGATGTAAAATGTCTAAAGCATACATCAGTTGGAATTTTTAACAAACTTGATTACGACGATGAATGGGTACAATTACCACACCGATTAAAAACTGAAAAGGCATTACCCGAAGTCAAAGGCCTATATATAAAGCCTTTAAAATTACCTTCAAGAAAAATCCGAGATTTGCAGAGTTTTAAAGCGTTCATTCGCACTGACTATCATGCTTTTTATGATAATTTGAGCCACGAAGATATATAAAATTAAATTCCATAAAAATGTTAACTTATAATCACATGTATTAATGTACTATGTATTTTTCAGTAATGAATACTGCTTGTTTATTTTAAATTGTCATTTTACATGAAAACATCTTATTTTCGCTTTAAGATTAAACCAATTTGAGAATCTTTAAACAAACTACGTACATTACATACATAAAATAAAAAAAACAACAACCACGCATATACAACATATATTTTCTTTTCGTAAGAACAGCAACCTCGTAAGTACTCATAAATTATTTAAAATACTAAATCAGCAAAATATTTGTGTATATTTTTTCTTATGTAACAGAACGTCCTCTATTTAAAATTTGGTTATCCTTAGAATTTCGAAAAAACTGATATCTCTAATAAAAATCAGTTTATTGGTTCTCCTGTAAACATAAGTGTTTGCCATTACGTGGTTGAGGCAGTTACCAGTCGATATATAATACCTGCAAAGATATCAAGGGTTTTTTATAACGCCCTGCAGAACTTTTTCATTTTCTTCTACTTAATATGGTAGGTGTCACACCCATTTTATAAAGTGTTTTTCTAAAGCTATATTTTGCGTCAATAAACCAATACTATTACCATGTTTCATCCCTTTTTTCGTATTTGGTATAGAATTGTGGCATTTTTTTTCATTTTTCGTAATTTTCGATATCGAAAAAGTGGGCGTGGTCATAGTCGGATTTCGGCCATTTTTTATACCAATACAAAGTGAGTTCAGATAATTACGTGAACTGAGTTTAGTAAAGACATATCGGTTTTTGTTCAAGTTACCGTGTTAACGGCCGAACGGAAGGACAGACGGTCGACTGTGTATAAAAACTGGGCGTGGCTTCAACCGATTACGCCCTTTTTCACAGAAACACTTATCGTACTAGAATCTAAGCTCCTACCAAATTTCACAAGGATTAGTAAATTTTTGTTCGACTTATGGCATTAAAAGTATCCTAGACAAATTAAATGAAAAAGGGCGGAGCCACGCCCATTTTGAAATTTTTTTTTATTTTTGTATTTTGTTGCACCATATCATTACTGGAGTTGAATGTTGACATCATTTACTTATATACTGTAAAGATATTAACTTTTTTTTTTATTTGACTTTTTTTTAAAAGTGGGCGTGGTCGGTCTCCTATTTTGCTATTTTTTATTAAGCGTACATATAGTAATAAGAGTAGGGTTCCTGCCAAATTTCATCATGATATCTTCAACGACTGCCAAATTACAGCTTGCAAAACTTCTAAATTACCTTCTTTTATAAGTGGGCGGTGCCACGCCCATTGCCCAAAATTTTAATAATTTTCTATTCTGCGTCATAGGCTTAACTCACCTACCAAGTTTCATCGCTTTATCCGTCTTTGGTAATGAATTATCGCACTTTTTCGATTTTTCGAAATTTTCGATATCGAAAAAGTGGGCGTGGTTATAGTCCGATATCGTTCATTTTAAAGAGCGATCTGAGATGGGTGCCCGGGAACCTACATACCAAATTTCATTAAGATATCTCAAATTTACTCAAGTTATCGTGTTAACGGGCGGACGGACATGGCTCAATAAAATTTTTTTTCGATACTGATGATTTTGATATATGGAAGTCTATATCTATCTCGATTCCTTTATACCTGTACAACCAACCGCTATCCAATCAAAGTTAATATGCTCTGTGAGCTCTGCTCAACTGAGTATAAAAATGAATGTAAATTTGTATATACATAGCGTATACCTTTATGATACTTGCTTTTTAAACGGTTAAGCGCCAATTAAGTAAGTACTACTAAGGAAACTTTACCGATATGTCTAATTACAACAACAATTTGCCAATATACCAGTATTATTCTGCCACACTGGCATGTTATCGTTTACTTAAAACTTTTTTATTTTCGTTCAAAGTTATTCATAAAAAAGTGATGAAAATAGCGCAGAAAATATTTGCGAGTAGATGATACGTTTCTTTCATAAACAAATTTCTTTCTTGTATTAAATGTGTCCACAAATTTTTCAAAATAAAAACCAAATTTTCAACAAAAAAAAAATTGTCAGAAAAAACAAAAGAAAAATTTAGTGCTTGAAATTTTGAATCCATTACGCTTGGCGGTTTTTATGTCGTTCATTTTAGAGAACGACCTTTCTGCGGCTGCACTACTGTGAGGTATTACTGCTAAGGAGCACATTTATTCACTAAAATTTTCAAACAAATTTTCTTCTAGAAAACTCTCTTTCTTCTAGAAAACGTTCCCAATTTTATCCATCCTTTAAGAATATCGTCGAAAAATATCTTTTCTATTTTTTCCTTATTATATAACATTAATGATCGCCATTCGTTGTTAAGAATTTCCAAGGAAGTCTTGTGAAATGGAAAAGCTTTAAGTAAGGGAAAAATCGTTGTCATTTGACTAGATTGAATATTTTTTGCATCAAAATATTCTAAAAGTTTTAATTTTTCGTCTTCGAAATTGAATCGTTTCTTAGTTTCCTTACAAAGACAAATGTTGGTAGATTTTTGGGCTTTGGTGGTAGAAGTGGTAGAAAATGAAAATGGGCTAAAAAGTTGGTAGATCTACCAATAAAGTGGTAAAGTCCGTGCACTGGCGGTACTCCTTGCGCAAAGCGAATTTCTTTTTTTTTTTTCTTTATTGACAACAAAGTTTAAAATTATTAGAAGATTTCTCAAAAAAAGCGAAGTTTTTGCGAGAGAAAATAGCTTATTTCTATTTTACTCTATTTGTTATCAATTGTTATGAGAGGTTACAATGAAAGACAACAGTAAGTAAATAATAACAATTAAAATTTAATTAAAACTAAAATTTAGCTTAATAATTTAATATTATATGAGTATAATTAAAAATATAGTGTAGAACGTGCTTTGCATCTAGATATTAAAATCAAAATTTGTAAGAAGTAGCCGTTTGGCCTCGAATTTAAAGCATTGCACATTTCTTGAATTTTCAACTTCAACTGGAAGTTTGTTGAAAAGTTTAACACCACTAAGACATTAGTGATTTTGCACATCTTTCCATTCGAAAGATACGTGGTTTCATATTTATTCTAACTCTAAGTGTATATTCTGGGGTTGATTCTTCTGGAATGTCTAAATTATGCTTTATTAAGTTATTTTTAATTTTATAAAATAATATTAAGGTTTGAAGGATGGAGTTCTTGCGCACATCAAGCCTGTCTTGGTATAGCAGTTCACTTGCTGTCCTTAGCGGCAGATTTAAAATGTTTTTTATTATTTTATTTTGAATTCGCCGTGCAGAAGAATGCCAAGTCAAAAGAAAATTTGCATTGTTTCGATTAACTGACATTTTGTAGTGCAAGGTGTTGTATGGAAAATAATCAAGAAGAAGCAATCAGCTGTTAGGATAACAATACCTGGTACTGAATTCGCCTTGTCCTTGCGTAAGATATCAATAAGAAAATTTCCAAAAAAAAAATATTTAAAATAATTTTTTCAAACTAAAATATTGTAACGAATGTTAGCAGCACTGAGCGATGCTATCGTCTCTAAGCCGATGCTAACCAGTGACGTGAATGCACATCAATAATTCAATCATTATGTATCTACATAAACGAATAAATAATTGCGTCTACACATATGTACGTATACGAGCAGCGGAGCGGCAAAGCACAAACTCATGCATATATCTATCTGAGTTGTCACAAGAGACAGCAATAATTTGTGCACGTAGTTGTGGCTGGCGATTTTGTAGCCGAAAGTAACTAGTAAGTTCTGGAAATCGAAGAGCCTAGAAGTATGCAGCGTAAACTATAAAAGCGGGGCAGGCGAGTAAGAAGTAGTTCAGTTTGATTTGAGATTTGGATTAAGCGCTATCTAGTGAGCTATAGCAGAATTATTTTGAATAGTAGAGTTTCATTTGAGCAATCAATCAGTTTGGTTATTAAGCTTGCTATTCGTTGCAAAGTATAAGTGTTATTGTGAAGTACTGTAATAAAGGCCATTTTTCAATTATTCAATATTGGAGTTATTTATTCAACAGTTTAGCGATACGAACTTAGCAGAGGGTTGCAAATAAAAGGATTTGCAGAAAATTCGTTACAATATATAATTTTATATCGAACTAATTTCGTATAATAAAGAATTTTGCTTAAAGCTGCGTATTTTTGGGGGTACAATAGTCTCGTCCATATTTCAGTTAATTGCACCATGCATTTCGCATTGTGCATCTGTAGAGTTGCAGGGATTAACATTACAGATTCACATTTTTTAAGACAATATGAACGTGTAATTGTGCACTAGAGGAACCACCCACATCAGATTTCCTACCCCAACATTTTAAGGCAAAAAAAAAAAAAATAAATGTAAGGCGCGATAACCTCCGAAGAGATCTAAGGCCGAGCTTCTCTTCCAATTTGCGTCGTGCTCCTCTTGATTTTCCTTACAAATTGGCCGGACGGGACCTACATGTTTTATGCCGACTCCGAACGGCATCTGCAAAGCAGATGAGTTTTCACTGAGAGCTTTTCATGGCAGAAATACACCCGGAGTGCTTGCCAAACACTGCCGAGGGGCGACCCCGCTTAGAAAAATTTTCTTCTAATTGAAAAATCTTATTTCTAAAATTTTGATGTTGCTTTGCCCGGGAGTTGAACCCAGGGCATACGGTGTGATAGGCGGAGCACGCTACCCATCAACCCACGGCGGCCGCCAATTAAGGCAAACATCACATAAAATTTAGTTAGCATATTGTGACCCCTTTTTTTCTAAAATCCAGTATGGTGGGACATTTTCTCGTGATTATATAAATAAATAAAATAAGACGATAATTAAAGTACATACATATGTAATTATGCACATAAAGGGAAGAACTTTAGCTAAATTTGAATTAAATGAGGTTTGCAATTTTTGGTTAAAAATTAAGAAAGCTTTTAAGTTTTGATATCAAAGCAACAAGTTTAAAACTCAAACCGTACTTATTTCTGTCATTTTAAAAAATATTTCCAAGGGTTGAATTTTTAACCAAATTTGTTTTCGTAATATATGCAGTACAAAAAAGTTTGAGATAGGCTCAACCGTAGGAGAATTGAATATAATGAACAAAATCCGAGCTATGCCACTTGCCTTTTTCTGTATTTCATTTAGGTTTTTCACAATTTCTTTTGGATTTCGCCATTTAATTTGTTTTTTTTTTTTTTATTAAAATGTGCTCTTCTGAAATACTGTTGGGAAAAGTGTAGTTCTCTTGTAAAATATAAAACTTATTGGTTACGTTTTATGTGAATTAAAGTAACCGTATGTTATATTATATTCGAGTAAAAACTTGATTTGCCACATGACATGATTCGTTATTATTGTTATTATTAGGCCTCGATGCACTACGACATTTACTTACATCTGTTCTAATGTATCTAAGTACCTCTTAAGGAGTTTTACTCCATACCACGAAGGAGTTAAGAGTGACGCCACCTAGATGGAATAGTCTCTGCCTTGCCAAGGAGACGCATTCGCAGAGAATGTGAAACGGCATTTCATCCTCCAGCTTCAAAAAGGGACAGATTTGTGTGTCATATAGATTTGACTTTTTTATGTGATATCTCAGACTACAGTGACCAGTAAAGTACTCAGTGAGAGGTCGTAGGTTCTGCTTAGATTAATAAGTTTGGCTGATAAAACTTGGCCTGTATTTGCCCTGTGCATTCAATTCAGAGTTGTTTGAACTGATTTGTTTCCCATGCACTTAAGGTTTCATTAATGTGTGCCTTTGTGAGTCCCCAGGAGTGCTCTGAACCATACAATGCTGTTAAAGCACCCTACTTGGCTAGGTAGTATGCATGTTTATTCCCTATATATCCTTGATGAACGGAAACGCATCTTAACAAAACCTTGTTTTTGTCTCCCAGATAATATGGAAATCCTTCGCAAGGCTCTCTGGCTGTCTGATATATTGAGGTTAATCATGGAGGGTAAGCCTCTTCATATACATTATCTACCGCAAATTTCTAATTCATGGATTTCTGCCTGAAAAAATATGAGGTAGCAACCCATCCCATTGGTATAGATTTCTTGAAATTAGGCCCACAGATACCGGCTCCCGTTTTTTCTCCATCATACTTCGATTCATCCATGAAACAGCCTTCTGAGTCAGGGTCGGCATATTAATTCCACCTTTCCCAAAATTTCTGTCCACAATGGACACCTCAAATTTCAACGAGATTTTGAGCGTGGGGCAATTGCATCACATAGTTACAATACTGGATTTCCTATACATTTTCTTATTGACTTATTTTGAAGTCATAGTGCAGTAAGTGGTGCCTTTTTCTCTATTAGAATAGAGAAGGAAGGCATTCTCACTAAGGCACTAACTGCATCAGCAGCAAAATATAAGCAATTGCTTTAAAAAGAAACTATGTTGATGCAAGTGTATGTCACGCCATTTTTTATATAAATAGGAAAAACTTCGAGGCAATAAAACTATTAGGCAATCAAGTTCAGCACATTGACAAAGATTTAAAGGGCCATCACGTCTTGGGTGATCTGAAATAACTCGATAAAGCCCAATAACAATTTAATGCAGTTGTTTTTGCTGTTTCTTGACACTTGACATTGCTGTCACAGATGTTGGCACGGTGATTGTCAATGATCGTAGAGTACATTCAGAAATTACAGGAAACTCGCAAAAAACTAACTACAAAAACGAAGTGCAAAAAAAAGAAACAAATACTTAGATGCACATGTAAAAAATCAAGTTTATCTGTATGATATACATAGCAAACTGTTTACACCTCAATGAACGGAAATTGTTGACACGCAGACCACCGCGCTGAATTTTAGTGCTATGTGTGCTATTGTTGATGTTCATGTCGCTGTTAGTAGTACAGCTGCAGCCTTATACATAGTCATCAACGCTAATGCTAAGGTTAGTAGTGTTTAATTAAAGTGATTGGTAGTTACTCGCTTTGCTTATTGGCCTGACTGGCTGCTGCTGTTGCCTCACTTGCTGACCGATTGATAAGATGAAGAATTGGAGGCTATTGCTGGTGGCCAAGATGGGTTGGAAAATTGTTGGGTTATATGCTATTAAACTGTTTGGTGTCGTTATGCTTCATTGGCGCCGTTGCATTTTATCGGTTATAAGCATATACTCGAGTTTGTGTGTTAAGTCTTTCGATTCGTATACTTTCGCAAATTTGATATTGTGATGTTTTTGATTTTACAGCTATTGCTGTTATTTGGGATGCAGATATAATTGTTAAGCAATCGGTTGACACCCCAACAGAATATATCAAAAAACTAACAAGTACTTATATTGAAGCTGTTAGTGGGGTAAATGTGGAAACAAATGGATATATTAAAAATCAATCAAGTCCAATAAATACACTTAAAGAATATACTGAGATATTAATGGGTTAATTATTTATTCTAGTTGTAATGCGTACCATGAAGATATACATATTTGCATAGTAGAGAGTATTTATGAGTATTTATGATATTTCGGTATTTTTTAGAAAGATCTAATTACGTGTATCCAGAATAAAGGAATATGCATTTGGATAAATCTCGAGATGGCACTTCCCGCAAAAGACATAACATTGATGCGGGGAAGTATTCTGCCAGCAGCACTATCATGGATAACATTCTGGGGATAACTAGCGTCATAATCAAAATCCTCGACCCAGTACGTTACTCGGGTATCATCCGTCCTGGGCAAGAACTGCATTAAAATAGATGACAGGGTATATCAAAACTCCCTTTACTTACTGAAATATGACTTGCTACGAAGACGGCTGCTCAATTTTGAGGGCTGCTGCTGACATTGATTCCGATTGTATTCCTCTTAGACCACTCGCCCACTTTATCTAAGCCTTATTCATTCAAGCATGACATTAATAATTGCAAGTTAACACCCCCAAGCTACAATGCAACATATATAGTGTAACCAGTATGTTTTCTTACAATACTTACAAGCAGGGCCGTAGAGAGAAAACCCGGGCCCGGGCCTAAACTATTTACGGGCCCCCTATAAAAAATCCACTAATACATTTGATTAATTTTAATTAATAACGTCTCATTCATGAATAATTATTGACGGCTTACATAACAAAAAAGGTTTTCCCCACATCAACTAAATGATTTTTGGAAAATAAAATTAACACAGAATATTTACTATTTATACTATTTTATTGTTCCGTAGAAATAAAATTCTCTTTTAACAGCCACATATTGTTTCAAATAATCTTTTCTAGTTATTTTGTAATATTTTACTACATTTCTGATAAATTTAATGATGAATATAAATTTTAATTATTCAATATAGAAGGTTCGGATATCAAAGAGTGGCTTTTCTTGCTTTTCGCGCTGCAATTTTTTTTATAATAATATCAAAATTTAAATGTCTTTCCAAAACGGGTTCAACACAAATCGTGGCAAGTCTTCAAACTTGCTCTTGAGATGAACACGAACTATGAAAGTTTTTGATTCTTGAAAGGACGCTGAAGGAACGGTCTGCACTAGCTACAGTGACAGGTATAGTACAAAAGATACGTAAAGCAACACAAATATTGGGGAAAATTGTATACAGATTTTGAACATATGTAGATGGCATTCAGCAATTCCAATGGTGACAGACCTTTATCAAAATTTGCTTCGTAAATGTGTTTCAAGTTAATTATTTCGCATTCTAAGCTTTGGGAAATGTCCGACTTGTATTTTTCACAAATTTTGCTGTACTCGCCCGAACCGTAGTTTCATCAATGTCTTTAAATTGGCTCAAAAAGAAAACGTCTCGCTCAAATTTCTCATAGCTGCAAATCGTTCAATAGTGCCAGTGATTACCGAATCAAAGATAACCAGGAACGTATTGTTTTTAAAATCAGAGTCTAAATCATCCCGTAATCGTCTCAATTAAATTATCTTCAGAACATCTTTTGGGTTTTCTTTTTCGAATGTCCGGAAACTTTGGCGAGATGCTCAATTGAATAGCAACTGTTTTGTATTCGTTTAAATTTGTTTCCCATTGGTTCCTTATCAACTTCAAATCAGCTTATAAGGCATCTAGATGTCGGACCTCAACATCTATGGTGGCGCCTCTAGCTTGGAGGACCACGTTTCTTTCATTAATGGTAGTCAGTATTTTGAACCAAATTGAGGACAGCAAGATACATTCGGACTTGTTGATTTACTTGAGAATACCGGTAATATCGCCGTATGCCTGCGCAGCTAAATCTGGCTTTTGGCTGAAAGACTATGAAGAGAGCCCGGTACATTTTTTTTGAGGATGTCCCATCGTTGTGGAGTACTGCTGAAAATAGTAAAACATGTTTGTACAACTCCGAATAAAGTAAGTGCAGCCGTACAACATTCTGCAGCATCAACAGCACATAAATTGAGACTGTGGGTTGCACAAGGCGAGTAATCAGCATTAGAGTTTTTGTCGAGAATGTGACGTAGTGCTCCGTTGTAAACTCATTTCGTATTGGCGCCGTTATCGTACCCTTGTGCACGATAATCTTTTAATGGAATTTCATGTTTACGTGGAGTGTGGCAAATTAGATCAGCGATTTTCTGACCAGTTTTTTGGTTACAATTCACGAAAGCCAAAACCCGTTCTTGAATTATAAAATTGTTTGCTTTCGAATTGAAATGGAGTTAGCGCAAAATTAACGTATTCAACGTGACTAGGATCACGCATAGCACCAACGATAATAGCAAAAAACTGGACTTTCTTGCCTTGATCTAATATAGTTTCCCTCGCGTGCTTTGCACAAATTTCTATAAACTCGTTCTGAATGTTTGGGGAAAGATAGTGAACTTGTAAACGTTTGTGCTGCTGTTCTGAAATCTTAACTTTCTCCAAATGATCTCTAAATATCGGATCATAATGGCTTATGAGAACTTCGTTTCGTTCACCAAGATATATACTTTCGCCCCTGAAAACTAGGTCTCTTTCATCCAAAAATAAAATAACGTCACAAATTCTATATAAAATTTCTTTCCACTTTTGAGTTTCAGTGATTAGCTGTTCATTGATAAGTGTATCAACTGTAGCCTCCTTTTGAATTAAATTTTGTAAAGATCGCCTTTGAATATAACATTTAGTGTGACCTTGAGTATTTTTGTGTGATGGCAGTTTATCGTATAGCTTCTCCCATACCTGGAATTTCGAATATCCGCACAACAAATTGTAGGTCGATTTAAAGTTTTGGTGCTTAACAGACGCCATGGTAGGCAATAAAAAGCATTGCTACTGGCACTCCACACTAACCAGTCACGCCCCACTTGCTCTCCATTTGGAAAATTTTTGTTTAACAACGAGGTAGGAAATGCCTCGTCATGACAATCACGTGGAAAAATAACAAGACACTTTTGATGGCCTCGGCGAATTATTGCGTTGACTTCTTCAAATCGCAAAAACTCATTATTTACGGTCCCGATATCAAAGTCGTTTAAATAGTCTGGACTTTGGTACAGAGTTGGTGGTATTGTTGGAAGACTTTTTGAAGATGAATCTTCATCAGTGTCACCACGAAAACTTTACGATTTCGGATTCATGTAAACATACATTTTTGTTTGATGCCTTTATTGTCTCCTCACTATAGGCTGAGGCAAAAAATCATTATCAATATTCGTTGCTTTTGAAATTCGGCTGAAAATTTGCACATGGAAGAACAACTAAAAACTCTCCTAAATTAAAAAAATGTGTTAGTACCTTTAAATCGCGGCCCCCTGAGAAACCCCGGGCCCGGGGGGAATCCCTCCATTCCCCCTTCCCTCTCGTCGGGCCTGCTTACAAGCTCCGTAACCAGCGCTTTCTTTGTGACTTCGGAAAGTCATACTTGCAGACTCAGTTCCCCCTTTATATACAAAATAATACCAAACTTCTCTACGCGAACCTTAAGTTTTAACTTTACTGGCAGACCCGGCAGAAATTGTTTTGCCCTAACTTTGGTATAGCTGCATAACTTTTTATATTTTTTCCCCCTCTTACTACCCTACCCTAATTCTCGGACCTACTCAATATGCTCACAAAATTTCATTAGAATGGGTCGAGCTGCTCAAAGGAGTCCAACCACAAACACTGCAACAGACGTTTGTCTACCCTAGCTTTGGTGTAGCTGCATAATTATTAAGAAGTATTTATTTCCTTCTCTCCCATCCCCTCCCTCCCCCTTTTCTTAATATTTTTATTCACATCTTCTAGTCCTTTTTATTCCTCTCCATCCCTTATTCGCAGATCCAGTCCCAGTCCCAGTCCGAGTCCCAGTTCCACTCCCACTCCCAATCCCAGTCCCAATCCCAACCCCAGTTTCAACATCAGTCCCAGTCTCAGTATAAATAGCGAATTATTAATTTAAAAAAATCGGGCTTCAAATAACCATGTTACAACGTAAAATAATTTCGGCTATGCTTGCAAGGATAAAAAAATGTCAATACCCTTAGCTTTAAATTATATCCAGTCTACATAGCATTGGCCCTAAGGAATGTTTTAATTTCGTTTCATTTATTCAACACTTGTGTCCACGGCAAGTTTTATCCTGCCCGAAAAGTTGCTTGCCTACATTCGGAAAGTGAGCCCCGTTTCCCCTCTCCACTCTCTATAATATTATATTCTAGTTTATTTTCCACCGTCTTCTTCTTCTTGGTCCTCCCCTTTCCCATATTTTCCCTTCCAATCTCACTCCTTTTTTAATACCCTCCCACTCTCAATACCGTTCTCCACTCCCATTTCCGTTCCTACTACGATTACCATTCCACTTTTCCTCCCACTATCGTCTCACTCCCACTTTACCATCACACAAAAAATATTTTTTTTTTTTCAAAATATTTTTTTTAAACTTTTAGGAAGGGTTTCGGTCGGAAACTTGAAATTATTTTTTTGGGTATGCTTGGTGGAACTTTTTTTCCTGAGCCCAAATCCTATCGAAAAATCGATGGCGCGATATCGGTTAACTTTCGTCCATACAAATCGACCCAGGTTACTGCTTAGTCTTAAAATGTATGACGGCTGCAAATCACTTCTACGCTGAACTATCGCCTGTTCACTTTGTTCCTGTTGGTGGTTACGCATACGATGGCTTAAATGCTGTAGATCAATATTTCTTTGCTGACTTGTTTGACTCCGTCTGTTTTGCCGTCTTTTTCGCTCAGCTAAGGCATTGAAGGTCCTCCTTCTAGTCATTGTAATATCTGTAAAGTAATAAAATATTCTAGCAATCAATCATCTATCAATAAAAACAGTTGCGCTTGCACTGCCAGCTGGCGGATGTTAGCAACTGCCGGTAATGTAGTGTTAGTTCTAATCAAATATTCACAATAGTACCATAGTATAAATAGATTTCCTTGTGTGCTCACAATCGTTTATTTTTAACAAATTATTTTAATAGAAATAGCTAAACAAAATCATTACGACCAATAATGCTCAAAACTCGTTAATAGTACGAATCTCCATCTTTACAACCAAAACTTTATTTATAGATTCTGATTCCAAATAAGAGCAAAAAAGGGACCTACACATAAAAAGATTGCAAATAAGAGCAAAAAAGGGACCTACGCATAAAAAGAGCAATTAGAAATAATATATAATATATAGTAAATTTATTTAGTAATTGAGGAAAAATTTTAACAATGCGCATCAGAACTGACAAGGTGAGGAAGATATCTCGATTATACCTTTTAAATTCGCCCGAGAAACATTTTCTATGCATTAAGCAATAAGGTACTCTTACTAACTTAATTGGCATGTAATCGTTTAAACGGTTATGACAGTGCAACAAGGCAAACCAGTCCTTTCTTTGCTGTGCCAATATGCAGTTGATAACACCAAGAGAATTTAAATCATTTTCCACCTGGTCTTTCCTGCGGAGTGGGAACCGCCCTCTTCCTCTGCTTCCACGGGGGCGTTCCGATAAAAATTATTTTTTAGACAGAGCAGATTAGCCGCTGCGTTTTAATTAGCTGAACAATTTCGATACCTGCGTAAAGAACGTGCAGGTCATCTTTAAATTTTCTTGTGTAATCGCGGATGCAACGCATTAATTGTCAAGAATTATTATTCGCTGCATTTAAAGCTTGATGTTGCTGTTTGTCATAATGGTGGTTCCCAAATAAACGAATTCTATTACAAGTTCTAAACAATAGCGGGCAACAGTGCCTTGGTTTCTTTGCCTCATGACAGCAGGTACTTCTTTTTATCCTCATTCACCATCAAACACATCTTTTCCGTTTATTTTTCCAGTTAGGAGTAAGCATAACTATTCAGTTCTGCAGCTTGTATTATTTCCTACAGCTTCAAATTAAAGAAAACGCACGATACCAAAACTCGAACGGCTCGGGGAGGTCCTTCCCAATACTGACTGAGCTGATGGTTTCGTAAGCGTTATATTTAACACACGATAATATTTTCGGTGAAACGAAATTCAGGCATAGTGGCACATAGGCAGCTCCTTTTCGTGCTGTCGAAGGCGCACATCTGAATCTCCCTATTTACCCACAAAGGCAGTGAGTTCTAAGGGTATATGCGTTCTAAGGGTTCATAGGTTCATAACGTTCGTCCCCAGGTTCTTGTCGACAAAGTCTCTCCCGTCGTTCGTCACCGAAACTCTGCTTGGAATCGTTATAGCCATTCCCTTATGAATGGCGGTCAGCAGCTTTCCCCTATTGCGTGGACTTCTACACACGGCTTGATCCTCCAATAGTGGAGTCACAACAACAAGTTATTTAACAACGTTTCACAATAAAACATTATTCTGAAGTAATTTCATAGGATTCGTTAAAAATTGTGAGTCCTAGGATTACGATCCAACAATCTCGGGATTCTAGGGACCTAAAAAATAAACATGATATCACGAAATTCTGGGATATCGGGGTTGGTATCCCTAACATTAACATTAATTTTTAAAAATTCTGTATATATATATATATCAGTTATGGAAATTAAGAATATGAAAAAATCTTTACAACTGCTAATTATAAGACATTATTAAATGAAGCAGCATTTTCTGGTATAAGATATTTGCAGCGCTAAATTGGTCCATTGCCGCTTTATATCTGTTTCCGGCTCATTCGGGTCACACAGTTTTTGAAACTATACATACATACATATTTAATTATGTGTATATAATAGTTTTACAAACATATTTATCAGAGGCGTCTAATATTACTGAATGAACTAAGGAAAATATTTTTTCGTTTTGGATAGAGCCTTTGGATATTTAATACCTATTTTTACTTAATTCCTACAGAGTAGATGCGTTATGAAAATCTATTTTTTATTATATTATTAAAACATGTATCTTGACTTTTCTAGGTCAGGTGGCCTGCGCTATCGCCTGAACCGCCTCAAGAACACGACGTTACTGGTTTGTATGCAACATATACAGTGTGACCAATATATTTCAAACAAATTTGAAAATGATTTGCAAAAGCATGAAAAACGTTAGAGTTTTCTTTGGAGCTTTAAAGCTTGCGATAATGTGATTTCAAAGCAAATGCACGAAATAAGGCAAACAATAACCAGTCTCGCGAACTATTAATCCAACATAAGGACACGCTGGGGATATTACATTTTTTGGTAATAAACTCTTTCTGCTGGAAACTCGGCACCACATACCAAATTATTGATTTAAGGAGGTGAAAATGAGTAGAGTACGACTTTTAAAGAAGAAAGAAACTTCCGCAGGCTTTATTTCCTTATCTTGACGGGCGTTATATCTTTTTATTGGGGAACTAATGTCGTAGCATAGTTACGCTTTCAGAAATTAAAGTATTATATGGAGATTTTGCACATTATTATTATACACATTAAAATTGAACGAAGCAAAACAGAATAAAATGGAATGAAAAAACTAGAATAGATCTTTACAGTTAACTTCAATTTCCTTTTTTATTTCATTTACATTTACTATATTTTATTTTATCATTTAATTTTGCTTTTAGCGTTATTTTATTTTATTTTATTTTATTGTACTTTAATTTATTTGTACTGCATCGAGTAGTTTGTATTGGCATAGCATAAAGCAATAAGAAATTTCATAGGAAATCCCGTTTTGCAACTACGTGATGCAGTGGCCCCACTTCACGGAATTTTGAGATATGTCCATCGTGGACAGTACACTTTGGGAAGGAGGGAAGGTTTTTGCTGTTGATGGTCCTTTGCCGAATTAAGATCCGATACGCGCCTTAAACTGATTTACTTCTAATAAGACATACAATTAGGTTAAAATATAATGCATGCTTTTCCTTAATATACCTGGTCCATAAAATTTATAATCAGGTTATTATACTCAATCTATTTTCTTATTATGATGCCTTATATAAGGCCGACTTTAAGTTAGTTATAATTCTTTTATAAAAGGTCCTAAAATAGCAAATAGTAGTTTATAATAAGGCCTTATTTTATTTGGTCCATAAGCTATAATAAGGTCGTTATTCCTAACTAATGGCTTATAATAATTTATTTATTTTATATAGGCGATAACCCTTACACATAAAATTATGGTTCAAATTAGCCTTATGCCTGATGGTGTAAGTACAGAAAAATAAGGAGTATTGTAAGGAATATGCCAACAACTAGTATTCCTTTAAGAATTAAGGTCTGATGGCGTAAGCATTTTGGCCATAGGAATAAGCCTATATAATGTTAAAATTTTTTGGTGTGCCTTTTGAATAATATTGGGCATACAGATATAATGCCGATTAAAGATATTAAAAGCTTTGGTTGGAAAAATATTCCGAAATCCCCGAAACAAAACATTTCAGACACATCTATCAATCTTATGCCGTACTATAACGCTTTGTTGCGTTGCTCCGCCTGGCAGATGAGTTCTAGTGTGACCGCATGTATATGACGCTGTCAAAGCGTTAATTGAACCAAAGCTGCAAGAGTTTCATATTTATATTGTAACGAATTTACTTGCAAATCCTCTTATTTGCAATCCTCTGCTAAGTTCGAATCACTAAACTGTTGAATAAATAACTCCAATATTGAATAATGGAAAAATGGCCTTTATTAAAGTACTTCACAATGACACTTATACTTTGCTACGCGCTGGCTTAATAACCAAACTGATTGATAATTCAAATTGAACTCTACTATTGGCCGCCAGATCGCGTGCTTAATCAATAACTGATTGATTGCTCAACTCAAACTGAATTACTTCTTACTCGCCTGCCCCGCTTTTATAGTTTACGCTGCATACTTCTAGGCTCTTCCATTTCCAGAACTTACCAAGTATATTCGTGTGTGTATAGTTCTCATATAGTTTCTACTTGTTTACAATTGTCTACTTTTTAGCGCTTCTCAGATGTACATATGTGAGTTTGTAGTTTACAGTCTCCCGCACACACATAAGCGTATAAGTAAATTCATCTGTGTGTGACATCTCATCTCTCGCTGCCTTTATGCAAATGTTGCTCGTCGGAATGTGTACATATGTGTTGACGCAATTATTGATTCGTTTATGTAGATACATAATGATTGAATTATTGATGTGAATTCACGTCACTGCTTAGCATCGGCCTGGAGATGGCAGCACTCCTCAGTTTTGCTAATATTCGTAACACTGCCCTCCACCTAAGTCTGATCGTCCCGATCAGACAAATCTCCCAATCTAAACGCCGCTAGCATCTCCAACTGTACGACCCTTCTAATCCGTGGTTTCCCAGTGGTTTGTATGCGGTAGATGGTATCACTGATCTTCTTCACAACTTTGTACGGGCCTTCCCGACTGCACCAAAATTGGGCTGGAACACCGCCGGTGAGGGTTGTTTAACAGTACCAAATCTCCATTCCGGAAACCTTCCGAATTATTTTCCCTGTCGTACCTGTGTTCCATCTTACTACTCATTATTCTGGATCGTTCTCTCGCACTCTGTTGCTTGGCCAATGAAGAACTACTTTGTAGAGCTTGTTCTTGACGGATTGGCTTCACATACTCAGTATCGTTCCGACGCTTCCCAACAAAAGTGCGCGCTGGCTTGAAACCATCCTTGCATTCTTTCTGAAAAATTCTTTCAGTCATTTTAGTGCGTCCATTAGGGTTTGTTGATGCCGGTCTTTTCCTCGCAGGTACTTTTATTTCGCTTTATTTGGCACATTCGATCCATCAACCTTTGCTCGATCTACTTTCCTTGACTTTCGTGGTCTCTGTCGAATCTCCTCCACCAGCACTCGCTTACTGCTGAACCCTTTTTCTAAACTGAAGTTAAGTGGCACATCTTGGTTCTCATAATGCATCACCCTTCTCTGCATATCGATCTTGATGTCATGGTCAACCAAGAAATCCACTCCCAATATAACTTCATCAACAATCTCCGCCACAACAAATTTGTGTAAAACCATGACCTTCCCAATCAATACTTCACATATCACTTCTCCCTGAACTTGGTTATACTCGCCAGTGACCGTACGCAACTTTGCTCCAGGTAACGGTTTTACTCTCCTGTTGACCAAGTCAGATCGGATCAAGGAATGAGATGCGCCCGTATCTACAGTCAGTATTCGTACGTTGCCATCCACATTCCCTCTGACGGTAAGACTGCTCGATTTTCTACCAATTTGGGACACAGATATCACAGGGCATTCAATAGCTGGATCTAGCTCTCTACCTCTTACTCGCTCTTGCTCATCTCCTCCAGATTTGCGTTTACGCCCACCCACATTGTTGGAACTATTAAGGCCAAGATCGCAATGACGTGCAATGTGACCGGACTTCCCGCATTTGAAGCATTTCATAACTCCGGCATTTTTCTGTTGTGATTCCTTCAGAGCTTCCAAAATTGCGTGTACCCACTCTGGCCTTTCTACTTCCACACGGCGTGCTTTGAAAACTGGCTTAGACAGAAGTGACGCTGTTTCCTGAATCAGGGCTTGTGACACCGTTTCTGCGAATGTTGGCTTTGGGTTTGCGTATGTAGCCCGCTTCGTTTCCACATCTCGTATGCCATTTATGAAACTCTGGATTTTTACCCTTTCAGTGTATTCCACGGGTGCGTCCGCATTTGCGAGATGAGCCAACCTTTCAACATCTGAAGCAAACTCCTGCAAAGTCTCGTTAGCTTTTTGGTAGCGGTTTTGCAATTCTATTTGAAATATCTGTTTTCTGTGTTCGCTTCCGTATCGCCGTTCTACAGCAGCCATCAATGCGTCATAACTGTTCCGCTCTCCTTCGGGAATCGTCTGTAGGATTTCCGCTGCTGGCCCCTTCAATGCCACGAACAGTGCAGCCACTTTATCTTCCGCATTCCAGTTGTTCACTGCTGCGGTCTTCTCAAACTGTAGCTTGAAGACCTGGAAAGGAACAGAACCGTCAAAGGATGGTGTTTTTACCTTTGGATTACTCGCTGAAACTGCTGGACGATTTAATTGTAACTGCTGAATCCGATCTTTCAAAGCATCCATCTCAGCTTCCATTTTATCTTGTCGTTCACTAAAACCCTCCAACTGCGATGATATGCGATCCTCTTGCGCTTTCAACTGCTGAGCCAACTGAGATATCATATATGTCTTCTGTTCTTCCAGTTGGGATGCCATACATGTCTTCTGTTCTTCCAGTTGAGATGACATTTGCGACGACATTTCTGAAATACGCGTTTCTTGTGCTTCCATTTGTGATGACATATACGTTTTCTGTTCTTCCAGTTGAGTTTCCATCTTGGATGTTATACGGGTTTCCTGCGATTCCAGTTGTGAAGAAATTTGTGTCGACATTTCTGAAATACGTGTTTCTTGTGCTTCAATTTTCGATATTACTGTCGACGTTTGTGCAGATATTGCAGCCAATATCACGTTCAAGTCTGTGCTGGTAACCGTTTGCGATGTTTCGTTTTTCTCTTCAATTTTTGTTGTCTCCTCGCCATCAAGATGAAAGACATACTCTTCCACATCAATTCCTTCTGCTTCCATTGCCTCTCGTAGCCGTGCCTGAAGTTCAAGTTTAACGCCGCTTGTATTCAATCCACGGGTCTACAACTCCTTCTTTAGTTGCTGGATCTTCAATTCACTGAACTTTGCCATGTCCTTGTTGTCCTTTGGAATTTATTCAACAATTCCTCTTCTGACACCAATTGTAACGAATTTACTTGCAAATCCTCTTATTTGCAATCCTCTGCTAAGTTCGAATCACTAAACTGTTGAATAAATAACTCCAATATTGAATAATGGAAAAATGGCCTTTATTAAAGTACTTCACAATGACACTTATACTTTGCTACTCGCTGGCTTAATAACCAAACTGATTGATAATTTAAATTGAACTCTACTATTGGCCGCCAGATCGCGTGCATAATCAATAACTGATTGATTGCTCAACTCAAACTGAATTACTTCTTACTCGCCTGCCCCGCTTTTATAGTTTACGCTGCATACTTCTAGGCTCTTCCATTTCCAGAACTTACCAACTATATTCGTGTGTGTATAGTTCTCATATAGTTTCTACTTGTTTACAATTGTCTACTTTTTAGCGCTTCTCAGATGTACATATGTGAGTTTGTAGTTTACAGTCTCCCGCACACACATAAGCGTATAAATAAATTCATCTGTGTGTGACATCTCATCTCTCGCTGCCTTTATGTAAATGTTGCTCGTGGGAATGTGTACATATGTGTTGACGCAATTATTGATTCGTTTATGTAGATACATAATGATTGAATTATTGATGTGAATTCACGTCACTGCTTAGCATCGGCCTGGAGATGGCAGCACTCCTCAGTTTTGCTAATATTCGTAACAATATGTATGTAAATCCACTCTAGTACCCTTGCCGTTTCCATAATTTGGAATTTGCAGTATAGAACTTTGAACGGCAAATGCAAATATGTATTTATGTATTTTATTGCAGCATTTATTCATTGGCAATTTTATTATTGCTATTCTTTTGGTCGTGCGAAATAAAATCGAAAACACTTAACACTTCCATTTCCATTACTGTTTTCTCACAGAGTTCATAAACGTAGATTTGTGGGTTTCTTTTTTAAGGTCATACTTATTATTGATGCTAGAGAAAAACAAGTAAGGAAGTCTAAGTTCGGGTGAAGCCGAACATTACATAAATAAATAAAATAAATGTAAGGCGCGATAACCTCCGAAGAGATCTAAGGCCGAGCTTCTCTTCCAATTTGCGTCGTGCTTCTCTTGATTTTTCCCTAAAAATTGGCCGGACGGGCCCTACATGTTTTATGCCGACTCCGAACGGCATCTGCAAGGCAGACGAGTTTTCACTGAGAGCTTTTCATGTCAGAAATACAATCGGAGCGCTTGCCAGACACTGCCGTGGGGCGACCCCGATTAGAAAAATTTTCTTCTAATTGAAAAATCTTATTTCTAAAATTTTGATGTTGCTTTGCCCGGGAGTTGAACCCAGGGCATACGGTGTGATAGGCGGAGCACGCCACCATCACACCACGGTGGCCGAACATTACATACCCAGCTGTAAAATGCTGTTGTTGTTTGTTTGGTGTGCTTAATAGCATTGTTGTGTTACAAGGCTGCGCAATAATACATATACATATGGTTCTATTCTGAACTGATTTTCGTTTAAAAGAAGCAAAAAGGATACAGAGGCTAACACCAATGACCTGGAGCGGGTAATAATGCAGTTTTCCTTCAGATATGGGAATTTCACTAGTGTTTATTTTAAAATAAAGATATAGCAGAACAATAAAAATACGATTGGTACAAAACTACTTTTCGCTAAGATTTAACTTATTATTTATGCTTACGACCCTTTTCAAAGTCATTTATGTAAAAGTGGGCCTGGTCCTTAACCAATCTTATCCATTTTTACTAAAAATATTTCCTGCTATAAGGAAAATATGTGTACCAAATTTTGTTACGATATGTAAATTTTTCTTCGAGTTATGGCTCCCGAAACATTGAAAATTGCTTAGACAAAAAAGTGTCACACCAATTTTCAAAAATTTTATTGTTTTCCAATTTAAAGTTATAATTCTATTTAGAAAGTAAAATTGTATTGATACATAGCTCTTTTTCGCTAAGATATAGCTTATTATTTTCCTCTACTACCCTTTTAAAAATCTTTTATGTAAAAGTGGGCGTGGTCTTCACCCATCTCGTCCGTTTTTTCCACAAATATTTCCTGCTATAGGGAAAATTTTTGTACCAAATTTTATTACGATCCGTCCATTTTTCTTCGAGTTATGGCTCCCGAAACATGGAAAATTACTTAGCCATAAAAAGGGCGGTGCCACGCCCATATTTTAAAATTTGAAATTTTTCCTATTTATGATTTTAAATCCACTTGAGAAGTGAAATACCTTGATATAAAGTTTTTTTTTCCAAAGATATAGCTTATTTTATTCGTCCACGTCCCTTTTAAAAATATTTTATATAAAAGTGGGCGTGGCAACCTCTCTGCCGAGTTTTGTTACGATAGGTTTAACGATTTTTGATTTATGATTTAATAATATTTGTAAAATTGATTTTATCACAAGTGGGCGGAGGCACGCCCATTTTAAATTTTTTTTTTAATTTTTATCAAGAGTCTCAATATCAGTCCACATGTCAAATTTCAACATTCTAGATATATTATTAACTAAATAATAAGGTTTTTGTGTTTTCCAAAATGTTATATATGTATTTAAAAGTGGGCGTGGTCCTTAACCGGTTTCGTTGTTTTTTCTTCAAAGCATTCCTTATAGTAAAGACAACCTCTCTGCCGAATTTTGTTTCGATAGGTTTAACGATTTTTGATTTATGATTAATAATATTTGTAAAATTGATTTTATCACAAGTGGGCGGTGCCACGCCCGTTTTAAACAAATTTTTCAAATTTTTATCAAGAGTCTCAGTAGCAGTCCACTTGTCAAACTTCAACATTCTAGGTGTATTATTTACTAAATAATCAGGTTTTTTGTGTTTTCCAAAATGTTATATATATGAAAAGTGGGCGTGATTATCATCCGATTTCGCTCATTTTCAAAAACCAATCTAGTCTGGGTCCAGATAAGCTCGTGTGCGAAATTTGGTGAAGATATCTCAATATTTTCTCAAGTTATCGTGTTAACGGGCAGACGGACGGACGGACATGGCTCAATCAATTTTTTTTTCGATACTGATGGTTTTGATATATGAAAGTCTATGTCTATCTCGACTCCTTTATACATGTACAACCAACCGTTATCCAATCAAAGTTATAATACCCTGTGTACAAGTACAGCGGGTATAATTACAAAATGTTTACACGGCGATGGTTACAAGGACATTTCTCAGATGTTCACTTCCTCATCAGCTAGCTTTTCGGGAGCTGAGCTTCGAACTCGAAATCTTAAACCTTCATACTTCGTACTAATGTAGATGCAGATAGACGCCTCTATCAACTCATCCATATGAATGCGCCGCAGCATGCTTTGTCATTGGTCTCTAATACCTAAATTACCTATTTCCTACAATTATTTATATACACAATTAGATACATATGTAAATGTTTTTAATCCAAATTGTGTGGAACATTTTCAGGCGCGTTCAACAGAAGTTGAATAATAACGTTGGAATTTTAGCAGTGCATTATTAGCAATGCTTCCGCTTATCACTATTCAAAATAGGTGGTCCTCCTTTGTTGCAATGCTCAAGGAGTCCAGTATGGGACTTTAACTGCACTACTGGAAATGAATATTTGTTACACTATTAACCAGCTACGAATGCTCGAAAGAACGTGAGGTACTGCCTTGTTGCTGCCTATTTCTATGGTTGGAGAGCACCGGTTTCCAATCCGTAGGCATGCCTTTACGATTTATTTTCTTATTGCCTTCTTGTGCGGTTGCAAATTACATCCTCGTCTTGGATATCTTTATGTTGTCTGTTACAATGGCGCACCTTTTCTATTCGCACGAATGTAAGCGTACTGCTTCTGATGACAAGGTTGGAGAGACCTTGTCTCCGATCCGTGCTTTGCTCCTTCACCTGACGCCGTTTTCGAATGGGTGGAGAGGCCTTGTCTACAATCCGTACTTAGTTCGATCCCATCCACCCTTTCAGTTTATTATCCACCCGCAAAACTGGGTTATTTGCTGCTACGTCGGCTACGTGGCCTCTTTATTGTATCCGCTATTACATCGCATCCGCGAACCGTTTCACTTTGCTTTGTACACATGCTGCGTATGAGCTCGTACATATGACTAATTCTGGCACATCTATTGGAAAGTTCCTCATAAAAAGCTTTGTGAATAAATTCTATAAATTTTAATGTAGATATCAAAAAGCATACTTATACCTATGTGTGTAGGTACATAAAACCATACATATGTACATACTTGTTTACCAATACTCGGGAAGTCAAAATATATCAGTCGATCGCTCACGTATCGACCGGCGACCGCCCAGTTACAGCGCCGTTTCATGATTGTCAGAATAATCACTAAATAACAACGTCATTGCTAGCAACTGTAGCATTACTTAAATCTCAATCACTAGATCTGACCATAAAGTTCTGTCCAGACCTGCATTGTCCCACTTCAAGTCCGTCTGTCTGTCATCATTGGCTAGCATTAAAAATGTCGCAAAGCAATAAAGTATTATCATCGGCACAAGTTGGCACATTGTTGCTGACGAAACGTGGAGAATTCGTCGCGACTGCGCACAACCCAAGCAATTTTAGGCTGTTTTTTAGTATTCTTCTGAGTTAGGCTGGATCGTTCATACTGACCTTGTTTTTGCTTTTGGTAGATATCTGTAAGCACCACAACATTGTGTTCTTGTTTAGTTGACAATTGTGGTTGGCAGTAGTGTTTGGTAACACTTTAAGTATTTTTAATGCGTTTGTCATTTGACAGCAAACACAGTTCGCAAAGTAGACAACTTGAGGGACAGGGGAGTGAAAGGAGAAACGTGCCCATGTCTCCGGAGTGTCGTCAATACCTTAATATTGTTTTCTCTTTATTTTATTTCTTTTCAATTCGCATACTGAAGTTGTATCTATATCTGCGCTACACTCACTAACATACGTATGTCATATGAATATGTGTACATACATAATATATATATATATATATATATTTATTTTTTACATCATTGCGATATCGCACTTACACGTATTGTTGCAATTGAAAGGTGATAAACGAACTGTCGCATTTTTCCAAGATGACAGGTAAGGGCGACACACGTCATTGAGAACGCCACACGTAAAGAATTATTGTAAGCACAAAAATATATACAAATGTATATGTTTCCATATACATATATACCAGGGACCACAAGGACTATCATTTCTCTTAAAAAAGATACTTAATAACGGTAACGTAAATAATAACGATGTACAACAGGAATTTGGAATTAAACAAGAAGAACGGCCTAAAAATCTTCTCGGAGGTACATCGCGCTAAGCTATTAATAATTTTATATAAATTGAGATGTTGAGATGGCGGCAGCCGTGGTGTGATGGTAGCGTGCTCCACCTAACACACCGAAGATCCTCGGCTCATGCCCCGGAAAAAGCAACATCAAAAACTTTAGAAACAAATTTTTTCAATTAGAAGAAAAATTTTCTAAGCGGGGTCGCCCCTCGGCAGTGTATGGGAAGCACTCCGAGTGTATTTCTGCCATGAAAGCTTTCAGTGAAAACTCATCTGTCTTGCAGATTCCGTTCGGAATCGGCATTAAACAAGTAGGTCACATCCCGCCAATTTGTAGGAAAAAAATAGGAGCACGCGCAAATTGGAAGAGAAGCTTGGCCTTAGATCTCTTCGGAGGTTATCGCGCCTTACATTTTTTTATTTATTTATTTTTTTTTTTTTGAGATGCTGCCCATTTAATTCAAATAAAAGCATTAGGCAGAAATACACATCGAATCTTGGAAAAATGCATGTATGTTTTTACAAATGCACTAACCGAAACTATCAAACACCGGCAAGAAAGAAAATCGATGTTTTTCCAAAAATAATATTAAACATATTGCAACGAATTTACTTGCAAATCTTCTTATTTGCAACCTTCCGCTAAGTTCGAATCACTAAACTGTTGAATAAATAACTCCAATATTTAATAATGCAAAATGGCCTTTATTAAAGTACTTCACAATAAATAACTATAATATTGCCCGACAGATTGCATGCTTAATCAAAACTGATTCTAGCGCCTCTATTGTTGAGGCCTTTTATAGTCTTTGATTTCCTCGTTGCATCTTCTAGGTGCTTCTGTTCTCGAATCTACTAGTTGGTTATCTGTTATAATTATAACTACAGATGTACATGTATAGCTCGCATATGCGCATGTGTTTGTGAGCGACACTTCAACAGTCATAATTGCATATCTCAGATAAGATATCTGCAAATGTTTGTTGCTTCTCCGCTGCGTATACGTACATAGGTGTAGGTATAATGATTGAATTATTGTTGTGCATTCACGTCACTACTTAGCATCGGCTTAGAAATGGCAGTACGCCCAAGTGTTGCTAATATTCGTAGCAATATTATGGTACCACCGATAGTTTTGAAGCTGTAGTATTTCTATACAATTCTACATATAACATAATTGTCTGTATATTGAAGATATTTAAGAAAAAATTAAAGGCGGGTTCAACATTAGAATTACTAAACCCAAATCAACAGTTTTTAAAATTTGTGCATCTGTCTGTATGTCTGTATGTTTTTAGGCATTCGCGTCTTTCATAAAATTCATTGCAAGTTTTATTATTGCATCAGCCAAAGTCGAACTTGTAGTTACGGATGAGCCTTAAAACCGTAGGACCTAGGACCTTGAGGCCCAACATATGGACCCGGGAATTAGCTCAATGTATGTATACAATACGAGTACCACATGAAAGCTTTTGACGGGGAAAAGTTACCTTTTTTTGATACCTCAACCTATTTACGCGCTCACTAGGGTAGGCACTTTGTGTATGGGCTTAGCCGAATTCCATAGCGCCCAACTCCGACTACACTTGGGAGCAGTAGTCGACTCAACATATCTGGAGATTGAGCATTTGGAATGAATTTGTGAGGCGTCTGAGGAAGTCGAAAGCAGTTCATGTGTTTTGCTGCTAGAAATTTTCGATACTGCAACCGGTAGGAGGAAGCTTAGAGTGGCAGAATGAAGAGACAGCACTCAGCGATTTGCCAACAAGAGATGTCGAAGGAGGATATAAGCCAAGGCGAGGTAGTGCTAGGACTCCGGTTTTGTCGAAGAGGCGAAGGGGGGGGGGGGGGGGGGGTAACACCAATATTCCGACTGTTCCCACGGTATATATCTACTGAAAGGTGGAAATCTGTAGAAAAGGAGACTACTAGCTTAATGCTCAAGATGATGCGGGAAGAATCAAGTAAGCCCCAAGAACCTTTCATTCAGCGGAGTAGTACAATGGTGTAGAGAAGGTGATGTGCGACAATATCGCGAGCTTGTGGTGGATAAAGGAAGCTGTTCGAAACCTCCAAAGGCGACACGAATGCGCGGATTGATTTGGTGGATAGAGTGCAGCTTCCAACTACACCATGAATCAATATATGAATAACATGCGTCACTCATGCAAAGACAGAACCCGAATATACCGACACAGGTTCGGAAAGAACTTAGTTTACCTCGGCCTACTTAGGAGGGTAAGCACTACATCTTCCAAATAAACAAACAGTGTTGTACTCGCAGCTTGGGAAAATGTCCTGGGGCACAGGAAAAATTTATCTGGCATCAGGAAAAGAAGTCCCAAGGATGCCAATCCTAGCACGCTAGAAGCGAGCGAGGTTGAAAAGGACCCCGAAAGACTTAAAACAAGGGGACAGGAGGAGTACGCGAACGTCACCTCGCAGGTGTTAGACGGTGACAAACAGCCAAATAGTGCTGCGGGTCTAACAGTTCAGGAACCACCAATACTAAATTCACGCCTCGGGTAGAGAAGTTTCAAGGATAACAATCGTAACATGCAAGATGCATTAGAAAACCTTGAAAGCCTTAAACCTAATAGACATGAGTACGATGCTACCAGTCTTACAGCTAAACCTCCAACTCTGTGAAGTGGCGTCGAGCGAACTTCCTCAATGCTTTCGTAGGTAGAAATGGTTTCCGGCTCTGCTCAAGCTGATTTGGCGCTTACCACGCTCAATCGGAGGGAAAGGTGCGGACTGCAATTATGATAAGGAAATAATTACAGTCATTTATCGTGGCACCTTTCTATATGGCCCACATTGAGAGTTACCGCCTGGGGAGTACAGGAGGCTAGTGGAAGAGGAAGGGCGCGGATGCAAATGAGCACCACAATGCGTGGAGAAGAGGCGACACAAATAATAAAGCCGAGTTTCTGTTATGTTATGATGAGTTTTCACTGAGAGCTTTTCATGGCAGAAATACACTCGGAGTGCTTGCCAAACACTGCCGAGGGGCGACCCCGCTTAAAAAATTGTCTTCTAATTAATAAACTTTATTTCTAAAATGTGATGATGTTGCTTTGATGTTGCTTTGCCCGGGGTGTGCACCCAGAGCATTCGGTGTGGTAGGCGGAGCACGCTACCATCACACCACGGTGGCCGCCAGTATGCATGGACGGTCCTTAATAGGCCATATTCTCCGATGATGCGCATATCAGCTTTGGCATCTCTCTTAAGAGGGTAGAAAGGGAGAAACCTTTAGAAACCCTAGGTCAACGAACTGGACCACGTTCCAGAAACATGTAGAAATAAAACTGAGACGTTTCAAAGAGGTTGCCAATATATAGGAACTGGAGGAATCCAATGACTTCCAGAGACGGTTTTGACTGCAGAATAGAGTTTGCCCTCTATGAATATTCCCGAGGAAAAGCAAAGGCGTCATGGTAGAGTTAGGAGCTGAGTCTTCTAAGAAGACAGATAAAGAAATGTTTAAGCTGTCAAAGGTCGCTGGAGCAAAGCGTGCAGGGACGAGGATTGAAATCTGTTGAGGATCGCTTTTCGACATATAAACGTATCCTGTTCGGATATGATTCAGAAATACCAGCATAAAGCACTTACACTCCGATCACCGAGCGGATATTTCCGAGCTTGGTGACCGATACCAAGATCGAATGGGCGTTGAAATGTTTCTAAGTTTAAATCACTGAGCTTAGATGGAATTTTTAGTACCATGCTACAAATTAGGAGTAGAGAAATCGTGGAAGAGCTCAAAATAATATTCGATGTGTACATAAGACTGAATCATGTACCCCACTGTTGGAGAACTGTTTATGTAGTTTTCACATCAAAGGCGGGGAAGATCAATCATATTGTAACGAATTTAGTGCAATCCCGCTTATTTGCAACCTTCTACTAACGTTCGAATCACCAAACTGTTGAATAAATATCTCCACTATTCAATAATGCAAAATGGCCTTTATTAAAGTACTCCACAATAACACTTATACCTCGCAGCTGATAGCTTGCTTAAATCAAACTGACTATCGTGCCTCAACTGTTGCTGCTTTTTATACTGTTTGGTTTCCTCGTTGACATATTTCTAGGGGCTTCCATTTCTAGAATTTACTAGTTAGTTATCAGCTATAAAATTACCAACTAAAACATTGAGAGGCTGATAGATGTGTACATAAAGTCCAACATTGATGAAAAACTGTTCTCCACAAAAAAACACGCGTACACCCAAGGCAAGTCGGTTGACATGGGATGGTTATAAACATAGACAAATCTTTTGAGTATGAGTCTTCTTTGACATTGTCAGGGATTTGAGCAACGTCGTTAAACAGGCGATCATGGATGGTCCTAAGTACATTGAAGTAACAAAAGCAGTAGAAATACTGTAAGAAAATATCTTAAGTCGCAGCCGAGTCAACTTTTATATTGACAGCCAAGCTGCAATTAAGGAAACAATCTCGCATAACAAACCATCTTAAAGTATGCTGGGTTAGGTTGAATTGGTCGGCCCGTGATGTCCTCACATAGACTGAGTGAGTTCGCAGTGTTACCAAAGGTTTCTTTATTGAACAAGCTGAAAAACTCCATCGAAAACCAGGACTTATTCCGCTTGCTGCATCGTTTCCTCCTTCAAACCTCACTTCCTACATCTGCTATCACTGTCCAAGTTTTATTTAAAGGCATGTAACGACAGAAGGCATTGTCCAGTCAGAATACCCATCATGAGCCTGTAGTCCACTTATTTTAATGATAAGAGCAGCATTGTTGATCTAAGGTTGTAATACCTGCACATGATCTTCAACACTTTGCGGGCCTTTCATGCTTGGTAGATCATGGGCAACTCTTTCTATCCCTTAATCTCGCAAAAACTTATTGGGACGTCTACGCTGCAGGCTTCGAGGGATGCGCTAGCTAACTTATCCGCTTTTTCATTCCCATCTATTCCCATTTGTCCTGGTATTCAATATAGATACATAGGTATATGCCGATTTTTTCAGGGATTGCTTACACTCTAATACACTTTTGGATCTCGTGCTATGAGAGATTATTATTGATTTAACTGAAGCTTGGTATATAAAATCCAGTAAATACTTTAAATCTGAATTGATAATCTTCTCACTGAAGATACAATCGTTCTTCTTTTAAATCTGTGCTTCCCCGCACCAGTGGCAAGAGGAAAAGAATAATAGAGCTGTCTACCAATCACCAGTCAATGGAAAAACTCGAATACAACTTAAGTTTCATGTTTTCTTTTGCAGCCGGTAGAAATTTACTTTGTAATTTAGAGCAGCATACAAAACCCATCCACCGAAGACGGTGCCTATTATAATTAAGCTCACTTTCTGCTCGCACACCTTTCACTTTCTGTTCTGCTTACACCTTACAACAACTTACATTTATCTGAGCTCTGAGTAATATTAAACCAAAAAATTACGGTAGCACTGTTGTCGCTTGTCATTGAACTAAATTCTTTTATTGCTAAATTACAAAATATAAAATACTTTACTATCTGGTGCATCACCATACACAACAGATATGTATTTTAATGCGGTCGTTGTGTAGGATGAAGGCGCGTTTAATTACCAGCAAAGCGTGCCAAACATAACCATTCACTAAAAATCAGGCATGCTTAACCAACGAAACGATATCATTTCGTTACGATAATCAACGTTAATAAACGAAACGAAGTCATTTCGTTTCGTTTATTAACGTTAAGATCGTCAAATTAACGAAATGATTTCGTTTCGTTTTCTGCCATATCAAAACGAAATCAAATCGTTTATGTTGATTATTAATTTCAAACTATGCTGGCAAAGCTGATTGATGGCGGAGTCATTAAAGGTGAAAGCATTAGCCAATCTGATTGCAACTTTTCTCATGAATTTTGAAAGTACAAACATTTCTCAGAGTATTTTTGACATTACCACCAACGAATTACACAAACAAATTACATAGAGTTTGTGTGTGTATGTGCGCTCGTTGTTGCCACCTTACGGCTTCACCATGGCTATAGCATTGCCAGCACAATTCAAACATAAAGTATCACGTTTTTGTTAACGTTTTTAACGTTAACGAAAGCTTTTCGTTTCGGTTAAAACCGAGATACAATTTATCTTGATAATTTCTTTATCGATAATATTTCGAAGTGTTTCAACGGAAACGGTGGAAATTTTTTGATAAACGATTAGCTTAACGTTAAGGTGCATCCCTGCTAAAAATGAATAAATAACTGCTTAGATAATAAAAAACTATTAGTTATAAACTTGTGCCTTAAGCTAAAATGATAATATTGAAAAGCCTTAAGTCTTATAAAAAAGGCATATCTATATATGTATATGTATGTGTACATACATATATTTACACACTTGCGTAAATACATATGCTTTGTATGGAGAAATATGTATATGCAAGTCTGACTGGCGCCGTCAAAAAACCTACGCACTTAAGTTAAAATAAAATTGGTTAAGTATTAACTTTTGCTTTTTTAATCACCGGACGACACAAGATCAAATGTTTGATTTGTTTACTTTGGTGCAGGTTGATTCGAAATTCATTACATCATTCAGCCGAAAATACATTGAAATAGTAAATATAAGTAATTGTATTCGTATACATATTAGAGGTTTACGCCGATCACTTTATCGGAGGCCGCGGCGTGGGCGGCGCGCCGGTGTACGCCGGTGTTCTTACATTAAAAAGCTTGATCTTTCTATTCAAAAAATAATATTTGGGAATGGTTTCGTTTGCATGTATTTGAGGAAATCAACGTTTTGGACTTTTCGGAAAGTTTCGGGGTTTTGCCTCAAAATCTCGCAGATCGTTCAAACATTTTCAGGAGTAGCTCCTTGCGGAGGGATTGTCCCCCGTTCACTTACTCCAGATAGGCTTCGAACCTAACCCCGGTCTTTGGAATTGCTGCGTCTGCTGAAAACAAATAGAGATACATAAAATGGTTACACATTTGTCTGTATATCTCGTGCAAAGCGTAGTTTCACCTGGGGTTAACTCATAATAATCGTCGCGAAGAAAGTTTCTTTAAATAATTTGTGGCTCCTTGGCGGTCACGCGCAAAGGCGACTTACGGTTGCTATTAATGGTCTTTTAATACTCATGACTCTCGTGGCACAGGTAGCTTCCAGTTTTGTCGGCTGTTTCTAGGAGCTACAATCCCCGATGTGCGAACAGTAGCAATCCCGACCACCATTCGCTACCACGCCTCCTGACACCTTCACACCATATGACAGCACAGAAGCTATAGGGCTGCGACTTCGAACTCATAGCTTCGTCGACCTCACTGTCCTAGAAGCTCTAGGTGTAGCTCCGAAGACTTTCTAAGGGATGTTTTTGTCGCGCTATGCTGCCGAGCTATACCAGAGAAACACCTTGAAACGTTGGGGAGTGACTATTCGGCCAAGGATGCCGCCCTCGGCGGCCGCCGTGGTGTGATGGTAGCGTGCTCCGCCTACCATACCGAGGATCCTGGGTTCACGCCCCGGATAAAGCAACATCAAAAATTTTATAAACAAAATTTTTCAATTAGAAGAAAATGTTTCTAAGCGGGGTCGCCCCTCAGCAGTGTATTTCTGCCATGAAAAGCTCACAGTGAAAACTCATCTGCCTTGCAGATGCCGTTCGGAGTCGGCATAAAACAAGTAGGTCCCGTCCCGCCAATTTGTAAGATAAATTAAAAGGAGCACGACGCAAATTGGAAGAAAAACTCGGCCTAAAATCTCTTCGGAGGTTATCGCGCCTTACATTAATTTTTTTTATTTTGTGCCGCCCTCGAAATCGTAAACAGTCTAAGTGGATATCATTGCGTAATTCATTTTTGAAAATCGTATAATCCTCGGAGCATCTACATAATTAAAATTTTACAAGGACCCTGGATAAAATTTTTAAAATGTAGACCAAAGTTTAGACACGTTTGTGTTCACAACATTCATTGCAATAGTCTTCGTTAAATCGAAGCGATATTTTAGAATGAAAGCCGACCGATTTTAAGTTGAAATATGTTAGCTGCTGTTTTCCGACCTTATGATATAAAAGCTCATTATGGATGACTAGTTGTCTCTAATACCCCTCTCATTATGGTCCACCCCTGTTGAAACAGCAAGTCTCCTTGAACTCCCGTTAGAGGTTATTGATGACAATTTGTGATCGGCCACACCTATTGGGTGGGGCGAAGCACTACTACAACAACAACAACATGGATGACTAGTTCGACTGTCCACTACGTTAGGGTAGTAGCACACACGGTCATTAGTTCGACTGTCTTGGGAAAGCTTTTACTTCACCACTTTGAGTGTTCGAAGGACAAAGCCTCACCTGGTAAATATATGTGCTTACGTATTCACATTTGTAATCAATGTGATTCACTCCAAGGTACTAGTGGTGGATAGGGCCGCCAACTTTAGGAAATGTCAAACCGTGAAACTTGGGTGTTGAAAAATGAAGTGTGAAAATCAAAATTTCCATTTCAGACGTTATTGTATAATTTCGCAAATAAACAACAGATGTTTGAATGGAAGCCCAAATGATTTTTCAAACCCTTCTCATACGTACATATATCCTCAACTTAAGTATGAGGTAAGAATAATTTCAAAGGGGTGGTTTATGCCCCTAGAACCCACTAAAGGATTTTGCATCACTGATTTCGCTTATTCTTTTAGCCTATCGCAATATAATTTTTTAAAAAAATTGGCACCTTTTTTTTTTTGGTAATTTGCCTTTTTTACAACTTGAGGACAATTTGCAAACATATTCGCCTTGGGTCATTTTATTTGAACTCATTGTTCATTAATAATTTTTTTGAAAAAATATGCAAAGTAACCATAAAAATTTATTATCAAACTTTTCTTTTAGTGTTTTGTTTTAATAACTAGGTGAATTGGGTCATGCAAAGTCCGTGTTAAGCTAGCATTGAAAGTGCCTGTTTTTTTAAATAGCTTTTGAACAGTTAGAAAGAGTTAAATTTCGCAATTAGTTTCTTATAATTGGCAGTGATGCGCATCCGTTGATACCACTTTCGATCATATCCGACAAATTTTCGACATGTACAATAAATGGCCTTAACAGTCTTAAACGAGCAGAAAATATAGTTATGCGCCGGACGCCGCCGCCGCCGCCGCACAACAACCTAACTGATATAAAGTCACGATTGGAATAAATAATTAATTTTTCTAGCTCTACTCCCCAACTAACGCTTTTAAATAAAATTTATTATTGTAAATATATTATTTGTAACAATTTATAATTATTTCATCACTTTTTAAGTTTTTATTGAGCTAAATAAATTTAAATTAAGAAAGGTTATATCAAAGTTGGAAAAATTCATTAGAGAAAACGAATTATCGTGAAGAAAATCATATTTTTGTATGTGGTAATAAGTAATTGCAGTAAACTTAAATAAATGTAATCAAAATAAAAAAAAAATCTAAGTCGATAACGTTATGTTAATCATATAAACTGGAGTCGAACTCTTCATCTAGGTTTGAGATGTCGGAACCTTGGTCAAAATTTTCTTCTGAGTTTGACAATAGTTTAAGTACTTCTTTGTCGAATGCCTCAGTTGCCTTAAATTCATTCGAGTTCTTTTCTGAAATAGAGTATATTAGGGGATCGGACGACAAAAATAATATATTGACATCTTTCTTGTAATATTTCGCCTGTAGCTCTTAATATCTTTAAATCCACTCTCCAAGGCTTCCTCTGAGAGCTTTCCTGTTGGAAGTACTGCTTTATTAATAATGTCTGCTCCATGAATTAAAATTTTGTGAATGCTCGATGGCATGTAATACTCTAGGTACAAATCTACAAAAATTTTTGTGGTCAAAATGGCATACGTTCGAAATGCTTCGGAAGCAAAGGCGAATCCACATTACATAATTTGAAGTATGACAACAAATCGCTTAATTAAACTTTCGTCAACTAACGTTATAGCGTGCAATCTTTTCTTTTCTAAGGAATTAATATGATGAGTAAATGTCAGCATGCCTTTGTTTAGCCCCAGATCGTATTTCTAAATACGATTTAACTGTAAACTTTCGGTCTATGTATAGAGCTACTGCCTCTTCTGGAGTATATTTAACTAACACTGATGCTGGACGAGTAAGGGCATGTTAAATTTTAGTTGCGTTTGAATTTTTTGTGATGGTTTCTACGATTAATGCTGCATCCCGCTGACCTGATAACCTCAAGCTAGAAGCAGTTGCAAAAGCCAACTCTTCTTTTGAATAGATTCTTATTAAATGTGATAACTTTTTCCTTTTCGGCTGATGACTAGCCTCCGAAAAAGATATCACTGGTAATCTTTTAAAATACGTCTGCAACTTTTCCACTCACAAATTTTGAAACTGCTTTTTTATTGGAGTCAACTTTGAGCTGTCACTTTTATACCAGCTGAGCAGAGCTCACAGAGTATATTAACTTTGTTCGCATATCGGTAATCCGTAACGGCATAAACTAATCGAGATAAATATAGACTTCTATATATCAAATTCATTTAGCCATATCCGCCCGTCCGTCTGTCCGTCCGCCTGTAAACACGATAAATTGATTAAATTTTGAGGTATCTTGATGAAATTTGGTATGTAGGTTCCTGGGCGCTCATCTCAGATCGCTATTTAAAATGAACGAAATCGGACTACAAGAAATCGGATGACGAACACGCCGACTTTTAAACAATTTTTTTTTAAGTCTAATTTTAACAAAAAATTGAATATATTTACAGTATAAAAGCAAATTTTGTCAACATTCGACTGCAGTAATGATATGGTGCAACAAAATACAAAGATAAAAGAAAATTTCAAAATGGGCGTAGCTCTGCCCTTTTTCATTTAATTCGTCTAGAATACTTTTAATGCCATAAGTCGAACAAAAATATTCCAATCCTCGTGAAATTTTGTAGCGATATAGATTCTATGACGATAACTGTTTTCTGTGAAAATGGGCGAAATCGGTTGAAGCCGCGCCCAGTTTTTATACACAGTCTACAGTCTGTCCTTCCGCTCGGCCGTTAACACGATAACTTGAACAAAAATAGATATATCTTAACCAAACTTAATTCACTCTTAAACTTAAAGAACTCACTTTATCTTGGTATAAAATATGACCGAAATCCGACTATGACCACGCCCACTTTTCCGATATCGAAAATTACGAAAAATGAAAAAAATACCATAATTCTGTACCAAATATGAAAAAAGAGATGAAACATGGTAATTGGATTGGTTTTTTGACGCAGAATATAACTTTAGAAAAAACTGTGTAAAATGGGTGTGACACCTACCATATTAAGTAGAAGAAAATGAAAAAGTTCTGCAGGGCGAAGTCAAAAGCCCTTGGAATCTTGGCAGAAATATTGTTCGTGGTATAACATATATAAATAAATTAGCGGTACCAGACAGAAGATGTTCTGGGTCACCCTGGTTCATATTTTGGTCGATATCTCGAAAAGGCGTCCACCTATAGAACTAAGGCCCACTACGTTTTAAATAATCATTAACACCTTGTCATACAAACACATTCCAGGATTACCCTAGGTTCATTTTGCTAAATGGTGAACTTCCCTTATTTTGTCTACAAAGCTCTCAGCTGAGTATGTAATGTTCGGTTACACCCGAACTTAGCTTTCCTTACTTGTTTTCTTTTGCGTTATTTTGCTTATGCCTAATGTCGAAAAGTTCATCCCTTGAAATTGCCATATTTCCTGAAAATAAAATATTACATGAAAACCTGCATTTTCCTGCAGCTAAAGTTGTACCAATTTAATTTTAAAAATAGTAGCAAACAAGTTTAGTTAAAAATTAAATCGGATAAATGCGGATAACGGGATTGCTAGTCTTGTGAAATCAAAACATTTCAAAAATTTTACTTAATTTAACATTATCCCAATATAACATGAGAAATAAATTCCTGTTCAATTAAAATCACAAAAATGTATATTTACTAAAATTAGTATCCTCAGAAAATAAACACAATATTATATTTTAGCAATTGAAGTATAATTCACAGCATGCCAGCAATTTAAACTTTCGCATTCAATGGCAAAAAGTCGAGTTAAAATTTTTCTTAAGTGATATGCTTCCAAATAAAACTCCGTTAGTCGATTCAACTTAGTTTAAATTTCCAATTTTTTTATTTTTTCGCTTAATTACGCATTTCTAATAGAATTTCATAAGAATTTTTGAAATTCAATGATATACTTTTTTTAATTAATATTATCTAGAACATGAAAGTAAGTAATATACTGTGCGCTGCCGCCGCCGTGCCGATATTTTTGACATTCGGCGGCGGCGTTTATCGGTGGCGTATATCTCTAATATATATGTATGTTTATTTACCTTTTTTCTTAAACGTGTAAATTCATTAGCATTTCGTTATAAAGTTTGATCTGCAAACCGCAACTTTTCTAATTTGATTGTCAAAGTGGCGGAACTAGAAATTGGCCACCGTTCTTCTTGCCGATAATAGACTACTCTTTTTTATACTCAGCTCCGCCAAGCCCTTGTATATTCACTTATTTGATATAACGACAGATAGTAATGGCATAAACTAATCGAGATATACATATATAGGTTTCCATACATTAAAATTTTCAGGATGAAAAAGAATTTTTTTTACCTACATATGTAATGTGGGTTCCTTGGCACTCATCTCCCATCGCTATTTAAAATGAGTGAAATCGAACGATAACCACGCCCAATTTTAAGGACATTGCAAATACAATTTCATTAGTAGATTCATATACTAACTTCTTATATACATTTTTAAAGTTTATAAGTAAGGAAGGCTAAGTTCGGGTGTAACCGAACATTACATACTCAGCTGAGAGCTTTGGAGACAAAATAAGGGAAAATCACCATTTAGCAAAATGAACCTAGGATAATTCTGGAATGTGTTTGCATGACATGTGTATCAAATGAAAGGTGTTAATGATTATTTAAAACGTAGTGGGCCTTAGTTCTATAGGTGGACGCCTTTTCGAGATATCGCAATAAGGGTGGACCAGGGCTGACTCCATAATGTGTTTGTACGATATGGGTATCAAATTAAAAGTATTAATGAGGGTTTTAAAAGAGAGTAACCCTTAGTTGTATATGTGAAGGCGTTTTCGAGATATCGACCAAAATGTGGACCAGGGTGACCCAGAACATCTTCTGTCGGGTACCGCTAATTTATTTATATATGTCATACCACGATACTGTTCCTGGCAAGATTCCAAGGGCTCATGATTTCGGCCTGCAGAACTTTTTCATTTTCTTCTACTTAATATGGTTGGTGTGACACCCGTTTTACAAAGTTTCTTCCAAAGTTATATTTTGCGTCAATAAACCAATCCAAATACCATCTTTCATCTCTTTTTTCATATTTGGTACAGAATTATGGCAATTTTTTTTTATTTTTCGTAATTTTCGATATCGGAAAAGTGGGCGTGGTTGTAGCCCGATTTCGTTCATTTTAAATAGCTATCTGAGATGAGCGCCCAGGAACCTACACACCAAATTCCATCAAGATACCTCAAAATTTGCCTAAGTTATCGTGTTTAGATACGGACCGACTGACATGGCTAAATGAATTTCTTTTTTCACCCAGATCATTTTGATATATAGAAGTATATATCTATCTCGATTAGTTTATGCCAGGCATGCTTTACCAACGAAATGACTTTGTTTCGTTTATTAACGTTGATTATCGTAACGAAATGATATCGGTTCGTTGGTTAAGCATGCCTGGTTTATGCCATTACGGATTACCGTTATGCGAACAAAGTTAATATACTCTGTCAGCTCTTCTCAGCTGAGTATAAAATAAGGGGCGTAACACAGCCCAATTCTGGCAAAATCAGTTTTTATACTCAGCTGAGCAGAGGTCACAGATTATATTAATTTTGTTCGCATAACGGTACCCCGTAACGGCATAAACTATATATATACTATATATCAAACTGATGCGGGCGAAAAATGAAATTCATTTAGCCATGTTCGTCCGTCTGTTTGTGTCCGTGAACACGATAACTTGAGTACATTTTGAGGTATCTTAATGAAATTTGGTACGTAAGTTCCTGAGCACTCATCTCAGATCGCTACTTAAAATGTACGAAATTGAAAATTTTGAAAAACCGAGAAAGTGCGATAATTCATTACCAAAGATGGATAAAGCGATGAAACTTGGCAAGTGGTTGTTGACCTTATGCCGCAGAATAGAAAATTATTATTTACTTCATTAATTTATGTCGTATATTTGATTGTAACATGATGTAGGCAGGGTGCATTTATTTTGATTTAATAATAGAGACGGTGCCAGGCTCATTTTTTAAAATTTGAAGTTTTTCCTATTTATTGTATAAATCCATTTGGGAAATGTCATACCATTGATATAAAGCTCTTTTTGCAAAGATATAGCTTATTATATTCGTCCACGACCCTTTAAAAAACCTTTTATATAAAAGTGGGCGTGGTCCTTAACCGATTTCCTTAATTTTTCTTCAAAGCATTCCTTATAATAAAGGCAACCTCTCTGCCGAATTTTGTTACGATAGGTTTAACGAGTTTTGATTTATGATGAATAATATTTGCAAAATTGATTTCATCACAAGTGGGCGGTGCCACGCCCATTTTAATTTTTTTTTTTTAATTCTTATCAAAAGTTTCAATATCAGTCAACATTATAGGTGAATTAATTCCTAAATAATCAGGTTTTTTGTGTTTTCCAAAATGTTATATATATAAAAAGTGGGCGTGGTTATCATCCAATTTCGCTCATTTTCAATACCTATCCATTCTGGGTCCAGATAAGCTCGTGTACGAAATTTGGTGAAGATATCTCAATATTTACTCAAGTTATCGTGTTAAAGGACAGACAGACGGACGGACGGACATGGCTCAATCAAATTTTTTTTCGATACTGATGATTTTGATATATGGAAGTCTATATCTATCTCGATTCCTTTATACTTGTACAACCAACCGTTATCGAATCAAAGTTATAATACCCTGTGTACAAGTACAGCTGGGTATAAAAAGAAAGTCGAAGAGAAAAATTGCAAAGCGTCTGCCCAACAAGATGGGCCAATGTCATGAAGCGGTATCCACTTACATTGAACTTCATCCAGCAATATTAGAATCCTTTGAAGAGATAGCAGAAAGGAAAAACGACAAAACTTCAGCACAAGCTTCTCAGTTTCAAGCTGCTATTTCTAGCGGGCAAATCCAAACATTGCTGTTATTGTTGTAGCGATAATAGCCCCGAAGGCCTTGGGGAGTGTTATAGATGTTGATGGTCCTTTGCCGGATGCAGATCCGGTACGTTCCGGTAACAAGCACAATAAAAGTATCAGCCCGACCATCTCGGGAAACGATTTGTTATGACCACATGAAACCCTCTAGGCCATACCGCCCTCCCACCCCCTTGATCCATCAGGAGTTCGGGGTCGCCAGAGCCTCGGCTGCTAATGAAACAAGATTCGCCACGGATAGGTGAGGTTGACAATTGGGTTGGATAAGCTATATAATGCGCTGGCAACCCCTTGAGAGAGTTGCGCTACACAAGAAACCACGCATCAATAAACGTCAATTAAATACATGCAACGTTGATACTGAGAGCGTCGAAGATTATTATAGAATCGCATTCTATATTTCTATTTCTTGATGCATTCATAACTCATATCAAGAGCCGTTACATGAAAGACCAAGTAATTTTCGAAATTTTCGGTGTTTTGTTCCCCAAAAATGAATACTACGCTGAAAATACAATAAACTGCATGAATTTTATGAAAGTGTTGTGAATTGTTCGAAAACCGAGTTTGCAATGGAAGTCAAAATGTGGAGAAGGCAAGTCGATGGTCAGAATTTTAAAAACGTGTTTGATGCACTTGAGGTGGGTACAATTTTGATGATTAGCTACAAAATTTGTATGCTATATTTCTTATTTATCTTATTTTTTCAGATGGTGAATCCCAATGCTTTCGAACATGTAAATAAGATATTGCGCATATTAGCCGTTCTACCAGTTTCGACAGCAACACCAGAACGCACATTTTCTGCCTCAGAAGGTTAAAATCATACTTGCGGAGTACAATCAGTCAAGAACGTTTGAATGGACTCGCTTCATTGAATATCCATATTGATAAACCACTTTCTGTAAACGAAGTACTAGAAAAGATTTTCAAAAAACCTAGGCGATTGTTGGGAAATAATTATGGGAAAAATTAGTTTCTTTATGCTGTATGTGTTTAAAGCTTGAATATACAGCCATATTTTACTGGCCGATTTTGGCTACGAACCAATTTTCATATCATAAAAAAGGTACGAAAAATACCTCACATCTACACCATCTTCTTAAATTTTGTAATTATCAAGCTTGAGATACGCATTTTACAAGCTGAAGCAAATTTAAAGTATTTTTCGTACCTTTTTTACGACATGAAAATTGGTTAGTAGTCAAAGTCGGTCAGTGCTGATATTCTTAATAAAAGTGCATATGTTAATTTATTTAAGTTTTACCGGTAACACCGTCATTTTAACTTTGGTACTTTCTATCAACCCAATGGACGAAATGGGATAAAGATCGCGCCCAGTTTTATGTAAAAGAAGTTTAAACGGAATGTAGGCGAATATAATTGGCTATATTTTAGCAAAAATAACGTGGCGTCGCCCATTTTGATGCAATGATTATTCTCTGTTTGGAATGCCATAACTGAAATTTTATAGTGTAAAAACTTGGTACATTTATTTCTTTTATTAAGAGGAATTATTTTAATCAAACTTGCCAATGTCGATTAATAAACACGCCAAATTTGAAAAGCTGAAGCTAAATGAATTTCACTATGGAATCTCTCAACCATTGTGAGTTCCTACAAGGGAAGAATCTTATTATTTCTGCATTGTCATACCTACCTCAAACAAGGCTGCCAGTGAGAATGGCTGTCACGAGTGGCCAGAGAATGGAAAAAAAGGTTTGTTTCTTTTCTCGTGGTTAATAAATTGAATCGCCACTAATTGCCCATTTGTGTTTCAAACCAACTTTTTGTTTAAATGTGTCTATAGAAAACCAGTCTATACATTTATATTAATTTATAAAATCTACATAGTTAATATGAGCGGCCAGTGAAGCAAAAAATTTTAAATAGGGGGACTCATGAAAGCATATAAACTTATAAGGTGTAAAATTATATCAATTTACACACGCGGTTATATGAACGCACCTAGTAATACTCTTGATAAACTTGATTGTTTATCAACTGTATTATTGCCAAAAAAATTTTTTTGATTGTTATACAAATTAAAAAATGCCAAGATTAAGTGAAAAATCAAAACTAAAACGCCTTTACTTGCTGATGTTGGAAATTTCTGATGAAAATGCCTGCTGTAATGTCTGCAAGGTTGCATTCCTTTGAGTTTACCGCGTTTACACAATGAAATGTGCGCGTAAATTTATACAAATTGTGTAAATGATTTTTCATACAAAGTTTGACAGCTCGTGCGTAAACTAGATAAATTTATACGTTTACACACTTTATAAGGCATTTATACGGTTACATGAGTCCCCCTAATATGAATGTAATGCAAGGTACCAGTCGTTTACAAAAGTGTTTGAAAAACACTATTGATCGAATGGTTCAAGTAATCGAATAGCAGTTTTACGGGTGATCGAGGCTATTTGTTATAGTGAACGTTTTGTCAAACATTCGCCATTTGTATGAACTCACAATGATCTCACCTGAGTATTTAATGTACGGTTACACCGAAACTTTGGCACCCTTAGTTTTGTGGTTTTGCGGTTGACTAAGACATTTTATAGCTGAGGTGATGTATGAAAATAAAATATGTGTGTTGCAGTCGGTGGAAGTCGAACAGCACACACATTTTGCTACTTAAATCAGTCACAATCAGCAAAACCCAAAACAAAATAGCCGATAACTTTATTCAGATTTTCTATTTTAAGTTTTTTCGTTTGAAAACCCACAAAAGCTTTACGAGAAATAAAAAAAACTGCTATGGTGTGCTGGCCTAACTAAACAAAGTTTCTAGAACCGGGTCACCCTTAGGCAGTAGTTTGGAATGCTATTCGAGTGTATTCAAAAGCAGGGCACCACAAATTGAAAGGAATGCTTGACCTAAATCTCCTTGAACGTATCCCCTGTAAAAATGTTACTCTATTATAAAATGGCGGCCACCGTGGTGTGATGGTAGCGTGCTCCGCCTATCACACCGTATGCCCTGGGTTCAACTCCCGGGCAAAGCAACATCAAAATTTTAGAAATAAGATTTTTCAATTAGAAGAAAATTTTTCTAAGCGGGGTCGCCCCTCGGCAGTGTCTGGCAAGCGCTCCGATTGTATTTCTGCCATGAAAAGCTCTCAGTGAAAACTCATCTGCCTTGCAGATGCCGTTCGGAGTCGGCATAAAACATGTAGGTCCCGTCCGGCCAATTTGTAGGGAAAAATCAAGAGGAGCACGACGCAAATTGGAAGAGAAGCTCGGCCTTAGATCTCTTCGGAGGTTATCGCGCCTTACATTTATTTTTATTTTTATTATAAAATAAAAGGATGCTTTTTTTAAAGTCTGCATATAAAGCAGTATATATTTAGAAATATGCATAAAACCAGTGAAAACCAGAGAACGTGTAACTAAAGAGAACCGCCAACAGAACGAATAGTGGGAAACATTAAAGCATCAAATCGCAGTTAGGTTATTCACCATTGGGGAAATATGGCATGAAATTTGTCAATTCCAAAGCTAGAAAAATATTATTTAGATATAATAAACACAATTTAACTATTTTTTAACGTTTTAAGTAACTTTTTTTGTGGAATTTCAACGAAAACCCCGCGTTTTTTGCTAATCTTCAAGTAGGTAATGTGGTGAATTACCTACCATCAGTTTGACACTTTCTCTTGCTGTCCGTCGTTGGTTACTCTCTATAAATTTATGTCTCTGGTGAAAATTAAACAAAATTCTAATGTAATTCTTAGCTTAAAAAAAATAACAAATAAATAAAATGCAAGGCGCGATAACCTCCGAAGTTATTTTTGGCCGAGCTTCTCTTTGCATCGTGCTCCTTTTATTGTTTTCTACTAATTGGAGGGATGGGATCTACATGCTTTACGCCTACTCCGAAGCTTTCCATGGCAGAAATACATTCGGAGTGTTTGTCAAATCACTGCCAAAGGTCGACCCCACTAAAAAAAAAACTTCTTTCTACATTGTCGATATTACTTTGACCGGGAATTGGACCCATGATCTTCGGTGTGATAGGCGGAGCACGATGCCATGCTTCTGAACACCTTTAACAAACAATAACATCAATATCAAGCAATAACTCTAAAATATGTACGATATGCGTATTAATCGAAATACGATGTCGAGGGAGGTATTAGGAACATCACTGGTACGTTGAAAAGGTGTCAAATGATAAGTCCTGGTTGTGATTAGGGTTACCATACGTACTAATTTTGTCCGCTCATATACTGATGTTTTTCGAAAGTACTAATTTCTTAGGAAATCAAAAAACAGTACGCTTTTGTACTGCTGTTTCGTATGTTGTACTAATTTACGAATAATGATTTTAAATTCAAGCCATTCTTTTATATTATATATTTTGTCAAAAGTTATCCGAAATCATTAAAAATAATGTTTTTGTATGTTAACTTAACTATGGGAATAAAGAAAGTATTCAACAAAACGAAAAGTCAGCGGTCTTTTACTCGAAGCAAGGTTTTACCGTTCAACCAAAATTATAAGATAATGGATTGTTGAACTCCGAGAAATGGACAAGAAAATCATGTGTTGCCAAAAAGATGTTTTAGATTTTGGTGAAAACAATCATCAGATGATTAAGCTTTATTCTAACCAAGACTTTATAAAAAGTATATTAAATCGACGGTTCAGATTTACGAATATGCCGAACGGATACGCAAGATCTTAGAATCTGTCTGAAGAGCGCTCACATTTATTCCACAACCAATATAATAACATGGTAAAACTTTCAACGTAAAAAGGTTATCGATAGTGGTATATCTCTAGAGCCACGATGCTTTTCAAAATATTTATTCTGCTTACCTTGTTTGCAAACTTTTGCAAAAATACGACAAATTTTTATCAAGTTTATAAATTATCCGAAAAGTTTTTTTTTTTCATTTCACATTCACGGCTTTTGTTAAATATTAAATACAGGTTTACTACGATTTTGTTCTAGAGTGTACTAGCTATAGACTAGATATATATCGTTTGTATCTGATAGGTGGTGCGTTGAAAAAGAAACGAGGCATAAAAGTAGAAAGTAGAAGTAGTTGAGATCAACGTTTGCCGGGTCTGCAAATCAAATTTGCAATGTGATGGTTTTTGTAATTTTTTATTTTCAGGTAATTTTTCTCACTGGGGGGAGGCTACACTAGCAAACATTTGCATTACTTACTGTGATATGTATGTTTATGTTGGGCGTGAATACAAATCAAAAATAAACAAAAAAAAATTTGAATGTGATCATTGTTTGGTTTTTCGATCGAGGCTGAAACTTTGTTTAACAACATTAAAAAGCCAAACCAAAGAAAAACTTGTTCAAAATTTGTTGATTTCATTCATAAATTTGTAAATTGCCTGCGTCTGCCCCCGCCATCACTGCTATGATTTGTTTATTTACAAACTCTGCGTTATGTAGCTAATATGCATATATATATCTACATTTATAGTATCAACGTATGTATGTACATACGTACGTATCTGTTTCCTTTTTTGAAGCGTGCTATATACATACATAGATAGTATTTACATATGTGATATCTGTATGTAAGTTTGTTCGTTAGTTGGTTTCATTCATTCATAAAATTATTCGACCGGAGATCGCTGAGGCCAACGCTCCAACTGCGAGGGGCAACAACAACCACAACTACGAGTCACAGCTTGGATAGTTAGTGGCTGCTGCTGAAGCTTGCCGTACTAAAAATTAAATTAAGTTTTGTAAACTTTTTATACCTTTCATGAAAATGAAATGGTATATTAATTTCGTCACGAAACCGAAAATTGTAAGTCCTTAAAGGAAAATAGATAGACCCACCATTAAGTATACCGAAATAATCAGGTTGAAAAGCTGAGTTGTTTTAGCCATGTCCGTCTGTCCGTCTGTCCGTCTGTCTGTTTGTATGCAAACTAGTCCCTCAATTTTTGAGATATCTTGATAAAAGTTGGTGAGCAGGTGTATTTGGGTGTCCGATTAGACATTTGTCGGAACCGACCGGATCGGACCACTATAGCATATATCCTCCATACAACCGATTTTTCAGAAAAAGAGGATTTTTGTAATATCTTACCCAATTTAACAGATTGAAGCTTCAAACTTCACCATATACTTTCGTATATTGAACACATTGTTGCCTGAAAAAATGTATGAGATCGGTCGTATATATAGTATATATCCCCCACAACCGATTGTTCAGATAAGGAACTTTTCGTAATTACTGCCCTATTTTAAGAGCTAGAGGCTTCAAATTTCAGCGAATGCTTACGTATATAGCATATATTGTTGTCTGAAAAAATCATAAAGATCGGTGGTATATATAGTATATATATGGTGGTATATATAGTATATATATATAGTATATATATATATAGTATATATATTTTCGCAAATTTTAGCCCCATTTTAACAGATAGAAGCTTCAAATTTCACCGAATATTTACTTATATAGCATATATTGTTGTCTGAAAAAATCATAGAGATCGGTTGTATATATAGTATATATCTCATACAACCGATTGTTCAGATAAGAAACTTTTCGCAATTTCTACCCCATTTTAACAGCTATAAGCTTCAAATTTCACCGATTGCTTACGTATATAGCATATATTGTTGTCCGAAAAAATCATAGAGATCGGTTGTATATATAGTATATATCTCATACAACCGATTGTTCAGATAAGAAACTTTTCGCAATTTCTACCCCATTTTAACAGCTAGAAGCTTCAAATTTCACCAACTGCTTACGTGTATAGCATATATTGATGTCTGAAAAAATCATTGAGATCGGTGATATATATAGTATATATCTCATACAACCGATTGTTCAGATAAGAAACTTTGCGCAATTTCTGCCCCGTTTTAACAGTTAGAAGCTTCAAATTTCACAAAATGCTTTCGTATATAGCATATATTGTTGTCTGAAAAAATCATAGAGATCGGTGGTATATATATTATATACTTCATATAAACTGTCATATTGACCCCTTTTTTACGGCTAGAAGCTTCAAGATTCATCAAATTTCATCAAATAGTTACGTTTACGTCATATATTTTTGAAATACGTGATTCGTAGCCATAGTTTTTACATGCAGACCACAAAAAACGTGAAGCTTTGCATCCTCACACAGATTACCTACCTATTTTTATATCTTTCATGAAAATGAAATGGTATATTAATTTCGTCACGAAACCGAAAATTGTAAGTCCTTAAAGGAAAATAGATAGACCCACCATTAAGTATACCGAAATAATCAGGTTGAAGAGCTGAGTTGTTTTAGCCATGTCCGTCTGTCCGTCTGTCCGTCTGTCTGTTTGTATGCAAACTAGTCCCTCAATTTTTGAGATATCTTGATAAAAGTTGGTGAGCAGGTGTATTTGGGTGTCCGATTAGACATTTGTCGGAACCGACCGGATCGGACCACTATAGCATATATCCTCCATACAACCGATTTTTCAGAAAAAGAGGATTTTTGTAATATCTTACCCAATTTAACAGATTGAAGCTTCAAACTTCACCATATACTTTCGTATATTGAACATATTGTTGCCTGAAAAAATGTATGAGATCGGTCGTATATATAGTATATATCCCCCACAACCGATTGTTCAGATAAGGAACTTTTCGTAATTACTGCCCTATTTTAAGAGCTAGAGGCTTCAAATTTCAGCGAATGCTTACGTATATAGCATATATTGTTGTCTGAAAAAATCATAAAGATCGGTGGTATATATAGTATATATATGGTGGTATATATAGTATATATATATAGTATATATATATATAGTATATATATTTTCGCAAATTTTAGCCCCATTTTAACAGATAGAAGCTTCAAATTTCACCGAATATTTACTTATATAGCATATATTGTTGTCTGAAAAAATCATAGAGATCGGTTGTATATATAGTATATATCTCATACAACCGATTGTTCAGATAAGAAACTTTTCGCAATTTCTACCCCATTTTAACAGCTATAAGCTTCAAATTTCACCGATTGCTTACGTATATAGCATATATTGTTGTCCGAAAAAATCATAGAGATCGGTTGTATATATAGTATATATCTCATACAACCGATTGTTCAGATAAGAAACTTTTCGCAATTTCTACCCCATTTTAACAGCTAGAAGCTTCAAATTTCACCAACTGCTTACGTGTATAGCATATATTGATGTCTGAAAAAATCATTGAGATCGGTGATATATATAGTATATATCTCATACAACCGATTGTTCAGATAAGTAACTTTGCGCAATTTCTGCCCCGTTTTAACAGTTAGAAGCTTCAAATTTCACAAAATGCTTTCGTATATAGCATATATTGTTGTCTGAAAAAATCATAGAGATCGGTGGTATATATATTATATACTTCATATAAACTGTCATATTGACCCCTTTTTTACGGCTAGAAGCTTCAAGATTCATCAAATTTCATCAAATAGTTACGTTTACGTCATATATTTTTGAAATACGTGATTCGTAGCCATAGTTTTTACATGCAGACCACAAAAAACGTGAAGCTTTGCATCCTCACACAGATTACCTACCTATTTTTATACCTTTCATGGAAATGAAATGGTATATTAATTTCGTCACGAAACCGAAAATTGTAAGTCCTTAAAGGAAAATAGATAGACCCACCATTAAGTATACCGAAATAATCAGGTTGAAGAGCTGAGTTGTTTTAGCCATGTCCGTCTGTCCGTCTGTCCGTCTGTCTGTTTGTATGCAAACTAGTCCCTCAATTTTTGAGATATCTTGATAAAAGTTGGTGAGCAGGTGTATTTGGGTGTCCGATTAGACATTTGTCGGAACCGACCGGATCGGACCACTATAGCATATATCCTCCATACAACCGATTTTTCAGAAAAAGAGGATTTTTGTAATATCTTACCCAATTTAACAGATTGAAGCTTCAAACTTCACCATATACTTTCGTATATTGAACATATTGTTGCCTGAAAAAATGTATGAGATCGGTCGTATATATAGTATATATCCCCCACAACCGATTGTTCAGATAAGGAACTTTTCGTAATTACTGCCCTATTTTAAGAGCTAGAGGCTTCAAATTTCAGCGAATGCTTACGTATATAGCATATATTGTTGTCTAAAAAAATCATAAAGATCGGTGGTATATATAGTATATATATGGTGGTATATATAGTATATATATATAGTATATATATATATAGTATATATATTTTCGCAAATTTTAGCCCCATTTTAACAGATAGAAGCTTCAAATTTCACCGAAAATTTACTTATATAGCATATATTGTTGTCTGAAAAAATCATAGAGATCGGTTGTATATATAGTATATATCTCATACAACCGATTGTTCAGATAAGAAACTTTTCGCAATTTCTACCCCATTTTAACAGCTATAAGCTTCAAATTTCACCGATTGCTTACGTATATAGCATATATTGTTGTCCGAAAAAATCATAGAGATCGGTTGTATATATAGTATATATCTCATACAACCGATTGTTCAGATAAGAAACTTTTCGCAATTTCTACCCCATTTTAACAGCTAGAAGCTTCAAATTTCACCAACTGCTTACGTGTATAGCATATATTGATGTCTGAAAAAATCATTGAGATCGGTGATATATATAGTATATATCTCATACAACCGATTGTTCAGATAAGAAACTTTGCGCAATTTCTGCCCCGTTTTAACAGTTAGAAGCTTCAAATTTCACAAAATGCTTTCGTATATAGCATATATTGTTGTCTGAAAAAATCATAGAGATCGGTGGTATATATATTATATACTTCATATAAACTGTCATATTGACCCCTTTTTTACGGCTAGAAGCTTCAAGATTCATCAAATTTCATCAAATAGTTACGTTTACGTCATATATTTTTGAAATACGTGATTCGTAGCCATAGTTTTTACATGCAGACCACAAAAAACGTGAAGCTTTGCATCCTCACACAGATTACCTACCTATTTTTATACCTTTCATGAAAATGAAATGGTATATTAAGTTCGTCACGAAACCGAAAATTGTAAGTCCTTAAAGGAAAATAGATAGACCCACCATTAAGTATACCGAAATAATCAGGTTGAAGAGCTGAGTTGTTTTAGCCATGTCCGTCTGTCCGTCTGTCCGTCTGTCTGTTTGTATGCAAACTAGTCCCTCAATTTTTGAGATATCTTGATAAAATTTGGTGAGCAGGTGTATTTGGGTGTCCGATTAGACATTTGTCGGAACCGACCGGATCGGACCACTATAGCATATATCCTCCATACGACCGATTTTTCAGAAAAAGAGGATTTTTGTAATATCTTACCCAATTTAACAGATTGAAGCTTCAAACTTCACCATATACTTTCGTATATTGAACATATTGTTGCCTGAAAAAATTTATGAGATCGGTCGTATATATAGTATATATCCCCCACAACCGATTGTTCAGATAAGGAACTTTTCGTAATTACTGCCCTATTTTAAGAGCTAGAGGCTTCAAATTTCAGCGAATGCTTACGTATATAGCATATATTGTTGTCTGAAAAAATCATAAAGATCGGTGGTATATATAGTATATATATGGTGGTATATATAGCATATATATATAGTATATATATATATATTTTCGCAAATTTTAGCCCCATTTTAATAGCTAGAAGCTTCAAATTTCACCGAATATTTACTTATATAGCATATATTGTTGTCTGAAAAAATCATAGAGATCGGTTGTATATATAGTATATATCTCATACAACCGATTGTTCAGATAAGAAACTTTTCGCAATTTCTACCCCATTTTAACAGCTATAAGCTTCAAATTTCACCGATTGCTTACGTATATAGCATATATTGTTGTCTGAAAAAATCATAGAGATCGGTTGTATATATAGTATATATCTCATACAACCGATTGTTCAGATAAGAAACTTTTCGCAATTTCTACCCCATTTTAACAGCTATAAGCTTCAAATTTCACTGATTGCTTACGTATATAGCATATATTGTTGTCTCAAAAAATCATAGAGATCGGTTCTATATATAGTATATATCTCATACAACCGATTGTTCAGATAAGAAACTTTTCGCAATTTCTACCCCATTTTAACAGCTAGAAGCTTCAAATTTCACCAACTGCTTACGTGTATAGCATATATTGATGTCTGAAAAAATCATTGAGATCGGTGATATACATAGTATATATCTCATACAACCGATTGTTCAGATAAGAAACTTTGCGCAATTTCTGCCCCGTTTTAACAGTTAGAAGCTTCAAATTTCACAAAATGCTTTCGTATATAGCATATATTGTTGTCTGAAAAAATCATAGAGATCGGTGGTATATATATTATATACTTCATATAAACTGTCATATTGACCCCTTTTTTACGGCTAGAAGCTTCAAGATTCATCAAATTTCATCAAATAGTTACGTTTACGTCATATATTTTTGAAATACGTGATTCGTAGCCATAGTTTTTACATGCAGACCACAAAAAACGTGAAGCTTTGCATCCTCACACAGATTACCTACCTATTTTTATACCTTTCATGAAAATGAAATGGTATATTAAGTTCGTCACGAAACCGAAAATTGTAAGTCCTTAAAGGAAAATAGATAGACCCACCATTAAGTATACCGAAATAATCAGGTTGAAGAGCTGAGTTGTTTTAGCCATGTCCGTCTGTCCGTCTGTCCGTCTGTCCGTCTGTCTGTTTGTATGCAAACTAGTCCCTCAATTTTTGAGATATCTTGATAAAATTTGGTGAGCAGGTGTATTTGGGTGTCCGATTAGACATTTGTCGGAACCGACCGGATCGGACCACTATAGCATATATCCTCCATACGACCGATTTTTCAGAAAAAGAGGATTTTTGTAATATCTTACCCAATTTAACAGATTGAAGCTTCAAACTTCACCATATACTTTCGTATATTGAACATATTGTTGCCTGAAAAAATTTATGAGATCGGTCGTATATATAGTATATATCCCCCACAACCGATTGTTCAGATAAGGAACTTTTCGTAATTACTGCCCTATTTTAAGAGCTAGAGGCTTCAAATTTCAGCGAATGCTTACGTATATAGCATATATTGTTGTCTGAAAAAATCATAAAGATCGGTGGTATATATAATATATATATGGTGGTATATAGCATATATATATAGTATATATATATATATTTTCGCAAATTTTAGCCCCATTTTAATAGCTAGAAGCTTCAAATTTCACCGAATATTTACTTATATAGCATATATTGTTGTCTGAAAAAATCATAGAGATCGGTTGTATATATAGTATATATCTCATACAACCGATTGTTCAGATAAGAAACTTTTCGCAATTTCTACCCCATTTTAACAGCTATAAGCTTCAAATTTCACCGATTGCTTACGTATATAGCATATATTGTTGTCTGAAAAAATCATAGAGATCGGTTGTATATATAGTATATATCTCATACAACCGATTGTTCAGATAAGAAACTTTTCGCAATTTCTACCCCATTTTAACAGCTATAAGCTTCAAATTTCACCGATTGCTTACGTATATAGCATATATTGTTGTCTGAAAAAATCATAAAGATCGGTGGTATATATAGTATATATATGGTGGTATATATAGCATATATATATAGTATATATATATATATTTTCGCAAATTTTAGCCCCATTTTAATAGCTAGAAGCTTCAAATTTCACCGAATATTTACTTATATAGCATATATTGTTGTCTGAAAAAATCATAGAGATCGGTTGTATATATAGTATATATCTCATACAACCGATTGTTCAGATAAGAAACTTTTCGCAATTTCTACCCCATTTTAACAGCTATAAGCTTCAAATTTCACCAACTGCTTACGTGTATAGCATATATTGATGTCTGAAAAAATCATTGAGATCGGTGATATACATAGTATATATCTCATACAACCGATTGTTCAGATAAGAAACTTTGCGCAATTTCTGCCCCGTTTTAACAGTTAGAAGCTTCAAATTTCACAAAATGCTTTCGTATATAGCATATATTGTTGTCTGAAAAAATCATAGAGATCGGTGGTATATATATTATATACTTCATATAAACTGTCATATTGACCCCTTTTTTACGGCTAGAAGCTTCAAGATTCATCAAATTTCATCAAATAGTTACGTTTACGTCATATATTTTTGAAATACGTGATTCGTAGCCATAGTTTTTACATGCAGACCACAAAAAACGTGAAGCTTTGCATCCTCACACAGATTACCTACCTATTTTTTATTTTATATTTATCTTAAAAATCGTTTAGATATGTTCAAATTTCACCAAATGCTTACGTGTATAGCATATATTGTTGTCTGAGAAAATCATAGATACCGGTGGTATATATAGTATATATCCCATACAACCGATTGTTCAGATAAGAAACTTTGCGCAATTTCTTCCCCATTTTAACAGTTATAAGCTTCAAATTTCACCGATTGCTTACGTATATAGTATGTATTGTTGTGTCAAAAAATCATAGAGATCGGTGATATATATAATATATATGATGGTAAATATAGTATATATATATAGTATATATATATTTTTTTTACGATTTCGGCCCCATTTTAACAGCTAGAAGCTTCAAATTTCACCAACTGCTTACGTGTATAGCATATATTGATGTCTGAAAAAATCATTGAGATCGGTGGTACACATAGTATATATCTCATACAACCGATTGTTCAGATAAGAAACTTTGCGCAATTTCTGCCCCATTTTAACAGTTAGAAGCTTCAAATTTCACAAAATGCTTACGTATATAGCATATATTGTTGTCTGAAAAAATCATAGAGATCGGTCGTATATATATTATATACTTCATATAAACTGTCATTTTGACCCCTTTTTTACGGCTAGAATCTTCAAAATTCATCAAATTTGATCAAATAGTTACGTTTTCGTCATATATTTTTGAAATACGTGATTCGTAGTCATAGTTTTTACACGCAGACCACAAAAAACCTGAAACTTTGCATCCTCACACAAAGTACCTACCCGTTTTTATACCTTTCATGAAAATGAAATGGTATATTAAGTTCGTCACGAAACCGAAAATTGTAAGTCCTTAAAGGAAAATAGATAGACCCACCATTAAGTATACCGAAATAATCAGGTTGAAGAGCTGAGTTGTTTTAGCCATGTCCGTCTGTCCGTCTGTCCGTCTGTCCGTCTGTCTGTTTGTATGCAAACTAGTCCCTCAATTTTTGAGATATCTTGATAAAATTTGGTGAGCAGGTGTATTTGGGTGTCCGATTAGACATTTGTCGGAACCGACCGGATCGGACCACTATAGCATATATCCTCCATACGACCGATTTTTCAGAAAAAGAGGATTTTTGTAATATCTTACCCAATTTAACAGATTGAAGCTTCAAACTTCACCATATACTTTCGTATATTGAACATATTGTTGCCTGAAAAAATTTATGAGATCGGTCGTATATATAGTATATATCCCCCACAACCGATTGTTCAGATAAGGAACTTTTCGTAATTACTGCCCTATTTTAAGAGCTAGAGGCTTCAAATTTCAGCGAATGCTTACGTATATAGCATATATTGTTGTCTGAAAAAATCATAAAGATCGGTGGTATATATAGTATATATATGGTGGTATATATAGCATATATATATAGTATATATATATATTTTTTCGCAAATTTTAGCCCCATTTTAATAGCTAGAAGCTTCAAATTTCACCGAATATTTACTTATATAGCATATATTGTTGTCTGAAAAAATCATAGAGATCGGTTGTATATATAGTATATATCTCATACAACCGATTGTTCAGATAAGAAACTTTTCGCAATTTCTACCCCATTTTAACAGCTATAAGCTTCAAATTTCACCGATTGCTTACGTATATAGCATATATTGTTGTCTGAAAAAATCATAGAGATCGGTTGTATATATAGTATATATCTCATACAACCGATTGTTCAGATAAGAAACTTTTCGCAATTTCTACCCCATTTTAACAGCTATAAGCTTCAAATTTCACCGATTGCTTACGTATATAGCATATATTGTTGTCTGAAAAAATCATAAAGATCGGTGGTATATATAGTATATATATGGTGGTATATATAGCATATATATATAGTATATATATATATATTTTCGCAAATTTTAGCCCCATTTTAATAGCTAGAAGCTTCAAATTTCACCGAATATTTACTTATATAGCATATATTGTTGTCTGAAAAAATCATAGAGATCGGTTGTATATATAGTATATATCTCATACAACCGATTGTTCAGATAAGAAACTTTTCGCAATTTCTACCCCATTTTAACAGCTATAAGCTTCAAATTTCACCAACTGCTTACGTGTATAGCATATATTGATGTCTGAAAAAATCATTGAGATCGGTGATATACATAGTATATATCTCATACAACCGATTGTTCAGATAAGAAACTTTGCGCAATTTCTGCCCCGTTTTAACAGTTAGAAGCTTCAAATTTCACAAAATGCTTTCGTATATAGCATATATTGTTGTCTGAAAAAATCATAGAGATCGGTGGTATATAAATTATATACTTCATATAAACTGTCATATTGACCCCTTTTTTACGGCTAGAAGCTTCAAGATTCATCAAATTTCATCAAATAGTTACGTTTACGTCATATATTTTTGAAATACGTGATTCGTAGCCATAGTTTTTACATGCAGACCACAAAAAACGTGAAGCTTTGCATCCTCACACAGATTACCTACCTATTTTTTATTTTATATTTATCTTAAAAATCGTTTAGATATGTTCAAATTTCACCAAATGCTTACGTGTATAGCATATATTGTTGTCTGAGAAAATCATAGATACCGGTGGTATATATAGTATATATCCCATACAACCGATTGTTCAGATAAGAAACTTTGCGCAATTTCTTCCCCATTTTAACAGTTATAAGCTTCAAATTTCACCGATTGCTTACGTATATAGTATGTATTGTTGTGTCAAAAAATCATAGAGATCGGTGATATATATAATATATATATGATGGTAAATATAGTATATATATATAGTATATATATATTTTTTTTACGATTTCGGCCCCATTTTAACAGCTAGAAGCTTCAAATTTCACCAACTGCTTACGTGTATAGCATATATTGATGTCTGAAAAAATCATTGAGATCGGTGGTACACATAGTATATATCTCATACAACCGATTGTTCAGATAAGAAACTTTGCGCAATTTCTGCCCCATTTTAACAGTTAGAAGCTTCAAATTTCACAAAATGCTTACGTATATAGCATATATTGTTGTCTGAAAAAATCATAGAGATCGGTCGTATATATATTATATACTTCATATAAACTGTCATTTTGACCCCTTTTTTACGGCTAGAATCTTCAAAATTCATCAAATTTGATCAAATAGTTACGTTTTCGTCATATATTTTTGAAATACGTGATTCGTAGTCATAGTTTTTACACGCAGACCACAAAAAACCTGAAACTTTGCATCCTCACACAAAGTACCTACCCGTTTTTTATTTTATATTTATCTTAAAAATCGTTAAGGTATGTAGATCTGTTCACTATATATTTCTTATCTTATACATCCGATTATTCGGAGATTACGAACGGGATAAGATTATTGTTCAGCCCCATTCATTAAAGGTATGAAGTCTTTGGCACAGCCGAAGACAGTCCCGTTCTTACTTGTTTCTTATTGGCTTTTCGAATGTCTCCGTTTTTTGCTATGCTGGCTTGTTTTCGTTGTTGTTTTCTTCCGACACCTACTGCTTTTCGCGCTCACTTGACTGCATTCACCAGCAAGAAAACAAACGATTTGTGATCATGACGATGTGCTGCTGTCCCTCGTCATAAAGCTTCAGAGTCCGTGTATATATGTAGGCATACAGACGCGTGCCACTCCGTATGCTTTGTTGTTTATTCTGTTTTTGCCTTGCTGTATATATTTTTATTTTATGTTGGCGTTGCTGTCGTGTTCCTAGGTTGTTTCCAATTGTTAATTTTCTTGTTTTGTTTGAAATTGAATGTTTGTTCATTTGTGTCATGTTGAAGAAAGTATACATACGTATATGTAGGTATTATATGGCTTATATATCGATATACTTTTGGCCAAATATATTGGTCAGCAATAAGCTACAATGTTAAATAGGCCACTCCAAGGAATTTGGAAAAAACTTTAAATCTTATTTTGGCATTGCATAAGTGGCAAATAAATTTTTCCCTCGACGAACAAAAATCACTCTCTACGAGTCGATGTATCGCTCCAAATCATGGACGGTGTCTAGAGAATATGAGATGACTCTTGGAGTGTTCGAGAGAAAAGTCCTCCGGAAGATTTATGATCCTAACCGTAATGCCAAAGGCGCCTATCTCAGGAGGTAGTTATAATTATGAGTTCTATGAGCTTTACCCAGATATGAAGATAGTGCTGCGGATAAAAGCACAAAGCCTTCGCTGGCTGGGTCATGTTATGCGAATGGACGAAGGCGCCCGGGACAAGAAAGTATTTTAAACGACACCGCATTTTGGAAGCTGAGGAAGGCGGAAGCCTTGGTATCCCTTCGTGCTCTCAATCGCTGCGAAATGGGAAAAGTCGATTAGTCGTGTAAGCGGACATTTATGATTATGATAATATATGGTGATATATATGTATATAAGTGGCATTAAAAGTTCGTCGTACGCGTCTTAGTATATTCTTGGTCAAAGGTCGCAAATATTAGTTTATGCTCTTTATCTCGATTTCTAGGGGTTTCTTGCGTTTTGCGTTCAGTACCAAGTGGTAGATCATGAAACTCTCCAAAAATTTGCGTGAAATATTCATCGTCATTACAACTTTTCACTTGAGTATTGTTACTAACAATTTGTTCTAACTTTGGAGTCGCCAGCAACAAAGTTAACACATTTTGAAATATTGGCGTGTTACCGTTCCTTCAGGTATTTACTATTCGGAATGCAACTTAAGTAATAATCGAAAAGAGTTTATTGGAGATATTATTCTTAAAACTATACTCATCTTTCCCTAAAATTAGGAAATTCGGTTTATAGCCAGCTAACTTTTATAAAAGAAGTAGTGAACTTATATTTGATAGAAATTCATAAGAGTAATATCGCATGTAGGGTTTTATCGAAGTTATTATGTAAGAGGAGCCAAAGCCAATTGGACATTATCAGTTCGCCTTCAGATATATAATCTTCAATCGATCAGATATTATGATACAAAAAATTCTACCAACTCATTGTAAATTGAAAAACAGCTTTTGCCGGTATGTAGGTTCTTCCATCTCTAATCGCTATGAATGAAATCAGACGATAGCCACGCTTACTTTTTAAAGCTATATATAAAACACAAAAAATATAATTATTCAGTAAATAATGCAGCTACAATAACCAAATTTAATGCGTTGGTTGAAATAGCGACTCTAATTTAAGGCTAAGGAGGGTAAAATCATGGCAAAATGGAAGAATATAATAAATTTATTTATATAAACAATGAAATAGATATAGACAACATCAAATAGCCTATATTTATTTATTGATTTACTTTATTATTTATAAAAATTAAAAATTAAAAAAATAAATTTAATTAATTATATAAATTTTGAACTTTTAATATCGTATTTTACTTTTATTTTATCTAACTTTTTTTCATTATTTTCAAAACTCTTAGCTATAAATAGCATCAGATACAATAGAGTCTATCATCCGATGATGCAAGATTTAAAGATTCTGTGTGGTAATAGAGATAAGTTGTATCGAAGATGGAAAGATAAACCTCGTTATAATTTCTTAGTAACTGAGTATAAAAGATATAGAAATTACGTAAACAAATAACTCCATAAGACAAGAAATCTTTATTACCAACAGAAATTGTTTGAAAACAAACACAATATTAGGAAAACTTGGCAAATAACTAATGAAATAATTGGCAAAAAACTTAATAATTTTGACGACGTCATAACAAAAAACTTCAAAAACATTAACTTGAAGCTTATCTGTGATTCTCTAGCAAAGAAATTTGAGGATGGGGTGAAATGTGCAATACATACCTGTGATATTAGATATATAAGTGCAATTGACTGTAAGACACCAAATTCAATTTATATAGACGAGATAAGCGAAGATGAAATTAACAACATTATACTAAGACTTGACGATCATAAAAGCCATGCATTTGACGGTATTAGACCTACCTAAAACAAAATTTATCTGTGATAACACCAGTGATAACCAAACTTGTTAACCTTAGTTTAAGGCAGTCCCCTTTACCTGAAGCCTTAAAGATCTCAGTGATCAGACCCATATACAAGTCAGGGCCTAAATCAGGTCCGAAAAACTATCTCCCCATTGCAATTCTGCCTGTAATAGAAAAAATATTGGAAGAGGTTGTTGCAACGAGGCTAACTCATTTTATAGAAAAATTTAAAATAATCGACCATCATCAGTATGCTTCCAAAAAGAAAAAAATATTAACCAGCTTCTAGGACTTTTTGCGAACAAAGAAAACGAGAATCTTGGAAAAAACATACACAGCCTTTCACTGTTTATAGATTTTTTCAAAGCATTCAACACCTTGTCCCATTCAAAGCTAATAGAAGCCCTGGAAAATGCTGGTATACGAAGAAGTTGCCTAGCGTAGTTCCGAAGCTATCTGGAACATAGAGTGTACATGGTCAAAGTCTGCAACGAATTAAGCGACGACGTCTCAATTTCGTATGGTGTTCCCCAAGGTTCAAAACTGGGACCGATTCTGTACCTGATTTATGCAAATAGCTTGATAAGACATTTGAAAAATTGCGAAGTTTTTACATATGCTGACTACACCACTATCGTAGTGTCGCACAAAAACCTAAAATAAGCTGCAAATATTATGCAACGTAAACTCGACATCGTTGTCAAATGGTCGCATGACAATGGATTGCTAATTAATCTTTGAAAACAAAATTAATGCATTTTAGACCCCCCCATTTGCAAACTTCAAACATAAACCTAAAATTTCACAGTACCTGCATAAACCTCAAACAAGTTGCCCCTGTGATATATGTAACCATTGAAACAGTGCGAACGTATAAATACTTAGGAATCATCCTCGATGACCATTTTAAATGGAACAAGCATCTTTTATACCTGCGAAATAAATTACGTAAATCGGCGTACTTTATAAAGAATCTTAGCTATTGCAGCAATTACGCAGTCCTTTTGCAAGCCTACAGAGTATTATCGGAATCGTACATTCGATACGGCATTACAGCATGGGGAATCCCTTCCAGCCTTAAAAAAGTTCAATTGAGCCAAAATTACTGGTTGAAAATATTAGCTAGAAAGCTGAATGTATATACAGTTAATACACCGCTGAATCGGGAACTAGGGATTCTTGACATCAAGTCTATTTTTAAAATAACGATAATCAATGAGTGCTATGACGAACAAAAATTTCAAACAAAGATTAACCATAATCTCGGAACACGAGGTGCAAAACAAACTCAGGGTACCAAGGTGTTTGAATAATTACTCAAAAAATACACTATCCGTTCTAGTACCTACCTTTTTAAATGAATTACCATCAAACTTGCTCAACCTGCCAAAAGTACCTGATAGAAAAAACTTATTTATCTAATATATAAAATTCTTCTATTACGGTGTTAGAGGCTTAACTCCTCCGAAACGGCTGAACCGATTCTCATGAAATTTTGTGAGCATATTTGGTAGGTCTGAGAATCGGCTAACGTCTACCTTTTTTTCGCTACGTGCCTAGGGTCTTGAGATCAAAACGTGGACCCGGGTACCCCTAGAATGTGTTTATACAATATGGATATCAAATGAAAGTTGTTGATGAGTGCTATAATACAGGATAAATTTCAAACAACTGGGAGGCTAGGGTCTCGAGATATAGCCCAAAACGTGGACCCGGGTACCCCTAGAATGTGTTTATACAATTTGGATATCGAATGAAAACTGTTGATGAGTGCTATTGTACAGGATAGTTTTCATACAACTGGGGGGCTAGGGTCTCGAGATATAGCCCAAAATGTGGACCCGGGTACCCCTAGAATGTGTTTATACAATATGGATATCAAATGAAAGCTGTTGATGAGTTCTATTGTACAGGATAATTTTCATACAACTGCGAGGCTAGGGTCTCGAGATATAGCCCAAAACGTGGACCCGGGTACCCCTAGAATGTGTTTATACAATGTGGGTATCAAATGAAAGCCGTTGATGAGTGCTATAGTACAGGATAATTTTCATACAACCGGGAGGCTAGGGTCTCGAGATATAGCCCAAAACGTGGACCCGGATATACCTAGAATGTGTTTTTACATTATGGGTATCAAATTGAAGCTGTTGATGTGTGCTATAATATAGAGTAAGTTTTACACCGCTGAGTGACTAGGGTCTCGAGATATAGGCCAAAACATGGACCCGGATATCCCTAGAATATGTGTGTATTATGGATATCAAATGAAAGCTGTTGCTGAGAGCTCTAAAGTTCATTGTGATATTCGATTTAGTCGCATCAACCTGGCAAAACTGATAAATATGCATGCGAAGCCGAAATAAAGACAAGAATTAATAATACCCACATACCTATTTACATACGTCCTATTCGATTTGCCTGAAATTTCGTATACAAATTTGCCTATATTAGTATTTACGATGCTTTTTTCCGGGAAATATGCCAGAGACGGACTGGAACTGGGATTAGGACTAGGACTGGGACTGAGACTGAGACTCGGAGTGGGACTGGGACTGAGACTCGGAATTGGACTGGAACAAAATACATACCACCCTCTGGGACTGGCAATAAGAGATGAAGAAGAAGGAAAAAACTTGAGAGAAGAGAAAAGAAAGAAGAAGACTGAGAAAAAGATAGAATGAGACGAAGATGGAGATGATGCGAAAAAGACGGAGGGAGGAGTGAATAAAAAGATCAGGAAAAAGTGTAGAGGGGTAGGGCAGAGTTAGACGGAAAAATCTTAGAAAATATATGCAGATAGGACAAATTTAGGCCAGAACAACATCTGCCGGGTCTGCTAGTAAATACATAAAAACTTATTGTAGAAATTTCATGCCCTAGTTTTAAGATTAACTTATCGTTTAAAATTGTTATTTCTTAAAAATTTTTAATCAATACCTAATTATTTTACTACAAATATTTCGTCCAAATTTAATGCAATTCGCTAGCCGCTAAGTGTGATGAAAATATTTTAGTTTTTACCTAATAGCGCTAATCATAAATTTTGTTAATATCAAATTTTACTGTTTTAGGCTACTAGAATATAATTTTTTAGCTAATTATTTTTAGCTATAATCTTAAACTTTGTTAAAAAAAAATTTATAGAATTAAGCTAATAATTATGTTAAATGTTTTGTAAATCATGTCGTAGGAATGTTTTACCCGCAGACGCGGGTTAATTGTTAAACCTAATGTATGACTTAATATAATCAAATAAATATAATACTATACAATACAATTTTCATGATATGGGTCAAAATGTGGACAAGATATATATTTGGACTCATTTTCAAGATTTAGGTATCAAACGAAAGGTATTCACAGATGATAAACGAATGGTCCTTTTTATTACAATATCTTACATCCTTTAGAAGATATTGACCCTTAATGTGAACCAGGGATACCACTGAATTGTGTTTTGAAAGTGTTGGCATCATGCGAAAGATCAGAACAACAGCTTTTTATGAGATTGTTTTTAGTGTAACATCCTAGTTTCTGAAGTAAGCTTCACATCGTTGGACGATACACCGATAATCGTAATCTTTAATAAAGAAAAACTGCTGCTATTATAAATAAAAAGTAGCTATATTAGAACCACGAAAAATTTTGAAAAATAGAGAGGATATATAATCACGAAAACTTAAGAGAATATTTAGAAAGCCTTGCCACACTTTTCAGTTTTTACAATATAGGTCAGGACAACAACCCAAACTATTCTTTACAATAGCTGTGTTTTTTACATCCATAGACGTTTACGCTTAAACTTTATATGAACTGCTAAACGTCAAACTTTATCTACTCTTCTGAAATTGCTGCGCATAAAATTAGTACTACCAAAAATTTTGGAATATAAAGATATTGCATGCGCGAACTTCGGTGGAAAGCAGCGGAGCGTAACAAAATTGTAGTAGGTCACTTTCACCACACCAAAAACTTTAACACAATTTTTAACATAATTTAAGCACAGAAATACACTGATTGGAGTTTTAGTGAGTAAAAGTTAAAATTCTGAACACATTAGCTGAATAAAAAGTGTACAAATAATTATTAAATAACAAATACAGACAGTGGTAGTTTAACAAATTCTGCTGTGGTAAGTGGTGAATGTGACTTACTAGAATTTATGAAGCTTGCCTCACACTATTTTTCGTCTATGCAATGTCTCTCTATTATATCGTTTCTGGTACTACTAAGTGTCACTACGCATTATACTCAAATGCAACTGAAATATGTGTTTATGTTTCACCTCTAAACAAAGGCCCGATTTTTCAGTAGTTCGTTAAGCTAAGCTTAAACTAAGTTTGCTTAAACTCTAGTCAAATTTAAACTCCAGTTAAACTACTGAGCAGTTTTTCAGTCACAGTTTAAAGCCGCCTTTGATGTATGCTTTTTGTGCAACAACATTTTTTTTTTTTTATCTAGATAATTTGAAGATACGGCAACAGCTGAATTTTTTTTATTCAACAAACATGAAAAAAAAATTCTCCAGCGAAATATACATACATCTAGTTCCGGAAGTGATATCCAACATTAATTATTCTTAAACCAGATAGTTCTCGAGTTGACATCCAACTTCATTCTCCAGTCACTACCAACTTTTGAGAATTGTTTTTAAATTAAAAGTTTTCGAGTTGATCTCCAACGTCATTAATATTTTCCAATTATTATCCTAATCTCGAGAGATTTTGAGAAATGTACAGTTCTCAAATGTATATTCAACAGATTTCTCCAGTTGATATCATACATTGCATATCGAGCTGAGGTAGAGATGAAAAAAATCTCCAAGGTGGTACCACCAAAACCAGCAGCTGTTTATTGTGAAAAATAAACACCTGGCTGATAGCAGTAATGAAGCGTAATTAATCAAAAATAAATTATATATATTTTATTTTATTTTCGTGAAAATACTGTAGTATGGAGTCTTACAATACCACAAGTTGGGAATTAAATTTTTTCAACTTAAGTAATGGAATTTTTTGCTGTATAAAAAATTCCCTATTTTGCTGAGTACGCTATGATTCTCGAGTTGAGCCACAACCCTTGAGTTTTTAGAAGTACGTCTAGTTATCAACATGAGCTCTAACGGTATTCAAGCCCAAATGTTTGTTGGGTATATTCGACGCCATTTTGAACGAACGCAAATAACTGATAGGCTAACTAGGGTTTAACCCTGTCAGATCGGCCGCTTAAGCTCAGCTTAAACTTCAGTTAAAGTATACTGAAAAACTGCAGAGTAAGTTTAGGCGTAGTTTTAACTGACAAACTGAGTTGAACTTGTATTGAAAAACCGGGCATAATTCTATGTATTACCTCTAAAAATGGTGTGTATGCACTATTCATAGCCAACCAATTCAGTTATAGATTATACACAGCCATACGTCTGTGTCTCCGCTTTTCGGTACAACATGTGTAGCTAGTTGCCGCTAGATGGGTCTCCTAAGCATTATCTAAGTAACGATAAGCGGTTTTACGCGTAAATATAGACATACATATATACATGTAAAAAAACACGTCTAATGTTACAATGAAGTACCGTCTTACTGCTACATATATGTACAATAACCAGGCCACAATTTCTGATGTGTAGTGTACACAAGAAGTTTCGAAAGTTGCACTTTGTAGCTCTACCACACAATTTATGTGGGATAGGCCCATCAGTGCAATAATTTATTTCTTCATTTATGGAGGCATAGATCCCAATGGTAAAGCACGGGAACATTCTTGGCTGTGAGCTACATCTAAGCCCAAAATTAAAAAAACAGCTAGCTAAATTATAGAATTTTGGAAAATAATAAATAAATAAATGCAAGGCGTGATAACACCCACAGATATTTTACGCCGAGCTTCTCTTGCAGTTTGCGTCGTGTTCCTTTAAATTTTTGCTACAAATTGGCGGGACTGGACCTACATGTTTTACGCCGACTCCGAACGGCATCTGCAAGACAGATGAGTTTTCACTAAGAAGATTTCATGGCAGAAATATACTCGGAGTATTTGCCAAATCACTGCGGAGGGGCGACCCCGCTTAGAAAACTTTCTTCTAATTTAAAAAATTTGTTTCTAAATTTTTCATGTTGATATGCCCAGGAATTGAAACCAGTCTCCTCGGTGTGGTAGGCGGCTACCACTACACCACGGCGGTCGCCATGAAAAAGCTAACAATAATATACCCCAATATCAAAGACCCAAAAATTATTGGGAGGCATGAAGTTTTTATACCTGCCTTAATGAATTATCCTACGCAACTTAAATGTGAGGAGTTTTTCGTGAGGGTATGCACTTACGGTATTTGCTTACCTATTGGTAACTAGCTCTGACAATTTCTTTGTAGTTTGCGATATTGAAGGTATATATTAGTATAAAACGAAATTAAGGGTTTCATTCTCTATTATGCTATTTGCGTTATGTAAAACGATGGTAACATATCATTTGACAATTGCTATCGCCTTCCTGTTTGACAAAAAGTAAGACACGTTAAGGCCGAACGAAAAGGGTAAGGAATACCATTGATAGACGAAATCGTTCAGTGGCGAATCGTTCGTCTGAGCTATCGTTCGCAATATAGAATGAAGCCCTAAGAAAGGTTCAGTTTCGAACTTCGGAAGTCCATAGCTATGTTTTGGAGGCTAAGGCTGACGACAAAGGCAAGCGAAAAGCGTTGCTATAATATAAAGATTGAAAGCTAAGAAAGTTATTTGTAATGGAAAATTGAAATAATTGTTAGGGTGCCAGAATCGCTTCAAGCTTAAAAAATATATTAACATAAAAATTGCTTCTCGCGCCTGGCATAGCTTATTGCGAGAACTTTGCTGTCAAACTCTTTCAAATACGAAATATGTCTCTCATAACATTTCACGTTAAATATTAAGAAAATAATGTCTGAGATACCTTACTCTCCCCCGATCTTCCATTCCCTGTTCTTCATGGCCCTCGTATAATTACCATAGTCATATTTTTGCTTTACCATATCTTATGGTATGTCACCATTAATCGATTCCATTGATTTCCATAAGGTTGGTTGGATCAGCTGTTTCATATGGATATCGTAAGTATGCCAGGGCCTTTACATACAAAATTTATACACACCAGCGCATAAGGCGAGTATGCATAAAGGTACATACATACATATGTAAATAAATGTGTGTATGTATATATTTAAAATATCAGTGGCGGTGTTACATAGTTCTCTATGAATATAGGAAACTTCCCAGACGCCTACAAATTGTCTATCAATAACCAATCAAAATTAAGTATAAGTAACGAATAAACTATGAAAATATTTATACTTGTACGTATGTAAAGTAATCACAATGAACAACTGAACAAATATTTTTGTTTTAATTCAACATGAGACGTATTTCATACGAAACATTTTTCTGAAATATTCAACGTTAAACGCGGTATGCTGTTCAAATAAAACGCTTTTGTTTTTGTTGTAGCGATAGAGATGCTCCCCAAATTTTTTGGGGAGTATTATCGATGTTCATGGTCCTTTTCCGGATATAGACTAAGTACGTTGCGTAAACAAACATCATTAAGCTATAAGCGCGCCCATCCTGGGAACGATTTAATTTGATCACATTGAAGCTTCCAGGCAATCCCGCCACCCATCCCCTAGTTCCATTAGGAACATGGGGTCGCCAGAACATCGGCTGCTAAGGAAACCGGATTCGCCACGGGTAGGTGAGTGTGGCAATTGGTTTATAAATAAATAAATGTAAGGCGCGATAACCTCCGAAGAGATCTAAGGCCGAGCTTCTCTTCCAATTTGCGTCGTGCTCCTCTTGATTTTTCCCTACAAATTGGCCGGACGGGACCTACATGTTTTATGCCGACTCCGAACGGCATCTGCAAGGCAGATGAGTTTTCACTGAGAGCTTTTCATGGCAGAAATACAATCGGAGCGCTTGCCAGACACTGCCGAGGGGCGACCCCGCTTAGAAAAATTTTCTTCTAATTGAAAAATCTTATTTCTAAAATTTTGATGTTGCTTTGCCCGGGAGTTGAACCCAGGGCATACGGTGTGATAGGCGGAGCACGCTACCATCACACCACGGTGGCCGCCAATTGGTTTGGTGAAGCTATAAATTGCGCTGGCAACCCCTTTTGAAATGGTACAAACCCTTGACTCATTTGGGTATTTTAGTCGCCTCTTACGACAGGTATTCCTGCTAAGTGTATATTATAAACCCCTAACCCGCTGGGAATAGAGGTAAACGCTGAAGACATTTTATTAATTTCCTCTTTTAAAACGAATCTTAATTTTTTTATTGGAAAATACGTAAGTATTTCCCATTTTTATTATGAATTTTTTTATTAAACTTCTTTAAGCCTACACTCTTTTATTGGGCATTTCTTGCATCTCTGAAGAAATGCTCGAGAAATCCTTGCATATTTCAATTGATGCATGCGGAACACATCTGGAACGAAATTTTGCAAAGAAAATGAAAAGTGACTTATCTTGTTTTGTTGATTTTCCGACAGGGTGGATAAATGATGTATATTGGAACGATTTTCCGTCATCCCTTGTCAAATTTGGTTTTGAGAGAAACCGTTTTCGGCGTTGTGAATTCTAGTATTTGGTTCATAACAAGGCGAATGCAATCAATGTGATAACAAAGCAAACCCAATCCAATTCGCCGGGCAGAAAAATGTCAAGTCAAAAGAATATTAGCATTGGTTTCGGTTAACTGACATTCTGTTGTACCAAAGCGTTGTATGGAAAATATCAAGAAAAAGCAGGATGGGATAGCAACACACTGAACATGCCTTGGTGTACAACATTTCGAAAAGTGCAGCCGCCATTAAATCTACATCAAGTCCACATATAGATATGTACATATATACATACAAACAAGTAAGAAATGAGCAACTGCCAAATGAAGAGCGGTTTTATTTAGTATTTCTGAAAATGGTAAAAACATGTGGGCTCTCTAAATAAACGAGCGTACGAAAGAACGCCTTCTTATTTTTTGCAGCGATAAAAAATAAAACGGAAAATGAAGAAAAAATTTGCTGTGACTGTTAAAGTAAAAACAAAAAAAATTTATAAGAAATAAAATAAAAAACAAGTAAAACATGGTTTTGAAGATAGAAAATAATCATATTACAAAAGAAAAAAACAGTTCACACACACACTTTTAAGAGCTCTAAGCATACATTCAAAACCAGTAGGCAAAAATTTAAAAGCAAATCATATTTGACCATATTTGGCAAGATATTTCATGATTTCTATGTCATAAATGGCCCCGAAAAGACAAAAATTACACATCACCTTTAAAATACCTATAATTAAGTACTGCTAAAGTAAAGTAAATCGGTTTCTACTTTCAAGAGACTGACGCAGAAGAATGGCCAATACTAAATAGAAATAAAATATAGGACCGTAGACGCAACCGGCGCATTGCCAACCTTTTGGGGCCGATATTAGTTAAGGTCGATACATCACCAATTAAAAACGTTATATCGACTGGTTTCAGAGTCAACCAAGCAGGTAATGGAAACATTTTCTGTGTTCAGGAGAAACAAAAAAGGACAGTAAAGGCAATAAATTTATGTCTTACAAGTTACGAAAGAATGTGACTTGAAATAGCCTATTACTTCTAAATTACTTAATTCACAATTACCCGTATAATGGTTATGGCCGTCCAACAAAGCGTGCCATTTGCTTCTTCGCTGGGTTAACTTGCGTCAATTGATCACATCAAAGGAATTTAAATAATTCTCTCCCTGGGCCTTACAGCGGAGTGGAGGCCGCCATCTTCCTCTTCTTTCGTAGGCGGGTTCCGATAAGAACACCTTCTTCGCCGAAGCAAAATCATTCATAGCCAGCGTAACCGCTGTGTTTTAATCCGCTGGACTATGTTGATGTCTGCGTAAAGCTGGTGCAGCTGGCCATTGAATCATCTTCGATACTCGCCATCGCCAACGCGTACAGGTCCATAAATCTTTCGAAGAACTTTTCTCCCGAGCAATCCCATAGCCGCCTCATCTGATGTCATGGTCCAGGCTTCTGCACCATATAGCAGGTGAAGTACGAAAAATGACTTATAGAGCACTATTTTCGTTTGCCGAGAGGGGACTTCACTTATACAATTGCCTACTTGCCAGTTGCCTGACTGAGTGTTGTTGTTGTGATTTGATAGTGTTGCTGTTATTTTTCGCGGGTTTACTCCAAGATTTGGCGTATAGTGAAAATCTAGTTGATGGTAGATACACTAGGTCTGAAGCCGCACTGATACGATCAACCGATTCACGGTGGACTTCAAATTTTCGCTAAATACACTTGACAGGACCTTATATGCGTTATTAAGAAGGCTGATTTTGAAATAGGAGGATGCTTCTTGTGGACTGGGCAAAGAACACTTGCTTCCGACCATACAAAAAAGCTGCTGCATGCGCCTTATGAACTTCAAGTCGATATTTATTATTTAAATTTATATAAAAGTACTTAGGAGTTGCGGTTTTTTTTTTTTTTAGATAGTCAATAAAAAAATCATTTACTGATTGTGTCCAGGAATTTGTTATACAACACCACTATCTTCTTGGCCTAAGTTTAATGGCTTGTTCGAAATCTGTAAGCTGTGTCGGCCTATCTTTAACCTCGTGAATACATCACGAGCTCATATGTTTTTTCCTGCAGCTCGCACATCCTACATCTTTTGTCCTTAAAGAGATCACACAAAAGGCAGCAAGGACTATAAATGCAACCATGAACCTTTTAAGATAAAAGGGCGCAACTTTGTTAGCTTGATATTGTAAGACTTTGTCATGATCTAAAAGATTTTGCACTTTCGTGGAAATATTTTTCGAACATACATGAATATGTATATCGCAAATAATATACTACATTTAATTATATTAATAATGTACAAAATGACGTAAAAAAAATTAGTCAAATTTATTTTTAGGATAACACGACCGCTTTTGCAAATTAAAAAAATCATTTTGAATGAATTGAAAAATTGATTTACATGGAAAAAACAGCATAAATCGAAAGCAATTTTTACGTCTAAGTTTATTAGAATCACTCGGCTGTACATATTTTGTATCGAAAATTATTGCGTTGACATGGTATGTATTTATGGAGAATAATATATAAAGTCATGTCTACATTAGACTGATAAAAATACACGTGAATTTTCTGGTCTGGAAATTTGATTCTAGAAAAAATTCATTTGCTAAACCTGATTCGGATTAGGAAGTTTATTTTGAAATGATCTCGGAGCAAAAACATATGCATAATGTTTTATCTGCTAAATACAGATGAGACCGATTTTTATTATATCGTTGTCATTTTTTTCTGCTAAACGAGTGGTTTTGAGACATAAATTTGTAATTTAGCTATCTCTAACTGATAGCCCTAAGAAAATTTACATCTTTTTTACATCTTGTTTTGATTCGCTAGACTATGTGGTTGTCTGCATAAAGCTCGTACATCTCATCATTAAATCTTCTTCGGTACTCGCTGTCGCCGATGCGTAAGGGCCTATTAATATTTCGAAGAAGTCTACTCTAAAACACTCCTAAAGTCGCCTCATTTGATCATATAATGGTTCATGTTTCTAGCCGTATAGCAGGACGGGTATGATAAGTGACTTATGGAGCATGATGTTTGTTTGCCGAGAGATTCTTTGCTGGATTTATTTTTCCCGTAAACACTCGAAGCAAAAATGGATCCAATTTACTTTTTTATACTTAAAATAGGAGCCTTTAAACGTAATTGGTATGTTTAATAACATTTTCGTCTTTTATTGGCGCTTTACCACGTTTTGGCCGTTGCATACCAAGTAACGCCAGTCAACACTGCCTCGCGATAGCTAACTCCGCTTGGGAAAACCAAGAAGATCTAGACTTCCCCCAGCTATCTCAGGTTGGTGGACGGTTCCTCTCACTCCGCAACCAGGAACGGCTGAGATAAGGAATACTTTCTGGGTCGGATCGACTTTATCAATTCGCGTAACATGATTTCATTGTGGCCAAAAAAACCTTTCGTGATTTTATTCAGTTCATTTTGTTCATTCTTCATTTAATTTCTTTCGATAAGCGTCGTTGGTATCATGGGAAGGATTCCATCCTCCTTCTCGAACCATCCATAAGTCCGAGCAGTACGAATTGAGCCTGGTAAACATAGAGACCTAAAGATACTAATGTTTATTCGTCTATAAAGAATTTTGCTTTTCAATCTGTTAATTATTTCTAGGCATCACTCGTAGGCAAGAGCGCCTCTCCGTTAGATTTCCAGGCTAACAATGCTTTCGCTTTTAATGTTGGTTCTTAAATACACGAAGTACATCACATTTTGAAATTTATTTCCAGTGGCGTGGCAAATTCTTCGCCCTGTCTTTATTCATTGCTCAACTTTTATCGCATAAGATATCAATAGCTCTGTCTTTAAATCATTTTACCATTTCGTTTTGGATGCGCTGCTAAAACTTTATTTTTCGGTATCAAGTTAAAGAAGCCGCAAGATGTGGGAGTTGCCTTTCCTGAAGCCTTGTTTGATTTCGAAACACTTGGAGTGATCCTTCCAAAGGCGTGTGAGCTTGGCAAGGAGCTCAAATTTAGACATAGTAGCATAAAGCAAACTAATTTTCGCGCTGTCTAAACCTGTTTCCAAGCCGACAAAGAGATGGTGCATATTTTCGATATGTATTAATATTTACGCATTACGCTTTTATTTGACTAAACATTTCTTATTTATGTGCTATTATCAAATATACGTAAATAAAATGCTCTCATTCAGAATGGCACTATCCATGCCGTAAATCAATTCTCGGTCCGATTAGCCAATGAAAGTTCCGGTGCTTAAACAAAACATTTCGTTCATTTTATTTAATCGGCTCTGGTACAAATATTTCAATAACTTGCCAAGTGTGAAGAAAATCAAATGCGCCGAGTTACGTTTAAAAATATGCGGATATATGTACATACATATGTGGAGGTCCACACCAAAATGAAAGATTTACATCATAGGTAGTTTCGAGAAAATTGGGAAAGTTTATTTTATGGTTAATAGGAAACGAAAGTTGATTTGTTTTGTATGGAGTAAGTTTGCCTTAATAAGTGTAAAATATAAGGGTTACTTGTATTTTAGATTAATATTTTCCTTTTGCCATTATGAGCTATTAAAAATTTAAATGTTACGTTTTGGTGTCACCAGTATGTATATGTGTCGGTTTGATATGAATCTCCATACAAATAGGCAAAAATTATATAACCTCCAGATTAGCGACTTTGGTAGTCGGAGAAGAATCACTCTTGCCAATAAATGCTACTTGGACTAGGTAGGCAATTGAAAAGTATCGAACTCGTCCTGCTATATGGTAAAGAAGCATGCACCATGACCACATCAGATGAAGCGGCTCTGGGAGTGTTCGAGAGAAAATTTCTTCGAAAGATTTACGGACCTCTACGCGTTGGCGATGGCGAGTAGAAGAATATTTAATGATGAGCTGTACGAGCTTTAGGCAGACATCAATATAGTCCAGCGAATTAAAACGCAGCGGCTACGCTGGCTAGCCCATGCTACGCGACTGAAAGATGTGACACATGTGTGTTTCAAGTCAACGTAATGAAGACTTGATAGAGATTTTTAAATCCGCCATCTGCGTTAATTTTTCAATTTTTTCAAAATATGTAAATGTAGCGTTTTGATGTGGACCTTCACATTTGTATGTAAATGGGAATTTCCATAGAGAAGATCGGCCGTTCTTTAGTAAGAACTTTACTCTCAGAGAAAAACGCCATTCAAAAATTCAGCACCACCGGACTCAATTCAAGCTCTTCATGTTCTTACTTTTTTGTTCTTGAAAAACGAATGACCTGTTCTTAAAACAACAACCTTGTTCTTGAACTGACACAATTTTCTTGAAAAGAGAACGAATGTTCTTAAATTAACTACAATGTGCTTAAATTAAGTTCAAGAAAAATGAAACGGTACAATTCGTATGCACTACAATGTTAAATACAACATTTGGCATGAGCTTTCAAGCAGTTGTAGTGGCCCAGCCGTTATGATGTTGTGGTTGCGATCGTGTGGCGCGAGTTCGATCTCCGATTTTTTACTCTTATTTTTCGTTCAGTTCCATTCATATATGCAGATGTAATTCTCAAACTTGTTATGAAATATTTTAAGTATATATGCAGATTACGTCTTCAAATAAGAATAACTTCTCAATAAGAGAAATGAATGAAAATATTATGCATATTAAGCAATTTTTCTTAAATTTTTGAATTTTAGTAAACATTTTTTTGTTATAAATATTTTTTATTTATGACAAAAAAATTATTTTTAATAAAAAATAAATGGGTACCTATTCAAAAAAAAAAAAAAAAACTTCCCCTCCAACCAAAGATCAAGTACGAACCGTTCTTGAATTGAGACCGGAAAATTTTAAATCGATCCCAAATCGTTCTCGAGGCGTGAGAACGAAAAATCTTAAATCGAGCCCAAGTAGTGCTTGAAATGTGCACAGAAGGTTTACACATCAATACCAAACTGGTCATAAAATACGAACGATGTGCTTGGAAAAACTGTTCTTAAAACAAGCCCATCGGTCACGAGTTAAGAAAAAAATTACTTAACAGACTTTTGTCAACGAATGTTCTTAATTTTGAACTTGTTTCGTTCGTTTTAGAATAATTTTTTCTCTGCGTGTACAAGGAACCTCTCGGTTTTTTCAGTCGTTAGGATATATTCATTTCGGAAGGCAGCCATTTCAAATGAAGTGAAAGTCGTTTATACCGCAAATTTTATAGGGGTGGTTTCAGTGTAATTATAAAATTTTGCTGCGGTACGTTAGTTCTTCTTCGAGTTACGGCTCCCGAAATGTGGGAAAATGTCAGCTGTTGAATATTCACAAAATAAATATAAAAAAATGCAAACTAGCTGTCAAATAATAATTATGTAAAATAAATTAAGTTGTATGAACATAGTATTAATTTAGAAAGCTTGACTAATTATTTCATTAACTCTTTGTGTGAAATTGGTATAATACTGCAAAACAAAATTAGTGAACTAATATTTATACTGCTCAGATAAATAAAGATTTCTCAAAACGAAGTAGTGCGAACATTATTCAATTAATCCTGTGAAATATTTATTCCATTAAAAATATTTGGCATAGAAAGTGAAGTTGAGGCATGCCCCAAAGTAAACCTATTTCCATGAGCGACTTTAGAGTTTCAAGTTTATCTCTTTTACCCGGTTTTTCAGTGCGAGCCTAAACTCCAGTTAAAGGTGACTTCAGTTAAGAACTGCGACTTTGTTCGATAACATAAAATTTTGCTGATCATTTCAGCTTAAGCGGCCTAAGTGGCAGGGTTAAACTCTACACAACTTTAACTGAAGTTTAAACTCGAACTGAAAAACCGGGAATTAGTCCTTCATGGAATACATATACATATGTTGAGCACATCATTTGACAAAGTGCCAGTTTATTAATAAGCATTGAAAAATTTGGAATATCTGTGGAAATCCCCTATGACACAGTCATAGGAATATTAAAAATAGTGATCGCAAAAGACAAATGAAAATCATGCGTTTCAAAAATGTCCAAAAAACTTGGCATTAGTTACCGGCACACTAAATTATGTCTCCAAATTGTTTTCGCTTTTTCCATTAACCGAAGATGTATGTATAAGCATAAATTTCAGATCGGAAAAATTATGAGCAGCTGATTTTTTAAATTTAATTTGATGAGTACCAAAGTTATATAAACAACATAAGTATGAATGTATATATATTCACTTGTATTAAATGTAGACTGTCCCATTAATCCGGTAATTTTCATTAAAAACAAAATTTATCAGAAAAATATTTTTCATCCGAAATATTTATTGAATATTTTTTTCTCTGCGTTAGATCGATTTAATCGATCTTGGCCCTTATTGTGTGTTGCGATTCGTATCGAAATCAAGTTTTCACTCAAACATTAAATTTAAATAGCTCTGAAATCGTTAGTCCGAATAAGGACATACATATGTGAACTAGAGACTTCGCGGTTCATTCGTAAGTACAACGGGATGGCCTTCCGTAGTTTGATAATCGCCGGTTCAATAGCTCAATGCGATATCTTTTTGGTTTCCCTGTCTTGATATGGACACTTTAGTTTTCATAATTTGAAATCGGTTCAGAAATGGTTTTGAAGTTATCAAAATATTTTCTATTGTAGACTTAATCTGTTTTTTTCATCTTTTGATACGATGTATCGACATTTTATATTATGGAAAGCAAAGACGACCACATTCTTGCTCTATATCGAAATACGGAAAACCCTCCCTTTAATAAATTAAAACTTTGTGAGTTTTCTGGACAGCCAGTGTACACAATTGTGACATTCAAAACTCATACGCACTGTTGCAGAATAACTTTATTGTTTTCATGGCGTTTGATAAACATTTTCTCACTGACATATGAGTTTTACGTTCAGCGCTCTTTCAGAAAAAAATGTGCACAATACTTTGCAGAATCGCATAAAAATTTAAAGTTTAAGTGTTGTAATTTGACGTCTATGCAGAAGTAATCACACTTGTTTTATCCACAATGGTACACTGGCTGTCAAGAAAACTTACTAAGTTTTTATCAGTGATTCTTGTTCACAGTTTGACTGTGCAGAATCGGAATTTCAGAGTTTACACAATTGTTGTGTACTCTTTTAAACTCGCAGTTAGACAATCCAGCCCCAGATTTTTTCCACAAAGTTCAGCGCAAAAAACAGTAAAATCGGTTCGTTTCATAAACGCCCTGTCACAACTCAAAGCGTAATGAGATCGGCTGTTCTTCAGCCAAATTCTGAATAGGACAAACTATGCTTGCAAACCTTCTGTGTCATAACATGTTTGCTGATTTTTTATGAAAAAAAACTTTTCGCAAACGGCGCTCTGGCTGAAAATTGTCTTTTCTACTTTGGAAAAGGTTCCTCGTCCCTTCATTATCACTTCCCTCCATTTTTCTTCTGCATGATCCATTTTTCCTTCCTATTCCTGCCCCTCTAATTCTCTGTATATCTCCCACTCCCACTCCCAGATATAATATTGCCAATAAAAGCACAAAGACTACGCTGGCTTTGCTTTTTTACATGAATTGATAATGGTGCTTCTATCCGAAGTACGTCAGCTGTGTTATTTTAGACTAACTAAACTTCGCATGCTCTATGAGATTATAATTTCTGGATCGATATGGTATACACGTCAGTTGAAGAAATTCTAATCTATGCATGACCTGAGAACGACGAATTATTAAGGAGCCTTCAGTGAACTCAATATGACATCCAAAACACTGTGCTTAGCATAACACTTGACATCCGCCAGAACATGTACGAACATAACTTTTTTGTACATGACAAAATAAGGAGTTACATCTATCGGAAATTCCACGTTATGAGCCATACATCAGGATGCGAATATAAGGGTCTGGTCTTTTTTTCTCTCCAAGTTATACAATTTAAGAGAGCATAAGTGTTTCTTTAGCATAAATGCAGCTCTCAACTTGTCCTCGTTGTTTTTACGAAATAAATGGAGAAACCGCCTACGCTGAGTACAGAAACCGTTCCGTGAGTTAAAAGACGTTGAGCCAATCCTTATACTTTGCTGTATTTAATGTTAATCTGTAAGACTCGCGGCATCATTAATCTATATGTCCGTTTCGATGACATCTGCGATTGCACTTGCGTCTTTCTTTTGTAAAGCTTATTTCAAGTTCTGGCGGTTCCTTTCAACATAGCTCCCTGATTATGGTGTATAAAGATTATGGTAAGCCATATACCGCTCAAACCTCAGACCAAAACTTAAACTCTGGATGCAGCATATCCTCATCTTCTTGGTGTATTTAAATGATGTAGTGCTGATCTTCATCGGCCGAGACACGCGAAGTACCTTCTAAGCCCATGTTCGCATATTTGTTCTCAAATACTGCAATCGGTCCATAACTTCGTCCGGCTTCACTACACATGGGATCCTTGTCTTTTCCTTTGTTATCGTGGTCACTGAACTCGGTTGTAGCATTCCCTGAGTTTGCTGATAATCCGCTCTACCAAGTACCACTTCATCTGCCTCTCGCAGCTCGTGTACGCTCCTCCTGTCAGATAATTTTGTCTTTTCATCGAGTCGAATGTTGTTTTCTTATGCTACCTGGCATAGTCATAGAGCTCTATTTTCTTTCCCTCTTTGTCATCAATTAAATTTTTCATTCTGAACATTTTGATGTATGCATGAAAATCTATATTTATTTGATTTGTTTATGCAGTTAAGATCTACCGCTACACGAATAAAAAGAATATGCTATGTTTTATGCACAACTGAGTATAATAAGAGACCTGCGACTTTTAATAGAAACTTGTGAAACCATGCCACTAATATTTAGGGCACACTCAGTTGATCATAAATATATTCTGTGCTAAATCTAAATTGCCGTCAAAAGATGTAAATTATTAAATTGATGTAAAGTTTCTTTAGGCGTCAAAATAGTTGTAAACATAGAATAAAAATTTTATTGTTAAATTTAGCTGATCTCTCGGAAAATTAATTTTCTTTTATTTTAATATCCAAAAGAATTTCCTCGATTAATTTCAAATATGCCAGTATTTTAATAATAGATATTTTCCTACTGTTGAATTAAAAATTTATTTTAATTGGTTAGCTAAAAATTTGGCTTCATTTAACCATTTCAATCAAATTTTTCATTAAATCAGACTTTTCTCAGCTCCTATACAAACAAAATAATTTAAAAAGCTTTTAACCTAAACGGTTTTGTTGAAAACAATATTTACAGTAAGAAATAATAATACTAAAAGCTAAAAAATAATTAGGTAGGCCCTAGGTACTAGTCATCACACTCCTCATCAATCTAGGCCGTTCATCAGAAAAATAAATAAAAGCGTGGGCTGCGTCAAATTTCTATTGATAATCAATCGCTCATATCTTTATGAATAATATTTTCATATATGTAAAAGAAATGTGTCAGACGTAACTTGGAATCCTACTCGTTTTATTTCTTGGATATAGTGCACTTATACGGCAATTACATATTATCTTTAAGATTTACTACAAATAGTTTATCATAAATGTAGCTTCTTGCTAAGCGTTGTTATTCAAATTTGTGATATTGCTGCTACTTTGGACGAGGTAGGCAATTGAAAAGTTAATTCCTTTCTCGGCAAATGAAAATCATACTCTACAAGTCTCTTATCGTACTCGTCCTGCTATATGGTGCAGAAGTATGGACCATGACCAGATGAAGCGGCTCTGGGAGTGTTCGAGAGAAAAGTTCTTCGTAATATGTATGGACTTTTACGCGTTGCCGATGGCGAGTATGGGAGAAGATTTAATGAGGAGCAGTGAATTAAAACGCAAGCGCTACGCTGAGTAGGCCATGTTATGCGAATGAAAGATGACGCTCCGGCTAATAAAGTGTTTCTATCGGAACCCGCCTATGGAAGCAGAGGAAGAGGGCGGCCCCCATTCCGCTGAAAGGACCAGGTGGAAAACGATTTAAACTCGCTTGGTGTGACCAATTGGCGCCAGTTGGTAGAGAAAAGAAGCCACTTGCACGCCTTGTTGAACGGCCATAGCCGTTTAAACGGTTAAGCGTCAATTAAGTAAGTAAGTAATTCACTTAATAATTTTTGCTATAAAACATTCGTACATTTTTGGTCTACCCTGTTTTCCTAGTATCAACTGCTTTTACTTTGTTTTGACAATTTCCGCTCTTTAAAGATTTTGTTTATTAGCTAATTTTATCATAGTGTCAGTCGCTCTCAACTTTTTCTCTAAATTTCGTAGTGATAAAAATGTATGTCTATGCATTAAGGCCCCTATCTTCTTCACGTCCTTTATCCTCTAAACACATTTTTTCCTTTTTTTAGAAAAACCATACGTTACCAAGTCTTACCGACTTTAATAACACATGATTAATCCCTAAATATTTATTTTTGCGATCAATTCGCGATACAGCGAAATTCATGAAAGCTCTATGGGTGAAGAAGCTAATAAAAATCCAGAATAGACCACACTCTTTGCAGAAGAATGGACCATGACCAGATGAAGCGGCTCTGGGAGTGTTCGAGGGAAAAGTTCTTCGAAATATGTATGGACTTCTACGCGTTGCCGATAGCGAGTACCGAAGAAAATTTAATGATGAGCTGTACGAGCTATACGCAGACATCAACATAGTCCAGCGAATTAAAACGCAGCAGCTGCGCTGGCTAGGCCATGTTATGCGAATGAAAGATGATGCTCCGGCCAAGAAAGTGTTTCTATCGGAACCCGCCTATGGAAGCAGAGGTAGAGGGCGGCCCCACTCCCTTGGTGTGACCAATTGGCGCCGGTTGGCGGAGCGAAGGAGCGACTGGCGCGCTTTGTTGGACGGCCATAACCGTTTAGACGGTTAAGCGCCAATTAAGTAAGTAAGTAAGATCCGACAGATACACTTCGAGAAATAACTAATTAAAAATGTGGATTTTATTTTCGGAACATTCCTTATTAATTCCTTTGCTTTTATTGGCCTATTCATAAAGGATTCTCAAGGTTAAATTCGATCTCAAGGCTAGAACAATAATTTTTTTTTTAATGATAATGATTGTTTTTAATTCTTCTTTAATTGGAAAATTGTATTTTGTTTTTGGGATAGTAAGTAGACATTTTTTTTATTGTTTACTTATCTACTATTCCAAAAACAAAATACAATTTTTCAATTATAGAAAAATTAAAAAAAAAAACAAGTAAGGACGGGACTGTCTTCGGCTGTGCCGAAGACTTCATACCTTTCATGAATGAGGCTGAACAATAATCTTATCCCGTTCGTAATCTCCGAATAATCGGATGTATAAGATAAGAAATATATAGTGAACAGATCTACATACCTAAACGATTTTTAAGATAAATATAAAATAAAAAATAGGTAGGGACTTTGTGTGAGGATGCAAAGTTTCAGGTTTTTTGTGGTCTGCGTGTAAAACTATGACTACGAATCACTTATTTCAACAATATATGACGTAAACGTAACTATTTGATGAAATTTTATGAATTTTGAAGCTTCTATCCGTAAAAAAGGGGCAAAATTGACAGTTTATATGAAGTATATAATATATATACCACCGATATGTATGATTTTTTCAGACAACAATATATGCTATATACGTAAGCATTTGGTGAAATTTGAAGCTTCTAGCTGTTAAAACGGGGCAGAAATTGCGCAAAGTTTCTTATCTGAACAATCGGTTGTATGAGATATATACTATGTATACCACCGATCTCAATGATTTTTTCAGACATCAATATATGCTATACACGTAAGCATTTGGTGAAATTGGAAGCTTCTAATTGTTAAAATGGGGCCGAAATCGCAAAAAAAAAATATATATACTATATATATATACTATATATGTATACCATCATATATATATTATATATATCACCGATCTCTATGATTTTTTGACACAACAATATATACTATATACGTAAGCAATCGGTGAAATTTGAAGCTTATAGCTGTTAAAATGGGGTAGAAATTGCGAAAAGTTTCTTATCTGAACAATCGGTTGTGAGGGATATATACTATATATACGACCGATCTCATAAATTTTTTCAGCCAACAATATGTGCAATATACGAAATTATATGGTGAAGTTTGAAGCTTCAAACTGTTAAATTGAGTAAGATATTACAAAAATCCTCTTTTTCTGAAAAATCGGTTGTATGGAGGATATATGCTATAGTGGTCCGATCCGGCCGGTTCCGACAAATGTCTAATCGGACACCCAAATACACTCGCTCACCAAATTTTATCAAGATATCTCAAAACTTGAGGTACTAGTTTGCATACAAACAGACTGGCGGACATGAAAGGTATAAAAATAGGTAGGTACTTTGTGTGAGGATGCAAAGTTTCAGGTTTTTTGTGGCTATGACTACGAATCACGTATTTCAAAAATATATGACGTAAACGTAACTATTTGATGAAATTTGATGAATTTTGAAGCTTCTATCCGTAAAAAAGCGGCAAAAATGACAATTTATATGAAGTATATAATATATATACCACCGATCTGTATGATTTTTTCAGATAACAATATATGCTATATACGTAAGCATTTGGTGAAATTTGAAGCTTCTAGCTATTAAAACGGGGCAGAAATTGCGCAAAGTTTCTTATCTGAACAACCGGTTGTATGAGATATATACTATGTATACCACCGATCTCAAAGATTTTTTCAGACATCAATATATGCTATATATGTAAGCATTCGTTGAAATTTGAAGCCTCTAGCTCTTAAAATAGGGCAGTAATAACGAAAAGTTTCTTATCTGAACAATCGGTTGTGGGGGATATATACTATATATACGACCGATCTCATCAATTTTTTCAGCCAATAATATTTGCAATATACGAAAGTATATGGTGAAGTTTGAAGCTTCAAACTGTTAAATTGAGTAAGATATTACAAAAATCCTCTTTTTCTGAAAAATCGGTTGTATGGAGGATATATGCTATAGTGGTCCGATCCGGCCGGTTCCGACAAATGTCTAATCGGACACCCAAATACACCCGCTCACCAAATTTTATCAAGATATCTCAAAAATTAAGGGACTAGTTTGCATACACACAGACAGACGGACAGACGGACAGACGGACATGGCTAAATCAACTCAGCTCTTCAACCTGATTATTTCGGTATACTTAATGGTGGGTCTATCTATTTTCCTTTAAGGACTTACAATTTTGGGTTTCGTGACGAAATTAATATACCATTTCATTTTCATGAAAGGTATAAAAAATAGTTATCATTATTGTTCTGGCCTTGAGCTCGAAACGAACCTTGAAAAATTCCTCATTTGTAAAATCTGGATGTCCTTTTTGCATATAATAATTAAATCATTACTTTAGAAGTTTTATTTAAAATTATGAAAGTTTTGCAAAAAAGCGTCGCGACCGCAACAATGGAAACTCCCATATGGATACATATATATGTACATATGTATAAGTAAAGTTTATTGAATTAATTTGTTAGAAATAAATGACTGGCAATGTTTAGCATTGAATTAAATACTATTGTGAGGCAGGAGCGCATGCGCACGATTTAAATGGAGGCTCGAGCGCACGCCTGCTCTCAAGTGATCAAACTCCGTTCCATTCTCAACGCTGACTAGTACTTCCATACATAAAAATGATACTGGTAAAAACATACATACGTATATACATATGTACATATGTATATATTTCAGGTTTATGGATATAGCCGCTGCAGTTGACTGTGACACAGAAAGTTGCAAAATTGCTGTGCAGTTAATGAATGGGTGCGCCATTATCTTTTTTTGCAAAGCAAAAACTTACCTTAGCTTGCACCAGGGATGCACCTTAACGTTAAGCTAATCGTTTATCAAAAAATTTCCACCGTTTCCGTTGAAACACTTCGAAATATTATCGATAAAGAAATTATCAAGATAAATTGTATCTCGGTTTTAACCGAAACGAAAAGCTTTCGTTAACGTTAAAAACGTTAACAAAAACGTGACACTTTATGTTTGAATTGTGCTGGCAATGCTATAGCCATGGTGAAGCCGTAAGGTGGCAACAACGAGCGCACATACACACACAAACTCTATGTAATTTGTTTGTGTAATTCGTTGGTGGTAATGTCAAAAATACTCTGAGAAATGTTTGTACTTTCAAAATTCATGAGAAAAGTTGCAATCAGATTGGCTAATGCTTTCACCTTTAATGACTCCGCCATCAATCAGCTTTGCCAGCATAGTTTGAAATTAATAATCAACATAAACGATTTGATTTCGTTTTGATATGGCAGAAAACGAAACGAAATCATTTCGTTAATTTGACGATCTTAACGTTAATAAACGAAACGAAATGACTTCGTTTCGTTTATTAACGTTGATTATCGTAACGAAATGATATCGTTTCGTTGGTTAAGCATGCCTGGCTTGCACACATCAGTTGACAACAACAACAATAATTCACAGCTATTGCATTAGCAGCGAGTTGACGTTAAGTGCCAAGTTGCTTGTAGTTACTCATCCGCACTGCCCTCCCTCGCTGATTTAGACGGCACACCGACGACAACGTTTTCAGCTGCAAAGGAGTGCGTGGGCAGAGCCATTCATAATTTTCGACTTATTTTTTGTATCTTTTACTTACTTTGTTAGCGTTGTTGCTGTCAGCTGCGTAGTTATTATTACTTTAGAAACAGTTAAATTTATGAATGAACTCAATGTTGGATATTCATATGTGCATGTGTTTTATAAATTTAATACGTGCGTACGCAAGCGCAAATAACAGTGAGGTACACGCCGCAGATGAGTGTAATCATAATCATACATACTTACCAATCTGGTTAACGATTAATATTAGTATTGTGCACTGATTGTTTCTTACATTAGACGTTCCTAAACTTTTAAGACCCAAGCAATGTTTCTCGAATTTGCTGTAGTTTTCTTCCACAAGTTTATTTATAACTTTGATATCACTCACTAAAATTTGCACTATCCAACTAAAATATTTGTAGAGATTTACAGCGTGATTTTCCTTAATTTATCTATGATGGTGGTTGTGAACAATACCAGTCTTCTTGAGAAGACATTAATTTTAACCTAGCTTAAGTTCAAAAATGAACGGGCAAAGCATTAACAGCAACTTTAGAAGAACAAGAAGTACCATTAATGAAGTTTATTTGTACAAATTCAAGTATATATGTATAGAAAGTTTTGTGAAAGTGTTGAAATAAAAATAAAATAAAGACAATTTCCGTTAAGGTTTCCTGCTGAAGATATCTGGCACCTCATCAGCGACCATTTTTCTCGTAATATCTTCATGGATATACATTAAATCCAATCCATTCAAACGCTGTTCTGTTATTCTTTAAGGAAGATATTATATTAATAGCAGCAAGGCGGAGAAAAATCTCACGATAATGTCAGCGAAATTAGTGTATCCCTTATAACTAAAGGCCGCGTCACAATCAACTTTTTTACTTTTTACTCTTGGGTACTTTTCAAAGGTTTTTCCCAATTAAAAGCTGCATTCAAAAAAAAATATACGACAAAATATGTTTGTTTGTTATTCTTGTATAGCCAGAATGTTTATAGCAGTTCTTAGCGAAATTTTGTATGTGAATCGGCAAGGCGAAATGACTTTCAGTTCCTTCATATTTACAAACGCAACGTCTTGCGTGATTCTGGCTATGTTACTGTCATGCATAAGATTGCGTTGAACGCAGCCATATAAAAAAGTTAATTCTGACGCGGCCATTAGGCCGTGTTCGAGCCGACAAATAATAACGGCAGTATTGCTACTCGCAAAGTGCTACTTAGTTGGTGGAATGTTGCTGATACGCAAGCTGATAACGTACAGTAATTTGTTTTACCCTTAATTTGATAGTGATCATTCATCTAACGTTGCCACAGCTCCTTAAACTTCGCCGAAGAACGTGACGTTATGTCACAAAAAGTAAACACTGTTGCAACGACTGCAGCTCGAACATACCCTAATATATTTGATCATTGATTTTAATAAGCTATATAATTTTGTAAAGGCAAATTAGTCTGCAAAAGTCGTTTACCTCTCTGGTCGCGCTCAGCTTTTACCAACGTTTCTCTGAAACCGACCTTTTTTAAACGGTTTTATTTTAGCCATATTTTGAAAAATTTGGAATAAAGTTTGAAAAGATTCTGATATCAATCGTGTGCATTATCTGAGTAAATAAATTACCAACCTTTAAGTCTTTGCCACAATACAAAAGTGAAAATCGAAAAAATAAAAATGAAATTGCTCTGCCCAATCCACGACAAATGTGATCCTGCAAACCGCTCCTATTACCGTGGAATGAGATTGCTTAATCTCGCGTGTAAGTTTCTGTATAGCGTTCTGTGCTAACGACTGAAGCCCATGGTCAACAAACTGATTGGACCTTATCAGTGCGGCTTCAGACCTGGTAAATCTACTATCGACCAGCTCTTCACGATGTGCCAGATCCTGGAGAAGACTCACGATAAGAAAATAGATACTCACCGTCATTTCATCGACTTCAAAGCAGCCTTTGATAGAGCGAAAAGAAGCTTCTTGTAAGCAGACAGACATAAGGATGTCTCCGAAGTATTCGAAACTAAAAGAGGTTTCAGCCTAGGCGACTCCTGTGATGGTACAATCTTTTATAAGAGCGTACAATTACTGGCGTTTGCTTATAAAATTTCTATTATTAGCCTGTACAAACTAGCGGTGAGTTCTGCCTCCTGAGTAGGCAATTGAAAAGCAAAGTCCTCTTTCGACGAACAAAAAGGGCGCTCTACAAGTCGTCCATCATACCTGTCCCGATATGTGGCTCGGAATAATGGAGGCTTTCGAGAGAAGATGAGATGGCTCGTGAAGTATTCGAGAGAAAAGTTCTCCCGAAGATTTATGGCCCTGTCCATGGATCCGACGGCCAGTATCGAAAGAGGTATATTGATGAGTTGTATCGAAGGAGATATAATGATGGCTGACGATAGAGCTGCGAAAACTTTGCTGGCTGAGTCATGCTATGCGCATGGGTGAAGACGCTTCCGCCAAGAATGTATTTCAGTCGTCACCGCATTTTGGAAGCAGAGGAACCGAAAGATTTCCAATGAGTTGGGAGAGGGAGGTGAAGGAAGGATTGACCTCTCTTGGTGCTGCCAATTGGGGTCAGTTATCGCCAAACAGAGATAGTTAGCGTGACTTGTTACGAAACGGCTAAAATTGCTTATACGGTTAAGCGCCAATTTGTGATGATGAGATAACTTAGAGAAAAATTATATTTCATAAATTAATTAATTTTTCGTCTGTTTCTACACGTGTATGTACTATTATGGAATCTCAACAGTACAAAACAGTACCAACCATGGACCCGTGCCACCGATCCCACCCCTTCCTCTCTCGAAGTTGTTGTCATCGTAATCATCCCTGCAGTCTTTTCGAGAAAATATTGAGCCGCTTAGCAGAGTTAGACACTCGAAACTTGGAAAATTCTATGAAATTGTAATTTAAACGGAGATAATTTCGCAGTGAGCTCCATTGTAAATGTAAATGTAAAACAAATTCGTATGTAGTTGCCGATTTGGCTAATGTTTGGACAATTAATATCAGTAGAAGAGCTTAGAGATCTACCAAAAAGTTGTCCCAATCTTTCGCTTATATCAAATTATTAAGAAAATATTTAACTAGAAGAAAAACAACATTCCTCTGTTGTTCTGAGGCTTAAAGATTTAGAGCAGTCTTCCGCGCTACATGGCTAGCCGAGCTGGCAGTACGAAATTAGTGTTTCACGCCTTTGCGCCGAAAGCGTTATCAAATTCGAAACAGCAAAATCATATGAATTTCTACCATCCATTTTGTCGCAAATGTTTCTCAGTTTATGTTTCAGTTGGCAGGTCCGAACCCACATGCATTGAAACTTTCGTATGAGTATTAGTTATCATTTATTTATATCATTTCTTACTACTTACAAATTAACAATTTGTTCTAACAATTTCGCGGTCTGATTGTAGCATGCATTAGCAGCAGCACAACGAAGTCCTCGGTTCAAGGTCAGGGGAAACAACATCAAAATCTTTAAACAAAATTTTTTCAATTAGAACATGTAGGTCCAGTCCCGCCAACTTGTGGGAAAAATTCATAAGTAGCAACACAAAAATTAGAAGAGAACCGCTGCTTAAGTCTCCTCGGAGATATATCGCGCCTTGGACATATTTACTTATTTAATCAAAAAGCGCTCTCATCCAACTTATTTCATTCTGTTCCCACTGTTTCGCTGTATGAATGAACAAAGTCTAGTAGTCAGTTTTAATATTTGTCATTAAAGCGTTGAACTCGCAATCGTCTGAAGTCGCGACCGAACTATTCCGCTACTTTGCATTTGCAAATCAAACCATTAGCTAAAGCGAGACTTCCGAGGAAGTTACACGATTACGACATTTAGTCAAGCTTCCAATAGACCAGTTGTGTACAGCGTTACAGCTTATCGAGATATACACATATACATGTTGCCAAAATAAAAATGACGCCAGCAACGCTAAATCAAAGTCAACAACAACTGCTATAAAAAGCAAACCAACCCAGCAAACATTTTGAAATTGATATTTTCAAGCTATGGAGTTAAGAAATTACTCATTCTCATTGACAAAAAATGTCCCTACTCCCGGGCCCGAATACGCCCGTCGTACTTAATGGTATTTTCTCATATTTTAAAAGTAACGACATGTATAGTGAAAATCCCTTACTTTTTAACGAAAATGTTTGCATCGTTAGCGGACGAAATATAAAAACACTTACGCAAAAATACAAAACTTTGCACTTAAAAACTTTAAGAAAGAAATCTTACCCAGACTCTTTAAAATTGGCCACAACAAAATTTTAAGGGCTTTGAATGAATAAAGAAAAGAGTATTTTTGGCCTTACCATAATCTAGTTTCGGCGGGGTTCATGGCTGATGAGTAATAAATCTTTTTCCTCAGAAACGTGTACAAGTGGGGGCAGAAAGTTGTTTTTCCTTTCTCAAACTCTGTACCTGTGTGGCTATAGGCATGATGTAGGAGCCATGTTTGAGAACTTAGCACTTTTCAAACATTTGAGAATATTTTTTTGAGTGCTTATAGGGAGAGAAATAAACGGACGCATACATAGACGAATTGCGCGAAAGCAATGTGTTGAGCCAAAAACTCTGTTGAACTTTGTTCAAAAAATTGATGCGGGGGCCGAAGCTTGCTTGTGGCGTATATATCTTGTGGCGCGCGCTATTTGCTGCTTGTCCGTCGCTTGATTTGTCTGCCAGTTTGATTTTCATTGCAGTTTATAAACTTGCATACGCGCCACGTGTGTGCATATGTATTAAAAATTGAATACGTTAATACGAGAGCTTGAGCACTCTCTGCTGATATGTGGCTTACCTACTTTTTGCCTTTTTTATGTAACCATTTTTTGTCGTTTCTATCGCTGTAATTTTTCATTGAGGAGGTTTTTGGCTATAAGAATGGTACTGATTTCTGTGACAGCTGCAACATAGTCACTCATATGACGACCATCGAATACCACATGGAAAGTGAGTGATATGCTTTACAACTTTTTAAATTAAAGATAATTGACTAGAGCCGATTTGGCTGCAACAGCTCGGTTCAATATATAATTGGCCGGTAAAGTCACGTGTGCTAAGATTATCCTGATAGCCGAATTAATTCGAAGCGGAAATGGGCGATGAACAGATTTCTTCTTAGCTTGCCTTTGGAATAGCTCGTCTAATGGCTCAGTAAGAGATACTATAAGAACATTTTCAATGTAATGGGGACAGATGTAAAGGTACCAACACATTAAAGAACATGCTCTTATAGTATTATGTAGACGTACATGTATGTTACACATCTTCTTATAGAGTAATGTCACTTAATACTGAGCATTTAGATTTTATAATCCCGAAATCATATTCCCTATTGGCCTTTGTTAAGAGAAATGCATCTGATTTTAAGGACCCATATACTAAAAATCGATTGTACAATGCCTTTGTACAATCTAGGCTGGAATATGGTTCCATAATATGGAGTTCCTCTTATGAAGTACATAAAAAAGTATTGAACGTGTACAAAATATATTTACGAAATACTGTTTATATGATATAAGATTTGATTTGCTCGTCCCCTCATATATATCAAGGTGTGGGCTGATAAATCTGCATACGTTAGAGAGTAGAAGGGTCATTTCATCCATAATATTTATTTACGATAATATTAATGGCAATATCGATTGTCCCATGCTTTTGGAGTCTTTGAACTTTTATGTTCCATCACGGAACCTGCGGCCACATAACATGTTTGCTATTGAATAGTTAAATGGGCCGATCACGCTCGCTCTAATTACCATCAACTCATTAAACAATGATCATTATTATATTATTTTTTTAACACTTTTTACTTACGTATAAGAAACTTTTGTTAATCTAGTCTGGAAGATTATTGTAAATAATAGACTGAATAAAGAAATATGAAATACTTTTTTAACGTAATAACTTCTCACAGAAAGCTTCGATTTGAGAACGTTTTTTTTTTTTTGTATTTCAAAACTTGGCTATGTGAGATGTTTATTTTAAGTATGATGTGAATAACTCTATTAAAAGGGCGTGGAAATTTCCCAGTATATTGTAAAAGACCATAAAATGATTGTTTACATACATATAAATCACACGATTGAAATATTTCTTATTCGCTATCAAACTTGAAATGTTTAGTTTCGATCTGCACCAGAAAATAATTGGGTCTTTTCTAATACAGATAAAACTGTTTAAACAAAAATTGCATTGAAGAAACATTAATAGTTTGTGTGTTTGTTCGATGTATACCAAACGTTAAAATACGCATTCATCAATAGCATTCTGCTGCATTACATACACACATATGTACCAGAGCTGTGCAGTAATGAACATACTTGGCAATGGAGAGTGGTCAATTACAAGTATTTGGTAATAAAAAAAATGTATTTATCATCTAGAATTACTTTATACAGGTACTTGGTAATGATTAAATCTTTTTTAAATTCCTGACCAAATATTTCAAATACTTTCAATTACTTTCAATACTTTTCAATTATTTGCTGACAGCGAATGTTCGCTACTCAGCGGTCTGACCATGAGATTCTTGGGTTGTATTATGTTTTCTCAGTCTGTGCTAATGCTCAGCCTTTCTGAAAGGTTTTCATGTTGCCTCTAATTTTCCAAAGAGACCGAGCACAGACAGTTCAGGTCCCGGAAAAATTAAAAAGTAGCGCGACGGAAATTGGAAGAAAAGCTTGGCCTAAAAAAAGATCTAGGTTTTTAGTATGGTGTATTGGTCTTGCTTTTCAAACATGAATACATTTTTTTCTCAAAAAATTTTAAAAATTTCAAATAATTGAAGGTAATTAAGAAAGAATTGAAAATGCGTGTATTTCTTATCAATATTATCCGAATTTGTAATGGTAATGGTATATGTATTTGATTCTGCCAGTTCTGATATGATGGAGTGGAAAAAGTAGACAGGTGGATAAGGGTGAAGCGAGGGGAGTAAGAATTAAGAGCCTCTTCAAAGTCAAACAGATAAACCAAAATTAAGGCAGAAAAAACTTATGTCGCATCTCCTAGTAATTTATATGGACTAATCAACCAAGCCTTTGCTTTTTTGTTAATAAAAAAATTTTAAACATGGAGCCACAAAAAACAAATTTTTTCCAGATGCTTTGCTGCATAATTTGTAGTAAATATATGTATATCGTCGTATATCAGTTAATATAATACCTAAAAAACGATATAGCCAAAAGATCGAAAATATATACATAAATTGAAGTTGAAATTTAATTTCTTCATTTTTTTAAACACTATTTTCTGATTACCTTGTCTCCCAATAGGTTAAATAAATAATAAATGTAAAGCGCGATAACCTCCGAAGAGATCTAAGGCCGAGCTTCTCTTCCAATTTGCATCGTGCTCCTCTTGATTTTCCCTACAAATTGGCTGGACGGGACCTACATGTTTTATGCCGACTCCGAACGGCATCTGCAAGGCAGGTGAGTTTTCACTGAGAGCTTTTCATGGCAGAAATACACCCGGAGCGCTTGCCAAACACTGCCGAGGGGCGACCCCGCTTAAAAAAATTGTCTTCTAATTTAAAAACCTTATTTCTAAAATTTTGATGTTGCTTTGCCCGGGGTGCGAACCCAGGGCATACGGTGTGGTAGGCGGAGCACGCTACCATCACACCACGGTGGCCGAAGGTTAGGCCGAAGTAAACAGTTGGTCAAGGCCTCACTGACTCCAAATGGGCAGAGGTGATAGCTCCTTTTAAGCTCGCCAAATCTGATTTGGTCGTTCACTGTACAACCTTCGAGGGACGCGCCCAAATGCCAGGGAATCAAATAAAGTTATATGTTTCCCGATTCTTTCTGGGGATTGCTAACACTCTAACATTCTTTTTGATGTTGTGCTGTGCGAAGTCATTGCCTCAATTGCTACTAGGCTGTCAATATAAAGGTTGCCGAGGCTGCAGTTGAAGATGTTTTACGTCAATCTTTCCACTGTCTTTGTCACCTCTACTCCTTTTGGTCTGCGCTCAAGCTGCCATGTGGCATTGACGCGTGTTACATTTGTGGGCATTATTTTCTTCGCCACCAGGTCCATGTGTAGAGATGTGCAGAATGGCCCCGTCAGAGGTCCCGTTGTGTTAAGCATTCTTTTTATATGAATGTCCACTAGCATATACTTCAAAGCGTAAGCTAAGCTTCACAATCTCTGTAAATACCCAATAAGAGAGAGGGCAATACAGTGCCGTTGAATCCTTTTAAACCCTTTCTTACATGACAGCATACTGTCTAGAATGATTTCTAGATATTTTGTGCAAGGTTTCACCTTACATTTTCCTAGTCCCATTGGGAACTTTATATCTGAATAAACAAGACCATGTCCCTCTTCTCCGGGCTGGCGGTCAGGCCTAAAGAAAAGTATGTTTTAAGTGGTAAAAGAAGGCAAAGCGTAGAATATTCTCGCACTGTATATATATATTTCGTAAAAGTAAAGTGTTTAGTTTATCTGGGGACCAATCTTTAAACAAAAAACTCAGCGGAGACTCAAACTTGATATGCTACTTTGGACTACTTTTCTAGCCAATTGAGAAGTATAGTCCTCTCACGACAAAGAAAAATTAAGCTCCCCTGTACGTTGAGAATACATGTAGCGGAATTCATCAGCTTTAACCATGCTGTTTGAAGCGATTTTAACGAACGATTTTTCGCTTACGATAGCAATTGTGCTCTACAGATAACTCCGTAAACCAAGTTTAAATAATCTGCTATTATTTAGCGACAACAGCTGACAATACATTAACGAATGTCGATTAACGATTGGCTAACGTAGCCATTGCGAATGTCTTAAATAAAGTTATTGAATTGTATTACAGGTGAAAGATAGGCGCCATCCTCTTTTAAATAGATTAGGTCAATAAGTGAGAAGGAGATATCGAATTTTGAATTGTGTGACATTCAGAAAATGCAATTATTCTTACAAACATAAAGCATAGATATTTTCCCAAAAACACTCTTTTCTGCAAAATCAAGAAATACGGGCAGAGACTTTCATACACAGAATTCGTACAAAAAGTTTGAAGTTAATTAAAAGTGTAATGTTTTGTTGGTGTGCGATTTGTAAAAGAATCACCCAGAAGTGTAACCTCGATAGTTTGCTCTTTGGGACCTCTAACCATACCCGATAATACATTTCATTACATTCAGTATTTGTTTGTACGTAGACATGGAAATCAACGATATGAGGATTCCTGAATGCATCTAAGCATTCTTGCAGGCGCCATTCCATTAGCTCGAAAATAAAATCTAACCCAAATTAACTAATTAAGTGTCATCTGACAAGTCAAATATGCTGCATACTTTTGCGATCTTTACCGCTGAACAGCGTAAAGTTTTGACAGCGTTGTCTTACCGCCTCTCTTTTGCGCACTATCCGACGAACTGATAGACTGACCACAAATTAAATGGTACACTGCAACCTAACTTGTGTTATATACATATATACATAATATTTATGCATATGACTTTGCATTCATTGATACATCACCAGTAGTCAAACACACACTTTTGAGGGAAAACTAATACACAACCACAACTGAGAGTCGAACTAGCCTGAAAATTTAAAAGCTAGTGCCACCTAAAAACCTTAAATTAATAAGAAATTCTAAAAATAATCAATTCCAAAAATATTCAATTATTTAAAAATGGGATTGGCTCCGGTATTTAGTTGGCCAAGCATTTTTCTCTAACTTCGTTCCCAAAGCTCACAGCTAAACTGAGAGTATTTCACTTGTTCGTCTTAGAAAATGTGCAATAGATGAAGTGAATAAATTAAAAGACGATTTAGACTCCCCTTTCCAAACTAAACGTGGGTACAGCGTCGACTTCCTCCGAAGAGACTTCGGCCTAGCTTCTCTTCCAACTTTCGCCGTGCTCCTTTTAATTTTCCCTTACAAATTGAAGAGAGGGATTTTATGTTTTATGCCGACTCCGAAGGGCAGGAGCAAGACAGATGCATTTTCACCGAGACGCTTTTCGTAGCAGAAATACACTCGGATTATTTGCCAAACATCTCCTCCCTCTAAGAAAAACTTGTATCTAATTGAAGAAACTTATTAAATTGTTGATGTTGCTTTGCCAGAGGCTTGGACCCGGAACCTTTCGTGTGATAGACGGACAATGTTACCGCTGCGTCACGGTGGCTTTACTGCATAAGGGTACGAAAATAGGGCGAACTAGAAAAAGGAGAAAATGAGTACTTGCTTTAGGCTGCAATCCCGAACTACCAAGTCTTAGAAAGAGTTCACCGGCCGTTTGTCATTGACGGCAGCTACATCGTAGGCATAAATATCTGTTTTAGCTTGAGAAGGAACTCATCGTCCTGCTTGTGTATACCTACGTATGTCGCCTTTTAAACCTAAGAAATGGGTCTGCGTCAAGCAATTGTGCAATGATTAAAGTCGAAACCGTAGTGCCATAAATGTAGACAGTTTCACAGAACCCGTACATTTGGTAAATAGTATATCTTTAGATTTTGTAGGTGCTCAGATCGTGAAAGGCAAATAAGCTGGCAAGATCAGAGATATTGCCGCTTATTATGGAGCGGAGTAGTCAACGCGTATGGAACTTAAGCAAGTCCATCTGTTGGATAAATGAGTTTCGATGTAAATAAATAAACTAAAGTGGGGATAGAACCGCACCCTATAGCTCCTTATTTAATACGGTTCGGATGGGTCGAGTCCCTTTGCCTAAGATTGGATCAGGACGCATTAAAAAGGTAAAAACTTACGTCGATGCCTTTGGCACCAACTATCGAAAAATTGCATGACAGCCTGCCTATATGAAGGCATTTGAATTTGAGAGGGGAGAAAAAATTGTTTTTCTTTGAAACCTTAAAATTATGTAGTAATGGAAAAATAGTTTTGCACGTAAAAACTTTCGATTTACTTTAAAAACATTACAAAATTAATGAAGTTTTCCGTTATTACGTTTTTTATTTTGTCTTTATATGGTCTTTATAAGCGGTTTTACAAGAATATTTTCATTTGTTTTTTACGGGTATAAGAGCAACTTGTGCAAAATTAAACTAGCTCGGAAAGTATAAACCAAATTCATTAATGGGCCTATGAGAAAATTTGTTGTAAAAGTTTAAACTGCTGATTCTGATATTGAAAATGTTTGGTTGATATAAGAGGTTCATAATAACGATTTCGATCATTTTTGACCCAGGGGTTCCTAGGACAGGGTGATGCAAAAAGGGAGGGGGGGGGGAGGTGAGTGGGGTGGGTTGGGGGTTCAAACCCCCATGGGCTTAAAACCACTGAATTTTTTTCATAAAAAGTGGTAGATGGAAGAGTGCATATGTTGATTGATAGCCAATAAATATGGTAAATGTTTCTCTTTACTCCCGCTTCTATTAATTTTTATCGCAAAACTAGTCTTGACAATAACGGATGCTTACTATGACCTTCCATATGCACAATTCTGCACGTTAGGCTTAGTGGGTAGAGGTGTCAAAAAAATGGCAGATTTTAGTTATATCTTTAATATATTCATTATATGTTTGTCAAACTTTGCGATAACCTGATTCCAAGTTCCATCTTTTGCTGACTTGTCAACATGTAACTTGCTTAGATAGCATTTGTATCATAAATAAATAAAAAAAAAATAAATGTAAGGCGCGATAACCTCCGAAGAGATCTAAGGCCGAGCTTCTCTTCCAATTTGCGTCGTGCTCCTCTTGATTTTCCCTACAAATTGGCCGGACGGGACCTACATGTTTTATGCCGACTCCGAAAGGCATCTGCAAAGCAGATGAGTTTTCACTGAGAGCTTTTCATGGCAGAAATACACCCGGAGTGCTTGCCAAACACTGCCGAGGGGCGACCCCGCTTAGAAAAATTTTCTTCTAATTGAAAAATCTTATTTCTAAAATTTTGATGTTGCTTTGCCCGGGAGTTGAACCCAGGGCATACGGTGTGATAGGCGGAGCACGCTACCCATCACACCACGGTGGCCGCATTTGTATCATAGGCAACCTATTTCATCGTACTTTGCCTTGAAAGTTTATTACCTATGCAGTTTCTAGGAAATTCCTATGCTTCTGGGCCCAATGGCCCACGAATCGAAATAATGACAATCTACTCTTCCATTTACCTAAGAACCACCAGTATAGACGCAAAAACATTTCGTGAAGTGGTATTGCCCCACAGGGTTACAGACATTTTTAGTCCTGGGCCGAAACGGAAATCAATGAAAATGACATACAGACATGATGGGGTCAACAAACATCCGATTCGGCAGCCAAGCAGCTACAAAACTCAAGCTAAGAAATTTCGTTCCTTATGAATGGGTCAAGCATATACATACTTGGATGAATTTTTCCTAAGACTACTCCCGAGTGCATGTTGAACCAAATTTTATTTATGCATGGTGTTTCTTTGTATACCTTTTTTTGTTGTACATTAAAGTGTGAGCTACTTTCGCGTTCGAACGCATTCATGGACATATTTGTTGTTGTTGCTTTTGATCGTATTGCTAATTTTGTTAACTTGTTGATTTGCATTTGTGGTTTTCGGAAACTATTAAAATTATATGTATGCAGAGTAAAGCGATTTGTTAATTGTGAAAAAACGTGCTTAGCTGAGGAAACAAAATTGACAACAACATCGACGCAATACCAAAGTGGCTTTAAACTATCGATGACATCATATAAATGAGCCGCTTATTTTGAAAGTGGCATAAGTCATTTCCAACTCATGGTCTTAAATGCATTGTTATTTTTGAACGAATGCTTATATAGATGGTTCTACAATTATAAAATAATAATAAGAATTGCATCTTTTGGATATTGGACTCTAACAAACTGGAGGCGAGGAGAGATACAAACAAATTATCACTGAACCTAAACGACATGAAATGACTTATGCCACTTTCAAAATAAACGGCTCAAATATCGACGATATTTCATATTAAAACTTATAACATACAAACATATATCGTCCAGTTTGTGAGTGAAGGAGGTAAGTTCACTTGTTACGTATATTGACATTTTTAATGCAGTAATTTACAAAACCAAGATTAACCGGAAGTATGTTTTTACTTGCAGGTATTGGAATGTGCCAGTTCAAAAATATGTATATAATTTTTCTTATTAGGTGGCATGCTACTATCACAAATATTATTATACAAATTTCATTCATCTGTACGATTAGTCTAAGAGCCCGTGACTGCCAGATCTTCGTCATTTTATAAAAGTTGAAATTTCGCCAGTTCCAACTGAAGCAGGATAATTGGTCTATTATAAAACTTGAGTCGTGGTGGCTTTAACAAATATCGTGCAAAAATTTTGCAGAAAAATAGACCTTTCTTTCATCATTTTATAAATACTGATTTTCATATATGGTCTTCGTCACGATATAAGAAACCACTACCCTCATTGCCAAACACTTTCCATAGTGGCTTTGTCACTTTTTATAATGCAAAACTGTACTTTTTCATAAAGCTAAATACTTTTTCATAAGCTGAAAGTTTTGAATGGCAAACAAAATTTCAAAAGTTTTTTTTTTAAGATTTTGTATTCGAATTTCAGTATAAAATTTCTTCGATGATCTTTGAAGTTTAGAAGGATTAAAAGTGTCTGGCTAATCAAAGCCAGTATGGAAAGTGTCTGGCAATGAGGCTAGTGGCTTCCTATATCGTGACGAAGACCATATATGAAAATCAGTCTTTATAAAATGACGAAAGAAAGGTATATTTTTCTGCAAAATTTTTGCACGATATCTGTTAAAACCACTATGACTCAAGTTTTATAATAGACCAACGATCCTGCTTCAGTTGGAAGTATGCACTGACGAAATTTTAACTTTTATAAAATGACGAAGGTCGGGCAGTCACGGGCTCTTGCTCTAAATATTCTACGAATGGGATATCAAATTTTCAGAAGATATCCCTTAAAAATCAATGTTAGTTTGAGATCAAACAACAAAACAAACAACAACAAATCTAAACGGCAGGCCATCAGACAGAAACATAAACTCAAATATATCCCGTCTCCTACTACCATCACCGCCACAGAGGTGGAAGAAGCCATAAAACTTACTAAAGCAGTAGGTCCAGAAGGTAACCTTTGCAATCAGGGATTCAAATATCTGGCGCATGTCTTCAATTGTATGCCTTCGTCACCCCCGAAAAATGGAAAACGGCGACGATGGTACCGCTACTAAAGCATGGTAAACCAGATAACATAGAAGAATCATATCGTCAGACAATCTAAGCCATTATGCTCTCCTATTTCATCGTAAATCTGCACCTTAACAATTATTAGCATGGCTTTCGAAAACTACATAGCACTACCACCTCGCTAAACGCCATCTACGCACAGATAAATTGCGTACTGGATCAAGAGCCCCACCAGAGAACAGCTTTTGATACAGTAGATCACGGCATGTTACTGCAAGACTTGGAAGGGTCATATCTTCCTCCTTGTTTCAAAAGGTGGATTGCAAATTATCAGTCAGGTAGGCAGGCATTGGTGCAGGTCAGGAACGTAACCAAGAGTAACCAAGAAGAATTAAACAAGGGTTGCAACAGGGTAGAGTCTCATCCCCGCTATTGTTTAGCTTCTATATCTCGAAGCTCCCTTCCCCATCTGAAGGAGTTACCATTGTATACTACGCCGATGATGTACGATAATGGCTAGGGGTCCAGGTATACCCAATGATGAGGTATGCAATAAAATAAACGACTACTTTTCCAGTCTCTCCAGTTTCTTCGCCTCGCGAAACTGACATTGTCAACGACTAAATTCTCAGCGACTTTATTTACAACGTGGACAAGACAAATTTTGACCATAATGGACATCCACGGTATGGTATTGCTCCATCTTGTCCCATTAGTCATTTTGAATTTGATTTATTAAAAGAAAATTTTAAAATGTTAAGTAAAGAATTGTCTGAAATAACTTGGCCTGAATATGATGATGATATAGAGCTTATGGTTTCGCATTTTAACTCTACTCTTTTAACTCTATTCTTTACAGTCTACTTGAAAAATATGTTCCCAAACGTAAATGTTCCTATGATAACCCAACGCAAGCTTAGTTCACCAAAGTGCTCAAATCCTTAAAAAATATAAGAACGAGTTCATTAAAGTTATATAAAAAATCAGGATTAAACAGACTTTATTTACAATATTCCATTTTGAGTTACAAATACTTTGAATTGAATAAAAAGTGTTACAAAGCTTATATATGTGAAATGAGAAATAATATTATCTCCAACCCAAAATTTTTTTATGGTTTCGTAAACTCTAAACGCAAGGATTTCCTGCAACCATGAAGTATCAAGAATGTACATCTAGCGATAACCTTAGTTTTTAAAAATCTTTGCAAATTTTTTCAAATTTAACTATTCTGCTAAGACCAATTCACAACCGCAAAATTATCAGTATCTCGGCACATGAACATCTCAGTTAATTGTCCAATTATATTACCCAAATATGTTTTAATTTATCATAAAACTTTAAAAGAATCTTTTAAATACGGTCCTGATAGTATTCCCACATGTATACTTAAAAAATATGCTGTCCATATCTACCTTGTCTATCTTACTTGTTCAAACTTTCTGTAAAGCAAGGCGTTTTCCATCGGCATTGAAATAATCTTTTCTTATAGCTCTTGACAAGTTTGGGAGTATGTAGGTCTGCCATTGAAAACTATCACGGCATTGCAAAATTGTTCGAAGGTATTTTAACCGATCAGCTAAATGCTGCAATTCCTACGATAACTGCCAGTAGCCAACATGGATTTTGTAAGGGTAATCAACTGTCACCAACTTACTTGAATTCACAACGCTTTTATCAAAGAAAAAAATTTACAAAAGACACGTATACGGACGTTTTATACTGATTTCAGTAAAGCGTTTGACAAAATTGGTCGGTGGATCTCTTCTTATCTTCTTGCCAGGACCCAAATAGTGATTTTTTAAAATACGCTATCCGATGTCATAGATGTGTACTCCGGGGACCCTCTTAGCCCGATTCTGATATTACTTACTTACTTACATCTTACATACTTAATTGGCCCTTAACCGTTTAAACGGTTATGGCCGAAGGATTCTGATATTGCTATTCATTAATGATATCTTTACAAAAATTAAATCCTTCCTTCGATGTATGATGATGACGTAAAGCTTTTTAAATCCAATTTGCTGTCCGAAAAAATTATTACAATCAGGGCCCTTACCATGTTATACGATCACGGATGAAAATCAATTTCACTCGGCTAAAACTAATTAATCTTCTTCCCCTTGCAAGTCGTAGAGAGCTGCTTGGAGTAATTTTTATGATCAGATTAGTGAACGGTTTGGTTTGTGGTCCTATTTTTTCTAAGCGAAGTTAACTTTAATGCTCCTTCTCGGTCAACTAATTATTTTAAGCTCCTTTTCCTGAAATGTGAATTAAATGAGCCCTTCCGCAGTCTTTATCAGAACTATATCTCTAACTCAATCTATTCTTTCCTTTCCTAATAATTATCAATTCACTTATCCTACTAACCTGATTATTATTCTTTTCTAACTACTTATGTCTGTATTATTTAACCTTATAAGTGGTTTACTTAGCTGATGAGTTTAACAATTCTCTATAGGTAAGAAATTGTAGATCTCGACGCTCGACAAATCCCTGCTTTTCAACGACTCGGCAAACAAAAATTAAAAATCCGTGCGTCATGCGTATGTGCCCCTCGTGTAGGTTGCGCGGGCTTTGGGCGTGACGTTCATCAGGATCTATAATTTGGCGAGCAAGGAATTGTGTAGCCAGAAAGGAATTGTGTGTATGCAGTTCTTAAGAGAAAAAATATGCCCACACATAGCTCAAGATTATGTGATTTTTTCCACACAGCACACATATGAGCTATGAGGTGAGTAAATTTTCTGGAACGCACAGATCATGTATATGCGCAAAGAATATAACTTGCTGCCCATGTGTGTGCAAATACCAATCCCGGATTTCAAATAAACAAACTGGACATCGCCGTATGCTTACGAAGCAAACGATGCACAAACAAAAAATATTGGTGTCAAAACCGCACTTTATGGTGTTGTTCAATAGTGTGAACCCATCTTCAAGAAGTGCTGCAGAAAACTAGTCCATAAATAGTATTTTAACTATAATAATAACAAACCCAGGATATTTGATGTGAAAGGAGGATCATGCTTTCATAACACCACTGCGGCTTACTGTTCTCATTTGACATTACTCTTCACATCGTGCACCAGCGTTTACTCCAAAATTAGTTTTGATATTACTCCGAAAAGAGTTAACTGTGCACTCTATTTTTTGTGTGTGTATCTACTTACAGCCTCCTAATCCAGGGTGTTTTGTGGTCCGTGCCTATTGGATGAATTGCAGCCAGGGGGTATTTTGGGCTGTATTTGAACGTAGCCTTCCTGATATCGGGCCCACTCGGGAAGTGGTCGTACGACCAAGATGAACTCCAAAACTTCTACAGAAAGTAAGAAAGAGGATAAAAAGGCGATGGCGAAATACGAAGCTTAAGAAAACGCTCTCATACTACCGGGCAGTATTAAGAGTTACGCAGCGCTTGGGTCCAGTAATTAGCCCCACCAACGATGAGAGCGACCACTTGCCATGGGCCAGAGGACAGTGAAAGGATGTCGAAGACAGTTCACTGATAAAAACTTTGCTACTACCAATCTCTAATTTTGCAACCGCATTGAACCTGAACATGACAAGCCTGCTTTTAAGGGGCAGAAGGGGGACGGAAAACGGAGATCCGTAGAAGGGGAGGTGATTGGTATCATGATCAAAATGATGAAATGAGGCAAGTAAACCGCTACCATCCTTCGAAACAGCTGGATGGCATAATGGGGCTAAACTGATGACCTGCACTAATAACTCGAATTTAGAATGGCTGCAGAGAGTTGCAGACCTTAAAAAAGAAGAAGGCGCAATGTTGAAGGTGGTGGATAGAGCATTGATATCCACGATACCAAAGGTCAACAATTGCATACCCAGAGTTCTGAAGGTGGGAGACAAGCTTAACATGCTGCAGCGTCAATACCCGAATACACCTACACGAGATTGGAAGGTTATTCATGTATCCCGACCCATGGAGGGGGCCAGTACTAGACGTTCCTAATGAATAAGGAATCGGAGGGTGTGTTGCACTCACAGCTTGGGAAGCTGTTCTGGGTGCAGGTAGTGTTTATATGCGCCTTAAAAAGAGGAGTCCTCGGTACAATAACTCCAATACACTAAAAGCAGAGCAGATTGAAAAGGACCTCGAGAACCTTTAAGTAGCGGCAAATGATGTGGCATTAGCGCAGTGTCGGATGTGCACAAACAGAATTTCAAGAAAAAACAATAATATGCCAAAAGCTGGAAAGGCAGACCTCGAGGACCTGGAAGTAGCAGGAAAGGACAAACCTATAGGTGTAGAAGCGGATGTGTTGGAAGTGAGAAAACAGCTCAGTGATGCTGCGAGTCTAACAAAGACACTTCGAGCAGGGCAGGGAGAAACGGACCTGCAGCTGCGAGTCTTACAGATAAATCTCCAACACAGTAAAGTGGCATCGAGCGAGCTCCCCTGACCCTTGAGGCGGGTTCATTTGATGTGGCGCTGATACAGGCGCTATGGCTCTCATCTAGAGGAAAGATTTCTGGACACAGCGCTCGCGGATTCAGCGCTTATTACGCAAATACGAAGAGCAGGGTTAGAGCTGCAGTCATGGTAAGGAAAGACATATACTCGTGTATGCTATCTAATTTCAGCACCAAAGAATTAGCGGTGGTCGAAATAGAGGGGAAGAAAGAACCGTCCCTTATCCTGGCATCCTGCTACATGGCCCATAACGTGGAAGCTCCACCAGAGGAGTTCAAAAGGCTAGTGGATCAAAAAGCGTGCAGAGGATGGATTGGCATAGGTGCGGGTGCTCATCACAGCGTATGGGAAGGGGACGATACTTACGATAGGGATGAGTCCCTTCCGACAGGGGTAGCGTGCCTACATATATTGGGCCTACGTCAAGCAATGTGCTTGATATCATACTGAGCTCTGAGCAAGATATGCCGTGGTACGAATGGAGTGTCCTTGACAGGTCATCCTTCTCAGACCATACATATATTAGGTTGAGGTTACAATCGTAGAGGAGTTGAGGGAATGCAACAACTTTTTATCAAAGGCGCTGACAACTGCGTTCGGCAGAGCTTGTCCTCTGAGATGATTCAAGGGGAAAGCAAAGCCATCATGGTAAAGTGGCAAGTCATCTTAAAGGGTAGGTTAAAGATATTTTTGAGTTGGCAAAAGTTGCGGAAAGTGAGAAGTGCTGGGACGAATATAGAGATCCGTTGAGGAAACCAACAGGTCGAAGAGAGTGTCATGGTGACTCAGGAAAGTCTTATCGAAAGGAAATGCGGTCCATGGACTGATAAAAGGAACACAGTAGTGCACTGTCCCTTGAGGCACTACGTAACCCATACTTCCCAACAGGAGATAATGCGGAAGAGTTATGTAACGACGTCAACACTGCTAAAACGGAGCGAGCGGTACCAGGATCAGTGACAAATACCAAAATTGAATGGGCAACAAAAACTTTTACCAAGTTCAAATCGCCGGGTCCAAATAGGATATTCACTGCTATGCTGCAGATGGGAGGTGGAGCGATTGTAGGGAGGGATAGCCCTACAAGAAAAATGTAGCTCGAAAAAGGCCTCCACTCAAACTCTCTCTCTTTGTATTAACGGCAATTTTCAAAGCCATACTTTACTATGGGGTCCTTGATTGGAGGACAGCCAAAGAGTATCAATGATTAGCATAACGGTAGCCCTAAAAACTACCCCGACAGCAGCATTGCATGCCATTCTACATATCCCACCTGCAGATCTAATGGCCAAAAACATCGCGGTAGCAACTGCAACAAGGCTTAAGCTCTCGGGGCAGCTTGAGTGCAGGACATATGGCCATATACTATAGCGCCATCTAATATCGGGCAAACGGTCCCGTGCCTGAGCTTCGAAAGAGATCTTAGGGCCACAATGGAGCCGGAGGGGTGGCGCCAGGGTTCAGAAATGACAGAACATATTATTCACGTGTATACCTATGGCTCTAAATTAACGGAAGGGGTCGGATCTGCTGTTTACAGCCAGATTACTGCAGCGTCTTTCATGTCGAAATTATAGCCGTGAAGAAAGCAGAAGACATTGTCGAGGAAGCGTGCTTAATCTACAATATCATCAATATATATATTGATAGTCAGGCGGCGATACTCACACAGTGCTTCATCAAGGCGAGTTCTGGAAAAAATGAGGCCAGATCACACATCTGTACTGAGTTCCCGCCCACATAGGGATAGAAGGTAACGAAAAGGCCGATAAGTTGACAAATTACGGTGCAGCACTCGCTGAATCGACGGTAAACATCCTAATCCGTTTAGAAGAAATCAAAAGGAGACAGGAGTTGCATATAATCCGGGCTGCAAAATTTCTCAAATCCTACAATATATGACTCACGAAGTGGCTCATATCTCTGAAGAGAGAAGACTTAAGGCTCACGATGGGCATACTAAAAATAACATCAGATGTAGGAAGTGCGAGCTGCAGGAAGAAACGGTTGAGCACGTTCTGTGTTCGTGTCCTGCGGTCGCCAGGTCAAGGCTCCAGCTATTAAGGGCGGCAGAGTTGCCAGGTCTCGAGACAGCAATTAAGTTAGGTCTTAGAAAACGTCTAGTATTTGCCAAGAGGACGGAGCTTTCCTATAACATAAGGCCTGGACTTGATTGGGGTTCTTACGTTTGGTCGTAAAACAAATTCTGGTAATACTTTGGATACATTCAGTCTATGTGAGGTCTTCAAGCCAGTTCAAACTTACCTAACTTAACTTACTTAAGTTGGGGTTTTATTTTATTTATTTTTTTGTAATCGAAATCCGGAATCGACACATTCGTCTTTATATTGCTTTGAGTAAGTATATCTAGTATGTGCCATAACTGTTGCTAACCAATATAAGTAAATCAACCGATAGTTCTCCACCACCGATACATACATACATATGCAAAACCCGATATTCTGTCTCCAACTGCTGCAAAAACAGCAATTGCGATATACATAGCTATGTAAGTTTGCCAAAAATATTGCTAGCATTGCTTATAAACGAGCTCTATGCAACAACACCAATATCAACACCTACAAAAAATTGTCGCAGTGCCAAAAAGTGAAGCGATCAGTAAGTGTAGCTATCCGAGATAAGCGATTAACTACTATGCTAACTGAGCTTCTATAATGAAATGTACCACCGAAAAGTAACAACTTAACAATGATAAAAATCGAATAAACAACAACAAGGGCAGCAACAGTTGTGAATTAAGTTAGCTTTGTAAACTTTTTTGTTTTATGAATGAAAACTGTTTTGCCTCTACAAATACATATGTATACAGTTATATATACATTAGGAAGGGTCGATTTGATGGGAGGCAAAAAAATTGCCCATTGTTCTGTGTAAATCATATTCTAGGGATCAAAATAAGAAACTTTGCCGAAGGAACCATACCTCTAAAACGAATTCTGATGTCCCCCCCTTTGGGTCGTAGGGGCAAATTTTGAAAAATCTCACTTTGAAAAGCATATGTTTTTTCTTTTTGGAGTTTATTTTTCTCTTTAGAAATTTATTTAGTCAGAACATATGTAAATGAAAAAATGAATTTAACTTAGTAATAGAAAAGAAATTAAAAAAAATTATTAGAAATTAGCGTTTTTACAACCCCCTTTTAAAACAAAGGCATCACTGTGATGCATTTGCATGTCGTAAACATAGTTGTGTGGGTTTTTTATTCAACCGTTTTAGAAAATGAAGGTATCACTGTGACACAATTGCAGATGGTAAAATTGCTTGTGTTGTTTTTTTAAGCCACCACAAGACACAGCAGGTAGAACTGAAATTGCCCCTACCCATTTTGATCCCTAGAATACGATTTTCACAGAGCAATGAGCGATTTTTAAATCGACCAGCCCTAATATACATATATATGTATTTCCATATATATGCATGTATGTGTATACATAAATATAGGCGTGCATGAATAGAAGAATTACTAGGGTGCCTAACCAAAAAAGGAATTTTTTTCCATTGCAATTATAAAGTTTAATATGTTTTAGGACCCTAGAAAATTATTATGAAGAAATATTAAAATTGAACCGAAATGTGCCGTTTTGAAAACTAAGTATTCGGTCAAAGATATTTTTCAAAAAACCTGTCTCAATACACATATGCATGTATATAACGTCAGTGTAAGCACAAAACCGGCTTAAATATTTATAACAAAAAATTATTTTATTAAGTCCCGATTTTTCAGTGGGAATTTTAAAGGTCGTTTTAAATATTTGCATTTAGCTTCATTTAAGCCTTCGGTTCAGCCGGAGAATATTATGGAGCATGTCGAAAAATATGCGCACGTTGGTAAGCAACATTTATGCTGCCATAAGCTGGTAAAAAAAGAGATTGATACAAATTCTCTTAGATTTGTTAATTTCAAATTGGGTGTGGTTGAAACCGAATATAAAAAACTGATGAATCCAGAGATTTGGCCGGCGAATGTGTCTGTTCGTCCGTTCCGTTTTTTTCAAAGAGAAGAAAAGCAACCACCTCGAACCTAATAGATCGAGGCAGTGCTTATGAGAAAATTAAGATTTATTACCAAAACACTTCTGGTCTTAGAAGTAAGACAAGTAATGTATGCATGATAAGCTCTCTTTTAGAATATGATGTGTTGGTTCTAACTGAGACATGGCTCAATTCAAATTTTTTCGATGCTGAACTTTTTGACATACGCTGTTATGATGTTTTTCGTAAGGACAGAGATCCTATTAAAACTGGATGCAAGAGAGGTGGAGGTGTGTTAATAGCAGCCCGGTGCAATTTGCGTGCGTCATTTTGTGAATTGCGTGATAACGACTCCCTCCTCGATCAACTTTGTGTCCGTTTGTGTGGTTCCACTGGTTACCTCTATGTTTGTGTTTCTTATATTCCGCCATTGAGTGATGAATGTGTCTACAAATCGCATATTGACAACATTCTCTCAATTCATCAAGACATTGACAACAATCAATTATGCGTTCTTGGCGATTTCAATTTTAGCTCTGTTAACTGGAATTATCTTGATAACAATTCCTACTTAACTGCTGTAAATATTACAAGTGCTATTGAATCTTATGTCATAGATAACTTTTCAAGTATCGGCTTAACGCAAATTAATGATTTATGTAATAACCTGCATCGCTTTCTGGATTTGATTTTCATAAGTAATGAATTGAATTTTGTGTTATCGCAGGCTGCAACTTGTATATCACCTGCTAATTTGCATCATATCCCGATCTTATTGGAAGTTGAATTTTTAGAATTTTTCAAATCGTCCCCCTCTATGACCAAGCCGTCATTTAATTTTGATCGTTGCAATTTTAATGCTTTTGATGCAGAGTTGAACAACATTGATTGGGACTCCGCGTTTAAAAATAAAGAAGTTGCAACCTGCTTAACAACCTGCCTAAACGTTGCCGATGAAGGAATTTAGCAGTTCCCGAAATGGATCTATACAACGAGCTTTGGCAGTTGTCTAAAATTTTTTCTTTCTTCTATTCTAATTTAAAAATTTTTTCAATTAAGAAAAAATTTATCATAACAATAATAATGATAAAAAATTATTGTTAGGCCTTGAGCTCAATTCGAACCCGCGATCTTAAAATCAGTAGGCCGATATAACAACAAAAATTGTAAATTCAATATCAATACATATAAGAAGTAATGTAGTTACTTAAAAGCTCTTATCATCGTTGCATTATACATATAACGGAGTTACAAAACTGTAAAACGAAAATTAATTGCGTGATTAGTTCTGCACAAAATTTAATACAAAATTTAAAATAAATATATTAAACATTTTATAATGAACAAAATGCGGTCATTTATCATACAAACAACACATATTTAAACTTTAATTCTTGAAATTAAAAGTTCAAGTTATAAATAATTAAAAAGTTTTTGGATACATACACATGCATCATTCACATGGTTAAAACTAAAAGTGACATTAATTATATTCATATAATCTAAAGCTACTAAACTTAAATCTATTTTAAAATTGGAACTTATAAATAAAAAATTAATTTTGTCAACTGTTTACATAATTATATGATTGGAAAAAAATATAAACAAATTTTAATTAAAAAAATGTTTCTAAAAAATTTAATACGATGAAAATTTTCTACATTACAACAATAAAATTACATTAGACAAGCACCAACAAATTTTTGGCAACTCATACTGTTTTGATTACCCTGGCCGTATGGGTGGACTGCTCGGCCATACAAACTCACTCAACAATATATTAACATAATTCCATGATTGGAAAAAAATATATATAAGCAAATTTTAATTAAAAAAATTTGTATAAAATCTAATATAATGAAAATTTTCTTCATTACAACAATAAATTTACATTGGACAAACACCAATAATCAAGGATACATACACATGCACCATTTAACTGGTTAAGTTAAAAGAGACATTAATTATATTCTAACATCTGGCAACTCATACTGTTTTGAATGCCCTGGCCATATGGGTGGACTGCCCTGCCATACAAATTGAAAACCAAAGAAAAATATATCGAATTAAGATAGCAGATGTCTTAAAAATGCACTACCTATTTTAATTCATGTGCAAAAAGCTGATATTTTGATTTTGTATGAAGAGTACGGCAGTGTATACATACATACGTCGTTCCTAACAGCGCGGACACATAAGCAGTTTTTCATATAGATGCGTTCAACACATGCTTATGCATTATGAGTAGATTGCACGTATTTTTATGGAGAACGGTAGAATGAGCGACACTGGCGCCATCTGATATTGAAAAGTAGCCAACTCCCCAATTTTGTTCCAAGCAAATCATAAGAAGAAGAATTTGACATTTGTTTTGGCTAAGGGTGTTGACACCTTGCAAGTGAAATTATTTTTCCTACTGCTTGGTAAAATTTCTAACATTTTCGCAATTTAAAACTGCAATATAACAATCGAATACGACACAAAATATGTTAGCAAGTATTTTTATACTCAGTTGAGCAGAGCTCAACCCGTGGTGTGATGGTAGCGTGCTCCGCCTATCACACCGTATGCCCTGGGTTCAACTCCCGGGTAAAGCAACATCAAAATTTTAGAAATAAGGTTTTTCAATTAAAAGAAAATTTTTCTAAGCGGGGTCGCCCCTCGGCAGTGACTGGCAAGCGCGCCGGGTGTATTTCTGCCATGAAAAGCTCTCAGTGAAAACTCATCTGCCTTGCAGATGCCGTTCGGAGTCGGCATAAAACATGTAGGTCCCGTCCGGCCAATTTGTAGGGAAAATCAAGAGGAGCACGACGCAAATTGGAAGAGAAGCTCGGCCTTAGATCTCTTCGGAGGTTATCGCGCCTTACATTTATTTTATTTTTTTTATGAGCAGAGCTCACAGAGTATATTAACTTTGATTGGATAACGGTTGGTTGTACAGGTATAAAGGAATCGAGATAGATATAGACTTCCATATATCAAAATCATCAGGATCGAAAAAAAATTTGATTGAGCCATGTCCGTCCGTTAACACCATAACTTGAGTAAATTTTGAGGTATCTTGATGAAATTTGGTATGTAGGTTCCTGAGCACTCATCTCAGATCGCTATTTAAAATGAACAATATCGGACTAAAACCACGCCCACTTTTTCTATATCGAAAATTTCGAAAAACGGAAAAAGTGCGATAATTCATTACCAAAGACGAACAAAGCGATGAAGCTTGGTAGGTGAGTTAAACTTATGACGCAGAATATAAAATAATAAAATTTTGGACAATGGGCGTGGCACCGCCCACTTTTAAAAGAAGGTAATTTAAAAGTATTACAAGCTGTAATTTGGCGGTCGTTGAAGATATCATGATGAAATTTGACAGGAACGTTACTCACATTACTGTATCTATGGTTAATAAAAATTAGCAAAATTGGAGAACGAACACACCCACTTTTAAAAATTTTTTTTTAAAGCAAAATTTTAACAAAAAATTTAATATCTTTACAGTATAAAAGTAAACTATGTCAAGATTCAACTCCAGTAATGATATGGTGCAACAAAATGCAAAAATAAAAGAAAATTTCAAAATGGGCGTGGCTCCGCCCTTTTTCATTTAATTTGTCTAGGATACTTTTAATGCCATAAGTCGAACAAAAATTTTCTAATGCTTGTGAAATTTGGTAGGGGCTTAGATTCTGGAACGATAACTTATTTCTGTGAAATAGGGCGAAATCGGTTGAAGCCATGCCCAGTTTTTATACACAGTCGACCGTCTGTCCTTCCGCTCGGCCGTTAGCACGATAACTTGAGCAAAAATCGTTATATCTTTACTAAACTCAGTTCACGTACTTACCTGAACTCACTTTGTATTGGTATAAAAAATGGCCGAAATCCGACTATGACCACGCCCACTTTTTCGATATCGAAAATTACGAAAAACGAAAAAAATGCCATAATTCTATACCAAATACGAAAAGAGGGATGAAACATGGTATTTGGATTAGTTTATTGACGCAAAATATAACTTTAGAAAAAAACTTTGTTAAATGGGTGTGACACCTACCATATTAAGTAGAATGAAATGAAAAAGTTCTGCAGGGCGAAATAAAAAACCCTTCAAATCTTGGCAGGAATACTGTTCGTGGTATTATATATATAAATAAATTAGCGGTATCCAACAGATGATGTTCTGGGTCACCCTGGTCCACATTTTGGTCGATATCTGGAAAACGCCTTCACATATACAACTACCACCACTCCCTTTTAAAAGCCTCATTAATACCTTTAAATTGATACCCATATTGTACAAACGCATTCTAGAGTCACCCCTGGTCGACCTTTATGGCGATATCTCGAAAAGGCGTCCACCTATAGAACTAAGGCCCACTCCCTTTTAAAATACTCATTAACACCTTTCATTTGATACCCATATCGTACAAACAAATTCTAGAGTCGCCCCTGGTCCACCTTTATGGCGATATCCCGAAAAGACGTCCACCTATAGAGTTAAGGTCCACTCCCATTTAAAATACTCATTAACACCTTATCGTACAAACAAATTCTATAGTCGCCCCTGCTCCACGTTTAAGCCATATCTCGAAAAGGCGTCCACCTATAGAACTAAGCCCCGCGCCCTCTTAAAATAATCATTAACACCTTTCATTTGATACCCATATCGTACAAACACTTCTAGAGTCACCCCTGGTCCACCTTTATGGCGATATCTCGAAAAGGCGTCGACCTATAGAACTAAGCCCCGCGCCCTTTTAAAATACTTATTAACACCTTTCATTTGATACCCATGTCGTACAAACACATTCTAGAGTCACCCCTGGTCCACCTTTATGGCGATATCTCGAAAAGGTTACAGCTATAGAACTAAGCCCCGCGCCCTTTTAAAATACTCATTAACACCTTTCATTTGATACCCATATCGTACAAATGCATTCTAGAGTCACCCCTGGTCCACCTTTATGGCGATATCTCGAAAAGGCGTCCACCTATAGAACAAAGGCCCACTCCCTTTTAAAATGTTCATTAACCCCTTTCATTGGATATCCGTATCGTACAAACAAATTCTAGGGTCACCCCTGGTCCACCTTTATGGCGATATCTCGAAACGGCGTCCACCTATGGAAATAAAGATCACTCCCTTTTAAAATACTCATTAACACCTTTCATTTGATACCCATATCGTACAAACAAATTCTAGAGTCAACCCTGATCCACCTTTATGGCGATATCCCTAAATGGCGTACACCTATAGAACTATGGCCCACTCCCTCTTAAAATACTCTTTAATACCTTTCATTTGATACACATGTCATACAAACACATTCCAGGGTTACACTCGGTTCATTTTCCTACATGGTTATTTTCCCTTATGTTGCCACCATAGCTCTCAACTGAGTATGTAATGTTCGGTTACACCCGAACTTAACCTTCCTTTCTTGTTGTTGTATAGGGAGAATGTTTACAACAGTGCTTCGCGAAATTTTGTATGTGAATGGGCAAGGCGTATTAAACTACAGTTGCCAAGTCTGAAGTTCCTTCATATTTACAAACGCAACATCTTGGTTGATTGTGGCGATGTTATTGGAATGCATACGCTTGTGTTAAACGCATCTATATGAAAAATGTCATTGTGCCGCCGCCTTAATGCTGACTGTGTGTGTATTACTGGGTGCAACAATAGTATAGCAGAATTGCAACAACAACATTAGCATAACAAAAGTGACCGCTAACAAATTGAACAACATAATGCAATACATTTTTTAAGTTGTTTTAACATTCAGCTGGTTGTACGTGGTGCTACCTACGCGTGGCTGCCGTATTTCGCTTGTTGTTGAAGAATAACGTAGCCTAAATATTGTCTCAACAGCAGCCAACGGTAACCACGCATTTCAAATGACAACACAAATTTTAATATCTTAGAATATCTAGCACAGCAGTTTTGGGCCTGAAGTTTCATAACATTCATATCACTTGCTATGGATTAAATAAAAAAATGTATATATATTTTTGCACAAACCGACTGCATTCGCCCTGTAAGCCGATAATACGCAAGCACCCTTCATGCAACAGCCACTTGAGAAGCTTGTGAATATAGCTACTAAGTATATGTCTAATGCGGCAGTTACTCACAAACGTACGTACCAAAAACGTGTCAGCTGACACGACCTGTCTTATGAGTGTGCAATGTAAACGAAAACTCACCGACGTGCAACGCCCGTACGTACGTAGCCCGGAACGTAGAAATCAAAACAATTTTGATTTTTTCCGTAAGAACGTGTCAGCTGATCGCTCTCTCACTAGACAGAGTTGCCTAGTATAGTGTTAACTACTTTATACTCTTTACTTTAATTTTTAAAATAATTTAATTGAGTTTTCGTGTTAACTTAAAATTTTGAATAACTTCAAAAAAAGAAAATTCTAATTAGTATTAAAATATCTAAACTCAAAAATAAACAAAAATAAATTTTTAAAAATAAAATAACTTCAAAAAAAGAAAATTCTAATTAGTATTAAAATATCTAAACTCAAAAATAAACAAAAATAAATTTTTACACTTAAAATCAAAATAAAAGATTTTTAAATATCAACTTGAATGTTGATATACCTAGTAAACTTTTGTGCGCTAGTTTTTGACCGTTTGCAGCTTTATGCAAAAACACCTAATTAAAGTTTGAAAAATTGTGAAAATAATTCGAAATAATTATGTAAAAGTGCAGATTATAAATATGTAATCTATTTATATTTATTTAATATTAATTCCAGCCTTTTACAACATCAAAAATTAAATTGGAAAAAGTTGATGTTTCCATAAGCATACATGCAAAATGGTTAATGGCAACAGTGCTTATCTGTAAACAATACACACACAAATATGTTATGTACATGTACACAGACGCACACATTGATTCCTACGGGCTTGAGGGTTCGGTCACACGACAAACGTCCGTACGTTCGGCACACGTCGGTGGGTAATTGCCGCTTGAAGCCGCTTTTCTACGTACGTTCGTGGGTAACTGACCCTTAAGCTGTTCCAATGTATTATATGATGACAGGTAAAACTCATTAAGTACACTCAAGAACTAAGTTTAAATATTGTGGTTTTAGTATTTTTTTTTTTGCATATGTATATTTTTATGAAATTTCTAGAGTTGTCATTTTTAGTTTCATTAAAGCTTGCTTTTTAATTTGTGCAGATATTTTAAAGTGATAGACACAAGCTTGGCCAACTGATTTTCCCCGCCTTGGATTTCCGTTCGTCGTTTTCCTCCTTAAAACAGGAGTAATACGTATATAGACTTCTAAGAATTTTTGTTCTTGTTGTGTTTAAGTTAACGAATATTTAATATCATTTCTACAGAAACTTTGGACATTTTATATGTTTCAAGAAATATACGTATGTACGTATGAACTATTTAATAACATAGTATTCTGTAATTTCCTTCTACGTCGGTTCTTCGCTTCTTTCCTTTCATATGTTACAAAATAAAAATTGTAACCAGGATCGGATTACGTCAGCAAGATTACAAGTCCACACTTGCTATGGATGTTTTGACAATTACATATTGTAACGAATTTACTTGCAAATCCTCTTATTTGCCCTTTTTGCTAAGTTCGTATCACTAAACTGTTGAATAAATAACTCCAATATTGAATAATGGAAAAATGGCCTTTATTAAAGTACTTCACAATAACACTTACACTTTGCAACTAGCTGGCTTAATAACCAAACTGATAGCTTAAATGAAACTGACTTTCAAAATAATACTGCTATGGCTCGCTAGATAGCGTCTTAATCGAAATGCTTGATAGCTCAAATCAAACTGAATTCCAGCGCCTTTTAATTTGCTGCCTTTTATACTCTCTGATTTCAACATTCGCATCTTCTAGGGGCTTCCAGAATCTACTAGTTGCCATCAGCTCTCAAACTTCTCAGCTGTAACTACAATTGCACGATTTTATAGCTTCCCTCATTGCATACTTTCAGGAGTATCTCAGATATATGCATGTGTTTGTGCATTGATTCTCCGCTGCTCGTATACGTACATAGTACATATGTGTAGACGCAATTATTGTTTCGTTTATGTAGATACATAATGATTGATCTATGGATGTGCATGATATCACTGTTTAGCATCGGCTTAGAGATAGCAGCACCCCTTAGTTTTGCTAATATTCGTAACAATATTATAAATAATACGATTTTTAGCAATTTTGGCACATAACTATGCTGCTGGTAAGTAAATGCTACACAACAAAGACAGGCTTGAAAAAAAACGATTCAACTAGCTAAACAGTTTAATCTTTGGGGGAACCATATAGGTGTCGGAGGGAAATCAGCCAGTTTGTACCTTTTTTAGCTGCTTTAACTTTTTTACTTCTACCTCATACGTTTTTGACACTAAGTCCTGGTTTTTCAGTGCGAGTTTAAACCCCAGTTAAAGTTAACTAGCATTTAACCCAGTCGGCCGCAAACGCTGAGCGACAAAATGTTATGCTAGACAACTTTAACTTGAGTTAAAACTCTAATAGCTCCGAGACATAATTAGTTTTTCATATAGATGCGTTCAACACAAGCTTGTGCATTATGAGTAGATTGCACGTATTTTTATGGAGAACGGTAAAATGAGCGACACTGGCGCCATCTGATATTGAAAAGTAGCCAACTCCCAAATTTTGTTCCAAGCAAATCATAAGAAGAAGAATTTGACATTCGCTTTGGCTAAGGGTGTTGGCACACTTTGCAAGTGAAATTATTTATCCCACTGGTTGCTAAAATTTCTAACATTTTTCTCAATTGAAAACTGCAATATAACAATCGAATACAATACAAAATATGTTAGCAACTATTTTTGTTGTATAGGGAGAATATTTACAGCAGTGATTCGCGAAATTTTGTATGTGAATGGGCAAGGCGTAATAAACTTCAATTGGCAAGTCTGAAGTTCCTTCATATTTACAAACGCAACATGTTGGTTGATTAAGGCGATGTAATTGGAATGCATAAGCTTGTGTTAAACGCATCTACTTGAAAAATTTCATTGTGTCACGGCCTTAAATAAATAAGGTACGTTGTATGTATGCATGTCACCCTGCCGCCATGCTATTTTCGTTTATCTGCATATTCGTATGTACATATCGTTCGCTCGTTCACAATAGCGCCCTCTTTTGGGTCGACTGTTGTTTAACCGATTCCGTCTCAAACCGTTTAGCCAACACTACTAGCTTACTTTGTGTTATTGCTTTGGCCTGGCCTTTTATTTCCACTAGTTTGCAAAAAAATCGGCTACTATAAGCTGTACAGTAAAACCTGACATAAGCTGAGTAAGTAATACTGTTCTCACTCCTGACAGATCAATCTTGGAATAAAGTGAAAAAAGTACACCACACGCTACAAATAAGCCTTAGCATTGCCTTAGCTAAACGAGGTACATGATAAAGTAATCGCAACTATAATCGATACATTTAGTAATATTTATGTTTTATTGGAATGCCGATAAAACTTGTTTCAGTAAGTTAATATTGTTTTTGTCCTTTCAAAGAACCCATCAAAGATGTAGAATCTGCATTTCTCACGGTCTGAGTAGCTCTATTTCAAGTTTTTGGACTATTTTATCTTTTCTACGTGTGTTATGCCGACTCCGAACGACATCTGGGAAATGATATCATGAAAAACTTTCAAATGGTATTTTGCATGTTAATTATCCTGTTACTTGAGCGTATGAACTGAAAATGAATTTGGAATTTAAAGTCATATAACGTCTTCCTCAAAGTCCTAAGCAAGTCCGATTTTACAAAAACATTTTAACAGAAATATATCGGCAGCCTGACGTTTTTGAGTGTACCAAGCTTGTAATAGCAATATAGAAGTATTACATATATGGGACTGATGCCATAAGCCTTATATAAGGTTCAAATTTTTTGGTAACCAGATTAAGGGGCTATATGCTGTTCCAAATAAATGCTTAAGAAATATTTTTACATATTTCTTATGCATACAAACGGGAGTACCCAAGAATTTTTGACAATCTGAGAGGCATGTTTGCTTCCGCATATGGCAGCAAAATACCGTACTCCTAAGTGTTCATTGTGTCCTTTTTGAAATAATTTCCACACAAATTAATCTTCACTTCGACACTAAATAAAATATTTCGCCATTTTTTCTTCAATCGGCTCACACCAATGCTGATTTTCAGTGGAAAAGCATTTCTTTTTTGTATGTGTTTGCGGTGGAGTACAGGGTTATTTTGCAAAATGTTTTGATGCTATATGCGGAAGAAAAAGTCCCTTTCAGATGTTGTTAACACCAAGAAAATTATTCAAAACATACTTATAGTTTGGTACCTGAGAGAATAAGAAATGCAAATGTGAGAAGAATGCATTAGCAAAATCTTGTGGAGTGCCCTTAAGAGAACATTGGCATGCTTTCCAATTTAAAATAAGGAGAGACATGTAATGTGAGCTTTGCTAATTCACTAAAATAAAAACCAAATAATAGTTTCTTATTGATGTATTTTGCAACATCTCACAGATCGATTCTAAATTGTGCTCAATTTTTCGCAAAAATCTAGAAATATATAAACATTATATAGATGTTAGGGCGAAAGAAGACTTTTTATAAAGTGAGAATAGTTTTTTGCATCTCTATATAAAAAACTGCAGATTTTCGATGCGCGAAATCTCTTACCAAATACTAAGCTAAGGTATTATGACTTAGTTTGATTGTAACACAATATAAGTGAAGCACGCGAATACATTAAATTGTGTAGTTATACTACCATTATAGTGCTGAATAAAGAGCATTTGGTTGTAGAGAATATCTGAGTATTTACTTGACGGTTCAGAGAGCGAACCTCTAAGGCTTCCCATGGCAAAAATACACTGGAAGGGCTCGCAAATCACAGCCTGAGGTGACTCTGTTTAAAAAAAAAAGTTTCTCATATCGTCACTTGCACCGGGAACCTTTGGTCAGTTGAAACTGCATACTACCTCTACAAAGCGCCGATCATCAGGAAGAGTATAATATAGTTATTCTGTAGAACTCACCAATTTTCAATGGTGTGATTTTTCGAGATTTTAGTTAACAATTTTTGGCTTGGGCTACTGATTTCGTTATTCACAAACATAGTTTTAAAGCCGCTAACGAGATGGCAATTATATTAGTTTAGATGGAATAAATATGGCATAAAAGATAATATCTTGAACAACCTCAAAATATTTTATACAATAGGTTTCCTTAACGATATTATATTTACTATTACCTCAGTGTTACTATTTTCTCTATAATACCTTGAAATTTAACAGCAGTTATGCTCTTTTCCTTATCGCCACCGCCTTACAAATCAGCGCAAAATGTATGTACATTAAGGTCTTTAGTATATAAAATCTGTTTGTAATTGCTGTTCCTTTTCATGACTAGACCTTTTGTTATACTTAGCAATAGGTATTTTCAGTATGTAATTAATTAATTTCCAAATGGTTCTTATGTGGGAGTATTACTCGAAGAATTAAATGGAAAACCTGGTTCTATGCATAATTATAAGTAAGAAAAACATGTATATCCTATTAAAGCAAAGCATGGTAATAAACGCCGTTGCCACATTATTTGTTTAATAAATTTCAAGTCGAGTTCAACATATGAAATCTTTCAACATTTTATGTATAACTTACCTTTTTTTTTTTTTTTTTTTTTTTTTGCGGGGAGGCTGAAAAATGCCTAATGCACCATAATTGCTGCCGTCGCAGCAACCGTGTGTCCGTAGACTAAAAAACAGCCCCGTTCTGGAACCGTCGCCCACCCCGGCACCACTTTCGCATTACTTCAGGGTGGCGTTCCATATTTCTCATTTTTTAAGAGCCTACTGTTGTCCCTGCGTCCAGGTTCCCGCTATTTGCTCTGAGTGTCCATTTAATCACCACTGCTTCGCATGCGCATTTCTCTGCGCTCCCTCTCAGCATCCATCAGGCGTGTCATTACTATAAATGCCATTTTGCTCACTGCAGTCCAGCATTCTTTCCTGCTGCACATATGTGAAACTAAATTTCTCGTGGTAGGTTCCTCCCCAAAGACTCCATGCAAGGTGAGTCTTTCTTCGTGGAAACGGGGGCAGTAGAACATGACGTGTTCTGCGTTTTCTAACTCTGTGGTACACATTGGGCAATGAGGATCTTCCTCTATCCTACGCTTCCATAAATACTCTTTGAAACCGCCATGTCCACTCATTATTTGCGTGAGATGGTAGTTCAGTTCGCCGTGCTTCCGCTCATTCCATTGAGCTACGTTCCAAACTAGTGTGAAAGTCCAACGCCCTTTACTCGAGGCCTCCCACCGTTCTTGCCACTTAGCTATTGTTTGTGTCCTTGCTCTTTTCTTGTCTTCTTCAGATGGTCGCTCGATATTAGTGTTATACAGATCGGCCATTTCGCTTGCCAGTAAGTCCACTGGGATTTTCCGGGTTAGAACCAGGATCGCGTCGTCGGACACCGTCCGATAAGCACTTGCTATTCTTAAAGAAGCAAGTCGGTACGCTGCTAATATATATTTTTGATGGGTCTGTTTAGATCCATACCACACTGGTGCTGCGTATAGTATTATTGAGCTGGTTACTGTGGACAATAGCTGACGTATAGCTTCGCGCGGACCACCAATGTTAGGCATTATTCGCATAAGTGATCTATTAACTTTGTTAATTTTCTCCCCCACCGCTCTGAAGTGCTCTTTGAAAGTTAACTTAGAGTCAATGTGCACTCCTAAGTATTTTAAGGAATCCTTTGAGGTGATTTGATGATCCCCGACAGTTAAGACTAACTCGTTCGCCGACCGTTTGGAGCTTACTAATACCACTTCCGTCTTTTGGCTAGCCAACTCCAGTCCTGTATTGGTCAGCCATTCCTTTATTCTTGCTACGGCGTCATTACATAATGTTTGAAGCAGGTCCAGTTTCTTGGCCACTACTACCACTGCAATATCATCAGCATATCCCACAATTTGCGTGTTTTCTGGTAGATCAATCTTTAGCACCCCGTCATACATTACATTCCAAAGCGTTGGACCGAGAACAGATCCCTGTGGGACGCTTCCTGTGATTTTGTACTCTTTAGCTCCTTGATCCGTGTCAAAAAGAAGTACTCTGTCTTTAAGATAGCTACCTATAATTCTGCGTAAGTAAGCTGGAGTGCCGAAGCTTTGCAGCGCTGCCATTATCTGCATCCAGTTCGCAGTGTTAAAAGCATTCTTGATGTCCAACATAATCAGTGCACAGAACTTCCTTTTATTTTGGCCTCCAGAGATAGCTTCTCTAGCTATATTGACGACTGTTTGTATTGCATCTACGGTGGATCTTGATTTGCGAAATCCATATTGACTATTCGATAAGCCACCTGGTCTTTCTAGAGTCAGCTGTAGGCGCTCACTAATTATACGCTCGAAAATCTTCCCTAGGGAATCCAGCATACAAAGTGGCCTATATGAGGATGGTTGGTCCGGCTGTTTACCACGTTTCAGCAATAGGACAAGTCTTTGTCGTTTCCACGGGCGAGGGAACACGCCTTCTTGCATACAGGCATTAAAAAGATCAGTAAATAATGTAGCCCTAGTTGTAATCGCGGCTTTAAGGGCTATGTTTGGTACTTCGTCGGGTCCTGGGGATTTGTTATCAGCAACTCTTTTTGCAGCGTCCAGCACCTCTTGCTCTGTAATTTGCGGAATTTCCGTACTTTCTAGATCCTCGCTTGGATAAGTCCAGCGATCTTGCGCCGGGAAAAGTGTTTCAACAATAATATTCATCAGTATCGTGCACGTAGGTTGCTGTGATATCGGTCCTTTAACTTTGGCCATCACAGTTCTGTAGGCTGATCCCCAAGGATCTAGGTCGACATTATCCAGCAGTTCCCTAAAGCATAACTTCTTGCTCTTTTTTATGGCATTTTTAAGTGCCTTTCTTTGTGCGACATAGGTGCTGTGTAGCTCTGCATATCGTGGTGATGAGCGTGCCCTCTGCGCTGTTCTTCGTGCTTTGTGGCATTTTCTACGCTCTTCCGCAATTTCGTCATTCCACCAATATACCGGAGTGCGCTGTGCTTTTCCGCGACTTCTGGGCATGGCAGCATCACATGCCATACATAGCAACTTAGTGATTTGAACCGACTGGTCTTCCGCATGCGATTCTCGTACTATGGCGTCCTTCCAGATAATGTCAAATATTTGTGGGTCGAAAAGGTGCTGTTTCCATTTCCTACTTTGTCGATGTCTTGCTGCTACCGTTCGTGGAGTTTCGAGCAGCTCTACGCTAATAGCTTTATGGTCGCTGTGTGTGTAGACGTTGCTTATGGACCATTTTGCTCGTCTTGCTATTTCGCTGCTAGCGAAGGTGAGATCTATAATGGATCGTCTGGTACCTGTATCGAAGGTATATATCCCTGGTTCATTTAGGAGTTCTAGCCTCAAAGAAGTAAGACTTTCGAGGAGAACTCTCCCTCTTTCGTTGGTTCGTCTACTTCCCCACACAGATGACCATGCATTGAAGTCTCCACACACCAAAAGCGGGTGTTTACCTCGTGCTTCAATGTTGATCCCGTATATCATGTCTTCGAACTCGGCGATGGTCATGCTCGGAGGGGCATAGCAACTGAAGACGTATATACCGTTGATTTTTGCCCACGTGAATCCTGCTACCGTTGGCGTCATAATTTCCTGTGGGAGAAATTTCCCTGGTGCCCAAATTGAGGCTTTCCCTGCTGAATCTGAGAGCCAACCCTGCTCCTGGCGATTTTTGTATTGTTCAGAGAGTACCACTATGTCATATCCTCCTTCATAGACTGTTTGGGATAATAGCTCTTGGGCTGCCTCGCAATGGTTTAAATTGAGCTGCAATACCCTCATGAGACAGTCATTTTGCTGCCCTCTCGTTGTGGGCATTTAAAACTGCCTGCTGAATGTTGTCCCCCACATAGCGCGCATTTCGGTGCATTTTCGCAACTTGCAGCCTTATGACCTTCCTGGCCGCATTTCCTGCATAGGCTAGACCTATCTACAGTCTCCTTACATTTCTGAGCTATATGCCCGTAGCCCCAGCACCTATAACAGCGTTTTTCTTGCTTGAGCTCTCTAATTCGGCAGGAAACCCATCCTACCCGGATTCTTTGCGTATTAAGAACCGCCTTGGCATGTATAACTTACCTGCTTATGTAGTTTTGTGCCTATGTTGCTATATCAACTATCAATTAAAGCACATACACATTATTTACAAACAGCTATGTTAATGAAGCAGTGTTTCTTACAAAAGCAATAATTAACTTGTATAAGAATATAAAAAGCTGATTTAAAGTATCTGCACAATTTGTTTTTTTTTTTCTTTTTTTTTTTATTAAGTAAATTTGCAATTCGGGTATAGTACATTTCGGATATAGTACTTTTTCTTTTCTACCTAATAAAAAAACGGGACACATATTAGGGGGACTCATGAAAGCACATAAACTTATAAGGTATAAAATTATATCCATTTACACACGCTGTTATATGAACGTCCATAGAAATACTCTTGATAAACTTGATTGTTTATCAGCTGTATTATTGCCAAGCAAAAATTTTTTGATTGTTATACAAATTAAAAAATGCCAAGATTAAGTGAAAAATCAAAACTATAAAACGCCTTTACTAAGATATTCCTGTAAATGACTTGCTTATGTTGGAGATTTCTGATGAAAATGCCTGCTGTAACGTCTGCTAGGTTGAATTCCTTTGAGTTTACCGCGTTTACGCAATGAAATGTGCGCGTAAATTTATACAAATTGTGTAAATGATTTTTCAAATTTGACAGTTCGTTTACGCACTGGATAAATTTATACGTTTACACACTTTATAAGGCATTTATACGGTTACATGAGTCCCCCTATTGATTGTTTAATTCCAACAGATCTGGTACACTAAGGACTATGAAAGCTGTGGCACATTTCTAAACCAGTTATAACAAGTCAATGGAAAATAAGAACAAGATGATTGAATACAATAACCGTTCAGTAACGGCTATAACTGATAAGAAACCGACAAAGCTTTTCTAAAAAAGCCCGAAATTGTTAGTTACTGGTAAAGTTGCCTCTGTTTAGGTTCAACTCCTGTGCGAGCCCTAGTTAACTTAAAGACACTCCTTTTTTAGACGTACATCTGTATGTTTACTAGGCCGGGCGATTTGTGGGGAGGCAAAAAAATCGCCCATTGCTCTGTGAAAATCATATTCTAGGGATCAAAATAAGAAACTTTGCCGAAGGAGCCATACCTCTAAAACGAGTTCTGATGTCCCCCCCCCCCCCCCCCCCTTTGGGTCGTAGGGGCAAATTTTGAAAAATCCCACTTTGAAATGCTACTTTGAAATGAACTTAACTTAGTAATCGAAAAGAAATTTAAAAAAATTATTAGAATTTAGCGTTTTTACAACCCCCTTTTAAAACCAAGGCATCACTGTGATGCATTTGCATGTCGTAAACATAGTTGTGTGGGTTTTTTATCCAACCGTTTTAAAAAATGAAGGTATCCTGTGACACAATTGCAGATCGTAAAATTGCTTGTGTTGTTTTTTTTAAGCCACCACAAGACACAGCAGGTAGAATTGAAATTGCCCCTACCCAAAAGTTCGACCCAAAGGGGGGGAGATCAGAATTCGTTTTATAGGTATGGTTCCTTCGGCAAAGTTTCCTATTTTGATCCCTAGAATACGATTTTCACAGAGCAATGAGCGATTTTTAAATCGACCCGCCCTAATGCTTACATGTCAAACTTCACGGATACTTGGTACACACGCCCTTTTAAGTCGAGAGTTTTCGATTTATTATTGAAAAGTTGCTGATTATCTATCGCTAATAGATGTATTACCAAAAAGTTATTGTAAAGGTATCGACTTGTTATCAAATAATTATCCTAAGTTACGATAATTTGTCGATTTACAATCGAAAAGTTGTCGGTTTGTTTTAAAAAAATATCGATACATTATCGAAAAGTTATCGATTTGTCAGCGAAATAATTTGTTATCAAACAGTTAACGTTATGTTATAGAAAAGCTATCGACTTATTATCGGCGTGTTATCTATTTATTGTCGACGCCTTATCGATTTGTTATGAAATAGATACCGGTAAGACTTCCCTATAAAATCGATGGCACATTTATACTTACTTACTTAATTGGCGCTTAACCGTCTAAACGGTTATGGCCGTCCAACAAGGCGCGCCAGTCGCTCCTTCGCTCCGCCAACCGGCGCCAATTGGTCACACCAAGGGAGTTTAAATCGTTTTCCACCTGGTCCTTCCAACGGAGTGGGGGCCGCCCTCTACCTCTGCTTCCATAGGCGGCTTCCGATAGAAACACTTTCTTGGCCGGAGCATCATCTTTCATTCGCATAACATGGCCTAGCCAGCGCAGCCGCTGCGTTTTAATTCGCTGGACTATGTTGATGTCTGCGTATAGCTCGTACAGCTCATCATTAAATCTTCTTCGGTACTCGCCATCGCCAACGCGTAGAGGTCCATAAATCTTTCGAAGAACTTTTCTCTCGAACACTCCCAAAGCCGCTTCATCTGCTGTTGTCATGGTCCATGCTTCTGCCCCATATAGCAGGACGGGTACGATAAGTGACTTGTAGAGTATGATTTTCGTCCGCCGAGAGAGGACTTTACTTTTCAATTGCCTACCTAGTCCAAAGTAGCATTTATTGGCAAGATTGATTCTTCGCTGGATTTCAGTGCTGATGCTGTTGCTGGTGTTGATGCTGGTTCCCAAATAAACGAAGTCTTTTACTATTTCGAAATTATGGCTGCCAACAGTAGCGTGGTTGCCAAGGCGCATATGCGCTGACTCTTTGCTCGATGACAGCAGGTACTTCGTTTTGTCCTCATTCACCATCAAACCCATCTTTACCGCTTCTTTTTCCAGCTTGGAGTAAGCAGAACTAACAGCGCGGATGTTTAGGCCGATGATATCAATGTCATCAGCATATGCCAGTAATTGCACGCTTTTATAGTATATTGTTCCAGTGCGGTTAAGTTCTGCAGTTAGTATAATTTTCTCCAGCATCAAATTAAAGAAATCGCACGATAGGGGGTCACCCTGTCTGAAACCTCGTTTAGTTTCGAACGGCTCGGAGAGGTCCTTCCCAATTCTGACTGAGCTGATGGTGTTGCTCAACGTCATTTTGCACAGCCGTATAAGTTTTGCGGGGAAACCAAATTCAGACATAGCGGCATATAGGCAGCTCCTTTTCGTACTGTCGAAGGCGGCTTTAAAGTCGACGAAGAGGTGATGTGTGTCGATTCTCTTTTCACGGGTTTTTTCACATTTATAACCCGGCTATAATAAGACCATAAGAAACCATTAAGAAGCCGGTAACAAACCGATAACTTTACCATAATAATAAAACAATTAACTGTCCGTATCGATTGCTATAGATCAGAGGACGAGTCGAAATAATTTGTTTTTGCTAAATAAACTTTTTTGTGGGTTAACTCCAATTCCTGGTCTAGTTAACTTAACCCAGATATACCAAGCGCACTACATGTAGTACACCTGTTATTTTCAAAATATTTCGTAAACAGTAATTTAAACTAAGTAACCAACCTGTCGCTGTGCTACTGTACAAAACAGGCATCATAGTTGGCTTTGAAAAAAATTTCTGTTGCAATTCCTTGATTGCCTTTTTTAATTTCAAAAATGCGAGTTTTGTGAAATTGTCAAAAGTGTGAAGATGTCGCGTAATCGGTAAGAGAAAAGTATTTAAGCCTATTTTGTTTTGTTCTGTTTTTTGTATATTTTTATTAAAAATCGTTGTAGAAATTGAGGTACACCAGTAGTGGAAGTGTAAAACCCAATTATATGTGATTACATGTAGTACACCCTACAAAATCGTTTAAAAAATATATTTTTTTTTAATTTATCTTAATTTCTGTAATATTTTATGTTAAAAGAACGGTACTAAAAAAAATTGTGGAAATTGTTTCACCAGGAGGTCCGTCGGCATATCTGGGCTAAAAATATTAGTTTTCTGAATTTGGTACTCACTTCTTAGAAATTCGGTGTTCTGCAAACAAATTGAAAAGAAATCATTAAATTGAATCAATTAAACTTACAACGAATACGATTAGTAATCACTGTTTAACAAGTACCTATTTCATCACCTAACGAATGTGATTCATCTTTCTCGACACACAAATTTCTTAGAAACACTTTCATACCCTATAAGTACAAAAGAAACTCATCTACTCATATTAAATACACTGGTTTACAGCCAAAATGCATCAGAGACGCCATTATGAAATTCCTTGGTAAAATCACCCCCTGATTCGGAAAATCAAGTTTTTTTTTTTTTTTCTATGGTAACGTTTTCGAGATATTTACGAATTACCGTTTTTTTCAAAAAAATTGGGTCCACTTAATCATATATATCTCAAGAACGAATTGAGCAATTCCATAACGGTTAGAAGATTTTAAAAGGTAACATAGTAAATTTGCTATAAACTGTGCATACAATACTTTTTGCCAGGTCCTGCAGATTCAAAGTTAACGAACAATCATTACGAATTTTTTAAATTTTTTTTTGTAAAATATAAAAAAAATTTGTTCTTTGCGAGGAGGGATCTTGAAAACTTTTTATTTTTTTGCATTTATATTAGTTCTTCGATTTTGTTGAATGAATGCTTACATTTTCTGCAATAAAACAGAGCTTAGAGAGAAAAAAAATCTGCAAAAAATTAAAAGTTTTCCAGATCCTTCCTCGCAAAATACTCTTTTTTTATATCTTTACAAAAAAAATTTTAAAAATCCGTAATGATTGTTCGTTATCTTTGAATATGCAGGGCCTAGCAAACGCACAGTTTATAGCAAATTTTATTGCCTTTTAAGAGCTTCAAACCGTTTTGCAATTGCTCAATTCGTTCTTGCGATATATATGATTAAGTGGACCCAATTTTGTTGTTTTTTTTTTTTTTTTGAAAAAAACGGTAATTCGTAAATATCTCAAAAACGTTACCATAGAATTAAAAATGGTTTTGATTTTCGGAATCAGGGGGTGATTTTACATAGGAATTTCATAATGGCGTCTCTGGTGCAGAAAAAAAGTTGGAATTTGTGATCCAGTGGTATTTTTTATATAAGCCACAATGTGTGTAGAAATGTAAGATATTCTATTCAGTTGTGATGTGATTTAATGAAGAACATTTAGCTTTCATTATTTAACAAGATGTTTATTGTATGTACTGTTAAATCATTCAATGTCATTCAACTGTTTATTGCACGCCTCTAATGATCTGACAAATGTCTCAGAAGGAACTAGAAAATACGTTGATAATCAATAAATCGCTTTAGGTAAGATAACAATAATTGTTAAATAACCCACACATAGTACATATGTACATACATATGTGTATACAGACGTATGTACATAAGAAGGTATGTATGTATGTATATTGGTAAATATGTACATATAATAGACAAGTTTCTAGAATCTACTTCGATATTCCGAAAAGCAATCACAAATATTAAATTACATTAACAGTTAATGCAATTATCGCAACAGCCAGTTGCTTCAAGCGATACAAATGTATACACAGAAACAGCTCAGTATGGATGAGCGTAAATCGTAAAAATTTGTCAATGAAATAGTAAAACTTGCTGACTGACAGCATCATAATGAATCGAGCAAGATGCAATTCAAGACGTTTCATTGAGCACCTACGTAGATACATGTTTAGGTGTGATGGGTTTATGGTAAGGGCAAAGGGAAAAGTAAGCGAATCAGGGCATCAAGGCGTATAAGCAACTTAGCCAATAAACACACCTAACAAATGTTTGTAATTTGACTGCTAACAGATAAGACACTAACAGAAACTAAATCGAATATTGTTGTCGGTTGCTATTGTCGTTGCTAATGCACTTTTTTGTATCATTCATAAAGGTAGTTCCTATGTAACAACGGAACTATGACAGCATCGCGCAACAAACCGGAAAAAGCTCACATTTATTAACTTGGCATTTTTGTAATTTGTGACGTTGCTGACGTTAAAACAAAAAATTCCGTATGAAAAGTACCCTTTGAATGATCAACTACGAGTGCATGCATGTTAACATTAACTGAAACCCTAAACAAAGTGAAACTGAAATGCTAACAAATTGTCTGTCAAATGTTAGGTTTTTGTTAAGCGTTGCTCATTTCGTAGGACAACACCAACAACCATAATGAAAGTGTTAACAAATCATGCTTTTATTCACTCATTCATTAGTTCATTAATTCGTTCCTGTATTCACACACAGACTCCCATGTGGCCAGAAGAAAATCAAATAAAACAAGTAAGGACGGGACTGTCTTCGGCTATGCCGAAGACTTCATGCTTTTCATGAATGGGGCTGAACAATAATCTTATCCCTTTCGTAATCTCCAAATAATCGGATGTATAAAATAAGAAATATATATTGAACAAATGTACATACCTAAACGATTTTTAGGATAAATATAAATTAAAAAATGGCTAAAAATCCCTTATCTGAACGATCGGTTGTATGGGATATATATTATATATAGCTCCGATCGAAATGATTTTTTCTTCAAATCTTCTATGATGTATTAGAATAAATATCACCAAGTTTAACGTTTTTGTATTGGAAATTAAGGGAGAAATTGCCAAAAATCTTTCTATCTGAACGATCGGTTGAATGGGATATATACTATATATAGCTCCGATCAAAGTGATTTTTTCATAAAATCTTCTATGATATATTAAAATATACATCACCGAATTTCACGTTTATACTTTCTAAATTGCGGCAGGAATGACCAAAATCATCTTATCTGAACGATCGATTGTATGGGAGATATATGTTATAGTGGTCCGATCCTACCGGATCCGACAAATGTCTAATATACTACAAAAATATATCGTTGTGCCAAATTTCATTGAGATATCTTAAAATTTGAGGGACTAGTTTGGGTTCAAACAGACAGACGGACGGACAGACGGACATGGCTATATCAACTCAGTTCGTCGCCCTGATCAATTCGGTATACTTAATGGTGAGTCTATCTTCTATATTCCTCAACGTTGCAAACATCGGACCAAAGTTAATATACCATTTCAAGTTCACGGAAGGTATAAAAAGAAAAATTGTTTGTTTTACCCGGCCGTAAACAATAGGGTGGGTCGAAAAATCAAAGTTCTTGATCTCGATTTTTGTGACGAGTCTCGTTGAGTATTTTTGTTCCACTCAAATGCATGAATTTTACGTCAAATATCTGTTTTGTAGAGAAAATCTCTAGTTCAAAACTAGTGCGGTTCTAGTTCATTAGGTACCACTACTAGTTCGCCGTTTATCTCTGCAGTGATAGAAGGATACAGGTACTTAGTGAGTAGTATCGATACTTTTCCAAAAAAGACTGCTTTTTACCAAGCACCGAGTAAAGTATCGATACTTTACCTCGATAATTTTTCCCAATACTTTACCAAATACCGACGGTTTAGGGGCTCAAGCGCAGTATACAGATCACAAGAAAACGCTCAAAATATTTTTTTTTACTTTCCCTTGTACGTCCACTCACTAGGGTAGGCACCTTGTCGTTGGTGTCAGGGCTTAGCCGTACTCCATAGTGCCCGACTATGAGGCGGAGCTGTTTAGGACTGGCATCTACGCCGTTTCGCCTCATAGGAGAGCGTCGGGATGTCGATGACCAAGAACTGCCAACCCCCTAATCCAGGGTGTTATGCGGACAGTGCCAATTGGACGATTTGCAGCCAGGGGATAAATTCGGCTGTATTCGAACGGAGCCTTCCCTATACCGGGCCACCTCGGGAAGTATTGATGGCCTTACCACTGTAAGGGGCGCTGCTGTGGCGGACGGTTCTCTCCTCGTATATAATACTGGACCGCTGAGCCCGCCTTGTCGGGCAGGTGGTCGTACGACTAAGACGAACGACTCATTACCTAATTGTAGTAAGGACGATGATAAGAGGAGGACTGAGTCGCAAGCCAAGGACGACAAATACGCATTAAGCCATGCGTCGGACTCGGGAGCGAGAGTAGTGCTGATTCAATGAAATCCGGGTTGGAAAAGCACACAAATAAAAACGGAATAGAAGAGTGGAGAAGGGTACGGAGCATAGGAAGTAAAAGAGCTCTCTCGCAGTACCGTGCAGCACTAAGAATTGTCCAACGCCTGGGAGCAGTGATCGACCCAACAGAACTGGAGATCGAGCGCTTGAAATGGGCCCATGAGGCGGAAGAAGTAGGTCGCAAGCAGTTCAAAAGGTTTGCTGCGAGAAACCCTCGGTTCTGCAATCGGTACGAGGAGGAAGAAGCGTCGAATGGCAGAATGAAGAGGCAACGTTCGGCGGAAGGTTACAAGCCTTCTTTCAAGAGACAGAAAGGACCCAGTCCCATATCCACGAGGCAGGGCAGTCACATAGACAAGACAAGTAGGCCTAAAGCTGTAGGAAAGATGGGCCCCAATAGCAAATGCCTCGAAAGCTGCGAGTCAGAGGGAAGTTCCTACTACGGAAGTAGGATATAAGCCAAAGGGAGATAACGTTAAGACTGCGAATTTCTCGGAGGTGCTAAAGGGAGTTAAAGCTAAGACTCCAGCTTTCTCGGAGGTGCCAAAGGGAGATAACACTAATACTCCGGCTTTTCCCGAGAAGCTGAGTGATGTGGCAAAGCAGTCACTGACTGTGGCGCTGGTTGATCGTAGCCGTCTTTTCGGACAGATGACTACTGAAAGGTGGAGATATGTAGAAAAGAAGCTTATTAGCTTAATGCTTAAGATGATATGGGAACAACCACGTAAGCCCCTTCCAACCTTTGATTTGGGGGATGGTATAATGGTGTGAAGATGATAGCCTGCGAAAACATCGCGAGCTTGCAGTGGCTGGAGGAAGTGGTTCCAAACCTCCAAAGGCAAGGCACGAACGCGCGGTTTGAGGTGGTGGATAAAACGCAAATCCCCACGGTACCAAAAGTTAAGGTATGGATACCATGTGTGATGAAGTCGAAGGATACACTGCGACCTCTGCAGAATAAGAATCCGAACATACCGACACAGGATTGGAAGGTACTTACTGTATCTCGGCCTACGGAGGGAGGTCAGTTCCACATCTTCCAAATAAACAAGCATGCGGAGGATATATTGTACACGCAGCTTGGAAAAATTACCTTTGGTAGAGGAAAAATTTATATGCGAAAAGAAGTCCCGAGGATAAAAATCCTAACACGCTAGAAGTGGGCGAAGTCGAAAAGGACTTCAAAAGCCTAAGAGAAAAATTACAGGTGGATGTTCCGACGTCACCACGAAGGTGCTAGAAGAGGACGAACAGCCAAATGGTGCAACCAGTCGCACAGGGGTACACCCTACAAAATAGTTACGAGAAGCTGAAGGGGGCCTGTAATACTCTAAACCAAAAGGGCAAGGGGAGGACGACGACGTCACGATAAGGTGCTGGAGGGGGACAAACAACCCAATGGTGCTGAGTCCTACAGATAAACCTCCAACACAATAAAGTGGCGTCAGGCGAACTTCTCGTAACCCTTGAGTGGGGTTCGTTTGACGTGGCGCTGATCCAGGAGCCGTGGCTCTCAGGGAAAGGTTTCTGGACATAGCGCGCGCGGATTTGGCGTTTACTACGCGCAAACTGAAGGACGGGTGCGAGCTGTAGTAATAGTAAGGAAACAGCTGCATTAATATATGCTGCCTAATTATACTACTGAGGACCTCGTAGTGGTGGCCGTTGAGCAAAAGAATAAGCAGTCATTTATCCTGGTATCCTGCTACATGACCCATGCTGCGGAGGTTCCACCGCAGGACGAAGGGCGCAAAGGGCGGTTGGTCATAGGCGCTGATGCAAATGCGCACCACAATGCGTGGGGAGGAGCAGATACGAAAGGGAGGCGAATCTCTATTTTGTTACATCCTGCAAACCAATTTGCAGATAGCCAACAGAGGAAATGTCCAACATCCAGCAATGTTTTGGATACTACATTGAGCTCCGAACGTGATATATCAAGGTATGATTGGATGGTTCTTGATAGACCAGCCTTCTCCGACCATGCGTATATCAACTTCAGCATCCCCCTAAAGAGTAAATAAGTAATATTCTATACTATGGAGTTCCTGTTTGGTGGAAAGCCACACAAAAAACAACCTACATAAAAAAATTAGAGGGGGTATGCAGATTATCAATGATTAACATTACGGGATCCCTGAAAACAGCCACAACGGCTGCACTGTATGCCATTCTGCACATTCCACCTGTAGACCTGGTAGCAAAGAACATAGCGTTAACAACTGCAACCAGGCTCGGGGCCTCGGGGCAGCTTGAGCTTTGACCATACGACTATAGTAGTATAGCGTAATCAATCACAAGACGAATAGACTGCCTGATTCCCTATATGCGCTTCGAGGGCGATCTTAAATCCACAATAGTGGTGGACGGTTGCCACAAAGGTGCTCAAATGGCGAACGAGGCGATACATGTGTACACCGATGGTTCCAAAGTAGTGGAGGCAGTAGGGTCTGCGGTATACTGTGCTGATTCGGAAATAAACAGATCCTACAGGCTGTAGGATTACTGTAGCGTTTTCCAAGCTCAAATTGTAGCCTTAACCAAAGCCCTGAAACCCTGGAAGAGAATGGCTTAAGCTGAAACCGTGTTAACTTGTATATTGACAGTCAAGCAGCAATTAAGGCAATAATCTCGCATAGGACAGCATCTAAATGCGTGTTAGAGTGTAAGCAGTCTCTGGAGAGAATCGGGACAGGGAGAAGCATACATCTATATATATATGGGAATAAAAGGGCATGGAAAAGCGGATGAACTAGCTAAAAAGAGCGCATCCCCTGAATCTTGCTCCGTAGATGTCCCAATTAGACTGGGTGAGATTAAGCGAAAGGGAGAGGTGCACATGATCGACCAAGACGGAAAGGCGTGGGTTCAAACGCGGGGCTGTAAAGTGTCGAAGATTATGTGTAGGTCTTACAACCTTAGACTAGCAAAGTTGCTTCTTTCATTAAGAAGAGAGGACTGTATACTCATGACGGGTATAGTAACTGGACACTGCCTTCTAGCGTCACATGCCTTTAAATTAGGCTTGGTCAGTGATAGCAGATGTAGGAAGTGCGGGCTGGAGGAGGAAACGATCGAGCACGTTCTGTGCTCGTGCCCTGCGCTTGTCAGGCTAAGAATCCAGCTACTGGAGTGATACAGCTGTCATATCTAGAAACAGCAAGTGGCTTAGGTCATAGGAAGCTTCTAGTATTTGCCAAGAAGACGGAGGTTTTTTATAACATAGGTCCTGCTTTTTGATAGGGTTTTTCAGTTTGGTCGTTAAAACAAACTTCTGGTAACACTACGGACTCATTCAGTCTATGTGAGGTCTTCATGGACCGGCCAGTTCAACCTAACCTAACCTATCCTTGTACGTCAAACTTGAAGGGGTTTTGTTTGAAAACTTTTATTTTCCGTTTCTATTGCTCATTTATAAAATTGCTTCCGAGATCTATGATGCAACCATAAATATAAGCCTGTAAGCATTTCTTGGACACTTGAAGAAAAGCCTAAGAAATCAGTGCAGTCTTCAATTCGTGCATGAAGTACGCATGTCAAAAACAGTTATATAATATTAAAAAAGAAAATACATTTTTTGAAAAAAAGAACTTTAGGTTTGCCTTACACGGGGAAAACAAAAAAAAAAATGTTTGATTTGGATACGGCACTTTAAGATCAGCAAAGTACATTTCATTAACACCATAACTTGGGCAAGAGCTGGTACACGAGCTCATCTGAACTCAAGATATCGTCGAGGCTACGGTAAAGACTCCACTTTTCACTTAAAACGACTTTTGGTAGTGGTGTAATGGTAAACCATTTCGTGCAGGGTGGTAAAAGAAAAATATATGTTTATTCTCCAGAAACACATACTCCAACAAAATTATGAAAAGCTGCTAACTCCATAAAATTGGAAATAAGGGAGAATGCGTTAAAAAAAATCGCTTCACTTTCACGAAATATTCGTTGACACTCACTTGGATCTAGCATACTCGATAAATTCACTGTGTATGAGTACTAGGATCGATACTTTGATCCAAGTATTTAAAATGTGTACCGGTATCGATACTTTTTCTTAGTTCTATCACTACCCCGCTGCTTTTCCTTTTTTGTAGTTCCGAACTAGATAAAAATTTCCACTTTAGAACTATTTGGTATATTGGTAAGTTTTTTAGTATAATTCGCTTGTTTGTACTATTTCGATAGTTCCGAACTAGTGTAAAAATTTAAAATTTAGGTCTAGTTACTTTGTTGGTACTATTTTAGATCTTTTGAAATAATAAAAATAATATTGCTGAAAGTACTATAATAAATCTGCCTAAGTGCCAACGTAAAAATTTTTTACTTTAAATGAATGTCTCAGTAGAAATAAGACTTAAAACTTTTTAAGCTGTATAAAGGTAGAAATGTGAACTTTTTACCACCTCATTTCCGCTTCAAACATAAATCCAATTTTTACATAAAATGGGCTGCGGAAAAATAACTAAGCATTTCGGATTCCCCTTAATTAGCCTCTTAGGCATTTTCAATATGAATTTTCTTTCGTGGTCTAAATCTATACTCAAAAAGAAATTCCTAAAAATGAGGAAAATAGCTTTCTAAACAAGTAATTTTCTTAAAAATTTTTATTTTTTCTTTGGTTATAGGAAATACTTTCTTAGGCATAGATCAATTTGTATTAAAAAAGTTTAATTAATGTGCAAATGTAATGGGAATGGATCGATTGCTCTAATCACTGAGCTATATCGTACATGTAAATATTTTGAGAAATATTCAATAAAGTAATCTTAATACAAAATTGATTAAAAAAATGAATAAAAGTCACTAATCATGCAAAGTAGACCATAAATTAAAATAATTTTCTCTTGTTAACTACATATGTAGAAAAAGTCTAGTAACTATCGAATTAGTACTTATTTTGTACTTTAGGTCTAGTTACGAATCAGAAATTTGTATCACTAGTTACTGACTTTCATTCAATTGGTAGCACGCTGTTTACAAAACAAAGTTTGTATCACTAAACTGAGAGAAACATGTTTGCAATGTATCAATTAAAGTTGTTTTCGCTGATTGCGTCCATTGTTTAATAACTTGCAATTTTTCCCAGTTTTCACACCGTCATGTGAACCTGCCCAATATTTAACTTCGCACACTCTTTACAGACCAACATATTCCACGCTGGGTCGAAAACGAATTCGGAAAATGTTTTCCAGCCCACCCTAATGTACGCTCTCTATATAAAGTGATCTTTTACACAAACGATATCATATTTCATTATTGTGTTCATTTAATATCTTTTAGTATATGTTAACGCTTTTGTTTGTGATCAACGATAAACTCTGGAATCGGCGTGTGCGCAAGAGTTTCACTTCGCAATCTTGTTATATTTGTGAGATATATACATATGAAGGTATGTACAAAGTATTAACGTATTTGGGTATACATATATTTACATAAATACCTGTATTCCATTATAGTCGATTTCCGGATGGAAGCACCACCATGCACACACGACATTTATTTGATCTGCTGTTAGTTGCATGATATTCAAATTCTTTAAAGATTTGTTAGTTTATTGTGTTGTAAAGCTTTTTATTACTTACTTCCTACTTTCCTTGGTGTGAAGAATTTGATTACACAGATATTTCAAAGTTTTAAAAATGATTTTTTGTATATTTAAATAAATTTCTCTTCCGATTCTCGTCGTACCTACTACTTTCATAATTTTTCTTGCCAATTGGCGAGACGTGACCGACATGTTTAATGTCAACTCCTAACGGCATCTAAAAAGCAAGTAAATTTTCGTCGAGACGCTTTTAATGGCAGAAATGCACCCGGAGTGTTTGCCAAGCCATCACCGAGGGGTGACCCCGCTTAGAGTTTTTTCTATTGAAAAATCTATTTTCCTAGGATTTTGATGTTGCTTTTCCCGTAAACCAAAAGTCGCATGTATGCCGGTAGGCCTTACATACTTAATTGGTGCATACCCGTTTAAACGGTTATGGCCGTCCAACAAGGCACGCAAGTTGGTTCTTCTCTGGGTTAACTGACACCAGTGCTTTCCGCCTGGTCCTTCCAGCGGAATGGGGCCGCCCTCTTCCTCTACTTCCATAGGTGGGCTCCGATAAAAATACTTTCTTAGCCAGAGAGTCATCTTTCATTCGCATAAATGGCATAACCAGCATAGCCGCACCGTTTTAATTCGCTGCACTATGTTGATGTCTGCGTTAAGGTCGTACATCCCCTTTATTAATTCTTCTTCGTCCGCCAACGCGTGGAGATCCGTAAATCTTTCGAATAACTTTTATCTCGAACACTCTCAGAGCCCCTTCAACTGATGTCCATGGGCTATGCTTCTTCAGCAATGGTACGATAGGTGACTTTTAGAGCATGTCTTTCGTTTGCCGAGAGAGTACTTTACTTTTCAATTGTTTACCTGGTCCAAAGTAGAATTTATTGGCAAGACTGATTCTTGACTGGATTTCAGAGTTGATGTTGTTTGTGTTAATGCTGGTTCCCAGATAAACGAAGTCTTTTACTATTTCGAACTGTTTGCCAACAGTGGCGTGTTTGCCGAGCCGCAAATGCGCTGATTATTTGCTCGATGACAGCTGGCACTTTGTTTTGTCCTCATTCACCATCAAACCCATCTTTTCTGCGTCTTTTTCTGTTTGGAGTAAGCAGAACTAATGGCGCCGGTGTTCAGGTCGATTATATGAATGTCATCAACATACTCCAGTAATTGCACGTTTTTATAGAATATTGTTCCAGTGCGGTTAAGTTCTGCAGCTAGTAAGCCAGCATAAGATTAAAGAAATCGCACGATTGGGGGTCACCCTGTCTGAAACCTCATTTAGTTTCGAACGGGTCGGAGAAGCCCTTTCCAAATTCAGATATCGCGGCATATGGGCAGCTCATTTTCGTGCTGTCGAAGGCGGCTTTAAAATCGACGAAGAGGTGATGTGTGAAATTTTTTTGTTTGCGGGTTCTTTCAAAGATTTGGCGCATTGTGAAAATCTGGTCGATGGTAGATTTACCAGGTCTGAAGCCGCATTGTTAAGGTCCAATCAACCGATTCACAGTGGGCGTCAATCTTTCGCACAATACACTTTACAGGAACTTATATGCGACATTAGTAAGGCTGATTCGGCGAAAGTTGGCGCAGTTTCAATGATCCCATTTCTTGTAGACTGGGCAAAGAACACTTTAATTCCAACCATCGGACATGCAATCGTACGACCATATTGTGCAAAGAGGCCGATGCATGCCCCGCACAAACTCCCCGACACCGTATTTAGAAGAGCAGAGAAGTGCTGCCTCCATAATCTAAATACTCTCTGGACATCTGTTACAATGTCGCCGTTTTCTTTCTTATAGAAATTCGCCCCTGACTTTAAACCTTCCGTCTGTTGCCGTTTTTTGGTAAAATTTACGGGCGTTATTCCTGGTGGCTCGCAGCTTGAGCTCCCCGCACTCACGCCTTTCTACCTCTGCTTTTTTCATCATGTAAGGGCGCCTCGCTTCCCATTTCAACTCTCGTAGCTTTCACACACTCTTATTGTTGGTCGCCGGTAACCTATTTTTTCTCAACTAGCTTTCCTTGTATTTTTTGTTCCTTTGTTTTAGCCGCGCAGAGGCGGGCGCGTATTTTGTGTAAGAGATAATGGTCCTAGTCGACGTCAGGTCCTCGGATCGTGACATCTAAAGCATTCCCAATGTGGGGTGCGGGAGAAGGGGGGGGGGGGAGGGTGGCACCTCCCATATAAATGGAATTTATCATACTGCATATCTCTGGACGTAGTAATGGTAGGATAGTGAAAATTGGTAAGAAGCTATATGAGCTTAAGTCCTAACACCTCCAGTAAAATGTGGAATTGAGGAAAAGGAGGCGTGGCACCTTCTTAAAATGGGATTTTTCAGAAATATGGCTGCCGTACAAACTTACGTTATTATAACAGCTAAAGTTTCACTACAGAGTTGTTTGGCTGTTAACCTTTTGGATGTTTAGTAATATTCCGCCGTTAAAAGTTTTTGTCAACTTCAGTCTATCCACATCTTCTATCTATCTTCTATATATATAAAATTCAAATGTATGTATGTATGTAGGAATAGATCGGGTTGCCTCCTAAACGAATCGACCGATCACAACCAAATTTGTACAAACCACTTGAAACCTTTCAGGGATGGTCACTGGCTAAAAATAATTTCGATAGATAAAAGGGGCGTGGCACCTGCCATACAAATGTAATCTTGATACTGCATAACTCTGTAGGTATTCATGCTACGACATTGAAATTCAGTAAGGATTTATATGAGGTCAATACCTAACACCTGCAAGAAAATGTGGCGTGAGGGAGAAGGGGGCGTGGCACCTCCCATACAAATGGAATATATCATACTGCATATCTCTGGATGTAGTAATGGTAGGATAATGAAAATTGGTAAGGAGCTATATGACGTTGAGTCCTAACACCTCCAGTAAAATTTGGAATTGGTGAAAAGGGGGGGGGGGGGGGGGGGTGGCACTTTGTTAAAATGGGATTTTTCAGAAATATGGCTGCCGTACAAACTTACGTTATTATAACAGCTAAAGTTTGACTACAGAGTTGTTTGGCTGTTATTCCTTTTGGATGTTTAGTAATCTTCCGCCTTTAAATTTTTTTGTTCATTTCAGCCTATCCGCATCTTCTATCTATCTATATATAAAATTCAAATTATGTATGTATGTATGTAGGTATAGATCGAGTTGCGTCCTAAACGGATCGACCGATCACAACCAAATTTGCACAACCCACTAGAAACCTTCCAAGGATGGTCATAGGCTAAAAATAATGTCGATATATAAAAGGGGTGTGGCACCTCCCATGCAAAATGAATATTTGGTACTACATAACTATGAAGGTATTCATGCTAGAACATTGAAATTCAGTAAGGAGTTATATGAGGTCAATCCCCAACACCCCCAAGAAAATGTAGAGGGGGGAGGGGCAGAAGGGGCGTGGCACCTCCTATATAAATGGAATTTTTCATTCTGCATATCTCTGGATGTAGTAATGGTAGGATAATGAAAATTGGTAAGGAGCGATATGAGGTAAATCTTAACACTTCCAGTAAAATGTGGAGTTGTGGAAAAGGGGACGTGGGGAAGGTGCCATTTATTTCAAAACTATGGCTGCCGTACAAACTTAGGTTATTATAATAGCTAAAGTTTGACTACAGAGTTGGTTGGCCGTTATTCCTTTTGGATGTTTAGTAATCTTCCGCCGTTAAATTTTTTTGTTCATTTCAGTCTAACCGCATCTTCTATCTATCTATATATATAAAGTTAAAATTATGAATGTTTGTATGCAGTTATAAATCGGGTTGCATCCTAAATGGATCGGCCAATCACAACTAAATTTGAATCACCTACTAGAAACCTTCCAAATATGGGCATAGGCTAAACATAACTGCAATATAAAAAAAGATGGAGGCACCAATTTACTCTCTTTATAAATAGGAGACGGCATTTTGGCGGAAACACTTCAGCAGCAGCTTTTGCTAAACAACTTCTTGAAATTAATTATGGCAAAATTCTTATTTCTTTACTAACAGATTTGATTTCTTTTCCTGCAAGTTTTTGAGAAATTATGACATCACCTGACGCTTTAACATCTAATGTTTCTTCCAAATATTGAATCTAACTTTACAAACTATAAATTGCTTTGAGAAAATGCATTTTAGGCCCCTTAAAATGAGGATGTTAATATCACTAGAAGCAAGACAACTTATCACTGTATTAACTCGTGGAAGAGTCGCAAGCTGTGCATATTGATTGAGTTTATTAGCTCTTTTGAGCCATCAGAAATTTCTCCTCATTAAAAAAGGGCCCATAATATCATAATATTTATGCTTCGTTATTTCGATTCTCCACGCTTATGTAGTGGGACAAGGCTTTTCATCACAAAACTTTTACGGATGTCATTGAAGCAATTCATGTTATCGGAAAATTTCGAAAACAATAAAGTTTAAAACCAAGGATTCCATTGATACCGATAGATTTGTCTTTTCAATTTTAAATGCCTCAAATTTCCTATCCCTATCAATGAAGCTCAACGACGATCATTAGATGCGAATCAAGGGATTGATGAGCGCAATGCAAACCTTTATAGCTTCAGAGCTTCTGCAGCTCAATTGTCAACCTCACCTACGCGAGGAGAATCCTGTTACAAATATGATTATATCATACAACAACAGTCATTAGATGTAGCAGAAGTCAATCTTGCAACTCACGTTTTACCCATGGCCAGTTACGCATAGCTTGCAGAAACGTGAGGTAAAACCCACGGGCATAAGCTAGTGTAAAATAAAAGATCAAAAAATAAGAGATCAAAAAAGTCTCCTAACAAACTATTTTTATCCTACACTAATTTAAATATAAAAATAAAACAAACGCCAAAATAAATCATTTATACACTTCTTAACGATCCCTTATTGACACAATTTTTACATGTTAAACTTAAAAACAAGAACAGAAAAATGTTAAAATTTAAGTCGCCAAATGGTCTGATAGCCAGTGGCAAAAGGTCATCTTATTTTGCCTATAGTCTAAAATGTAGCGCAACGCCCATGCAAATACATATATGAAAGCGTTTAAATATCAGGTGATGAAAAAACGTAAACAAAACATCATACGCTAATACTCAAACTATAAACATATTGGCGAATGCACCCACTTTCATTAAAATTCAGGCAACCGACGCGAGCCAAAGCGGTCACACGCACCTATCCGTTAACAGGTAGCCCCAATATATCCCCACGCGGATGCCATAGCACCTACCACTTTCTACATGCTCATTAAATACATATATGTATGCACATTCAACTATACGTTTGCATACATATACTACATATATATATATGTATTTGTTTGTAAACAAAGGCTCACTGGTGTCGCACAGCTTCTGAAAACTTTACATACGAAAGGTGGACGGGTACGTTGCCAGCCACATCTCTGACCGACTGCCCTAGTGAGCCGTACTGAGTTTCGATTTTATTCGCGTGATCATGCTGTTATTGAAAGGCAAGTCACCCCCACAAATGTGATGATCTGTTATTTTGCGCGGGCGAACTTGAGCACAGAGGCAACCTAATGGACATGCTAAGTGATGCGGCACGGGCAGTGATCGCAAAACGTGGGGGTTGATATATTGTGCTTCTTTATCAAGTTTTATTTTAGTATGTATTTTTATTTAACTTGTTTGTGTTCTACTAAATATCTCTAGAACCACCTGTTATATATGTATATTTGATGGTGGCGCCCGAACAAGATTGGATGAATTGTACAAAATGCGTTGGCCTATAGTGGTTAGCCATCAGTAGTATAATGTCAAGTTCAAGTTCGATCACTGATCTGTAATGTCTAAGAAAAAATTAAGAAAGTGTGAGTATAGAAGATTTGTCTTGTGACTGCAAATACCAACAGTACGACATCATATCCGTCGCCGTGTGCGAAGGAAGATATACGCGTGGCTAGCATACAGCATTGGTATTCAAACGTATCGATATTTTGATTTACTTATTTGTTTCATGTCTTTTTATACTCATTTTATACTTTGATTGGATAACGGTTGGTTGTACATATATAAAGGAATCGAGATAGATATAGACTTCCATATATCAAAATAATCAGGATCGAAAAAAAAAAAATTGATTGAGCCATGTCCGTCCGTCCGTTAACACGATAACTTGAGTAAATTTTGAGGTATCTTGATGAAATTTGGCATGTAGGTTCCTGAGCACTCATCTCAGATCGCTATTAATGAACGATATCGGACTATAACCACGCCCACTTTTTCGATATCGAAAATTTCGAAAAACCGAAAAAGTGCGATAATTCATTACAAAAGACCGATACAGCGACGAAACTTGGTAGATGAGTTGAAATTATGACGCAGAATAGAAAATTAGTAAAACTTTTGGACAATGGGCGTAGCACCGCCCACTTTTAAAAGAAGGTAATTTAAAACTTTTGCAAGCTGTAATTTGGCAGTCGTTGAAGATATCATTATGAAATTTGGCAGGAACGTTACTCCTATTACTGTATGTACGCTTAATAAAAATTAGCAAAATCGGAGGAGGACCACGCCCACTTTTAAAAAAAAATTTTTTTTAAGTAAAATTTTAACAAAAAATTTAATATCTTTACAGTATATAAGTAAATTATGTCAACATTCAACTCCAGTAATGATATGGTGCAACAAAATACAAAAATAAAAGAAAATTTCAAAATGGGCGTGGCTCCGCCCTTTTTCATTTAATTTGTCTAGGATACTTTTAACGCCATAAGTCGAACAAAAATTAACCAATCCTTTTAAAATTTGGTAGGGGCATAGATTTTATGACGTTAACTGTTTTCTGTGAAAATGGGCGAAATCGGTTGATGCCACGCCCAGTTTTTATACACAGTCGTCCGTCTGTCCTTCCGCATGGCCGTTAACATGATAACTTGAGCAAAAATCGACATATCTTTAATGAACTTAGTTCACTTGCTTACTTGAACTCACTTTATCTTGGTATTAAAAATGAACGAAATCCGACTTGACCACGCCCACTTTTTCGATATCGAAAATTACGAAAAATGAAAAAAATGCCATAATACCAAATACGAAAAAAGGGATGAAACATGGTAAGGTAATTGGATTGTTTTATTAACGCGAAATATAACTTTAGAAAAAACTTTATAAAATGGTTGTGACACCTACCATATTAAGTAGAAGAAAATGAAAAAGTTCTGCAGGGCGATATAAAAAACACTTAAAATCTTGGCAGGTATTACATATATAAATAAATTAGCGGTATCCAGCAGATGATGTTCTGGGTCACCCTGGTCCACATTTTGGTCGATATCTGGAAAACGCCTTCACATATACAACTACCACCACTCCCTTTTAAAACTCTCATTAATAAATTTGATACCCATATCATACAAACGAATTCTAGAGTTACCCCTGGCCCACCTTTATGGCGATATCTCGAAAAGCCGACCACCAATACAACAACCACCACTCCCTTTTAAAACCCTAATTAATACCTTTAATTTGATACCCATATCGTACAAACTCATTCTAGAGTCACCCCTGGTCCACCCTTATGGCGATATTTCGAAACGGCGTCCACTTATAGAACTAAGGCCCACTCCCTTTTAAAATGCTCATTAACACCTTTCTTTTGATACCCATATTGTACAAACAAATTATAGGGTCACCCCTGGTCCACCTATATGCCGATATCTCGAAACGGCGCCCACCTATGGAACTAAGGATTACTCCCTTTTAAAATACTCATTAACACCTTTCATTTGATACCCATATCGTACAAACGCATTCTAGAGTCACCCCTGGTCCACCTTTATGGCGATATCTCGAAAAGACGACCTCCTATACAACAACCACCACTCCCTTTTAAAGCCCTCATTAATACCTTTAATTTGATACCCATATCGTACAAACACATTCTAGAGTCACCCCTGGTCCACCTTTATGGCGATATTTCGAAACGGCATCCACCTATAGAACTAAGGCCCACTCCCTTTTAAAATACTCATTAACACCATTCGTTCGATGCCCATATTGTACAAACAAATTCTAGGGTCGCCCCTGTTCCACCTTTGTGGCGATATCTCGAAACGGCGCCCACCTATGGAACTAAGGATTATTCCCTTTTAAAATACTCATTAACACCTTTCATTTGATACCCATATCGTACAAACGCATTCTAGAGTCACCCCTGGTCCATCTTTATGGCGATATCTCGAAAAGGCGACCACCTATACAACAACCACCACTCCCTTTTAAAACCCTCATTAATACCTTTAATTTGATACCCATATCGTACAAACGCATTCTAGACTCAACCCTGATCCACCTTTTTGGCTATATCCCTAAATGGCGTCCACCTATAGAACTATGGCCCACTCCCTCATAAAATACTTTTTAATGCCTTTCATTTGATACACATGTCATACAAGCACATTCCACGCTTTCTCTCGGTTCATTTTCCTATATGGTTATTTTCCCTTATGCTGTCACCATAGCTCTCAACTGAGTATGTAATGTTCGGTTACACCTGAACTTAACCTTCCTTACTTGTTATACATAGCTATCACTGGAATAAATACAACACTCTTAATTAGAAGTGTTACATGAAGAATCTTTATAAAATATCCAGTAATCCAAAAGCCTTTTATGATTTCCTTAACTTAAAAGTAATGAATTTCCTTAATTAAATTCGCGACATGATGTCAATTAACCTCTTCTTTAAAATCAAATTACAGCGGTTTTGCTGATTTACCACCAAGTCACAGACGATTGGTTTTACTCAAATTCCGTCTTTACCTGGTTATGATGTGTTAGGATATGTGAAAAACCTATGAGTTGGCATCAAATAGTGGTGCCTATGGTAGCCCTTCATTTTCGAAAGTTGTGCTAAATTTCTTTATACAACTACGACTTGTGTCATAAACTATAGTAATTCATGTTTCATAAACTTCGTCTATTTCCTTATTTCAACACGATTTCTCAGCAACAGCAGTAACATTCTTTGTGTTCCAAGCATCGGGAAAGGTTAAAGTTGTAATTATATAATCATATACCCAAGTTGGTGCTATGTTTTGTAAAGTAAGTTTCACAAATTTAAGCCTAATAGCATTCTCATCAACTGCATTCGATTTAATAGAAATCATACTTTTTATGACTTCGTCCTCTGTTACTGCTCCTTACTGACCTAAATATTCTGGCGTATCAAGCAATCACCCATTAACTTCAAAGTTTCTGAAATTTTTCAATTTGCTTTAGTCCAAGAAGAAATTGTTCATGCGTTCATTGGTCAAAAGAATTCAGTGACCCTTACATTAGATACTAACCATGAGATCCGTGAATAAATCTTCCTCTTTACTACAGCCGCTTAAAACTTATACAGTTTCCCGCGTTACATAGTCGTGGACAGATTCTTGGTGTATTATTTATGGTAAAACTTACTAGAGGGCTGGTAAATAGCTAGTGCTTGCTTGGGGAGGTTGTTTTCAACGTCCCCTTCAGGTCGTCTAGACATTTTCAGCCACTGTTTTTTCACCGTTTCGTTGTTTGTGGGATGATTTCAATTAGCTAATGTGGCTTGAAAACTTATCCTTTCCAGTTTAGCATTCAGCGCAATCATAAATGCAGTTTCAAAGTTGGTCTCTGCCGCTCATGTTGCTTGTGTTCCCGACATACTCAACAATTATTTAGGTATGTATGTATGTTATATAAGTAAGAGGGTGGCGCGGTGTGTAGAAGTTCCCTTAAGTGGGGACAGCTTCTGATTGCCGTTCACCAGGGAATGGCCAGGGTGATTATTTTGCTCACGGTTCAAGCAGCTAACTGGTTCCGATCCCTTGTGGCCAAGAATTCTGGGTAGTTACTGATCATCCATTTGGTGGTAGGCTAATGAGAGAAAGCGACAACCTAGCTAGGCAACTTCGTCAAAATCGGTTTGAGGTCTAGCTGGGCGACCACATCAGCGGCGCCTGATCAATATACATTGCGGCTGCAAGCGCGCTCGAAATATAAACGTGTATCATAAATGCCTCATTCCGCTGAGCGGATTGTGCGCTCGGCTTAGGGCCCGCCATGAGAAATCATACTCCCATGAAGATGCCAATCAAGCCTCGTAATAAAGTTTAAAGGCTTACAGTTAAAGGGCATGCACCTGGAATATCCGTTCCCTTAATCGGATGACAGGCAATGCCCGGTTGTTGTCCTCGTGAAAGCAAAAGCCGACAGCACGGCAACCCAAGAAATCCGATAGCAAAAAAGCAAGGAAAAATTATGCCTGTGGGTGAACGTGTCCCCGCTATCCGCATAAAATAAAAAAAATTTTATAATCTAATTCATCTGCGCCTATGCACCGACGAAGGAGAAGGACGCATTCTATGTGCATCTAGAACGCACATACGAGCGCTTCCCCGCTGCGTGAGTGGCGATTTTAAAGCCGGGGTGGGCAAACAAGATGTTTTTGGCCCCACTATGTCAAAGTTCAGACCGCACAACGAAACCTTCCTTAATGGGATGCAGAAGGCATCCCTCACCTGCGTTAAGCCGGAGTTCGCCTGAGAAGTTAGATCAGGCGATGGTTAATAAGGAAGCACGCATTTTTCGACACAGTCAATATTTTTTGAGTTTTGTGGTGATTTTACTTACAGACTTCTCTCCTCCATTTACACATATAAACACTCATAATATTGCTTCTGAAAATTTTTTGAAATCATTTTACTATTTTTTCAAAAATAAAACTCAAAATAAATAAAAGCAGATAAGGCACCATTAAGTTAATTAACAACTTTCGACGCCTTTTCAATATTAGCATAGAGTACTGTAGACTGTCGTTCTTGGCTTTGCAAGTTGTACAACAACTACATCATATGTAGTAATGGACCGCCTACCTTTTGAAGCAAAAATAAAGAGGCGTTAAAAATTAAAAGACCTGTGATTGCATTGACGAGATTATTTAAAATTAACAGTTTCCAACATTTCCGCCGATAATTGAAAATAAGAACAAACATATATCTCAGCATGTAATTAAATAAAACATGTAAGGATGGGACTGTTTTCGGCTGTGCCGAAGACTTCATACCTTTCATGAATGGGGCTGAACAATTATCTTATCCCATTCGTAATATCCAAATAATGTGCTATATAAGATAAGAAATATATAGTGAACAGATGTACATACCTAAACGATTTTAAGATAAATATAAAAAAATGGCAAAAAACCTCCTTATCTGAACTATCGGTTGTATGGGATATATATTACATATATCTCCGATCGAAATGATTTTTACAGGAAATCTTCTATGATATATTAAAATATATATCACCAAGTTTCACGTTTTTATATTTGAAACTAAGCGAGAAATGGCCAAAAATCTTTCTATCTGAAAGATCGGTTGTATGGGATAGGTATATACTATATACATATGGCTCCGATCAAAGTGTTTTTTTCAGGAAATCTTCTATGATATATTAGGATAAATATCACCAAGTTTAACGTTTTTATATTGGAAATTAAGGGAGAAATGGCCAAAAATCTTTCTATCTGAACGATCGGTTGCATGGGATATATATTATATATAGCTCCGATCGAAATGATTTTTTCATGAAATCTTCTATGATACATTAGAATAAATATCACCAAGTTTAACGTTTTTATATTGGAAATTAAGGGAGAAATTACCAAAAAATGTTCTATCTGAACGATCGGTTGAATGGGATATATACTATATAGAGCTCCGATCAAAGTAATTTTTTCAGAAAATCTTTTATGAAATATTAAAATATATATCACCGAGTTTCACGTTTATACTTTCTAAATTAAGGGAGAAATGGCCAAAAATCTTTCTATCTGAACGATCGGATGTATGGGATATAACTATATATAGCTCCGATCAAAGTGGTTTTTTCAGGATATCTTTTGTGATATATTAGAATATATATCACCGAGTTTCACGTTTATACTTTATAAATTGCGGCAGGAATGACCAAAATCGTCTTATCTGAACGATCGGTTGTATGGGAGATATATGCTATAGTGGTCCGATCCTACCGGATCCGACAAATGTCTAATATAATACCAAAATACATCCGTGTGCCAAATTTCATTGAGATATCTCAAAATTTGAGGAACTAGTTTGCGTTCACACCGATAGACGGACGGACGGACAGAAAGACATGGCTGTATCAATTCAGTTCGTCGCCCTGATCAATTCGGTATACTTAATGGTGAGTCTATCTTCTATATTTCTCAACGTTACAAACATCGGACCAAAGTTAATATACCATTTCATGTTCATGAAAGATATAATAATTTTTAAAAAAATTTTAAGTTAAACGGTTTTATTGAAAACAATATTTACATGAAGTAATAATAATAATAAAAGCTACAAAATAATTAGGTAGGTCCTAGGTACTAGCCATCACACTCCTCATCAATCTAGGGCGTTGATCAGACAATTAAATAAAGGCGTTTGGCACGTAAATTTCTTAAAATGTGAGGCGTAGCGTAACCCTATTAAGCTTCAGTTGGTCTTATATATGACTATCAATAAATATTTGAGGAGTCTATTTAATTCTCTGATCAACGCCTTAGATTGATGAGGAGTGTGATGACTAGTACTAGGACCTACCTAATTATTTTGTAGCTTTTATTATTATTATTACTTCATGTAAATATTGTTTTCAATAAAACCGTTTAACTTACATTTTTTTCTTTTTATTATTTTATTCTCAAGTTTTTAGTCTTTATTTAATTGCCTATTATTTCTCATTATATCTAGTTCATTTAGTAACTCATTATTACACCGACTCTTTCCTGACAACTTGTTACAATCTAAGTCCTCAATACAATCCTTCCAAAGACTTTACTCAACCCTGTGCCACGTATGCTTGTCCCTCCCCTAACTCCAAAATATTTTGATGTCACTTCTACTGACTGTATGTTCGTTCCAAATATGAGCCAAATCGGACATCATAGGTCGCTTTCTATTCATATATGTATTATGTGTTCCAAATATGGACCAAATCGGACCAAGAATACGATTTTTGTGAATATCTTGATCCTTGCGCCACCTAGCGGCGATTCCTTTTCATAGGTCGCTTTCTATTCTTGAGTGTATTATGTTTTCCAAAAATGGGGCAAATCGGACCACCAATACGATTTTTGTAAATATCTCGATCCTTGCGCCACCCAGCGGCGTTTTTTTCATGAGTCTCTTTCTATTCTTGTATGCATATGTGTTCCAAATATGTGCCAGATCGGATATGATAGGTCGCAGGCCGTTTTCTATTCATGCATGTATTATGTGTTCCAAATATGAGCCAAATCGGACCACAAATGCGATTTTTTTGAATATCTCGATCCTTGCCGCACCCAGCGGCGTTTTTTTCATGGGTCTCTTTCTATTCTTGTATGTATATGTGTTCCAAATATGAGCCAAATCGGACCACAAATACGATTTTTTGAATATCTCGATGCTTGCGCCCTCTATTGGAGTTTCTCTTTTCTTATTATTGCTTTGTCATCAGGTTCTGAACTATATTCCAAGTTTCAAGTGTGCAGCTTATCGGGAAGTTACATAAATTGCAGTAAAAAATTCGTACCAGCCAGCCAGCCATTAAGTCAGGCTAAATAAAACCGTTTAAAAAAGAAAAGAGCAGATACAAAATTAACAGTGTAAGTTCGGTCAAAGGGGATTTTTTGCTCGTAGTTGTACTTTATTATGCCGTCGAGACCCGAATTGGCGTGACTAAGCACCAATTCAAAAATAAAACCGAATCAGTAAAATAAAATATATTTAGTAGTAATATTCAAATTACGCACAATTCATAACTTAAAATAAAGGTTACAATGCATCGATACTACTAATAACTACTAGAAGGACTATCTCAGGAGCGATGAAAAATTGTTAGAGATACAATCTGGTAATGATTGTAAATGCGGATGCTGTGGTATCAACTTGGTAGCCGCCGTGCTGTGATGGTTGCGTGCTCCACGTACCACACCGAGAGTTCGGGGTTCAATTCTCGTGCAAAGTAACATCAAAATTTAAAAAAAATTTCTAATTGTGGTCGGCCCTTCCAAAGTGATTTGGCAAACACTCCGAATTAAAACGCAGAGCTAGGTTTCAATTTTAAACTACACTTGCAATTTTAGGAAAAAAATAAAAATCTTGTGAGCGGTGACTGGGTTTCGAATCGACTTAAATGATTGCAGTAGTGTGCTGTAGCCACTCTCTAGCAATTTTAAAATATACTTTAGACCTATGCTTAAGAACAATTTTTGGTTCGTAATAACAAACGGAATCATAATTTCGTTGGCGTGGTATAGATTTCCTAATTGCCCCACCCTAATATATGTATATAAAGCATTTAGAACTCCAACGAGTTAAAAATAAACTTTTCTGGTAAGAATTAAAGACGCCCAAATGCAAGAGAAGTTTTTTTTCGAAAGCTTAACAAAATGAGTTGACGAGATCTTTTAACATTAGTGTTCTCATTAATGTTTGTCTTTCTTGTAATTTGCCTACGAACCATATAATTCTCTTTTTTAAATAATTTTTTATAGCTCTTTGCATGAAGAAAATTAAGCAGAGATTAGTGTAGTCAGTGTTCAGTTTACACAAGATATGCTTCTCAATTTCTTGCTCTTTACCTTGCTTCTTCTTCTAATAGCTACAAAGGCATTCCTCGAAAGTTTACTGCTGTTGATGATCTTTCGACAGATATTGGTCCGATAATTCCGGAAAGTATCACCATTAAGGTACTAACCCGACCATCTTGATTGATATGACCACGTAGAACCTTCTAGATAATCCCTCCGCTCCCTTTCGTGAGGTCGTTGTTGTAGCCAGGGCTAAACAGTTTTTGGCACCTGCAGAGCTTTCAAACAATATCTATTATTTCAGAAAGAACAGCCACTCTAATAAATAAATCATATGTAGGCTCAGCTCCTTTTCCATCAAAGTCCATACGTTGTTTTAATTTTATTTGGAGCCACATTCAACGAAGATAAATGTAAATTATTATGTGGTAATTTGTCGACTGCCATGTTGCATATCTGGCGTTGCATATTGAAAAACCTGTAGACTTTTGACATATTTCCGATTTTTCGACGATAGTTGTTTTAATTTTCTTTTTTATGTTTGTCAGTTATTGTTTTTGTATCATGTGCTCCCAGACTGTTACCAGACATATGCGTACTCAATGTAATTTGTATGCACTTGAGTATGTGGCACGATTTCTCGTTGTGTTATTTACATAACAAAAAATAAAAAAATAAAAAAAACAGACATAGTTTCTCATTCATTGAAGTTGTCAGTATAAATGTGGCAAGTGACGGGGATAACGAGCGGGCTAACAACATCTTATCCATGGACATGTAGATGTATGTATATATAAATGCATACGTAGCAGTGTCCTGCAAGGTGGTCTAATGCTTGCTAGTTACCAAGATTCATAATGAAATGGGACTAAAACTATAAACAACGGACCAACACTTTTAAAATTCTACAATGTCTGGATCTACCTACATATCAGTGTTAGAATTTTCTACAAAATAGTACTTCCTCCGATTCATATGTTTTGTGAAACGATGATCTGGCTCTCAGACGTCAACGTATTGAATTATGGCATATTTTTAAAAGTTTTTTTTGAAAAAATTTTCAACTTAATTGCAAGTAGTGTTCATTTCACCGGTCCGATAGTTATACCCTCTCATGTATAAATTAAGTGGCTATAATTATATTTTTTTTCCTGAAAACTTCCAGGGATTACTTTAACATACTATTTATCTGATAACCTGAAATGTGTCATATGTATACGAGTTCATTGTATATTGTGAGCATCGATGGCAAACTACATGGTTAAAATCATAAGCCTGAATCTTTAACTTTTCTGTACTACATACTCTGTTTATATTGTTACGAATTTTATTAACTCTACACCTTCCGTTATAGTTCGAATCTCCGAACTGTCGAATAAATAACTCAGTATTACGTATAGCAAAATGTTCTTTACTTACACTACTTTTGAATGTGGGTTTTGGGGTTGCGTATGGAGCTCGCTTTGTTTGGACATCCCTTATTGGTGAATTGCAATAGTGTCAATGGAACTAGCGTCAATTGACATTAATACGCTTTTGAAAGAGCATACATTTTCTTTTCATATTACGATACAATATAAATATATTCTTCGAATGAATTCCAAAAATTAAAAAAAGCGCCGTAAGTGAAAATTTTGTAATAAAAAATCGCGTGATTTTTAATTCCCAATTTTCTATACCATATTACTTACTTACTTACTTACTTCTATACCATATAACGATACTATATTGAGATATTTAGAAAATTTAGAATAAAAAATCGCGCAATTTTTAATTTCAAATTTGTTTTCATAATCGCGCGACTTTTTATTTTAAATTTTCGCCTATGGCGCTTTTCAGATTAAAGCAAATAAAAAAATTTAAATTTAGCCTGCTCAACGCCAGATTTGGACTTACAACCGCAACGAAAGTCATAGTTTTACTCCTCAAGCTCCTGTTTGCGTGGGAGGCGTTAAATATACCCAAAGCGTACTTAGGTCAATTGAAAATAGTTCTCTTTCGTATTTGGAATTAGTGTCATTGACATTAATTCTCTAGCAAAAGCGCATTAATGTCAATTGACGTTAGTTCCATAGACACTATTGCAGGTCACCGCCTTATTCCACTTATAAAGCTCTGAACTTTTACCCTCTCGGTGTATTCCACGGGTGCGTCCGCATTTGCGAAATGAGCCAATCATTCAATATCCGAAAAAAAAACTCCTTCAATGTTTCATTAGCCTTCTGGAATCAGCTCTGCAATTCAATTTGGTATAACTGCTTCCTTTGCTCGCTTGCGTAACGTCTTTCCACTACAGCCATCAATGCTTCGTAATTGGATCGTTCTCCCTCTGGAATGGTCTGTAAGATTTCAGGTGCTGGTCCCTTCAATGCAACGAACATTGCAGCAGCCCTATCTTCACCATTCAAGTTGTTCACTGCTGCATCTGCGTTCTTCTTAAACTGCTAGAATGGGAAATAATAGGCATAAACTAAATAGAATGGGAAATAATAGGCAATTAAATAAAGACTTAATACTTGAAAATAAAATAATTAAAAAAAAAATTTAAGTTAGCGGTTTTATTGAAAACAATACTTACATGAAGTAATAATGATAATAAAAGCTAGAAAATAATTAGGTAGGTCCTAGGTACTAGTCATTACACTCCTCATCAATCTAGGGCGTTGATCAGACAATTAAATAAAAGCGTTGGGCGCGTAAAATTTCTATTGATAGTCATAAGTAAGACCAACTGAACCTTAACAAGGTTATGATACGCCTCACATTTTTAGAAATTTCACGCGCCCAACGCTTTTATTTAATTGTCTAATCAACGCCCTAGATTGACGAGGAGTGTGATGACTAGTACCTAGGACCTACCTAATTATTTTGTAGCTTTTAGTATTATTATTACTTCCTGTAAGTATTGTTTTCAATAAAACAGTTTGACTTAAAAAATGTTTTTAATTATTTTTGTCGATTTCATTTCATTTTGAAATATTCAGTATAGCAAAATGTTTTTTATTTACATTACCTTTTAGTACTTCACAACTAGATTACTCGCGTACTTCACTAATGGCGTGTTTAAAATTAATAGGATTCATTATTCCTTATGCTCACAAAGAGCCTTCTCGAACAGTTGCTCATTTCATAGTCGGTTATTTAGCTATATACATGTACATATACGAGTATGTGTGAATAGTGTCATTTACTTGATATGTAACTGTTTCTCTCTTTTCCTCGATCTAGGTGCCTACTACATGTCTATATGTATATGAAATATTCTCTTTGCTGTTAGCCTCGCTTGCTGTGTGGCTGCTTGCTTTACTGTTGTTGTGCATTTATTTACTAGGAGCTTTGTGATATAAAGAAATGATAAAATTCGCCACAACATTTTGAACTAGAGAGTCCACGCTTATAAAAAAAAGGAAAATGTAGGTGTCGTGGCCTGAGGCCCTATTCAGTAACTATGAGTTTTGAAATGTACATTTTTCTTTCATACAAATTATATGAAGAAAAAGTGTAAATTTTAAAACTCACAGTTACTGAATAGAGCCCCTGGTCTTGAAACGACGTGTTCCGGATTGCAATAGTGTGCTCTAACTACTGAGCCATGACATCTGTGTAACAAAACATATCATAACATCTCATATGTACATACATATAACAAAATGTTCTAAAAATTAATCTTTGAAAGTTTTTACAAAGGAAATTTTTAACTATCAGCAGTAAGTTTAAGCTGTCGGAATTTCTTTTAAAATTAGAAGTAAATACAAGTTTTTATTCTAACACTTCTGAATCTTATATAACTCGTTAAGATTGGCAGAGATCTGTACTGTAGTTTTGTATTATAGTTTAAAGTGTTAGTTGAATTGTCACATCCTTCACATGGAATGAGCCAAATGCTTCTACATATTGTCAGATATTGTTTTAAGTATAAATTAGGTCTAAACATACAAATTTTATCTCATTATTAACATTTATTAAACATCTGTAAATAAATAACGATTTTTTATTTTCGGCAATTCCCTCATATACACATCAGAATTTACATTAAAACAAGTAAGGAAGGCTAAGTTCGGGTGTAACCGAACATTACATACTCAGTTGAGAGCTGTGGAGACAAAGTAAGGGAAAATCACCATGTTGTAAAAAGAACCTACGGTAACCCTGGAATGTGTTTGTATGACATGTGTATCAAATGGAAGGTATTAAAGAGTATTTTAAGAGGAAGTGGGCCATAGTTCTATAGATGGACGCCATTTAGGGATTTTGCCATAAAGGTCGACCAGGCCTGACTCTAGAATTTGTTTGTACGACATGGGTATCAAATGAAAGGTATTAATGAGTATTTTAAAAGGGCGTGGGCCTAAGTTCTATAGGTGGACGCCTTTTCGAGATATCGCCATAAAGGTGGACAAGGGGTGACTCTAGAGTTTATTTTGTACGACATGGGTATCAAATGAAAGGTATTAATGAGTATTTTAAAAGGGCGTGGGCCTAAGTTCTATAGATGGACGCCTTTTCGATATATCGCTATAAAGATGGACCAGGGGTGACTCTAGAATTTATTTTGTACGATATGGGTATCAAATGAAAGGTATTAATGAGTATTTTAAAAGGGCGTGGGCCTAAGTTCTATAGATGGACGCCTTTTCGAGATATCGCCATAAAGGTGGACCAGGGGTGACTCTAGAATTTATTTTGTACGATATGGGTATCAAATGAAAGGTATTAATGAGTATTTTAAAAGGGCGTGGGCTTGAGTTCTATAGGTGGACGCCTTTTCGAGATATCGCCATAAAGGTGGACCAGGGGTGACTCTAGAATTTATTTTGTACGATATGGGTATCAAATGAAAGGTATTAATGAGTATTTTAAAAGGGCGTGGGCCTAAGTTCTATATGTGGACGCCTTTTCGAGATATCGCCATAAAGGTGGACCAGGGGTGACTCTAGAATTTGTTTGTACTATATGGTTATCAAATGAAAGGTGTTAATGAGTATTTTAAAAGGGAGTGGGCCTTAGTTCTATAGGTGGACGCCTTTTCGGAATATCGTTATAAAAGTGGACCAGGGTTGGTTCTAGAATGCGTTTGTACAATATGGGTATCAAACGAAAGGTGTTAATAAGTGTTTTAAAAGGGAGTGGGCTTTAGTTGTATGGGTGGACGCCTTTTCGGGATATCGCCATAAAAGTGGACCAGGGGTGACTCTAGAATGCGTTTGTACAATATGGGTATCAAATTAAATGTGTTAATGAGTATTTTAAAAGGGCGTGGGCCTTAGTTCTATAGGTGGACGCCTTTTCGAGATATCGGCATAAAGGTGGACCAGGGGTGACTCTAGAATTTGTTTGTACGATGTGGGTATCAAATGAAAGGTGTTAATGAGTATTTTAAAAGGGCGTGGGCCTTAGTTCTATAGGTGGACGCCTTTTCGAGATATCGCCATAAAAGTGGACCAGGGGTGACTCTAGAATTTGTTTGTACGTATGGGTATCAAATGAAAGGTGTTAATGAGTATTTTAAAAGGGAGTGGGCCTTAGTTCTATAGGTGGATGCCTTTTCGAGATATCGCCATAAAGGTGGGCCAGGGGTGACTCTAGAATTTTTTTGTACGATATGGGTATCAAATGAAAGGTGTTAATGAGTATTTAAAAAGGAGTGGGCCTTAGTTCTATATGTGGACGCCTTTTCGAGATATCGCCATAAACGTGGACCAGGGGTGACTCTAGAATGTGTTTGTACGATATGGGTATCAAATTAAAGGTATTAATGAGGGTTTTAAAAGGGAGTGGCCCTTAATTGTATATGTGAAGGCGTTTTCGAGATATCGACCAAAATGTGGACCAGGGTGACCCAGAACATCATCTGTCGGGTATCGCTAATTTATTTATATATGTAATACCACGAACAGTATTCCTTCCAAGATTCCAAGGGCTTTTGATTTCGCCCTGCAAAACTATTTCATTTTCTTCTACTTAATATGGTAGGCGTCCCACCCATTTTACCAAGTTTTTTTCTAAAGTTATATTTTATAATAGACCAATACCATTACCATGTTTCATCCGTTTTTTCGTATTTGGTATATGATTATGGCGTTTTTTTAATTTTTCGTAATTTTCGATATCGAAAAAGTGGTCGAGGTCATAGTCGGATTTCGGCCATTTTTTACACCAATACAAAGTGAGTGCAGGTAAGTACGTGAACTGAGTTTAGTAAAGATATATCGATTTTTGCTCAAGTTATCGTGTTAACGGCCGAGCGGAAGGACAGACGGTCGACTGTGTATAAAAACTGGCCGTGACTTCAAACGATTTCGCCCTTTTTCACAGAAAACAGTTATCGTCCTATAATCTAAGCCTCTACCAAATTTCACAAGGATTGGTAAATTTTTGTTCGACTTATGGCAGTAAATGTATCCTAGACAAATTAAATGAAAAAGGGCGGAGCCACGCCCATTTTGAAATTTTCTTTTATTTTTGTATTTTGTTGCAATATATCATTAATGGAGTTGAATGTTGACATAATTTACTTATATACTGTAAAGATATTAACTTTTCTTTCAAAATTTGAATTTAAAAAAAAAAAATTTTTAAAAAGTGGGCGTGGGCGTTCTCCGATTTTGCTAATTTTTATTAAGCAGACATTTAGTAATAAGAGTAACGTTCCTGCCAAATTTCATCATGATATCTTCAACGACTGCCAAATTACAGCTTGCAAAACTTCTTAATTACCTTCTTTTAAAAGTGGGCGGTGCCACACCCATTGTGCAAAATTTTACTAGTTTTCTATTTTGCGTCATAAGTTCAACTCACCTACCAAGTTTCATCGCTTAATCCGTATTTAGTAATGAATTATCGCACTTTTTCGATTTTTCGAAATTTTCGATATCGAAAAAGTGGGCGTGGTTATTGTCCGATATCGTTCATTTAAAATAGCGATCTGAGATGACTGCCCAAGAACCTACATACCAAATTTCATCAAGATACCTCAAAATTTACTCAAGTTATCGTGTTAACGGACAGACGGACGGACGGACGGACATGGCTCAATAGAATTTTTTTTTGATACTGATGATTTTGATATATGGAAGTCTATATCTATCTCGATTCCTTTATACCTGTACAACCGACCGTTATCCAATCAAAGTTAATATACTCTGTGAGCTCTGCTCAACTGAGTATAAAAAGAATATGGAATCCCCTCAAAATATTTTCCTTAATCTCCCCTGAAACGCGTATATATGTACATCAATTCACAAAGCAACTATAATTGTTTACTGCATTATAAATTTATTTTGTTTTTAATTTCAAGTAAGGAAAATTTTCGCCCTGGAGTCATCAAGATATTTGTATTTCACATATGTGAGTACAGTTTTATTTAAGTACCGGAATATATGGATATAAACTTTAGTGATTCCAAAGGCTTATATAGGACCAAATAGGTCAGAGTCAGAATCTTAATGGGCGCTTATCGGCGCAGGCGTGCAATACTCAATACTTACAGTTATTCAATATGCTTTAACGTGAGTACCTGTAAAGGGAAGACTCAACCTAACGGTGTCAAATACTATCCGCGCTTTTTTGTTTTAGTTTCTAATGTGTTTTCTGAACTTCGTTCTTACTGGTCGTGCTCCTTTTCCTACGCAAAAGTCTGGGCATTCGCAGTTAAGCTTGTATACGCCGTGCCTGCTAAGCGGATGCATTGAGTCAGTGTTGATTCTTAGATTTCGCCCCAAATTATTCGAGGTTTTGAACGCCGTGCTTATGTTATAACTATTTTTTAAATAAAATTGCCAATTCATATGTTACCCTTGCAGTATATGTCATTGTTGCCCAAGCGTTTGCACTTCCGCCTTCATGATTTATGTTTGTTTTCCATGATCCCTTCTGAGTTAATGTACCTGCGCTTTTTTTTTTTTTTTTTTTTGACGCTATAATTAATGTTAGACCGCCCAAAAGGTACTATAGATGATGTAATTCCGCTGAGTCAGCAAAGTTTGCATTTCAAATTATGATACGATTTTAAAATATTAGTTCGCATTAATTTCTAAAATTTTAAGAAAAAACGCTGCAGGCAAAATTTTCAAATTCAAATTTTCATATCACATTCTGATACCATTTTAAAAGTAATAAATATGCTTTTAACGTGACTAGCTGCCTCCAGGCTCAACCTCACGGTGTAAAAACACACGGATCTTATTGCATGATCAGCGACCTAACTATCGGCCTTAGTCTGACTTAGTTTGTAATCGGGTGTTTCGATCACAAGGTCTAAACTCAGTATGATATGGAGTCTACTCAAGCTCCCATGATTTTAAATATAATGGCATCCGGTTGCAAGACAACTCCGCCTCGAATTCCATTACTATTTTAATCCAAGCAAAAATATTTCGCTGTAACATGTTCTAATGCTAGGGCTCATCAGATACATGACACAATTCTACAATTTGTGAAAGTGTTAAGGGATGTGAACAACCTGTTCTCAGCACCAATAAAAACCTGCATGACAATTTAGGGAATGTGATTCAACCTTGCCAACAAATCATGATTGAAATGTCCGTTTGCTGTGAATAACTACTTCAACGTCATCTATAAAAGATACATCTTCAGCAATCAAGGGGACTGATCACATTTACTTAAGATCAAATGCCATGGATCAGCATGTTCAAACATTTCAAAAAGAAGAGTAAGCACAAATCACTCTTACAATTATCAGTTGTTATCCAGAAACGATAGGTATCTGCTTTATCTTCAATTCCTAAACAGGTTACAACGGGTTATATAACTGGTTACAGTTTCGGGATGTGATCAACGTTTTCTTTGACTGATATGGGCATCGATCAGTAATATTATGTCTACTGGTTTTATAAATAGAGGTATAACAATATTGGAATAGCTTTTCAGATATAGTTTCTCCGCCTAAGCTGTACTTTTTTGGAAAAGTATATTAAAATCTCTATAACTTTACCCGTAATTGTTCTACGCCTATAATATTTGGTATCCGGGTGATATATATAGAGTTCTAAGAGTGAACAGTGACGTAGTATCTTCCCCCAAGTTACCTTCCCTCTTTAAACGCTTTTATTAGCTTGGCCTGTATGTAACGGAATCTTTGAGCTTAATTTTCACCGGTTTCTAGAAGTCTGATTAATTTGAAACTTTGCATACGTATCAAGGACCGATGACAATGCATTAATGTGACGGTGCGGTGACATAAGGTCAACGGCCATAAGGTCAATTGGCCTTATTACCACTTTGAATGGCCATAAGTTTGATTGAAACTTTGCACACGTATTAAGGCTCGATGTCAATGCATGAGTGTGATGGTGTGGTGACATAAGGTCAACGGCCATAAGGTCAATTGGCGCTATTACCACTTTGAATGGCCATAAGTTTGATTGAAACTTTGCACACGCATCAAGGCTCGATGGCAATGCATTAATGTGATGGTGCGGTGACATAAGGTCAATGGCCTTAAGGTCAATTGGCCTTATTACCACTTTGAATGGCCATAAGTTTAATTGAAACTTTGCACACGCATCAAGGCTTGATGACAATGCAATAATGTGACGGTGCGGTGACATAAGGTCAACGGCCATAAAGTCAATTGGCCTTATTACCACTTTGAATGACCATAACTTTGATTGAAACTTTGCACACGTATTAAGTCTCGATTTCAGTTCATGAGTGCGATGGTGTGGTGACATAAGGTCAACGGCCATAAGGTCAATTGGCGTTATTACCTCTTTGAATGGCCATAAGTTTGATTGAAACTTTGCACACGCATCAAGGCTCGATGGCAATGCATTAATGTGATGGTGCGTTGACACAAGGTCAATGGCCTTAAGGTCAATTGGCCTTATTACCACTTTGAATGGCCATAAGTTTTATTGAAACTTTGCACACGTATCAAGGCTCGATGACAATGCATTAGTGTGGTGGTGTGGTGACATAAGGTCAACGGCCATAAGGTCAATTGGCCTTATTACCACTTTGAATGGCCATAAGTTTGATTGAAACTTTGCATACGTATCAAGGCTCGATGACAATGCATTAGTGTGATGGTGTGGTGACATAAGGTCAACGGACATAAGGTCAATTGAACTTATGACCACCCAAAATGACCATAGATTTGAAACCTTGCACATAATGCGAAAAACGAATTCCTTTATTAATGATAGAAGTGAATGCATGGCACATCTACGAAAGAGCATACTGGAGCCCTTTTTAACACGCTTTTATTAGCTTGGCCTGTATCTATCTATATATCTATGTATCCATGTATGTATGTAACGAAATCTGGAGTGGAGCCGAGAGCACCGGTAATGCAGACCTCGAACTCCGTTGCACCTTTTGAAGCATTTTAAGATAGGTACTTTTAGCTAGTGCAGGCCACCACACAAAGGCACCATAAAGAAGAATCGGGCACACAATAGCTGTGTAAATCCAGTAGGTCACCTTAGGGGAGAATCCCCAGGAGGTGCCAATTGCCCTCTTGTAGGTGAAAAGCTCTGCTGCTGCCTTCTTGGATCGCTCCACTATATGGTCACTCCATAATAGCTTCCTATCCAGAATGACTCCCAAATAATTGACTTGATCGCTAAACGCTAAGAACGTACCCCAAATTCTTGGCGGTGTAAGATTTGGTACTATGTACATCCTCGTGAAGGGCACAGGCTCGGTTTTATCCGGGTTGACCTGTGGCGGGTTGTACTCCTGGAGCAGCTCCAGGATATCAGCTGGGTCCGTTGGCGTCACTGGAACCCAGGCTCTAGCCCTTGGTCGTGAGGGGGTATCACGCGCCTCCACTATTTTGAGGCGCGCGCCCAGATATACCACCCCTATCAGCGTGACGGCGACCCTATAGAGGTTTACCGACCTGGCGTCGTCACAGGCAATTAGCTTGACCGTACCCTGGAACCACCCTGCATCGGTGTAAGATGGCAGTCTTTCTTAACCTTAACGGCCACCGTAGCGGGAGCGGCCTCGATCCACTTCCACTGTTGTTTCGGGATCCTGCCATCTTCGCTGCTCTCGGCTATAATGCCAATGATCTGCCGACCCTTGGCAGTTTCGACGAAAGACCGCGTCCAGCCTCCCTTCGTCTTGGCCTTTTCGGTGCCGTGGGGTTGGATTCATCCATGGACCGCTGGCGTTTCGAGGATCACTCTTGACTAAAACTTTTAAAATTACTTGAACTAAAAAATTAAAAATAAATAATAGTTTAAAAAAACTAAAAAAACACGATTTTATGGCTAACCGAACTAAAAAATAGAAAATAATTTTCAATTAAAAAGAGTTTATACAATAGTAGTACAAGGTCAAACAATCGTTTAATCACCTCAAAATAAAATTATAATAAAATTTAAGTTATTAACAGAATAATTTAATTCAGATTAAAAAGCGTGGGGTGCATTTGACTACATTTCATATCTTTCCTCTCAGATAGTTGCCAATAGAATGATTGTAACATTCAATATCAAGCACCCAACGCTTTTTCCTGTGAATTAAATTATTCTGTTAATAACTTAAATTTTATTATAATTTTATTTTGAGGTGATTAACTGAAAACGATTGTTTGACCTTCTACTACTGTTATATAAACTCTTTTTAATTGAAAATTATTTTCTATTTTTTAGTTCGGTTAGCTATAAAAGCGTGTTTTTTTAGTTTTTTTAAACTATTATTTATTACAATGCATGATAACCCGGCTCCCAGTTTTTCTAGACCAATACTATTTGGTATGTGGGTATACATACAGATAGAGGTTAAAGCAATTTGAGAAAAGGTGTAGTGGCCTGCTCCCTTGCCTTTTCCTCCCAACCCACTGGAACATTTTCATAAATTGTCGTAACTCCGAATGTATTTACTTTCGACCAATAATATGTGGTATATGGGTCACATTCATCGTGGTCTACCAACTTTTGATATGTGGGTAACTAAGATTGATACCTGGTCAACTGTGGAAAAGTTCGCAATTTCATATTTGAAGGATAAAATCCGAAATTTACCTGTATCTGTACTATTTCGGGATAATCTTCATCATTTCGAGATTGTTTTCGGGATAACTGCGGAACTGTGTTAGGGATTATTTCCGGAGTGCTTTCACAATTAAGCCGGAACGGTCCTCGAATTCTTTAGGGAACTTTTCTGAACTTGTTGGGTACGATTTCGGCATTGTTTTTGGCAAAATTTCAGTCTGCTTTGTGGATCGATTCAGGATTATTTGAAGATTGTTTCGATCCTACAGACACTCCCACCCTTAAAAAAACATACTCAATACATCCATGATTTATTAAAATTAGTTTAACCATTATGATGTGATTGAGTTATAAAGCAACATGAATCGTGACATCGAAACATTCAGATATGCAATCATCCCAACGTCCATATATAAAATGTATATAGGGTTCATGGTCCATATAAATAACTTTGGAAAAGTCGTAAATTTATGGATAGTTACAGGGTAACTTCAGGTTCATTCTGGGACTATTTTCATATTATTTTGAGGCTATCTGCGGACAATTTCACGGCGTTTTCCGGGTTGTTTCGGGGAGATTTCGGGGCTATTTTTGGATCACTACGAATAAATTTAAGCCATTTCGGGGAAACTTTCCGATTGTTTTTGGAAACATATCGAGACTATTTGAAGTTGATTTTCGGTAAAGTTTTGGGACTGTGCTTGTCATAATTTAGAAGAATATTGAAAAATTATTTCAGTATTATTTGGGATTGTGTCCAGAATCGTTTCTTGGCTATTTCAACATTATTTAGGAAACATTTCGGAATTGTTTTAGAGATATTTTCAGCGCTATTAAACGATTTTTTATGGATTATTTGTTTTCGTAATAACATCGGCGAGACTATTTCGGGATTACCTCCGCATAGTTTTGGGATTGTTTTCGAGATTTTTTTTAAGGCTATTTCGCGCCGTTTCGGGATTGTTCTCGGAGCTATTTCGAGCCTGTCTGAAATATCGAAAGTACTGCTTCGGACTATTTGTGAACTATCGTCAGATAATTTCGATATTGTTTCCGGAGCTATATGTATCTAGATCAGGGGTCCCCAAAATCAAAACTGGTGGGCAAAATATTAAATTTAAGTCTATTAGTGAGAACGAGAGCATGAGCATCCTAGCAGGAAAGTAAAGTTGAAATGGCAACGTGCATTTATTAAAAGCAGTTTTATCCAACTTTATGGAAAGTTTGATTTTAGAAATAGTTTAAAATATTCCCAAGTCTCCTAATTCATCATAATTCGCTTCGAAGGGTAAACAATATTTTTACATGTAAATGCACATGAAACTTGGCTTGTCAAAGCGGCTTGACATGGCAAAAATAGTGGCGACTGCTCGCTTAAAATATCATATCATCGAAACTAATTCGGGCGCCGCAACCAGAGAAGTGCACAATGTTTCAAACATACATACATATGTGGCCGACTTAAAAAAAAAAAACAGAAAGATTCATTCACGTTAATTTTTTTAAAAAATTTTGCCAAGTTACTTTAAACAATCTATAGTAGTTTTTTGCACAGTAAAAGCTAATTTTTTTGTTTTCGGCTCAAAAAAAAAAAAATTAGTTCAAAATAAAACTGCTACAATTTTTGTTAAAATAAAAAGTAAAAACTCACCCTCAACATGTTTAGACCATGAGTTAATTACCGCTAAAAGCCGTCCTAACAGTTGCGTTTCCCCACCATATTATTTCTCACAGGGGATCTTAACATTTGTGCCACATCCGCGCGCAGTGTTTATTCGTTGCTGTCTCGCTAACGACTGAACGATGGAGAGTAAGAATATATTTGAAGCAAGTCTGGCTCAATCAAGGCGAATCCATACCAGGTGGTGGCAAATCGAATTTAACCAATTCGCCGTGCAGAAGAATGTCAAGTCAAAATAAAATTTTAATTGATTTCGACTAATTGACATATTAAAGTACAAGGCGATGTATGGAAAATAATCAAGAAGAAGCAATGGGATAACAACATCTCGTACTGAATTCACCTTGGGCTCAATTGAGCTATGGCGCGCCGACCACTGTTATAAATGTTTTATTATCTTGTTATTTCTTCTCAAAACCAAATTTTTAAAATTCCAAATTCTCATTATTGCCTTTTCTTTGCAGTTTAACTCCAAGGTAGAATGGCTAGCAGCTCTACGAATCACGCAGCATTTTTTTTTTTTACGATGTCTTCATCTGTGACAAAGCGTAAGAACAGTTTTTCTATATATACACTAGAAGACCCGGCAGACGTTGTCCTGCCCTAAATTTGGCCTATCTGTATACATTTTAATAAGCTTTTTCCGTCTGACTCTACCCTCTGCTAAAGCACTCACCAACAGCTTTCATTTGATATCCATGTTCTATAAACACATTCTACGGGTACCCGGATCCACGTTTTGGCCTATATCCCGAGACCCTAGTCACCCAGTCACCTATCCCATATTTCAAGTTAGATCAAAGTACACACGAGATGTGAAACAAATTCAAAATCGCTTCAGTAGTTTAGGAGTCCATTGGCCTCAAACATAGTGACACGTGATTTTTATATATTAAGATAAGTCAGCGAACAATAGCTATAATGTATAATAATGACAGTATTTCGGAAAAGGTTGATAGGGAGAATGTTTAGTTTACCGGTCAAGCCGGTTCTAAAACTTATAGAGTACAGTTTTCCGACTACGTTTCTACGAAACTTTACCCGCCCGATAATTATGCAACGAAATATGTACCAGAAATATGAGCTGGTATGAAGTAGTTTGCATCCAGGCATAACCACACTACCAAAAACGGTTGGGCCTGTTATTTAGTGTTAAAAAAATGTATCCAGATTAATTATTTTTACTTAGATGCGTACCAGTCACTAAATACACCAGGGTTAGGTGATTATGTTACCAGGAGGAAGACCTGCTCACGTCATTATGTTTTGCAGAACCTTACTATTATGTTCACAATAAATCTACTCTAACTACGTTCTACACTATGTCATCAACGTCATCATTACTTTTACCAGCGCGGTCGATGTGCGTATAAATAGCCACCTTTTGCAACAATGTAAACAAAACCACCCTCAGAGCTGATAACACTTTCATATACATATATGCAGGTATATAAATACATACAAATGTGTGGGATGACGGTAGTGCTTACGCAAAACTTTCATTCATAAAATTGAATTTCATTTTTATGAATGAAAATTCAGGCATGAATTTTATCGGATGTTGCCAAGTTTTATTGGTATGAGCGCCAGGTTGAAAATTTGTGACGAAAGCAAACTTGATAAAACCAACAATTTTGCAGTCCTTTGTCGAATACTCATGCAGCAATAGCTTTAGTGGTTATCGCGGAGTGGGCTAAAGCTCTGTCGCATCATTTGTGCGGCACTTGTGAACGTGCGTAAGTCTGCTCTAGGACTTATGGAAAATATTACGGTTCTTGTGAATTAGACTACTAACAATTATATGCTAGGATTGTCAAAGTTTTCATTCTGAAACACGCTAGAAATGCAAAACTCTAATAAAAATACGAGACTTAAATGACTATAATTGGACACAAGCAAAATAAAATACAAAAAACAGTCGATACATTTCTTAGGGCCCCATTCTCTATTACGAAACGAACGTCCGTTTCGCTTCAGAGACTAATTGCTGGTGTATTTTCATTATGTTCACCGATGGCAACATATCATTTAACACTTCCTTTCGCCTTTCTGTTTGACATAAAGTAAGAAACGTAAAGGCCGAACGAAAATGATAGAGAATACCATTGCTAGACGAAATCGTTTGGAGGCAAATCGTTCGTTTGAGCTATCGTTCGCAATACAGAATGAAGCCCTTAAAATATTGTAAATATAAGGGCAACTTTTTTCTGTTTTTGTTCTCTTTCATATGGAAAATTGAATTTTAAAACTTCGAAATAGAAGAATCTTCAGCCGAAGCTGGGTTTAAACCCCAATCTCGTGATGGGGCTATATACATACATATATACTTTGTTGAGGTTTTTATCATGAGCAAAACGAAATTTCGTTTGAAAATATAACGTTAAAATTATTTACAAAAAAAAAAAAAAACAATTGAAAACAAAAATATTTTTATTATTTTGAAGAAAATAATTTTATAATGCAGTATACCACGATCAGTGTTGGCGTTTTTATACTATGGTTATTTTGATACATTTTTTCTAATTTCTGTATAATACAAAATGTAGAAAAAATTCAGGGCCCGTATTACGTGTTACGATCAGTGACTGAAAACCATTTTCACTCAAGCGATAACTATGCAACTGCCAAACTATTTCTAAAAATTTCAATAATTTATGGATCTAAGGAGTACTATTTGTAGCTGGTTCTCATATTCCATTAATCCGATCCACCATTGCAGAGCTAGTGTGATTTAAAAAATGCGTTTCGATCACGGACCGTAACACGTAATACGGGCCCAGTTCGTGTTAATTTTTATGAACAAATTCAGGCTTTCTGAGATGTTGGTTGGTTGCTGAACCTCCGGGATACCAGAGATCCAATTTGTTTAATAGAACCCTGTTGTTCTGGCAGTGGCAAAATACCCAATTCGACAAGCACTTTCTCATGGCACTATTATCACGCTATCAAGTCTGTTGGTTGGGTTCTTCTCAAGGCGTTTAGTGTACAATGTGGGTGATGTTGGGAAAAGTATTCCCTATAGGCTGGTGTGCGACATGTTGAGGAAAAATGTACCCAAAGTTTGCAGTGTGCGGCAGAACACCTCTGCTATAAGGTAAAGGGTCTTATATTTCCCAATGCCTTTAGTTTGCTACGTGTGACAGGATGCCACCTCCAATACCATGCCAATGTTAAAAGGACATATAATGTGTATAGACGGGAGCCCCTGCTGCAAAAGCTATGAGAGTTCTCGTGCCAAGTGGCAGACCTGCAGAACGACAGAGAAGCTTAGACATTTTTTAAACTTTTTTTTTTACTTTGAAAATATTACTTCCCTGCAAGTCGTTTTCAGATAAGAAGTAATTAATTCGAGCGGTATAAATTCCTTTCAAAAACAAAAAAATATTTTATCCGCATTTTTCTCCATGTTGAAAATTAGGCGATAGTTAACTGTAACGTTTCCATTTACTATGAATTTCAATAGTTTCATTTCATTTTTCAGAACTCTTTTTTCAGCGAAATGTTTTTCATTTCCTGAACTTGATTAAAAACTATATTGGGGTGAATGGTCCTACGATTTCTTCCAAATAATAAAAAAGTTAAGCAAACCCCAACATTTGTCTCTAATCTATTTAAGTGCAAGAACACACTTTCGCACTTTTATTCATGGGACACGAATTCATTTGCATTTGTGAATTCCTTGACTTCCCAGAGACGCTTCTACTAACCCAGCTTTGACAGGGCCTCTCAAATAGCTTCCTAAGTTCCTTTCTAATTCTGTCGAAAGATTTCCTGACATCAGTATGAATCTTCCCTGCCAATTTTAGATTCCCAAAATATCCTATCGAATAAGTTATTTTCGTGTTACAGAAATACTTTCTTCCTCGTCACTTTTCGCCTTATCGCTTTAGTAACTTTTATTCCTATCGAAATAGTTTCCAAATTCTGTATCGCTTTCGCATCTAAATATCGTTTCGCCTTGGAGGAACAGTTGTTACCGAAAGCTGATTAGAATTTGAATCACATGGCGTATCGAACAAGTGACTTGCGTGTTAGAAAATGTTGGCAGGGTTATTGCCAATGTAGAGGCATGCCATTTATGAACTCTTGACAAAGTTCAGCTTACAACAATACAACCGCTCTTAGTATAGAATACGTTGTTGAATATATCTATTCCTTAGGTGTTTTCCAAAAACGTCATGATATCAGACTCGGTAATTTCAAAATCAAGATCAGTATTGGGTATTCCTAAGCATTGATAAGTTAAGTGTTAGTAAAAATATGCTAGCTGGGTGAAATTTTCTAAAGTGAATCAGATTTTTTCGAAGGTGGAAGTTTTTATTTTTTTTGGTTTAACATTTTTCCGTTGACATAGATAAATAAAAAAGGACTGTGTTGATAGTTTTTCGATATTCGACTTTTTTCGAAATTATATCTATTTCCAAAATCCATCTGGAAATGTATAGTTCTTGGCTCGCAAATAACTTTAAAGATTATTTAGTTGGTTAAATTGTGTCATCAGTTGTAGCACTTTTGGTTTTCCAGAACAAATTAAACATTGTACTCGAGTGCCATGATTCAATTACTAGAGGTTTGTTCTCAAATGATGACAGCGATTTGACACTCCCAAATTTAAAAATCTGGACGGGTTGCTTTTACAAAGTAAGGAAAACGGGGAATAATTCAATCCCCTTCAGCGAAAATAGTAGTAGAAAAGTTCCTTTAGTAGTATATTATTAGTTATAATAAATTTGTAAATGCCAACAGGTTTTGGGGGAAATAATTCATTTTCTATTAAATATTTCGCGAATTGATAAAGAGTTATGTTGGTTTGGTAATTTTTTCAGAATTTGTTTGAAGAATGCCGCGTTTATTCAAAAATACACTTTCCCAAAATTTGTTTCAAAAACTCCCAATCTGAGCATAAGTTCAATGCATTTTGACATAAGAGGGAGTTAATGGAAAGCCTCCTGGGATAAGGCGTTTTTCAACCTAATTCTGATATGGGTCGTTTTTTGACAAATCCTGAAATGGAAATTTTTGAAAAATATTTTGAGATAGGACTATTTCGACCTAGCAGCCGACATGGGGTGATACTCTTCTCAGCAGCCGTAATGAACTGACAAAAAAATAAAAGGAAATGGCGTATTGTCTTAGAACTTTATATTCCAGCCTAGATTTCGACAGAAGAGTTAAGCTTTTGTGCGGTCCTCCTACACAGGGAGTGCTCACCTTTTTATTCTTAAATTTTGGAAGTGACTAAATTTACTTATATGGATTTTCGAAAACGTCGACTGGATTTTAGAATTGCCAATTGAATTTTCGAAAGCGTCAATTGAATTTTAGAACTGTCAAATAGATTTTCGAAAGCGTCAGTTGGAATTTAAAATATATTTAGAATAATATTTAAAACACTAAATTAACTCTTTCTGAAATCCAATTTGTGCCATTTAAAATAAATTAAAATATTGAACAACGGGCAATTGGATTTAAAAAATTGTAAATTGGACTCTAGATGGTGTGAATAAAATTTTATTTAGACTTTATAAAATCCAGATGACGTTATCTAAAATCCATTTCTAATTTTTCAAAGTCCTATTTACATTGTCGAAAATCTAACTGACAACTCTGAAATCAAAGAAACGTTTACAGAATTCCAATTGACAATTTCAAACTACAACTGACGTTTTTGAGAATGCAATTGATTATTCTAAAATCCTACTAACTATTCTAAAATTCAAAAAGCTCTTTCTGAAATACTGTTGATACTTTTTAAAATCCAACTTGAGATGGTGAAGTTTGGTAAAAGCTATAATCGTAGAAATCACATTTTTACATGATCTTCAAACAGCCCCATTTCCTACCTTCTTTAAATCTAGGAAAAATTAAATGAAATGTAAGGGTGATATTTCGGACTGGTCGGCTGACGGATGAATAGGATAGGTCACAATCAACTGCAATTGAAAAATAGCTACATGCATCCAGTTTCCCTCTCCAATTACTATTAAAATGTGTACGATGCCTTAACTGCGCACATATCATCCGGTGTTTAAGATACATTGTGCTTCGCATTCAAAATTTGCGGAGATAAGGAACTCATGTGAAAATTAAAAAAACAGGTCCTTTTGCTTTAGTGTTTTAGAGAAATTTCCGATGACCCTGAGACCTGAAACTTTGAAAGAGACTTTGGGCTTTATAAAGTTATAATGTTTAGGACAAAAGAGTTTTCTAGATGGGACAGGGATCGAGATATTCAGATATATTTAAAGATTCCATTTACAAGATAATAGGAGCTTGGAAATTTTGTTTTCGAATTTTCAGGAACTTCCCCATAAACCAGGGACCTGACACTTTGAAATAAACTTTGTTCTCTATTTGGTTGAAATAATTAGAACAAACAACAAATTTTGGATGAAACAGGAATCCAGATATTTAGAAAGTCCGTTTTCAACATCTCGAATCTTGCGACTGCTATTTGAAAAACTTCCCGTGGAGCTATATTCTTTGAAACTAATCCCACGACAGTACAACATGAGGAAGACAAATTTTTGCTAGGTGGTTCAGGGAATGCGGGAATTCAAAAAATCGTCCGAACTTGGAATTTTTGCTTTCGAGTTTTAAAGAAGGTCCCGATAATCCAAAGACTTGAAGCTTTGAACGAAACTTTGGGAACTATAAGGTTGTAATATCTAGGACAAACGAGTTTTCTGCATGGGACAGGGATCGAGATATTCAGGGATATTTAGAAAGTCCATTTTCAACATCTCGAATCTTGCGACCGCTATTCGAGCTAGATTCTCGAAACTAATAATATACTTCAAAACTTCATGACGATGCAAAATCAGGTAAACAGTTATAGCTAGCTGGTCCAGGGATCGTAAGATTTAAGAAAATAGTCCGTACCTGGACATTTTGTTTTCAAGTTTAAAGAAACTTCCATATAACCCAGAGACCTGTGTTCATACTTCATGACAAAACAAAACGATTAGTTCTTCAAGTGTATACGAATTGAGCAGTTTTGGTTATGGAGCTCCTGAAAAGGAGAAAAAAGTTCTGCAAATACTTTTTTAATTTTAAAAATGTTCGGTTTTTGGAAAAACTTGAATATTGGCAGTTATTTTGCAGAACTTTTTTCAACTTTTCAGGAACTTCAGAACCATCGAAAAGATACTCAACAAACATAATTTTTAAGTTTTTAAAGTTTTCTAAAATTTTCAACTTGTAAAAAAATGTGAATATTGGGCGTAATTTTGCAGAACTTTTTCTTTTTTTCAGAAACGCCAGAACTATTATTAAATTACCCGGAACACCAATTTTTTTTTAAATTTGGACATTTTTTTTAATTTTCGACTTTTGTGAATATTGGCCGTAATTTTGCAGAATTCATTTTCTCATTTTCAGGAACTCCAGATCTATTGAAAAGCTACTCAGAACAGTTTTTTATTCGCCGGTTTTCTACTTTACGTAAGCTGCGTGAAGTTGGTATACCCAAATTCTAACCAGTTTTTTATTTAAAAAGTCAGAACTTTTTTTGAAACTTTTATGTATGCCAACACATCATCGAACCATATTATGAGTCTTTCAGTTAGTAAAGTTAACTGTTAACTAAAAATTATATATGTATATACATTAGGGATTTTTCGATAGGATTTGGGGTCAGGAAAAAAGATTCCACTACGCATACCCAAAAAAATAATTTTCGCACCTGCGAAATTTCTTTTTTTTTACTATTTTTTCAACTTTGATTTTTAAGGTTTTTTTCGTGACCTACTAAAAAAATTTTGAGATAATCGGGGATTGCCCGTATTGCTTTAAATGTATGAAAGCATTTATTTCAAGCAATTTTTAATTTTATAATTTATTTAATAATTTGGAAAAAATTTAAACAACGTGACATCAGTACGGACAAGGCTGTTTCGATTATACCTTGTAAATCTCTTCAAAGCCTTTTCTCCTGGGAGTGGGATTCGAACCCGCACTCCTACGATAGTTGAAATGGTTACAAACGCATTCAGCTACGTCATACCTTACTTGTTGTAAGGTTTTTCCCAAATTATTAAAAAAATTTCATTTTTTTTTTTTTCAAAAAACTGTTATCGCCAACGTTTTTAGCGGACATTTTTGGGTCGGACGGGCTCGATTTGTATGGACGAAAGTTAAACAATATCACGCCATCGATTTTTCGATAGGATTTGAGCTCAGGAAAAAAAGTTCCACTACGCGTACCCAGAAAAATAATTTTAAAGCCTGCGAAAAAAATGGCGAAAGGGTAAATTTTTCGACCAAAACACTCCCCGAAGCCCAAAACATATTTGTTTTTTCAACAAAACTTTTGTAAAAACGTTGGCGATAACAGTTTTCTGAAAACAGAAAAAAAACTTTTTGGGTTTTGGGGAGTGTTTTGGTCGAAAAATTTACCCTTTCGCCATTTTTTTCGCAGGCTTTAAAATTATTTTTCTGGGTACGCGTAGTGGAACTTTTTTTCCTGAGCTCAAATCCTATCGAAAAATCGATGGCGCGATATCGGTTAATAAATCGACCCACCCTAATATATATACATAAGTAAAAAATCATATACTATATAAGTACCTACATACAATCACAAAAGCTTAAAATCGTCTCAAAATTATGGTTGCTGCTTTAATTGTATATACCGATGAATGTGTGTCTATTTGGGACACATTTCTGTATTAAATATGTTTATAAAAATGTCACAAATAACATTTCACGTACATAAGAATACATATCTCGTTTAAAGCTATTTTGTAAAAAAACTGATTAAAAAAAAAACCGCCAAACCAGGCAAAATTTCTTTCTATCCAAAAAAGGAATTGGATAAATACATGTATATGTATTTACATATCTATACGTTTGCATGTATGTAAAACACTGGGCAACAGTTTTTGGTTCATGGCCTTCATTCCAACTCTGTAAGAAATACCTAGACCCATAAAGCCATTATCTCTAAATGCTTTTGCATTTTTTGGTCAGGTTTATTGGCGTTATACAATAAACATATTCGGGAAGTCACCATAAAGTTAAAAACTATAGACAAGTATTTTCTGGAAGATTTTACAGTGAGTGCTCTATGACTAAATCCTTGTACAAAGAATGTGAAAGGATAAAAAAAGAAAACTTAAGTATGAAACACACTATTTTTGATCTCCGTAATGAGAATTTGTTTCTTAACAGGTCAGGGGTGACATAAGGTCAACAAGCATTACTTCAATTGAGGTTATGAAATGGTCACAACAACAAAATTCAAATGAGTACAATGTCAAGGATATTGACATTATGGGTATCCTGCTATCCAAAATGGTTATAAAGTCAACTATTTTACTCACAAGTGGCCACAAGGTCAGTTATTTTGTTTCGAACCTCCACGTATTAAAACAATCAGAACTGTTGAATTACTGTTAGGTTTTAGTTAGGTTTTGTATCAGTCGAATGAAAAGGGATTTTTTTATATTAACTCGGATACGGCGCTTCTTGCTGTATATTTTGGTCCCATTGTAGTGAAAAATCGGATAAAAAACTGCTCCAATAACATCTTCAACGAAATAAGAAAAACTTTAAATCGCGCAATTTTTTATTCCACATTTTCGCCCGTTGCGCTTCTTTTTCTATATTCTGGTCTCATTTCAGTGAAAAATCGGACTGGAGATGGGCCGGTGAGGATTCATTTTAAATAAGAAGCGCATATGCAACTATACGTCTAACCAATCCTGCGAAAGTCTTTTGATTCTACGCTGATCTTTGAAATCCTAGGAAAACTTAAAGCAGGGGGTTAAGATCCTGGCGTATGCCGACGACGTGGCGATTTTGGTTTCTGGTCCTTTCCCCTCCGTAATGAGCGAAATCATGGAAAGGGCCTTGGCTAAACTCAGCAGGTGGGCACAAGGATATGGCCTTAGGTTAAATCTCGACAAGACGGACCTTCTTCTCTTCACGAGGAAGTAAAAGCCACCTGCCTTCAGACTACCATTCTGAAACGGCCATCAACTAACCCTCTCATCGAGTACCAGGTATCTGGGACTAACAATTGACTGCAAGTTGAATTGGAAAGTATGCATCGAAAAGCGGGAACGGAATGCCTGCATCGCCTTCTATGCCTGCAAATCAATGTTTGGTAAGAAATGGGCGCTCAAGCCGAGCATGATACTTTGGATGTACGATGCGATGGTGCGACCGGTGCTTACCTATGTTTCCATAGTCTGGTGGGAAGCTCTAAGTAAGAGCTACAATTTCACCAGCCTGCAAAAAGTCCAGCACCCTGCGTATGTTGGTGACACAGGGGCCAGACGCACTTGCCCCACAGCTGCTTTAGAACCCATTTTGCACCTGCTTCCAATCGACTTGCATATACTCACACTGAGCCAATTAGCTATTGCTAAGATTACCGATTTTGTATTACTAAACTGTACCTGAAAGTTTTAAATAGCTACGGATAAATAATGAAGCTAATAATAATAATAATACTTTGCACATCGTCGCAAACCGCACTGATACTCAGGGAGTCTTGGTGTTGGAAGGATACTCAGCAAGGGCATAGTAGTATCCTAACGAAACTTCCGGATGGTACATGTAGTAACGAGACAGATTACTACACTCGCAAACTGAAGTAGGATTACGGTTGTAATACCGCCATTCCAAGCAGGAACGAGTGGAAGAGAAACCCGGGCATAAGGGTCGACGACATCCAAATCAACACGGACGGCTCCAAGATGGAATCGGGAGTGGGGGTCGGAGTCTACTCTAAGTCCCTAGATTTGTCTGCATCATTCAGACTCCCATCGCACTGCAGCGTGTTTCAAGCAGAAATCCTCGCGATTCGGCAAGCCTGCAAATCACTGGAGGGCTTGAACTTAGCTGGTAAAGTTTGCATCCTGTCGGATAGCGAAGCAGCAATAAAAGCGCTTTCCTCGCCACATATTAACTCAAAATTAGTGTGGGCTTGTAAGCGACTCATATGCCAGTTAACCACAAATCTAGAACTATGCATTATCTGGGTCGCTGGTCATAGGGGGATAGAGGGTAACGAGAATGCCGACGAGCTGGCGCGCAGGGGCTCATGGGATATGAGCGAGGAAACAACCAGCGTCGAAGTAGGTATACCCTTAGCAGTAGCCAAGGGGAATATCCAAAGCTTCTACTTAAAGAAAGCACAAACAAAGTGGAATAACATCACCACCTGTGCAATATTAAAATCCATTTGGCCAAACTATGATGGAAAGAGGGCGAGAAGTCTTCTGAACAAATCCAGGGCCAACACACGCAAACTGACAGTAGTCTGCACTGGCCAATGAGCAGTAGGTACGCATGCGGAAAAGATGGGCATTCCGTATAACGACTACTGCAGAAGCTGCAAAGATCCAAATGCCAGGGAGACAGTAGAACACTTTATGTGTAATTTCCCGACTCTAGCTAGAGCCCGACTAAGGTCTTTGGAACCCCGTTTCTAGAAGACCTCAGAGGTTTGTCTGTGATAGCAATCCCGAATATTCTTAATTTTATCAACAATTCTGGCTGTTTGCCGTACATTGACCGTAACATTCCGTAGGTTTTAGACGAGTTACATGGCATCAAAATGACTTTAAATAGCTACTTGGGCGACCATGGTCGCAGCCATTTCACCTACCTACCTACCTACGCTGATCTTAAATTACTGCAGATGGTAATGGTCTCCTCCCCGCCAATTCGAAGGTAAATTTCCTAAATGATAATAACCCTGCAATTTTTCCTCCAAAAATATCATGACTTTCAGGTCTAAGTATAATAAGAATCAGGTAAAATAACAGTTGCAATAAATATTGAAAGTGCTATAACTTCTTTGTTTATTATTTTAGTAATATGGTTTCAAAGCACATTTTCTTGAATTTTTAAGTACTTTCGTTTGGTAAGGAAAACAACATACATTAGGGGGAGGTAAAATTTTGTTAGCTGACCTAATCATGTGAAAACGACCTTATAGCTTAAAAGGACATTAAACGGATGTGAAGCTTCTCAAGGCCAAAATAATGACATATCAATTGTAAAAATCGGACGTCACATAACCAAGTTACAACGAGAAAACATTTTCGCTGTATTTCGAAGGATCAAAAAAAATAAAAAAAAAATTTTCCGAAACCCTCTCAACATAATCTTCAAATTTAGAGGCGGACATTGGTAACTTTTTTTTCGACGCAGTCTAATATGCATGCAACATATATATAATATTAGGAAATGTCAATTGCGCTTATGACTGTTTGAAGTGGTCATAAGGCTATTTGACCTTGAGCCATTTGAAGTTGGTCTGATGTCACCCCACCCCTAAAAGGTTTACCACGCATGAGGTATGGTGGCGTTGCAGTAACTCCACAAGTGATACGGTATAAGCCCTCAATTCCAACTATCAATGAAAATAAATTTATTATGGTCGAATTGCCTTTTCCGAACTTTTTATTCAATACGATAACACAGTGGGAAACGGGCGTTCGGGCTGAGTGGGATTTGTCCCTGTGTGACTCGTAAGCGGTGCTGCTAGGCCAGTGACGTGGACGCGGCGCTATTCATCGAAACGCTATATAGCTTCATTTCTTTTCAATATTTTGCTTTCAATACTTCGCCCCATCCAACAGGTGCGGCCAGTGACAAATTCTCATCCAAGGAAACTTGCAGTTTAATTAGAGTTGGGCCAAACAGGCAAAGGTGTTAGCGGTGTTGGTTCCAGAGTATAATTGAAAAGATGGTAGGTATCAGGTGAGGACTCACTACATACAGGAGACATATTGCGCATGTGGGTTGATTTTGTATATGTAAGGGTTCACCTTATTACAATACCAGATACTGCGAGTTTCGGGTATTGAACTCTGATATCGGGGTTTGACGAGCAATTTTCGGCATCAGACTTGACCGAGTTAATACGGATGAGGCAGATAGCCCCTTCACGCACTTTTAGCTCAACGTCTTAATTGTTGTGTGCTGGATGATGCCCCTTATGTCTCCTTATATATTTGTCTTTGCCCCAAGTACCGCCAGATTTGTTACGTCTCTGTGCCTTGGGTGAAATTTTGGGCTACATGCTCATGTTAATGTAGGTCACTCTCAAACATCACGCCCAGTATTTTTGGGTGTCTGACGTCGGATGCGCAATGCCACCGACGTGGATGCCCGAGGACTTTTTCGGTGATAGTGCGAATTCAGGCGAGGCGACTGGAAAGGCAAGAGACATATTTGTTAATTTTAAAGAATAGATCTAGTTTGGAAGGGTCACCTTTTAAGACTATTTCTTGCAGAAACGTGTCGTGATTGACTGTGTCAAAGTAATATTGTTCTACGGTTAGGTTTTTGAATCAGTCGGTTATTTGTTTGAGTTTTAATGGCATTAACCACGGTAGTGGTGCTATGTAATTTTCGAAAGCTGGTGGTTAGCAAAGCGCAGGTTTGTCCTAAAATAAGGGAGTACGGCGGCTTTAAGTGTATATCAATCTCATTGTGAGTTAGCAATATTGCGCCTCCAAAATTGTTGTTGCACACTGTTATCAACACTGTCCAAATTGGGGAAACGATGTGAGTCTTAAATTTCTCATTTAAATGGTATTGTTTGTTAATTTTATAACGCTCATAACAAAAGTTTCAAACCTCTTAAAATCTTTGCTTACCAGCGCTCTGCTCCAATCAATTTCTAGGCTCGCCTTCTGCGACCATAAATGGAAACATCATCTGGGCTCTTCTGTTGACACTGGGATTGTTTGTATTGTTTAAAGTCATTTAGTCATTACTGAATAGCGAAGTGACTATTTTTAAAAGATTTATATATTTGTTTATGACATTTGCTAATGATTGGCGAAAAAAGTTGAATATGTACATATTTTAACCAAAAACAATGTTAAAGTGAAATCTCAACGGTGGTTGTTATTTAGAATTCAAGAGAAGTAAAGTATGACATTTTCTACAAAAATATAGTTGCGCTTACTTTTGGACCTAATAACATAACATTGTAACGTAACGCAATTTTTCAAATTCAATGTAAATGGATAATTTTAATGCCATTTTTTCGAAAACTTAGAACATTGACGTTTGATCAAAAAAAAAAAAAAAAACAATTATTGGAAATTTCATTTCTTTAATTTGAGCCGCTGTGGCGTGATGGTAGTTTGCTCCGTCTACCACACAGAATATCCTGGCCCGGGCAAAGCAACATAAAAATTTTAGGAGCAAATTTTTCAATAAGAAGCAAATTTTTCTAAGCGAGGTCGCCCCTCGGCAGCACTCCGGGCGTATTTCTGCCATGATATGCTCCCATTAAAAACGCATCTGCCTGCAGATGGCGTTGGGAGTTGGCATAAAACAAGTAGGTCCCGTCCTGCCAATTGACGGAGCTCGAGCAATTCGGAAGAGAAGTTCGGCCTAAAATCTCTTCGGAAGTTATCGCGCCTTACATTTTTTATTTAATTTTCTAAGATAATGCTAATGGTAATACATATGTACATATAAGTTAAGCCTCACAGCAGGCGAGGCGATAAAAAATTGAAGTTGCGGTGAACTGTCCGTTCACCGAATTAAAATAAACACGAGAAACATGTTAACGTTATAAAATTTATTCTGTGCCCTTGCACGATCCAAATTGAACTAACTCGAACAAAGTAATTTACCTAGCAGCTAAGTTCTTGTGTTAAAGTAATTATGCTACGCTAACCATTTATTGTATAAAAAATAGTATACGTAACTAAAACTAGATTATGCTGTTCAGTCACAATTTCTGCAAGTACACCAATCGTTGTCCGAATTAACTTCCGCTTATTCTGCGCGTGTGCTGCGTCAGCGAAACTTCAACACGCAACATAGCGCGGTCACATGCTCAGCAACGTGAGTAAATGGGTCAACCGCTGGATACTGCTGTTATAACTCCTCCCCCTTTAAAGATCTGCGTCCCGCAGATCGAAGCATGAAAAATGTGAAGTGGATATATCTTTTATAGAGACGATCTGGTTACTTGGCGTAATGTTGATTCTGACTGGCTTGACTGGTGCGCTGTCGTCCAGGTTACGGATTTCATGGGCAGATTGGCCCTTGAAGATCTTCGTGTTTGTTTCCCATTGCATCGGAATTTGAACTGGTGGAATATCTAGCTTCCTAGTGTACCATTTCCATAGCATGGTGACGATGAGGGCTATTGCGAATATCGAGGCAGCTTCCGTGACTAACGAGAAGTTAGTTTTCCCGTTTACATACCCTAGATATCTAACGTTTTCCATCGTGATATCATGAACGTACTCCAGATTGATCTTTGTAGTGTGGTTTTTGACGTTTGTTAGTACGGCTGGCAAGGCTTGAGCTGTGATTGCTTCGTTGCTGGAGAACACTTGGTTGCCAATTTTTATCGTTTCGTTACTTAACTGGATAACGTAGGTGCCATTTATGTTACTAGTATCGTTATTACTTTCCACTACACCTTGGTAGTTTGAGATAAAAATTGTGTTATCGTTTATCAATTCGATTATCGTTCCATTGCGCCTGATGAATTGGCAGCTAGCGTCACCTCCTTTCAACAACCGAGGTAGGCAGGTATTCTCTTCCAATTTGCTCAAGGACTCTGATTCACATACCGTAGATGAACTGATTGTCAAGCAATTTTCCTTGAGTCCATACGTTTCTTCTTGGTTGACGAGCATTTTATCGAATGGAAGGTCCAGTTGTTTGCCTTCGTAGATACCGGCGCGAGTAACTAATAGGTTATACTTCTTCTCTGTTACTTTGGGTATTGATAGAACGTACAGGAGCATAGTCCCATTTGTATATATTGATGGTTTTCCGTATTCAATTGCCTCAATTATATTCTGGTAAGGTAGTGTTTCTATTTCTGACAGGATCTGATTAACTTCGTCCATGTCGAGTAGGTTAGTGTTAATAATTCCACGTTTAGCTAGCTGACATGCCCTTACTACTTCATTGACCTCTTCTCGGACGAGCACGATATTATGAAGGGCGCTCTGCTCGAATTGTTCTGCCTCAGCTTCCTTCATTACCGAATTGGTGCGGCTTACAATTTCATTAATTTTTTTGGAAATTTCTAAAGTTGCCGTGAATAGATCTTTGTTTACTTTGTATTGGTGATTATTGTTTTCTATGATTTCACCCTGGCTGTGGAGGATATTGTCCCAATCAGTGGCATCGGGTAATCGATCCTGCTAGCCATTTCCACGCAGAGCCTATCCAGTCAATAGATCGGGAGGGTCTGATTCTTTTCGTGTTCCCCGTCAGCTCTTCGAGGCGCTGCAGAGTTTGATTGATATACACTTGTGCTAGGAGCTGGTCGTCAGTTCGTTTTAGTAGTTGGTAAGCCAGTTTTTCCATCTTCGATATAATAGTAGCGTACTGCCGGAGGTTGATAGCATGTATAAGTTTGAAGGATCCGCTGATGATCCACCCATTTCCGCTCTGGATACTAACGATTGGTGCCTTATAGTGGAAAATGTGGAGGCCGCTGATGGCCACCGCCAACAGTGGGAGTCTGCAATTGAAAGATCATACCTAACATTATTGGTGTTAGTAGGTTAGTGGTTGTTGGAAGTTATTTATGTTATTGTGAGGTTAGGATATTAGTGGGAGTGAAAAAATTGTTAGAAAAGGGACGTTTTTTCATTCTATTTTTTTTTTTTTGTTTTTTTTTTGTACATATCATTTCGGTTCCTTGTATATTTGTTTTTTGTTGGTTTTACGCTACATAGTAGTATCTAATAATTTCAATGTTGTAATAACGGAATTCAGAAATACATTTCTTTGGTTTTTCTTTTCTTTTTTTGTTGTAGCAAGTAATAACGAAATTCACAAATATGTTTTTTTTTGTTTTTTTTTTTTTTTTTTTTTTTTTTGTTTTTTTTTTCTTTCTTTTTTTTGTTTTTTTTTTTTTTTTTTTTTTTAGCGTAGCCATTTGTCAATTTCGATGGCGCCACAATCTACTAAGGCACGATTGGTCCCACTAGTAAGCCCGCTCTTGTAGCTATGATTTCAAATAGTTTCTATTCATTATGCGCATTGCCGCGGTTCTTTAAATTTTTATGTGCAATTTTTGGATTTTTTTACCACTAAGTGTGGTTACTGCGACTTTGTTGTCTTTGGCAACTATTTCTTTTTTGAAAGGTGGTTTCTGTTTTCCCTTAATCTGTCTATCCTTCACGTATATGACATCGTTTTCGTCATAACGCTCCGGTAGCGATCTTTTCCTGTTATGCCATTCGATCTGGGCAATTTGCTTTTGGGTTAGCAGTGTTTTCAGGTATTTATTTATTTTCCTACTTTTGTCTAGGAGTTCCTGGTAGTTAGAGGCTTTTGAACGATTGAAAAATATCTCACTTGGCTTTCGGTTTGTTACCGAGTGAATGGTATTGTTATAGCGATCAACTGCTATATTTACCAGCTCTTTTGTCTTGAAAGTGGGATTGTCTAATTTAAGCACCTAAATATTTCGATAAGGGTGGAATGGAGCCTTTCTACTTGGCCATTCACCTCACTTCTCTGGGATGGCGTACGATAAAGGCTGATTCCTAACGATTCGAGTAAATTTTGTATTATCGGGCTAATCAATCCGCGTTCATTGTCGGTTACCAGAATTGTAGGGGTCGTAAAATAGTGTAGTAGTTTCACCATTTTCTCTTTAAGGTGCAGAGTGGATTTATTTCTAATGTGGAAAAGTTTAGCAAATTTTGAGAATTTGTCTATGCAGCTTAAAAACTTTTCCCCTTGAATTTCGAATATGTCTATGTGAATGATTTCACAAGGACGTGATGGGATTGGTGTCCTTTGTAGTTCTGGCGTATTTGGGTGCCTATCATACTTGCTAAGTTTACATGTTTCGCACGATGAAACACATGTTCTAATCTTATTGCTCATTCCCGGAAAGTAGTATCGCTCTAGGATTTGCTTTCCATTCTCAGTGGGGTTTCGATGCGCTCTTCTATGCTCCTCCCATATGACTTCAAGGACTCTATCTGCGTTTCGTAGGTCTTCTACAAGAATTTGAGCTACCCGTATTTTATAATGTAAAAAGTTTTCTAAATATACCTTCTGGAGCAACCCTAAGTGACTTTCTGGCATTTTGATGCCGTTGATTACATTCGGTCTAAGCTTTTCCTTAAGCACATTAACGAGTTCTTGTTCGCCTATACTCTCTATTCCTACATAGTGTCGCAGGTAACCAGGATGGGGTTCCTCGCATATTTGTAACCTCCCCCCAAACACAATTTGATTCCTGAACACGTTAAGGGGTACCTCGACGAATGGAATTAAATCTGAGTTATCCCGGTCCGCGCTATGAACGGTGTCACAGGTTGAGCTGCCGTCGTTTGCCGAGTACGACGTTGAGCCCATGGTTGCGTTTTCGCTGGCATATTCGGATTCGGACGTCGTTGTTAGTTGATTTACCTGAATTTTTAGCCGAGAGAGAGCGTCAGCTACGACGTTCGATTTTCCTGGCTTATAGATGAGTTCGTAATTATACTCCTCTATCCTAGATTTCCATCGCTTGAGCTTGGCGTTATAATTACGGTTGCTTAAAGAGAAGATTAGCGGTTGATGATCGGTAAAAATTCGAATCTTCCTTGCACCGTACAAATAATTTCGGAGGTTGTCTAAGGCCCAGACAATGGCTAGCATTTCTTTTTCGTTCGTTGCGTACCCCTCCTCTGTGGTGTTCAAGCTTCGTGATATAAAGGCTATAGGCTTGTCTTTGTCATCATGGTCTTGTGAGAGCATCGCGCCGATCGCAAAATCGGACGCATCAGTCGTTAGATTGAAGGCCTTCTCAAAGTTGAGGAATGTCAGGACTTCCGCGGTCGTCAGTATTTCCTTAAGATTACTGAATGCCTTTCGTGCTTCTTCATCCATTATTATTGCTACTTTTCTTGATTGTGTTGCTCTTACTTGTGCGTGTTCGCCACGTGTTAGGTTGGTTAGTGGTTTGGCGATTTTTGCATAATCGCGGATGAATTTCCTGTAGTAGGAAGTTAATCCTAAAAACTTTTGAGTTCTTTTAAATTTGAGGGAGGGAGCATGTTTCTTATTGAGACTACTTTTTTTGGATCTGGTAGTATACCCTCGGATGTCACAATATATCCTAGAAACTCCACGCTTGTTCTTAAGAATTGTGTTTTTTCTAAGTTAACTTTAAGACCAGCTGTTAAGAGTCTAGCAAGAATTGCTTCGATATCCTTTAAATGAGTAGCTTCATCTTTGCTAAAGATGATGATATCATCAATGTATACGAAGCAAATGCGGCCTATAAATTCTTTGAGCACGTCGTCTATCATGCGTTGGAAGATAGAGGGTGCATTTTTGAGGCCGAAAGGGAGCCGCAAAAATTCGTATTTTCCATTCATGGTGGAAAATGCGGTTTTTGGGATGTCGCTTTCCTTCATAGGAATTTGGTGGAACCCGGAGGTTAAGTCTAAGGTAGTAAAGTATTTTGCATTTCCCAGGCTTGCAATGGTGCCATTAATGTCTGGTATAGGGTATGTGTCAGGAATGGTTACGGCATTTAGACGTTTAAAATCTATAACCATTCTGTATTTTTTCTCACCATCAGGCTGCGATTTCTTTGGCACAATCCATATGGGCGAGTTGTAGGGGCTTTTCGAAGGACGAATGATGCCTTCTGATAGTAGATCCTTAATTTGTTTTTATACTTCGCTACGCATGTTGACTGGGTAGGGGGAGCTTTTAGTGTAGATGGTTTCGATCTCCATTCTACGATCAACTGGACCGAACACGTTTTCATATTTGTTGAGTATCTTTCTCAGTCCTTTCCTAATAGGGTCAGAAATACTGGGGTCAAAGGGAATGTCTACGTTGATACTATTGACTTCTTGTACCTTTTGTCGCTTAAGGGGCAGAGAAATATCTGGTTTTAGTATGAGAAGATTTAATTCCCTATCTAGCACTGCTTTAATCTCTGTTAGTGTATCGTCACCTATGATACCATCGAAGGATTTGAGTCCTGGAAGAACAAAGAATGTGGTATGTAGATCTTTACCAACGAATTTAAAAAAATTTCCGCACACTTTTCTGTCTATTCTTATTTCTCCCCCCGCAGAGAATACATGGAAAGGCTTCTCCACCGGTATGGTATTTTGAGCTATGCGCTCGCTAATATAGTTCTTGTTTGCCCCCGTATCCACTAAAAACTTGAGTGTTCCCTGACCTTGCGTGGTGTATTCTAAATACGGTACGCCGGACACGAGGCCCCTACCGTAAAATTTACCTGATCCCCGGTGGGTTGTTCCTTATTGCTTTCTATAGTGCCTTCTACGCCCTCCTCTTCATCTATTGGCACCAAATGGAACAATTTTTGTTGTTTGTTTGCTGAAAACCCTGAAGAACTAGGTCCCCTTTTTAGGTCCTTTCTTCGGAAATTGGAGCTATTGGATTGCCGGCTTTGGGAAGATTGATCAGCATCCATTCTTGTGACGCCTGAGGGGCTGTTATTGTTGCGCCAGCTCTGCGAATATTGACTACTAACGCGAGATTGTCCTGACCCTGGGTGGTATGGGTTTGGTCCTAACTGGCTTGGGACTCTATTTATAAGACTTTTGTTTGTTGGGGCTGTGTACCTATATCTAGATTGGTACTGAGGTGGGTAATCCCTGTTGCCTTGCTGCAAATGGCGCGACTGATATACATCAGTGAACATTCTGTTATTTCTGTTGAATGTTTGTGGGGCTCTATAAATAGTATTTATCATTAGGGATAATTGCTTGTTAATTTGAGCGTAAAATTCGGAGACTTCTTGGCGTCCTTGAGTCATGTGGGTTAGTTGCTGATCGAGCGTTTCAATATCTCTGGCATCGGCATAGTGCAGGGAAAGGATTTCCTTAATGCTTTTCCAATCAGCATCCAGGATATTGTGGGATACTAGTGCGGCGTCTGCTGCCCCCCTAATCTTATACCTAATATGCCTTAATATGGCCCTATAGATCGGCTTGTGCCGAACAACCTGATAATCCCTAACGATTTGTTCTGCGCTGTGGATCCAAGAGGAATAGTGTTCTCGTGATCCGTCAAATATTTGGAGTTCCTTGACAGAATCTGGGAGTTTTGAAATTTCGTTCAGTTCGCCCTCAGTCCGAGGGCTTACGAGTGGCTCTTCTACCGGTTGTGGGTCGGTGTCCGCCGATTGCCTGCGCACATCCTCTAGCTGTTCTTCTAGTCTTGCCAAATTTTGACTGAGTCCCTGTATGGACTCTACATTGCTCTTTGTTTCGACACTTTTTAGGCGTTCCTCGAAGCGGTTTAGTTGCGAGAGAATGGCGTTTACTGCGCCATTCATTTCCAAAAGGGATTTTTTCATTTCCTCAGTGTTCATGTTTCTAGGAATATACAGAAAAGAAAAAAAGGTATTAACAGTTGCGCTATCTACTCACAAATAGCAAAATTTCATTCGGCCGCTGTTGGTGTTTTGGTTCTTGACACTCTGGTACTTGTTTTTTATGATTTCGCTCTCACTCTGTTTTTCCTGCGTGCGCGATTTATTAGTTTATGTTTTCCTTAGTACTTATTACTTTGTTTCACTTTACTTTATTTTTGTGTCTGTTTTAAATACTTCTTTCTTTAGTACATGTTTTTGTTTCACTTCCACTTTACTTTTTTCTGTTCGATTTAAATACTTTTATTAATTGGTCCTTTTTATCAAATTTTATCCACTCTGCACCGATAACTGCTCGGGCGCCAGTTAAGCCTCACAGCAGGCGAGGCGATAAAAAATTAAAGTTGCGGTGAACTGTCCGTTCACCGAATTAAAATAAACACGAGAAATATGTTAACGTTATAAAATTTATTCTGTGCCCTTGCACGATCCAAATTGAACTAACTCGAACAAAGTAATTTACCTAGCAGCTAAGTTCTTGTGTTAAAGTAATTATGCTACGCTAACCAATTATTGTATAAAAAATAGTATACTTAACTAAAACTAGATTATGATGTTCAATCACAATTTCTGCAACTACACCAATCGTTGTCCCAATTAACTTCCGCTTATTCTGCCCGTGTGCTGCGTCAGCGAAACTTCAACACGCAACATAGCGCGGACACATGCTCAGCAACGTGAGTAAATGGGTCAACCGCTGGATACTGCTGTTATAACTTATATAATGCAATAACTTTTTTTATGCAATGAAAACGATTATTTTGGTTAAGTGCTATAAGTAATTGGAAATAACGCAATATGGCTTTATTTACCTTTCCATAAAGAAATAGTTCTAAATGTATATTTATCATTAAATGGCGCTTAACCGCCTAAGCGATCTTGGACGTTTCGTAATAAGTCACGTCTGCTATCCCTGTTTCGCGATAACTTACGTCAATTGGGAACATCATGTCTTCCTCTACCTGCCTCTCCTAACATTATGAAGGTCATGCCCTTCCTCCACTTCCAAACTGCGGTGTCGATTCAAATACCTTCTTGGCTGGAGCGTGTTCGTCGCATAATATGCCATAGTCAGCGAAGCCTTTGGATTTTTATTCGCTGCACTGTCGTCATATCTGCGTAAAGCTCATACAGATCATCATTACATCTCTTTCGATATTCGCCGACGTCATCACGGACATGGGCTCCTTTGTACATATTGTTTAAAGTTTAATTACTCGTTACTTATCAACCAATGCTAAGTAATAATGAAAGTATGAGAAGCGTTCCCAAGTAATTTTGTTAGGACATTTGCATAACACTGCATTGCACTGCATAACAGCATGCAAAACTTTTAATTTTGGCAATTCACAAGGTCTCTTATTGTCTATGGAGTGGAGCAAGTGAAACCAGCTAGCTAAATGAATTCAAATCGTCCGATATCCCTCCCGTAGCCAAAAGCTACAACACTTAAAACCGTCCTGCCCTTTCATCAAAACGCAAATCTGCACTGAACTTAAAACTCTACCACAGAATAATGCTGTCCCTCTCCATCTTTTGCAATCCCGAAGTATGGAAACAGTCGATGATAGTATTATATTGAAACCTTGCAAATAAGATTACCAAGGGTAGTCAAATCAACCGCCTTTCTTTCTAACAAGCCCACTACTTGATTTTTCTCCCTTACCTAACCGCGAAACTGCGACTAGGCAATCAACACCATGGCACCTGCATATTTCATAGCATCGGGCCGAATGCCAAAATTAATGCCTAGAACCCTAAGCACTTTTTCTCGCAATACCAATATTGCCTCTCATTCGATCAGTCACATAAATTTGTCCCATATGATTGCCGACTCAATCAATGAAAACACGATACGGGCCCTGTATTTTTTTACAAGATATTAGAAACAACAACAAAGCACATATGACAAGTTTAAAATCAAAGCACGTACATTGATTACGACAGCTTGTGAATTGCCTAATTATGAAAACTTTATATTGTTGAATTGTGTATTTTTAGTTTTTCTACCTTACTGCATTCTAATCTCAATTTTCCTAGCAAGTGGACTTAGCACGTTTGCTCATGAAGTGTTAAACTTAGCTCTCTCAGTTAGCAGGGCTTATTTTAGAGCGCAGCAAAAACGCTTAGTTTCTACAAATTTTTTAGTTGTTGCTGTTGTTTTTGTACTAACGAGAAAGACACTTCCCTAAGGTTTTGGGGAGTGTTATCGATGTGGATGGTCCTTTGCCAGATATAGATCCGGTACGTTCAAGCAACAAAGCACCATTAAGGTACTAGCCCGATCTTCTCGGGAACGATTTATATGACCACATTCAACCTTTTAGGCCATCCCGCCCCCACCCCCTAGTTCCATGAGGAACTTGGGATCGCCAGAGCCTCGCCTGATAAATATGTTTATGATACATTCATATTTGTAACAGGATTCCCCTCGCTTAGGTGAGGTTGACAATTGTTTTGTGGAAGCTTTGAAGATATAAAGCTTTGTTTTCCGCTCATAAACACCTTGAATCCCAAGTTTTTTTTAATAATGACAACGTACGCTTTGAATAAATTATTTTTGAATTGATGTTTCAATACATTTTTTAAATTATATTAAATTCTGAAGTCAAGTCTCACTGGTGAAGGACAACAATTAATACTAACCAACCGATCCAGGTAAGCAATAATAAATGTTGCTAAAATAGCCAAATGAACGATATTGGGCTCTTATGAAAGCAAAACTTTTCAAAATACGGAAACCAACAAAAACTATTACAGAAGTGAAAAGATAGTAACGAACAGTGTCGCTAAAAGTGGACAAAACCGTTGTACGAAACTTGATGTCGGGCTTTTCCACAAAAGTTCGGTCATACGAACAGCATTGAATAAATTGATACAATTTATTTACTTATCATTGAAATATTTACGTATTTTCATACAAATAAAAATAACTGTTATCACTTTATGGCCATTTTTATACCCAGCTGTATTTGTACACAGGGTATTATAACTTTGATTGGATAACGGTTGGTTGTACAGGTATAAAGGAATCGAGATAGATATAGACTACCATATATCAAAATCATCAGTATCGAAGAAAAAAATGATTTCATTATTCTCAAAATTTGAAAAAAAAAAATTTTTTTATTGAGCCATGTCCGTCCGTCCGTCTGTACGATAACATGATAACTTGAGTAAATTTTAAGGTATCTTGATAAAATTTGGTATGTAGGTTTCTGGGCACCCATCTCAGATCGGTATTTAAAATGAAAGAAATCGGACTACAGCCACGCCCACTTTTTCTATATCGAAAATTTCGAAAAACCGAAAAAGTGCGATAATTCATTACCAAAGACGGCTAAAGTGATGAAACTTGGTAGGTGGGTTGGCCTCATGACACAGAATAGAAAATTAGTAAAATTTTGGACAATAGGCGTGGCACCGTCCACTTTTAAAAGAAGGTAATTTCAAAGGTTTGCAAGCTGTAATTTGGCAGTCGTTGAAGATATCATGATGAAATTTGGCAGAAACGTTACTCCTATACTGTATGTGTGCTAAAGAAAAATTAGCAAAATCGGATTACGAACACGCCCACTTTTAAAAAAATTTTTTTAAAAGTCAAATTTTAACAAAAAATTTAATATTTTTACAGTATATAAGTAAATTATGTCAACATTCAACTCCAGTAATGATATGGTGCAACAAAATACAAAATTAAAAGAAAATTTCAAAATGGGCGTGGCTCCTCCCTTTTTCATTTAATTCGTCTAGAATATTTTTAATGCCATAAATCGAACAAAAGTTTACCAATCCTTTTGAAATTTGGTAGGGGCATAGATGTTATGACGTTAACTGTTTTCTGTGAAAATGGGCGAAATCGGTTGAAGTCACACCCAGTTTTTAGACGCAGACGTCCGTCTGTCCTTCCGCTCGGCCGCTAACACGATAACTTGAGCAAAAATCGACATATCTTTACTAAACTTAGTTCACGTACTTACCTGAACTCACTTTATCTTGGAAATGAAAAAAATGCCATAATTCTATACCAAATATGAAACAAGAGATGAAACATGGTAATTTGATTGGCTTATTGACGCAAAATATAACTTTAGAAAAAACTTTGTAAAATGGGTGTGACACCTACCATATTAAATACAAGAAAACGAAAAAAATTCTCAAGGCGAAATCAAACGCCCTTGGAATCTTGGCAGGTATACTGTCCCTGGTATTACATATATAAATAAATTAGCGGTACCCGACAGATGATGTTCCGTGTCACCCTGGTCCACATTTTGGTCGATATCTCGAAAACGCCTAAGGACCACGCCCACTTTTATATAAAAGATTTTAAAAGGGTCGTGGGAGAATAAAATAAGCTATATCTTTGCAAAAAAGAGCTTTATATCAATGGTATTTCATTTCCCAAGTGCATTTATAACAATAAATAGGAAAAACTTAAAATTTAAAAAAATGGGCGTGGCACCGCCCCTTTTACGACTAAGCAATTTTCTATATTTCGGCAGCCATAACTCGAAGAAAAATTAGTTCAGAATAGAACCATATGTATAATTATTATTGCGCAGCCTTGTAACACTATTAAGCACACAAAACGAACAACATCAGCATTTCAAGTGTACAGCTGGGTATGTGTTCTTCGGTTTCACCCGATCTTAGACTTCCTTACTTGTTTTAATTGCAAAACTCTTTCTACCATATTTTTTCAAGCATTGATAACAGCAACACTGCTCTATACATGACTGTGACGTAAACTTTCTGCGAATCTACTACATGCGTCAAAATATACTTACAAGATAAAATTGCATTTCCTGTTAAATAAAAATCAAGAAAAATAGTAATAATTACTTACTTACTTAATTGGCGCTTAACCGCCATAACCGTTTATTATGGCCGTCCAACAAAGCGCGCCAGTCGCTCCTTAGCTCCGCCAACCGGCGCCAATTGGTCACACCAAGGGAGTGGGGGCCGCCCTCTACCTCTGGTTCCATAGGCGGGTTCCGATAGAAACACTTTCTTGGCCGGAGCATCATCTTTCATTCGCATAACATGGCCTAGCCAGCGCAGCCGCTGCGTTTTAATTCGCTGGACTATGTTGATGTCTGCGTATAGATCGTACAGCTCATCATTAAATCTTCTTCGTCGCCATCGCCAATGCGTAGAGGTCCATAAATCTTTCGAAGAACTTTTCTCTCGAACACTCCCAAAGCCGTAATAATTTCCCTGCAAAAATTGTTGGATTACGTTCATGTTGGAGTACTCTAACAATACTCCTTTGCAATGCGTTTGCGGACCACCATCAGCCGATCATTGCTCGTTTTTTAACGACCGTTATCACGACACGATGACGATCGAACAGAGTTTCCAAAAGAAAAATATTGCATACAAATAATTGATCATAAAATTTTACTATGGCAACTGTGATAAAATGCAACCGCGCACTGGTTTTATATACACATACAATAGTATAGAGAAATATTACTTTCTTTATTCACGCAAATGCTAAATAACATAAGAATATTCGTAGTATAAAATATAAAAGTTGTATTGCCCCTCTTCATTTACTTTCATTTTAAATTAAATTCACTCTGATAATTCTTTCCGACACAATTCCTCTGTAGTACTTTGGCATATGATCCTCTGTGGGTGCTCCATGGAGTACTACAGTGAAAGTACTTTGGAAAGTACTCTCACGTATGTACTCTATGGAATACTCACAAACAAAGCGAGAGTGGGATTACCTACTCCTCTCCTAGGACATCGCAATGTTAATTGGAGCACATTTTTTGTATGAATACAGATTAGTTTTGGAACACTCCTATACCCCAAAGGAGTATTCCTTACATTAGGTGGGTGTTATTAATACCAATACAAATACATGAACATATGCGACACAAAATCATCGAGTTGGAAAATTTATTTGCATTATAAATAAAAAAAATTCAACTCCATTATTAGAACAACCTTTCACTGCTATTAAGGCCCGAATACATGAAAATAACCTGTTTGTCGATCCCCATACAAACACATGCAGTCAACTGCAGCATCGTGCGCCGACAGATGAGTTGACTGCATGTATTTGTATGGGGATCGTCAAATAGGTTATTCTTATGTGTTCGTGCCTTTAGATTGAAAACGTTGCCATTTGAAATGTCTGTAACCGACGGAGCAAAAAATATTGTAGCGAATTCTGTGGATTTCGGATAATTATGCTCCTTCCTATTCGAATCAAATAAATAATCCAATATTCAGATTGCAAAATGGTCTTTATTTAGACTACTTCTGGAGTAGTACAATAATAATTCAATTTCACATACTTCACAAAAGCATGTTTTAATCAAACTAATTCTGATTTTTCAGCTTCCGTTGCTTTTATACTTTCAGTTATCTCGTTCGCCAATTCTTCTGAGGTCTAGTAATTTCCCGATCATGTATTCTAGAACCGCTACACCTCATCCGTGGTTACCCAACTATATACATGTATATTTGTATCTTCTGCTTTTCTTCTAGCCATATACGTGTGTATGTGTGAGTAAAAACTTCGTCTCTTAGCTGATGACCACATATGTGTATGAGGGATAATCGCGTGGCCAAATTTTCGAAAAGTTTATAAATCAGTCACCTCATCTCTCAGAACGGGTAACAAGATCTAACATTTACAACAAAGAGAAAATAAAACTAGCCCATAAACTCACAAACACTTTAAACAAGATATTTAATAAGACAAAGTCCAAAATACCTCCAATGGCAAAAAGCAATTTAATTTACAAAATACCCTGTAATGGAAACAAACACGAAACTTGTAACAACGTCAAAGTCAAAATTAACAAGTAAGGAAAGCTAAGTTCGGGTGTAAACGAATATTACATACTCAGCTGAGAGTTTTGGAGACAAAATAAAGGAAAATCACCATGTAGGAAAATGAACCTAGGGTAACCCTGGAATGTGTTTGTATGACATGGGTATCAAATGGAAGGTATTAAAGAGTATTTTAAAAGGGAGTAGGCCATAGTTCTATAGGTGGACGGCTTTTCGGGATATCGCATAAAGGTGGACCAGGGGTGACTCTAGAATGTGTTTGTACGAAATGGGCATCAAATGAAAGGCGCTAATGAGTATTTTAAAAGGGAGTGGGCCTTAGTTCTATAGGTGGACGCCTTTTCGAAATATCGCCATAAAGGTGGACCAGGGGTGACTCTAGAATGTGTTTGTACGATATGGGTATCAAATGAAAGGTGTTAATGAGTATTTTAAAAGGGATGGGCCTTAGTTCTATAGGTGGACCCTTTTCGAGATATCGCCATAAATGTGGACCAGGGGTGACTCTAGAATGTCTTTGTACGATATGGGTATCAAATGAAAGGTGTTAATGAGTATTTTAAAAGGGATGGGCCTTAGTTCTATAGGTGGACCCTTTTCGAGATATCGCCATAAATGTGGACCAGGGGTGACTCTAGAATGTCTTTGTACGATATGGGTTTCAAATGAAAGGTTTTAATGAGTATTTTAAAAGGGAGTGATCCTCAGTTCCATAGGTGGACGCCGTTTCGAGACATCGCCATAAAGGTGGACCAGGGGTGACTCTAGAAAATGTTTGTACGATATGGGTATGAAATGAATGGTGTTAATGAGTATTTTAAAAGGAATTGGGCCTTAGTTCTATATGTTGACGCTTTTACAGATATCGCCATAAAGGTGGGCAAGGGGTGACTCTAGAATGTGTTTGTACGATATAGGTATCAAATGAAAGGTGTTAAATGGGAGAAGGCCCTAGTTTTATAGGTGGGCGCCTTTTCGAGGTAACGCCATAAAGGTGGACCAGGGGTGAATCTATAATGTATTTGTACGATATGGGTATCCAATGAAAGGTTTTAATGAGTATTTTAAAAGGGAGTGATCCTTAGTTCCATAGGTGGACGCCGTTTCGAGACAACGCCATATAGGTGCACCAGGGGTGACTCTAGAATGCGTTTGTGCGATATAGGTATCAAATGAAAGGTGTTAAATGGGGAAGGCCTTAGTTTTATAGGTGGGCGCCTTTTCGAGGTAACGCCATAAAGGTCGCTCAGGGGTGACTCTAAATGTTTTTGTACGATATGGGTATCAAATTAAAGGTATTAATGAGGGTTTTAAAAGGGAGTGTCCCTGAGTTGTATATGTGAAGGCGTTTTCGAGATATCGGCCAAAATGTGGACCAGGGTGACCCAGAACATCATCTGTCGGGTACCGCTAATTTATTTATATATTTTATACCACGAACAGTTTCCTGCCAAGATTCCAAGGGCTTTTGATTTCGCCCTGCAGAACTTTTTCATTTTCATCTACTTCATATACCTACCACACCTATCACACCCATTTTGCAAAGTTTTTTCTAAAGTTATATTTTGCGTCAATAAACCAACCCAATTACCATGTTTCATCTCTTTTTTCATATTTGGTACAGAATTATGGCAGTTTTTTCATTTTTCGTAATTTTCGATATCGGAAAAGTGGGCGTGTTCATAGTCGGATTTCGGCCATATTTTATACCAAGATAAAGTGACTTCAGATAAGTACGTGAACTAAGTTTAGTTAAGATATATCGTTTTTGCTGAAGTTATCGTGTTAAGGGCCGAGCGGAAGGACAGACGCTCGTCTGTGTATAAAAACTGGGCCTGGCTTCAACCGATATCGCCCATTTTCACAGAAAATAGTTACCGTCATAGAGTCTATGCCCCTACCAAATTTCAGAAGGATTGGTAAATTTTTGTTCGACTCATGGCATTAAAAGTATTATAAACAAACTAAATGAAAAAGAGCGGAGCCACGCCCATTTTGATATTTTCTTTTATTTTTGTATTTTGTTGCACAATATCATTACTGGAGTTTTTTTTAAAAGTGGGCGTGTTCTTCATCCGATTTTTCTAATTTTTATTTAGCACATATATAGTAATAGTAGTAACGTTCCTGCCCAATTTCATCACCTTCTTTTAAAAGTGGGCGGTGCCACACCTATTGTCCAAACTTTTACTAATTTTCTATTCTGCGTCATAAGGTCAACCCACCTACCAAGTTTCATCGCTTTATCCGTCTTTGGCAATGAATTATCGTATTTTTTCTGTTTTTCGAAATTTTCGATATCGAAAAAGTGGGCGTGGTTATAGTCCGATATCGTTCATTTTAAATAGCGATCTGAGATGATTACCCAGGAACCTACATACCAAATTTCATCAAACTACCTCAAAATATACCCAAGTTATCGTGTTAACGGGGAGACGGACGGACGGAGAAATTGTCGTCGTCGTCTCAACAAGCTTAGCCAATACCGATTTGGTGTCGACGTTGTCGACGACGGCAATGACAATAAGGGTGAATATAATTGCAGTTGCCCTTGACAACGGTTACCGATGCGCAACCGAAATATATTGGGAAGAACATAAAAAACTTGTGTTTTTACGCCTTATGACTAGAGGTTTACGCCGATCACTTCATCGGCGGCGGCAGTGTATGCTCTATTATATATTCCTACTTTAAAAAGCTTGATTTTTCTATTAAAAAAAATAATATTTAGGAAAGGTTTTGTTTGTTTGTATTTAAGGAAATCAACGTTTTGGCCATTTCGGAAAGATCCGTGGCTTTTGCCTCAAAATCTTGTAGATCGTTCAAACATTTTCAGGAGTATCTCCTTGCGGAGGGATTGTCCCTCCCTCTTGGAACCCAACCCCGGTTTTTGGAATTGGTACTGCTGCGTCTGCTGAAAAGAATTAGAGATACATAAAATGGTCACACTTTTGTCTGTATATCTCGTGCAAAGCGTAGTTTCACCTGGGGTTAACTCTTAATAATCGTCGCAAACACAATTTCTTTAAATCATTTGTAGCTCATTGATGGTCACGCAAAAAAGCGACTTACGGTTGCTATTAATGGTCTATTAATACTCATGACTCTCGTGGCACAATTTTCCTCCAGTTTTTTCGGCTACTACGCTACTACGTCTCCTGTCTCCTGACCCTCACAACATATGCCAGCACAGAAGCTATAGGACTGCGATTTCGAAGTCATACCTTCGTTGACTTCACTTTCCTAGAAGCTCTAGGTGTAGCTCCGAAGGCTTTCTAACGGATGTTTTTAGGCACTATGCTACCGAGCTACACCAGAGAAACACCATGAAACGTTATGGAGCGACTACTCGCCCAAGGATGCCGCCCTCGAAATCATAAGCAGTCTAAGTGGATGTCATTGCGTAACTCATGGGTGAAAATCGTATAATCCACGACGCATCTACATAATTAAAATTTTACAAGGACCCTGGATAAAATTTTTAAAATGTAGACCAAAGATTGCAGACGTTTGTGTTCACAACATTGATTTCAATAGTCTTCGTTAAATCAAAACCATATTTTGGAATGAAAGTCGGCCGATTTTAAGTTGAAAGATGTTAACTGCTGTTTTCCGGCCCTATGATATAAGAGCTCATTATGGATGGCCGCGTAGCTTCAGTTTTCAGACTAGTATGACTGTCCACTACGTTGGGCTAGTCGACTGGCTTGGGAAAGCTTTTGCTTCACCACTATGAGTGTTCTTGCGAAGGACAAAGCCTCACCTGCTAAATATATGTACCTACGTATTCACATTTGTAAAAGGAGCCGTAACGTGTAGGTGATATTTAAACTTGGTTGTTAGGCTATAATCAATATGATTCAATCCAAGGGACTAGTTTTGCATAGGACTTTAGGAAATGTCAAACCGGGAGACTTGGGTGTTGAAGGATGAAGTGTGAAAATCAAAATTTACATTTCAGACGCTATTGTATAATTTCGCAAATAAACAACAGATGTTTGAATGTAAGCCCAAATGATTTTTCAAACCCTTCCCAAACGTACATACATATGTCCTCAACTTAAGTATGGGTTAAGGATCATTTCAAAGGAGTGTGCCCCTAGAACCAACTAAAAGATTTTGCATCACCACTGATTTCGCTTATTCTTTCAGCCAATCGCAATATAATTTTTTTAAATCGGCACATTTTTTGGGTAATTTGCTTTTTTTTAGTAACTTAAGGACAATTTGAAAACATTTCGCCTTGGTTAGTATACCTTTCATGAACATGAAATAGTATATTAACTTTGGTCCGATGTTTGTAACGTTGAGAAATATAGAAGATAGACTCACCATTAAGTATACCGAATTGATCAGGGCGACGAACTGGGTTGATATAGCCATGTCCGTCTGTCCGTCCGTCTGTCTGTTTGAACGCAAACTAGTCCCTCAAATTTTGAGGTATCTCAATGAAATTTGGCACAAGAATGTATTTTTGTATTATATTAGACACTAAAACATATATCTCCCATACAACCGATCGTTCAGATAATACGATTTTGGTCATTCCTGCCGCAATTTGGAAAGTATAAACGTGAAACTCGGTGATATATATTTTAATATATCGAGCCCTTCCCGCAATTTAAGTGTAACCAACAAAAAGTAAATTTTACAGTAGAAGGTTTTTAATTATCTTCTAACAAAAAATAGCTACTATCATGAAATTTGGTATGTATATAAAATATTTCTTGAGCCTATAATTACGACTTCGGTTTTTGACCACACTGTACCGAAAGTCCTGTTATTTGTATTTACGTTTTTTTTGCTGTCATGTTGGCTCACTTTCCAAACACTATTTTGTTGGTTACCTTAAATTTTAAGTTATTCAATTATATTTTTCAAATTACATGGGGGAACATTAAAGGCATATTTATTGTAACTTTTTAGTATATACATACATTTGAAATTAAAGGAAACTTATACAATTCCAAATTTGAACACAATATATTAAACAGTATTGTTGTAAACAAAATAATTCAGTCGTATCTATTATCTTTCCAGTATGGGATAAGCTAATATATTCATAGTGAAATTGTTTTGGTATGATATTCTTTTCGCAAAGAGCTTTTAGGTTGTTATATTTTGAAGATGAAATTTGTAAGAAATGATCATACAAGGTAACAGGACCCTTACTAAATATGGGAGAATTTCGTCTTTACCGAACAATTGTACTGAGATCGTATACCTTTTTTTCGCTATCGTCAAAATAACCATAGTGTAGTTTAACCAATGGAAAATTTTTTTCGAAAATAGCGCAACGCAAAGACGTAAATGATATTTTAACTGAAGCTGGAAGCAAAGCTTGAGAAAAGGTTTTCCAATTTTTAAAATCCGAATTATGAATTGAAATGCATGTATAATTTTCTGGTATAGTTCTTGCGTTAGAAATAATTGTAAACCATTCACTTGGAGCCCAAATATTTCTATCGCGAATAAAAGACTCAATAGTGCTATGTATGGAGTCCACGGGCATCATGGTATTCCCAGGGAACAGGTAAGTTAATTTAATGTGTTTTATGTTAGCAGCATTCTCTAATAAATATATTATCATTGCTTGCATAGCTCTGTTCCTGTTTTGCCCAAAACAACTATCACAATTGTAAACCACAATATACACTTGAGCATTATCAACATTTAAATAACTATGTTTATAATTTATGTGAAATATGTTTTTATACTTTTCTCTAATATTAATTTTTTGAAGTATAAAAAATATTCATTGAAAATATTTGATAATTGGAAAAACAACTTTTAAATATTAAAATAAAACATTAAATAAGCAAAGAAGAAAGCTTTTTACAATATAGACTTATATCAGAATGAGTCTCCCTTTCATCCACGATATTTAAGTATTGGAAAATTTCACTGGAAATTTGTTACATCCACGTTTTCCATCCGATTCACCCCATAAAAGGCAATAACTTTTCTTGTGCCGTTCTCGGAAACGCTTTCATTATAAAAAGCATATTTTCCTGAATAGAAAAGGTTTACGATTTTTCATACTTTCTAAAGATAGAAGCTGGCGCAGATATATTCTCTTTGCTTTTTCTTTGGTCCTCTAAGAAATTTTCTTTTGATTTATCTCTGTCCCGTATGTGCATTTTATGTACTTCTCTGTCCGAATTCTTATACTTTTCACAAATAATGCATTTGTCCTTTTTTGGCAAATGGAAGCCTATATAGTATTCACTTTTGAAAATGGTACGAAAAACTCTTAGGGATAACTGCTTGCTCCTGATTTGTATTTATCAAGTGCTGCGTGTAACACCTATACAAAGTTGGCACGTTTCGAAAGTACTGTGGAAGATATAACTTAGTACTTTTGTTCCTACAATAGTGGGAATGAACTGCTGGTAGGTGTTCAATAAATGATTTAAAGAGTTATGTTTTTTTCTAACACATATTAACGTGTTTTGGGAAATATTAAGTGTTTTCAGTAAAAACTGCTGACAAACTTTAAAACGCTGTTTTTTAAGGCTATCTTATGTTCTGCTTTGAACGCATTTCCGGGTCATGCACGATAGAAGCCAATCTCTTTGTCGAATCTTGTTGCCTAAACCCCAAAAGTGTTCATTTAGCACCAACCGATCTTGCTCACTAAGCTTTTCACAATACTTGTTTCCACACTTTTTACCTACGCAGGGATTTGGGTTAACCACATACAGCTTTCGCTTTTTACCCCGAAGTCTTTTAGGAAGTTTTCGTTTCTTCTTGTACCCTCTTGTTCCAATGCATATCTCGTTTTCTAATTCCCCAGAATATGTCTTTTCAGACTCAGTATCGCTATATGGCACCAGTGAGTTATTCTTTATCGTTCATTGGTATAAAAACACAGGTTTGTTATTTTATTTTAAAGATAATATAAAATAATTAATCACCTTATTTTGTAAAAGCTCCATATTAAAATAATAAAACAATTTTATTGGATTTCACGAACTTAAGCAGAGATGATTTGTATCAAACTAAAATATACATTTTCGTTTTCAGCCATATTTTTTTTCTTTTTGCAAAATGGTTGCTTAAATCATGCATATACAGTATAATCGCAACAAATGCTTTTGCGAACAATATAAATATACACGATAAAAATGAAAATAAACATTACTCGTAAGATATCACAGAGAAGCACTTTTGAGGTAAGTAGCAATTTGCGGTCACAAAAAAAGTAAACAAACCTCAAAATTCACTTACACTAAAACTTCTTTTTCATTTAGCTTGATAACGGTACTATTCTCTATTATAAAAATTTGTGAGATGATTCAAATCATGCAAAACTATAGGGTTTCAGCAAAAAACTAGTATCTGTATTTTTGTTGGTTACATAGAAGATATCCTGAAAAAATCACTTTGATAGGAGCTATGTATATATAGTTATTTCCCATGCAACCGATCGTTCAGATAGAAAGATTTTTGGCCATTTCTCCCTTAATCTAGAATGTATAAACGTGAAACTCTGTGATATATATTTTAATATATCATAGAAGATTTTCTGAAAAAATCACTTTGATCGGAGCAATATATAGTATATATCCCATACAACCGATCGTTCAGATAGAAAGATTTTTGGCAATTTCTCCCTTAATTTCCAATATAAAAATGTTAAACTTGGTGATATTTATTCTAATATATCATAGAATATTTCATGAAAAAATCATTTCGATCGAAGATATATATAATATATGTGCCATACAACCGATCGTTCAGATAGAGAGATTTTTGGCCATTTCTCCCTTAGTTTCCAATATAAAAACATGAAATTTGGTGATATATATTCTTCTAATAGAAGATTTCCTGTAAAAATCATTTCGATCGGAGCTATATATAATATATGTCCCATACAACAGATCGTTCAGATAAGGGGGTTTTTTGCCATTTTTATACTCAGTTGAGCAGAGCTCACAGAGTATATTAACTTTGATTGCATAACAGTTGGTTGTACAGGTATAAAGGAATCGAGATAGATGTAGACTTCCATATATCAAAATCATCAGTATCGAAAAAAAATTCGATTGAGCCATGTCCGTCCGTCTGTCCGTTAACACGATAACTTGAGTAAATTTTGAGGTATCTTGATGAAATTTGGTATGTAGGTTCCTGGGCACTCATCACAGATCGCTATTTAAAATAAACAATACGGACAATAACCACGCCCACTTTTTCGATATCGAAAATTTCGAAAAATCGAAAAAGTGCGATAATTCATTACCAAACACGCATTAAGCGATGAAACTTGGTAGGTGAGTTGAGCTTATGACGCAGAATAGAAAACTTGTAAAATTTTGGACAATGGGCATGGCACCGCCCACTTTTAAATGAAGGTAGTTTTGCAAGCTGTAATTTGGCAGTCGTTGAAGATATCATGATGACATTTGGCAGGAACGTTACTCTTATTACATTATGTCTGCTTAATAAAAATTAGCAAAATTGGAGAACGACCACGCCCACTTTTTAAATTTTTTTTTTTAAATTCAAATTTTAAAAGAAAAGTTAATATCTTTAAAGCATATAAGTAAATTATGCCAACATTCAACTCCAGTAATGATATGGTGCAACAAAACACAAAAATAAAAGAAAATTTCAAAATGGGCGTGGCTCCGCCCTTTTTCATTTAATTTGTATAGGATGATTTTAATGCCATAAGTCGAACAAAAATTAACCAATCCTTGTGAAATTTGGTAGAAGCTTAGCTCCTAGGACGATAACTGTTTTCTGTGAAAAAGGGCGAAATCGGTTAAAGCCACGCCCAGTTTTTATACACAGTCGACCGTCTGTCCCTCCGCTCGGCCGTTGACACGATAACTTGAGCAAAAATCGATATATCTTTACTAAACTCAGTTCACGTACTTATCTGAACTCACTTTATATTGGTGTAAAAAATGGCCGAAATCCGACTATGACCACGCCCACTTTTTCGATATCGAAAATTACGAAAAATTTAAAAAATGCCATAATTATATACTAAATACGAAAAAAAGAATGAAACATGGTAATTGTATTGGTCTATTGACGCAAAATATAACTTTAGAAAAAAACTTCGTAAAATGGGTGTCACACCTACCATATTAAGTAGAAGAAAATGAAAAAGTTTTGCAGGGCGAAATCAAAAGCCCTTAGAATCTTGGAAGGAATACTGTACGTGGTATTACATATATAAATAAATTAGCGGTACCCGACAGATGATGTTCTGGATCACCCTGGTCCACATTTTGGTAGATATCTCGAAAACGCCTTCACATATACAACTAAGGGCCACTCCCTTTTAAATCCCTCATTAATACCTTTAATTTGATACCCATATCGTACAAACACATTCTAGAGTCACCCCTGGTCCACGTTTATGGCGATATCTCGAAAAGGCGTCCACATGTAGAACTCAGGCCCACTCCTTTTTAAAATACTCATTAACACCTTTCATTTGATACCCATATCGTACAAACAAATTCTAGAGTCACCCTTGGTCCACCTTCATGTCGATATCTCGAAAAGGCGTCCACCTATAGAACTAAGGCCCACGCCCTTTTAAAATACTCATTAAACCTTTCATTTGATACCCATATCGTACAAACAAATTCTAGAGTCACCCCTGGCCCACCTTTATGGCGATATCTCGAAAGGGCATCCACCTATTGAACTAAGGCCCACTCCCTTTTAAAATACTCATTAACACCTTTCATTTGATACCCATATCGTACACAAAAATTCTAGAGTCACACCTGGCCCACCTTTATGGCGATATCTCGAAAGGGCATCCACCTATAGAATTAAGGCCCACTCCCTTTTAAAATACTCATTAACACCTTTCATTTGATACCCATATCGTACAAACAAATTCTAGAGTCACCCCTGGCCCACCTTTATGGCGATATCTCGAAAGGGCATCCACCTATAGAACTAAGGCCCACGCGCTTTTAAAATACTCATTAACACCTTTCATTTGATACCCATATCGTCACCCCTGGCCCACCTTTATGGAGATATCTCGAAAGGGCATCCACCTATAGAACTAAGGCCCACTCCCTTTTAAAATACTCATTAACACCTTTCATTTGATACCCATATTGTACAAACGCATTCTAGAGTCACCCCTGGCCTACCTTTATGGCGATATCTCGAAAGGGCATCCACCTATAGAACTAAGGCCCACTCCCTTTTAAAATACTCAATAACACCTTTCATTTGATACCCATATCGTACAAACAAATTCTAGAGTCACCTCTGGCCCACCTTTATGGCGATATCTCGAAAGGGCATCCACCTATAGAACTAAGGCCCACTCCCTTTTAAAATACTCATTAACACCTTTCATTTGATACCCGTATCGTACAAACAAATTCTAGAGTCACCTCTGGCCCACCTTTATGGAGATATCTCGAAAAGGCGTCCACCTATAGAACTAAGACCCACGCCCTTTTAAAATACTCATTAACACCTTTCATTTGATACCCATATCGTACAAACAAATTCTAGTGTCACCCCTGGTCCACCTTTATGGCGATATCTCGAAAAGGCGTCCACCTATAGAACTAAGGCCCACACCCTTTTAAAATACTCATTAGCACCTTTAATTTGATACCCATATCGTCACCCCTGGTCCACCTTTATGGCGATATCTCGAAAAGACTTCCACCTATAGAACTTAGGCCCACTCCCTTTTAAAATTATCATTAACACATTTCATTTGATACCCATATCGTACAAACAAATTCTCGAGTCAGGCCTGGTCCACCTTTATGGCGATATCCCTAAATGGCGTCCATCTATAGATCTATGGCCCACTTCCTCTTAAAATACTCTTTAATACCTTCCATTTGATACACATGTCATACAAACACATTCCAGGGTTACCCTAGGTTCCTTTTACAACATGGTGATTTCCCTTACTTTGTCTCCACAGCTCTCAACTAAGTATGTAATGTTCGGTTACACCCGAACTTAGCCTTCCTTACTTGTTTATTTTATACTTATCTTAAAAATCGTTTAGGTATGTACATCTGTTCACTATATATTTCTTATCTTATATATCGGATTATTTGGAGATTACGAACGGGATAAGATTATTGTTCAGCCCCATTCATGAAAGGTATGAAGTCCTTACTTGTTTTATTTGAATTCGTTGTTAATTTTTAATTTTTTGAAAAAAAATATGCAAAGTGAGCATAAAATTTATTCTATAACCTTTCTTTTAGTCTTTTGTTTTAATAACTTGGTGAATTGGGTGATGCAAAGTCCGTGTTAAGCTGACATCGGAAGCGCCAGTTTTGTAAATAACTTTTAAACAGTTAGAAAGAACTAAATTTCGCAATTAGTTTCTTATAACTCGCAGTGATGCGTGTCCGTTGATACCACTTTCGACTATATCCGACAAATTTTCGAAATGAACAATAAATGGCATAAACAGTCTAAAACGAGTAGAAAATATATTAACACGCCGGACGCCGCCGCCGCCGCGCCGATATTTTTGACATTCGGCGGCGGCGTGCGAAAAACGACGAAAATCGGTGGTGGCGGCGGCGTTTATCGGCGGCGTATATCTCTACTTATGACCTAGAGCCAGCTAATAGTTAATGAATATAATTAAAGTTCGCAAAAACGATAATATTGTAAATCATTCAATTTAAGTCAATTTAGTATAGATTAGACTTAAAAAAAAAAATAAACATGCTAATTATAATTATTTTGTAATCCTTTAACCTTTTGCCATCAGCAAATATTCGTGTAAATAAGAACAAAAGTTGCTGAAATGCCTTAACCGTCGTTTTATGAAGCTCGTCAATTCGGGAAAGTACCCGAATCGACGATTATTTCATCTTTATGGAAAATTTCGTTCTCGGTATGATATAAAACCATTTTTTTCCTGTCATGACCACCTTTCTTTTATACTAAGAATAACTTATAATTTCAATCTCGATGTCGTCTAAAACATAGTTCCCGATATGATGCACTAATTTTATACGGCATCCAGTTATAGCCCTTTAGCTGATTTTCCCTTACTATATTTATCGGTTAAATTTCAATATGACAACTGATTCATCTGTCAAAATGCTTTCCAAGAAGGCTTCTTACATTATGGATAAAACAAGTGTGATATCTTATCCGTCAACTGCCTCACAGGGTGTTCAATATTGCGGCGCAAACAGTGGCGGATCCAGACTGCTTTTTGAGGGGGGCAATTTCAGTCAGTAATTGTTTCTCCCAATAGTTGATGTGTTCTGAACAAATTCACATCAAGATACTTTATACGTGAAAATGTCAGACAAAACAACAAGGGAAACGTATAGCAGACCGTTATTTTTTAGGGGTAAATTTATTACTATTTTTTTACATCGTTTAATAATTTCATACTCATATTTGGTTTCATTTAGGTTTTAAAATTAATAATAGTACACTGAAAGAAATGGTGCTAGTAAAATCAAAAAATTGGTTCTGTTGTTCTTGACTTAACGGAGATTTGGTGAAATTGATCGAATTACGGTTAATTCGACCGAGTTCTTTGTCAAACGAACAAATTAGTTTAGTCATTTCAAAAGAATAGAAATTCTCGCTCTTAAGTGAACAAAATTCTGTAAAATAGACAGATTCCTGGTCAATCTAACTGATTTTTCTGTTAACACAACTGATTTCACTGGTCATTTCAACAGCGATCAACAGTCAATACATGAGCAAATTTCAAAGAGAATTTTGCGCTCACTGCGCTCTCTACTTTGTACTTATGACGATGGTGCCACTTGTTTAAAAAAAAATACCAAAATAAGAAAACCACCAAATCGAAAAAACACACAAAATGGGAAAACAACAAAAACTATTTTTTCAGTTATCAATACAAAACGAAACACCCTTTTTTCAATTTACTGTGCAAAAAATTATGAGATACCGGGACACCTATTTATCGGGTACAATTTTGCAATTTCAGCTCCAAGCGAAATGCAAAATTGCGCCCTCTTGTTGCAAAAGTTTTGTTTGAACGAACAGGATTTTTCCAAAGTAAAAAAAAGTTTGAGTTGTTTTGGAATCGTTTCAACTTAAAGTGTTACGAAAATTAAACTTGCCGAATTACATGTAAAGTTACTCCAGTGGTGAATTACCTTCTAGCGATTTGATTCTTTACTTTTCTATCTTACAAGTTCTCTATTTAAAATGTGGTTTGACATCACAAGTTTTGTTCGAAACAATCAAGTGTGGCAGCTACATGCGAGAGAGGAAATTGAGAATGAGCTGAGCTGCAACTGAAAGATTTGAGAATCAGTTTTGTGACTACTATTTCATTTCTGTTTGCAAAGCGAAGCTCAAAACTATAAATTAAATAAATTATAAAATATAAAATTTGGTGAAAGTGCGTTTAATAAAACAAAATGATAAAGTGTATAATGTTTAATGTGTGCCAGCATATTTGATGTAAGCTCAATTGACTTTCGGCTTTCGGTTAGTAAGTGTCACCGTGGTGTGATGGTAGCGTACTCCGCCTGCCACACCGTGCACCCAGGGCAAAGCAACATAAAAATTTTAGAATAAGCTTTTTCAATTAGAGGAAAATTTTTCTTAGCGGGGTCGCCCCTCGGCAGTGCTTGGCAAGCGCTCCGAGTATACTTCTGCCATGAAAAGCTTTCAGTGAAAACTCATCTGCCTTGCAGATACCGTTCGGAGTCGGCATAAAACATGTAGGTCCCGTTCGGCCAATTTGTAGGGAAAATCAAGAGGAGCACGATGCAAATTGGAAGAGACGCTCGGTCTTAGATATCTTCGGAGGTTATCGCGCCTTACATTTATTTATTTATATGACAACATAGGTACTTTCGTACAAAGCTGTCGCAACAACAATTTTTTTTTTTTGTTCATTTGACTACTAAAACGGTCAATTACGAATCAAAGATTTGTGAGCAGTTGATTCAACATCTTGTTGCGATGGATAAAATTAACAGAAATTTCGGTTGAATTGACCCGTATTTCTGTTGATTTTACCAGTTTTTTTCTTTCAGTGTACATCCAATTTTTTGACATCATTTTTATCTTCTGCATAGCTCATATTCACATAGTAAATTTAATTCTAAGCTTCCCTTTTTTACATATTATTATATGATCAATATCAATCTCAATATCGAAATGGGTATTTAAAAGTGCAAGACCAGTGAGTCTGTTCTCGGACATTGTGGACCGTAACCACGTTTTCAACCGGCGAAGTGCCGAAAAGCTCCTTTCAGCACAAGCATTGCTAGCTGGAAGCGTGGCCAGAATTTTGATAAGAGAATTTATTGCAATCATTTACAACTTTTTCAGCTGATAGTGGAATTGTTTTTCTGTGTTGCTTATCAAACCAGCGTTCTGACCACACTTCGTACTCTCCTTCTAGATTAATTTTATTTCCTCCAATAAGAGTTGTGTATCCTTTACCAAGATCTTGGACAAGCTCTTTAAACAAATTCTTTTTTTGCAGTGTATTATCTTTGATGATTCGCGATGGGAGTAGCAAATTAAGATTAAAAACTTGCAATGTATCTTCAGGTAATCTACCTTGTAAATCAAGAATGACATTGTGACGAATATTAGCAACACTAAGGGATGCTAGCATCTCTAAGCCGATACTAGGCAGTGACTTGTATGCACATAAACAAATCAATCATTATGTCTACATATATTATATGTCCATACATGCAGCGGAGAGAAATGCACAATAACATGCATATATCTGAGATACTCCCAAAAGTAGGCAATCGTCGGTGGAAGTATCACACACATATACACGCGCATATCGCTATGCGAGAAGCTATAATCGTGCATCTGTAGTTATAGCTGAGAAATTTATAGCTGGTAAACAAGTAGTAAATTCCAGAAATAGAAACGCCTTGAAATATGCCAACGAGGAAACCTAAGAGTATAAAAGCAGAACCAGCTGAGGCACGACCAATCAGTTTGATTTAAGCACGCTATTGGTTGCGAAGTATAAAAGTGCGTCCACACTATGCGACGCGACACGTAGCGACAAAATATTCTTTGTATGTATTCTTATGGAACCATGCACACATAGCGACAGTCGGACGACACGACACGACCAAGTTGACCAATTAGGCAAAAGTTCCGCGAATATTCTATGGAACGTGTCGCTACGTGTCGCGTCGCTTAGTGTGCATGCACTTTAAGTGTTATTGTGAAAGTAGTCTAATAAAGACCATTTTGCATTATTGAATATTGGAGTTATTATATTCAACAGTTTAGCGATACGAGCGTTAGAAAGAGGTTGCAAATAAGAGGAATTTTAGTAAATTCGTTAGAATATGATCAAGGAGAGGTATATAAAATGCTTTTCGATAATATTCTTCAGCGTCTGATGAAGTGTAATTCGCTAGATGTATTTGCTTTTTAGCAATTCGTGGGAGGACAATATCAAACTTCAACTCATCTGCTAAAGCGACTATTTTTTTGTGAAGTCCCCAAAAACGACAAGTCTATGGTTTTTTAATGTTCGCAAAGTGTCACCCAATGCTTCAGAAGCTTGATTCAAATATATTGACGGTATTTGCAGAAGTAAGCTTAGTGGTCTTGTAACAGAAAGTACATTGCTCAAAAAAAATCATTGAAATCACGAACTCTGCCTCGCAAATAGATTTCAACATAGAACGGACCTCAGACCTTGTTGTTGAATCTTGCCAAGTAGAAATTTCTTGAAACGAAGCAACAATTTTTGTGATGTTTTCTTCAAACTGCATTATACCATCATGTTTTTCAGACCGCTATGTTTCACATAGTCCACTTAATGATTCCTGCAGATTTTTTTTGAAAACTATGGTACGTTTTGGAGACTGATTTGGAAAACTGATCATTTTTTTCATCAACTCAATACAATCCTTTGTTTGAAGAACTTTTGACGTTTTCGCAAGCGAGTTATTAAGACAATGGTTGAAACACGGACAATGATTAGCATTGGTACACATTTTAATAAGTTCCTGCACAGCTCCCTTAACTTCTGATGTCATTACAGAACATCCATCCGTTCCAATTCCAACGCAATCTTCAAAGGGTAGTCCTAAAGTATTAAATCACTATGTGTGCCAAGGCTACACCTGTCAATTTTTTTTCTCCATTTATAACATCTTCTTCTCGGATCGAATCGTACGCATCAAGGAAAGTTACAAAATCGTCTCTTATATTGCCATAATATAAGATTCTGAATAAACTTTATTCAATAAAGTAAGATTTGATTCATTATGTTATCAACAGCGCAAATATTTCTGAGCATTGGACTGATTTGCATGAGCATTCTTACTGTTGAGCGCTAATATTATTTGAAAATTGATACTCAATTAAAGCATGCTACAAAAACTGCATTATCAAAAGTAACGATCAAATATCCGTCAATATATTTATACAAATACTGCATAAAAATAGTGGGTTTCTGGGACTTCGTGGAAAAAAAATTTTGTTCCGAATAAATTTTGGAAAAAAAAATCTAGTCTGGGGTGGGGGCGATCGCCCCTGCGCCCCCCTCAAACCCGCTACTGGGCGCAAAGGGCCAGCTATCTTCAGCGGTTGATAGAAAGAGATACAGAATGAGACAGCGATAGTCAATTAAAAATCAGGTGATCCATTCTATTTGTAATTTTGGCGTCTATGCAGAACTTATCACACTTGTTTTATCCACAATGGCTTTTTGATGGAATGTGCACCTTCAGTGAAAAAAGTTTTGACATGTCCCCAAATGACGAATTTTTTTAAGATATTAATATACATATGTAGATATCGTTACAATAGTGGCTACTTAAAATTAGTACCTTTTGACGTGTTTTTTATGCTGTTGAAATTCATTTTCAGGGTTAGGCACGTGTTCCCGAAATGATTTTTCAAGCATTTTTCTTCTTTCTTGATAATAATGAATTTAGCTAAATACCAGAAACGTTAAGCCAAAACCAGTATAAAATTTAAAAATTCCTTTAGTGATAAAACCCTTTCCAAACTAAATTTTCCACATGCATGATTTTTTACCTTCTAAGCGGGGTCACGCCTCGGCAGGGATTTGGCAAACACTCCGTGTGTACTTCTGACTTGAAAATCTTCTCAGTAAAAATTTAATCAAGCCTTGCAGGAGCCGTCCGGAATCGGCATACGGGCTTATGTACTTGTGAGTTTTATAAAAAACTAAAATAACATCAATCCTTATGTTCACTGCAAACATTTTTTCAGTCGTTAGATATCGTTCTACTTTCCGAAATTCATGTTTTCATCCTTCAAACAAAAATTATGATTTTAGAAAATATGTATTTACCAAATTGAACGAAATCCGACTTTGATCGGAACAAGCGTAAATTTTTCTTGAAAAATTTTTTAGTGCCCCATTTATGTTTCGGAAATCGGGAATTTTCTGGCTAAATTTTACATTAGCACAGCAATTCTTTAAAATAAGATAAATTTGGCAGTCCTAATAAGAAACCTATTTAGTTGCTTCAAGAACCATTTGTAATATTTCTGAATCCTAAATTGCTGAACACTTTATGATGTCCCGGTTCGCGTTATTGTTGATAAGATAATACAACAACAATTTTATTTTAACATAATACGTTAGGCTACATTGCTCTGCCGACAAAATTAATCGCATATATTCAAATCTATCCTTCACCGTTTTGCTATCGGCTGTTGATGTCCAACACTACCGATAAATTCGCGCGTGTTCTCTATTATTACCCTGTTTTGTTTGTTTACATTGCTTTTATATGAAAAATGTTAATATAACGGCTACTTTACGAAAATTCCGTAATGATTAATAATGTGACGAATATTACCATCTCTAAGCTGTTACTAAGTAAATGTACAACAACGAAAAAAACATTAAAGCAAGCTCCATAAACACCCCTACAAGAATACTGACTATCATATGACCATGGCGGAACGATACAAGGTGGCAGCATGGGACAGCTGACTATAAACTTTTTTTATTTGATATGATACATCAACTTCCGGCGTAGTACGATTTTGACGTTTGTCCATCGAATTTACAAAAACAAAGTACATGGAATTTTTATTTATGTTTGTAGGTATGTCACCATGCTGCCACCTTGTATCGTTCCGCCATGCATATGACTATCATCTGATTGTCAGCAATGTCAACCTAACGATCAGCGCCTCATACAAACTTTCTATCACAAACTTAAGGGGACTTGCGCAAATGTGATGTAAACAACTGTGTACGTGTGACTTTTTTCTCCTTCTTATACACCAACAACGCCTACTGATTAAGTATATAGCCGTACTGCTCACTCTCATTCCTTTTCCTAGATCAGTGCTGACACTCTAACTATTAAAAGACGTCATAAATGATAGATTACTGTAGATATCAGGTTTGACTGTTATACTCTCATAAATGACAATTGTTATATTCCGCCAAAAATGAAACAATGCTTTTTGCTTTTTATTTATTTTATTTCATTACGTTTTTAATTTTGTACGTGATAAAAGCATACGCGTTTATTATTTGTTTAAAATAAATAGTTTTATAAGAATTCGAGTTCAGAATGTTCAATTTAAATTCAGAAAATAACAAAACAACAGAATAGCGCTTTCCTCATGCGGAAACACATTTAAAAATGAATCACCACTAACCACAATTATTTTTCGCGTATCAATTTTTTGAATGCGCCCCATACATTCCGACAGCTTTTGGTATTTTTTAATATTATTTTCGATTTTTTTTCTTTTATCATGGAGCTTTGAAATTCTCTCTTTTTCATTTTTTAAACTTATTTTTTATATGGTTTTCGTGATAATCATTTGATTGTCATATGACAGTCAGTATTGACAACATGATTAAATCGGATAAACTGTTCTCGCATACATAAAATTCCGTTGAGAATTATGTATCTGTCTCACATGCATAATGGTATCTGCTGTATGTTCTTTTGTTCTGTACCAGGTGTCCGAAGCTTTCCCAGTTTGAGTCCTTTTTCATGATTATAGGCTGTCGTTGGGAACATGCGGACATGCGTGAGCGATCAAAGGAACATACATAAATTTGAGTGAATGTTTACGTCATAGCAGGATCAGCATTGTCAATTACAAGTGTGAGTGTATTAGTAAAACTATCAGCGTTTCTTGTAGGGACATTAATCATCATTTACCCACATACATACAAGGCAACGAAGAGATAACTAACACACAGATGTCATCAGTCGAAGTATTACTCACATATACACACGCATATGGCTATGTGAGAGACTATAAACTACAAGTGGAAAATTCTAACCAAGTAGAAAATTCTAGAAGAAGAAAAGTCTAGACATTCGGAGCAGAGAATATAAAAGCAGCACAAGCTGAGTAGTCAGTACTCAGTTTGATTTAAACGCGCAATTAGTTGTGAAGATAAGTGTTATTGTGAAGTCCCTTAAAGTAGTCTAATAAAGACCATTTTGCATTATTGAATATTGGAGTTATTTATTCGACAATTTAGCGATTCGAACGTTTGCAGAAGGTTGGAAATAAGCGAAGTTTCCCCAATTCGTTACAATTAGTGTCAGAAGAGGATTTGTTGAATAAATTCCGAAGATTTCGAATACAACTTAGGCATGGCAAAGTTAAGTGAATGAAGGATCCAGCAACTGAAAAAGGAGATGGAGAACCGTGGATTGAGTGCAACCGGCAATCAGATCGAACTTCAAGCACGGCTACGAGGGGTAATGGAGTCGGAAGGAATTAATGTGGACGATGATGTCTTTCATCCTGATAGGGACGAGACAACAACAAAAATTCAAGAGAAAAACGAAACATCGCAGGCAGTTACCAGCACAGACTTAATCATGATATTGGCTGTAATATCTGCACAAACATCGACAGTAACATCCAAGATTGAAGCACAAGAAACGCGTACTTCAGAAATGACGACACAGACAACAGCCAAACAAATTGAAGCACAGGAAACACAAATTTCATCACAGCTGGAAGAACAAAACACATATATGGCAACTCAAATGAAAGAACAAGAGAAACGCATAACAGTACAACTAGAAGCACAAGAGGCGCGTATATCATCAAAACTTGAAGCGCGCTTGGACGAAAAAGTAATCTTGTTTGAAGAAAAATTCGAGGCAGAGGTGGATGCTTTGAGAGGTCGTATACAGGAATTGCAACTTAATCGCCCGACTGCTTCAGCGAGTAACATGAAGGTAAAAGCTCCATCTTTTGACGGTTCTGTTCCTTTCCAGGTCTTTAAGCTACATTTTGAAGTGAACAACTTAATTAAGTATTCCCGAATTAGGTAAACATGAATTAGACATTTATTCATTAAGTATATAAGTCGGTATTCATGAATTAAGTACATATGTATTATTGAACTAAGTGAAGATATATCAGATATAATGATAAAGAATTAATAAATAACTCTGGTGTTTTCCAATTAGGGATGAGCGAATTAACTATAAGAAATTGAATTACGAATGGGTGAATTAGGTAATTGCGAATTAGGTACGCGCGAATTAGTCATAGTTAATTAGCTTACGAATTAACGAATTACGCATTTCCACAATAGGAATGAGCTATTTCGGTATATATATGGAATAAATATGAATTAATTTGGTGATTACAAGTTAAGTATGCGCCAATTGGGTTTTAACGAATTAAGTCAGTGGTGAACTAGGTATGTACGACTGTTGTCTTTTCGTATTAAATATTCACGAATTAAGTAGGTATCCAATAACTATTAATAAAGTACGGTTTGCGAACTAACTTCTGATGACTTACCTATTGACGAATTAAGTAAACTTGAATTATGTAATTTAGAATTAAATGCCTTCAATCAAATCCCGACGAAAAAAAAACTATAGTATTTTAAGCCGAACTAAAGTGACCGACTGCAAAATGTAGCGCCACGGGTACTTTAAGAACATTTTTTTTTCCTTTGTTCTCCAAAAATCGCCTGATTATCCCGCTATGGTTTATGCAAAAAGTATGTAGGTATTTAATGCAACGCCTACAATACTTCTTCTATTGTAGCCTTATCACCTTATGTAGAAGAAAATTCGATACTCGAATAGCCCTGTAGGGTATATTTGACATGAGCGCTACAAATTCCCCCCAACCGGACAGATGCTACACGATGCCAACGCGGAAGTTAGCAACTGCAACTATCAAAAATAAATACTATCCGCAATTCAATATCTTCGATAATATAAGACTGATATTCGGCTACCAAATATCCTTGGCATGGTAAGTTCCCTTGCCTTTGCCATCTACATCTTCTAGCATGTAATATGAATTTCCTACCCTTTTGATGACCTTTGCTTTGACTCTTTTGGGTGCTAGTTTGGAATTGAAGAACTGCACCAAGTTACTTTGCGCGAAATTTCTCCTTACCACTAACTGTCCCGGTATGAAATCACGCAATCGGGTCCTAAGATTATAGGAACGAGCATTTTTGTCATAGGCAGACTGTATTCTTCTCGCAATATCTTCCCTAAGGATAGCGAATTCGTCTTCGCGTTCTATTTTCGCAGTAGCTTTATTCAAAATTTCAAGGTTCCTTAACACTTTGTAATCGTGTCCATTAGTCATCATATTCTGTCCAAAAACTATAAAATAGGGTGATTTCCCTGTAGTATGATGCAAGCTATTCCGAAGTGAGCTATTTATACTACTAATATAACTATCCCAATCCCGCTGATCATTTCGATGGAATGATCGCAACGCCTCTATTATCGACCGATTTACTCGCTCCGAAGCATTTGCTTGTGGGGAATAAACTGCTGTTTTTACGTGGGTAACGCCATACTTAGTCAGAAATGATGTAAAATCTTTGCTCACAAATTGACTGCCATTATCCGAAACTATAGTTTCAGGCACACCAAAGCAATCCTTTAGAAACTTTATTATTAGGTTCGATGTAAACTTTTTAAGCGGCTTCAAAAAGGTAAACTTCGAAAAATGGTCTAACACTATGAGGATACCAATATTACCTTTTTTGGATCTAGGAAAGGGTCCTATGAGATCGACATACAAACGCTCGAATGGCCGTTCGCTACTTACTAGCTGACCCATTGGCGGGCGCAGGGCATGTGTCGGCGTTTTCGATGTTTTGCATAACTCGCAAGATAGAACATATTTCCGCACATCTACATCCATTCCCGGCCAAAACAAATTTCTTCTTATACGCTCTACAGTTTTGGTTATTCCACCATGTGCTGCCGAGGGACTGTTATCAGCACTATACATCACATCCTTTCTAAGTCCCTCAGGTACTAAAAGCTTCCATGGGTCGGGTTGTAAAATCCCTTCAGTTTCAAACGACGTTCGATGGTAGATAAATTTGTCTACTACTCGATAGTCCGGTAATTCTGCCTGTAAAAATTTATCTCGTAACTGCTTATAATCGCTAGCCTCGAACAATTCTGAATCCAGATCTATTTCTGGCAATACTTCCAAATCTAACGCTTCCATGTTTATCGAGTCAACTTCGTGCATTCGCGATAGTGCATCAGCTACCTTATTTTCGCTCCCTTTTCTGTGTTCTATCGAAAAGTTGAAACCCTGAAGTTTCAGAGCCCATCTTGCTAATCGCCCACTCAAGTCTTTCTGTCGCATTAGCCATTTCAGACTGGCGTGGTCTGTTACCACTTTAAATTCATGACCTTCAATGTAAGCTCTAAACTTTTTTATGGCTAATACGACAGCGAGACACTCCAATTCGATGACGGTATAGTCTCTTTGGGCTTTATTCAGTTTATGGGACATAAAGGCAATAGGCCTTTCATCTCCATTCTCATCACATTGAGCCAAGAGACCACCAACACCGCACTGGCTTGCGTCGCATTGGACTATGAATGGCTTCGCGTATTCGGGATGCAATAAAAATGGAGCTGTAGTAAGCTTCTCCATACGCATGAACTGATACAACGGTCGATTGGGTACAGTGAAAGCAGTTTTTGGCTTAGATTCTGGCGACAAACGAATTTGCCAAAAAGCATCCCTAAGGTCAATCTTCGAGATGATTCGTACGGGAGGCAACCTCGATAAAAGTCTGTCGATATTAGGTATCGGATATGCATCTTTAACCGTTAACTGATTTAGTTTACGGGAGTCTAAACAGAATCTGGCTTTCCCTGGCTTCACGATTAATACTCCTGGTGAAGACCATGGCGATCTTTCAGCTTCCTCTATAACGCCTAATTGTAACATGCGGTCTATTTCTTTGCAGAGAGTTTTCTCCATAGCTGGTGAAATGGGGTAATACCTCTGTTTCACTGGGGTAGATGTTCCCGTGTCTATGGAATGTTCAATCAGGTTTGTGGTGCCTAGGCCTTCTTTCTCAAACGAAGGAAAGGCGGCTATCGATACTGCTAACTGACGTCTCTGCATCGAGGAAAGCTGTACTACTTCCTTTTCTTCTTTTCTTCTTCTGCAGAAAACTGGCATAAACTCGCTTCTACCAATACTTTTAAACCAAATGTCTGCCAGAAATCCATGCAGCAGATAATATTTATTGCTACAGTGGGTACAATCAAAAATTCGAAATGATGCTGCTGATCATTAAATGATATTTCAAGGCTAATCGACCCTGCTACATTTTGCTTTTTCCCATCGGCAGCTCTAACTAGTCCAGAGAATTTCCTATATTTCATGTCCGGATTATCTAAAATCTCTTTGGCTAAATGCGACCCTATACAACTTTTATTGGCTCCGCTATCCAGCAATGCCAAATAGCTTGTTCCAAAAAGTGATAAGTTAGCGTAGGGTCTAATATCCGACCCATTAGCCACAATTGACGATATAACATGCTTACGCATTTCCTTTTTGCGCTGCCAAAAGTCATGCATACGCTTACTCGATCTTGACTTTGGAAGTGCGTGCGACAATCCTGAAAATATTCGAGCCCTCGCCTTCTTATATTCAGCCAAACGTATATGGTACGGTCGAAAAAGTGGATTTACTATACTGCGTGTACTGCACGAAACTGGGTTAACGGAATCTAAAGGTTTATTTAACGATAAATATGTATATGTCATGTCTGGTACCTTCGAAGAAACCTTCGGTAGGATTTTGGTTCTAATGAAATCATCATTAACTGAGCTGGAATTTAGTTCCGAGGTCGATGAGTTGGGCGTCCGCCGGTTGTTTGACGAACATCCCTCCTTACGTTTTCCGACGTGCATTTTGCACAAGATGGATTGTATGTGTCCGCGGCACCACAGCCATAACAAAATATTCGCCGTGTCTTCAGACAATCGTGATATCGATGACCTACTTCTTCACAGTTCCAACATTTGCTTTGACTAGAATCTATTGCTGCAACATCCATCCTAGCGTCATCAATATGATCTTCTCCGCCGTTATCATCACTTTTGGGGTGATGGGAAAGTTCGCACATCTGCTGACGCACTGGTGTTTGCCACGGTACTGTATTGTTAAGGTCACGAAAGAATTTTTTATGCCTTCGAGCCTGTCTTCTCAAAGTAACGATATCGCGTATGTTCAGATGTAGCAACTCGTGTCGGAGGTCAGGCTTTATATTTCGCATTAGTGTCTCAACTAAATCGGAGTCGTTCATAGGATATCTTAATCTGTCACACATGATCATAATCTTATCTAAAAAGTCATCAAATAGCTCATTCGGCTTCTGTTTCCTTTTCCTAATGTCGTCTTTAATTTCTGAGTCGGTAGAGAAATCTTTAAATTGGCGTCGCATCGCCTCACATAACTCAAGCCACTCGAGATTCTCGCTGTTTTGACGATACCGCCAAAACCATTGCAGAGCTTTTCCCTCGAATAAGGAATGCACATGCTGACATAACATGATAAAATTTCCATTCAATGAAGAGATGTAAGGGTATTTATCCGATATATAAATTGGTCGATGGATATGGCATTGTTGGAGCCACTGAACCTAATCTGCCAATTTCTTATCAGATTCGATAGTTTTTCACTTGCCAAAGAAATCCGTGATGTTCCCAACGATTCTCCTCGGCTAGGGTTAGAAGGTCTATTTATAGGGCGTTCCTCGTACGGAATATCGCGTGGTCATACTGGTGGCTCCTCACGACGTTCATTGGTAGGTGATGGGATTCTATCTACGTTCCTATTAATATTTAAATTTTGAAATAAATTTTGTACTCCATTGGTAATGGATGCCATGATTTGACCACGAAAATCATTCATGGACTCGCGTATAATCTGTTGCACTCTATTCTCAGATATATTGTTAGAGTTAGTATTGGAATTTCGTTGTCTCCTCGGGCTTGCCTGAGCTGGAACACCGGAAGACGTCGTCAACCGTTGTTGGCTCTGTACATGCCACCGAGTATTTGGCCTTTTCCGCGGAATAGCGCCTGTTTGGGGATTAGTCTTTTCAAGTATATTAACGACATTTCCAGATGCTACGTTCGAATCAGAACATTCGCATGTGGCTCTACATACAGGACATGTGGAGTTATTCTCTAGCCATGTACGAATACAAGTTGAATGGAAATGATGCTTACATTCCGTTTCAACTCGATCAGCGTCAGCTCGAAGAGCCTCGCTACAAATCACGCAAATTGAATTATTCATATTTTCTACTTCTATTCTAGAGGCATCTCGCTCTGGACTATGAGTCACGGGCATTGCAAAAAAAAAAAAGAAAACGAAAATTCTATCGGCACTAGCAAATTACAGAGCTTCTCCAACCTCTGACTTATATGATCACAAAAAAATAGTAATATACATATATTCGGTATTTATCTGCAAATGTAAAGTTACACGTGCAATAACAAAAAAAACTTTAATCTATTGATATTTATTAAAAAGGTCGACTACTCTGTAGGGTATATGAATAGCTGAAAGTATTATTTAATTTTTCGACAATTGCTAACGCGTTATGCTGTAATCACAATGAAAAACGCGACGGCTAGGCATATTTGCTGGCATATTTGTACTACTACTATGCTTCTAAATTCCTTGGTATTTCTCCGGTAAAATTCTGAAGAAAAAGTTCTTAAAGTATTTAATCTGAAGGGTATGCTTTTAATATAAACCAAAAGCAAAAACTCCACTTCGGGCAAATCAAAAAAAAATATGTATGAAAAAAAGGTAAAATTATAAATTACCCCAATGCTTTAGTCGCTTCCAAAAGCAGATAATTTAGTGGCTAGCAATCAAGGCAACTCAATATGCTATGAATCCAAGCTTTCTTAACTGTTCCAAGTAAACAATAAAGCGAAGTACGAGTGATGCAGTATCAGTGATAAGAGATTGAAAAATTAGCGGTCAAATTCCGAAATAATCCAGAAACACTGCAAATCCTGCATCTTTTAAACCTCCTAACTGTTAACGCAACAGCAAAATTTAAATTCAAAGAAATTTAGTCTTCAATGAGCGATAATCTTAGCGAGTCAATATAACACGCTTGTAAGCCTCCGCTTACTACATTCTATATTAATTGAGCCTAGGAATTTCTCGAGCCTTTCTCGTTGATCGGGCTTCGGAGGTATTCTGGTCCAATCTTGAGGGGCTTCTAGATCTTCCGGCCCCACGTTGGGTGCCATTTCTTTTCTGTAAGGATCTTCTCCTCACACTGCTGCTTAAACTAGGGAAACCTACGAAGGTGCGTTCGGATTGAAGCGGGGTGGCACACCTAGCTCTGCTTCAGCTTAGCTCAGGGAAAATGGGAGTGGGTTTGCTTCATCCTTGCGCAGCGAAGTCGTACAAAAAGATTTAAATTGTATGCCGAAAACCAAAAAAAAAAAAATCAAAACCAAAACGAAACCAGCGAAATGCAAACTGCAGCCAAACAAACAAAAAAAAATCTATAACAAAAACAGCCTGCGATTAACTGTCTTGAAAATCTGGGTACATGGAATAGTTTGCAAAAGCAAATGCCGAGGGGAGAAAAAAAGGTGGAAAAATCCCCCTATCTATACCCACCCAACCTGTTAACTTGGGAGAGATATTCGTTTAGGTTAACCCTATTTATACTTACGTCATTTCAGCCTATACTATACCTACATTTCGTCATGGACCAAGAAAAGATTAGTCGTTCATTTCAATATTCAAGTTTTTACATTTTATTCAATCCAAATCTAAACTAAAGTTTAAGTCCTACGCCTACATCAGACTACTTAGAAAATTAGCATCCGCTTTGTGAATGTTTAGGAATTTAATTTCAGCAATTCGCAAGTATCAAAAAAAAAACACTATTTGCCTAATATTTAATATTCGCAATTTTTCTTTTCCGAATTCAACGCTGTAAAAAAAACGATAGTAAACAAAAATGTCTCCTTAAAATTGAAATATAGGTCGAAGTAATTTTAATTCATTGTGCAAAAAAAACTACATCAAAATCAAAATTTAAAAAGAATCAAGCAACGTTATGTTCGAAAGCCTGTATGTATGTCGATCGAACATTTTATCTCGGTATGTAAGTCATAAACCTTACTACGTCTACATAACATCCGTATGTTCGATCCAAATACATATTTTGGACATTTTTCTTAGTTGCAAGATTAGGACAGATTACTTACTTGCATTCAGCTATTCCATCGATGCGACGGTGGGCCCAGCGACGACGACGTTGTAGATGATGCCTTCAAAGAAATAACAAATGAACTAGGTTGCACAAGAACAACTAGTTCGGAATCATTAAAAAGGTAATCAGGGTCGAGCAGGTTCGACTAGTACCATCGGAACAACTTATATGTGATTTCTTTTCATAATTACGTCGGCAAGCAAGTTACCTTTTTCAAACACACACGTTCATAGGCATGCCCAAAAGCACACAAGGCAATGAAATATTGCGAATATTTTACATTGCTCTTTTCCTTCTGACTTTTAACATTTAAACATTTTGAAACTTCAATACAATTCTTTTTGTTTTGCTTTTCTTTTGTTTTTATATTTTATGTATATTTTATTAGATATAGTTATTTAGTTGTCTCTACATTTCTATTTTTAATTTTTTTCTATTAAAGTATTTACTTATTTATTTTTATTTAGCTAACATTTATGCTTGCACTGCGTATTGTTTCCTTCATGATTATATTTAGAACTCAATAAAACATAATAGAATTAAAGGCTTCTTAAGATTGTTTTATACTCTTTATATATATATATATATATATATATATATATATATATTTATTTTTTTTATTTTTTTTTTTTTTTTTTAAAATACTTTATACTTTCTAACTTTGTATTCAACAATTCAGAAGAAATTTATATTCCGATTATCCAAATAGATTCATGTCTTTCGTACTGCTTATTTTTCTGAATACATTGACCGATTGCAAGACTTCAGAAATTGCACTTAGCAACATTTTGCAAAATTTAAATTTAAGCAAAGATTTTGGATTTATAATAAAAGAAATAAAAATAAGTGTTTCACCAACAGCAACACTGGCACTATGGATTTCGGGATCTTCACGGTAGGCCTCAGGAACATGGTTTTGGGAATACGACGTCAAGCGCGGATCTCTACAGTTGTCTACGCCTTTAAGAAAATTCGCCTAGGTTGGCACTCTAAGTCACTTCAACTTCATTTTGCATATTTATGGTTTTAACTGACGCACTTATTATTTTATTTTAGTGCAACGTAAAATCGTTTGAAGTTTTTGTTAGTTTATACTACCATTTTAACTTTTATTCTTTAATAAATCGTTTTTAAATATTTTCTCGCCAAGATATCAAAGACGTTTTCATTTCAAGTGCCGGCATAAGACTAACTTTTCCTCCTCAAGTCAACATCAAGCTCAGCTCCAAAAAGTCTTGCTAACCTTGAACTAATGTTGAACTAGGACTAGCGGTATTTACTGCTATTGTTCCAGCTTAGTGCAATGTTAATCCATAAACAATTAGTAGGCATAGAAGAATTTGAAATAATAGTCGGCATAGGTGACTTCACGATCACGCTACTTAAATATGCTTTCTGTGCTCTAATTACTAATAAAAAAACTACTTATATGTATTCATTGCCAAAAACCTTTATTATTAGCGAATAAGGTATTTTGCGAATTATGTATTTAGGAATTAAGTATGAAATATGTATTCCTTAATTAAGTAAGTATGATTCCAAAATTAAATAAGTATGAATTAAGTATTTATTACTAGCGCAAACATTAATTAGACATTCACGAACTAATTAAATATGAATTAAGTATTCTCGAATTACGTGAGTATGACTAAGGTTTAGATGAATTCCGTAAGGTTAATTAAGTATTCCCGAATTAGGTAAACATGAATTAGACATTTATTCATTAAGTATATAAGTCGGTATTCATGAATTAAGTACATATGTATTAGGTATTATTGAACTAAGTGAAGATATATCAGGTATAATTATAAAGAATTAATAAATAACTCTGGTGTTTTCCAATTAGGGATGAGCGAATTAACTATAAGAAATTGAATTACGAATGGGTGAATTAGGTAATTGCGAATTAGGTATTAGCGAATTAGGTACGCGCGAATTAGCCATAGTTAATTAGCTTACGAATTAATGAATTAAGCATTTCCAAAATAGGAATGAGCTATTTCGGTATATATATGGAATAAATATGAATTAATTTGGTGATTACAAGTTAAGTATGCGCCAATTTGGTTTTAACGAACTAAGTCAGTGGTGAACTAGGTATGTATGACTGTTGTCTTTTCGTATTAAATATTCACGAATTAAGTAGGTATCCAATAACTATTAACAAAGTACGGTTTGCGAACTAACTTCTGATGACTTACCTATTGACGAATTAAGTAAACTTGAATTATGTAATTTAGAATTAAATGCCTTCAATCAAATCCCGACGAAAAAAAAACTATAGTATTTTAAGCCGAACTAAAGTGACCGACTGCAAAATGTAGCGCCACGGGTACTTTAAGAACATTTTTTTTTTCCTTTGTTCTCCAAAAATCGCCTGATTATCCCGCTATGGTTTATGCAAAAAGTATGTAGATATTTAATGTAACGCCTACAATACTTCTTCTATTGTAGCCTTATCACCTTATGTAGAAGAAAATTCGATACTCGAATAGCCCTGTAGGGTATATTTGACATGAGCGCTACAATTGAAAACTTCAAAGAAATTCTTAAAAAGAACTTGTCTGTTCAGTGTTAATGGATGCATGCGTAAGATACCGCCGCTATATGATCTTTCAAAAAACATCTTGTGATTTGATATTAAAAACACGAAGAATCGGTGCAGAAATGTCGTTGAAATTTAAGACCAAATCAATAAAATTTTCTATTCCAAATTCACGAAGGTAATTAAAACAAGAAAAGGTGTCTAAGTTCGGGTGTAACCGAACATTATATACTCAGCGTGAGCTTCAATTGTACATTTCATTTCAAATAAATTACTTTTCTACATAACACGTGGCACCACCCGTTTAAAAGAAAAATGCCTCCCCATTTCCTCTTACAGTAAAACTTGATAAGTGAAATATCATATTCAAAACTATTTTTTGCTAAGTTATAGCTTATTATTCTAGTCTCCGACCCTTTTAAACTTGTTTTATATCTAAGTTGCCGTGGTCTTTAACCTATCCCGTCCATTTTTTCTAGAAATATTTCCTGCTATAAGGAAAATAAGTGTACCCAATTTTGTTACGATATGTAAATTTTTCTTCGAGTTATGGCTCTCGAAACATAGAAAATTCCTTAGTCATAAAAGGGGCGGTGCCATGCCCATTTTTTTTAATTTGAAGTTTTTCCTATTTATTGTTATAAATCCACTTGGGAAATGAAATACCATTGATGAAAAGCTCTTTTTTGCGAAGACATAGCTTATTTTATTCGTCCACGACCTTTTTAAAAATCGTTTATATTAAAGTGGGCATGTTCCTTATCCGATTTCGTTAATTTTTCTTCAAAGCCTTCCTTATAGTAAAGGCAACCTCTTCGCCGAATTTTGTTACGATAGGTTTAACAATTTTTGATTTATGATTGATAGTATTTGTAAAATTGATTTTTATCAAGAGCCTCAATATTAGTCCACACGTCACATTTCAACATTCTAGGTGTATTATTTACTAAATAATCAGTTTTTTTGTGTTTTCCAAAATTTTATATATATGTAAAGTGGGCGTGGTTATCATCCGCTCATATCATATTATATCGCTCATTTTCAATACCAATCTAGTCTGGGTGCAGATAAGCTCGTGTACCAAATTTGGTGAAGATATCTCAATATTTACTCAAGTTATCGTGTTAACAGACAGACGGACGGACGGACGGACGGATATGGCTCGATACTGATGATTTTGATAGTCTATATCTATCGCGATTCCTTTATACCTGTACAACCAACCGTTATCCAATAAAAGTTAATATACCCTGTGTGCAAAGCACGATGAGTATAAAAAAAATAACAAGACAGCAAATGAACCGATTTCATTTAAGAGAAAAATAATAATTTCCTTATTCCATGTATGTAGATATCCAACTACATCATACATATGTATTACACATAAATGTGCTAATTTTATTCTAATGATTTTGCTTGGCATTGTAGCTGATTGCCACACGCGTACGAACTTTGAAAGATATTAAAACTTTTATATGTAGTTAACAAGTGGCAACGAAACTAAAATTAAAGACAACACTCAAAGAAGTCACAGCTAATTTGTTAGGAAAAATATCGGCCCGCGTTAAAGACACCAACGTTATAATTTTCAATAACGCACAGTGCTTCGCCTACATACAATTAATGGGACGAATAAACCAATATTTGCTTAAATCAATTTTGTTTTCGAACTCAAGGTAAAGAATAAAATACAAATCAAATATTTAATAGTTTTCATCAGAATATCTTAATCCAAAAATCAAAGAGTCAAAAAGTTTATTAGCTCAGAGGGGTATGATATGGTGGGAACTGTCAAATATATAAAACTTAAGAACTAACGAGTGACCAGTACATGAAATTCCATCGATAATGGGTAAGCTTTGAACAGTTCTGCGGTCTACTGCAAACACCACTTCAGGTGATTTAAGACAGATTAAAGCAGTACAGTTGTATAAAAAGATATACTCTCAAGAAGATTTCAGCGCATTTCTATATTTTGTACTTATTTAAGTTATCTCGTAAATTTCAATACTAACTTTGCATATTATTTCAGAATATAATTAAAATTAATAAATTCAAATATACATAATTATCCAAGTGGAACATTTTTTCACCAAGCCATGTTACCCAAAGAAGGTAGCGAGTTTTTCAAAAATTCAAATTTCCGATTGGACAGATTCTAGCCGCTACTTATTTAATTGCTACTAACCGTTGAAACGATTGTGGCCGTCCTACGAGCCGCGCAATTTGCTTTTTGGCTGGGTAAACTGGCGCCAGGTCTCACCAAGATAATTCAAATCGTTTTCCACCTGGTAATTTCAGCGTAGTGGGGACCACCCTTTTTCCCTCCTTCCATGGGCGGGTTCCAATAAAAATACTTTCTTAGCCCGAGCATCATCTTTCATTCCCATAACATTGCCTAGCCAGTGTGACCGCTGCGTTTTAATTCGCTGTACTATGTTGATGTCTGCGTAAAGCTCGTACAGCTCATCATTAAATCTTCTTCGGTACTCGTCATCGCGACGCGTAGAGGTACGTAAATCTTTCAAAGGACATTTCTCGCGAACACTTCCAGAGCCTACATCTGATGTAAGGGTCCATGATTCTAAACCATATAGCAGGATGGGTACAATAAGTGATTTGATTGTCGTTTGCCGAGAGAGGACTTTACTTTTCAATTACCTAACTGGTCCAAATTAACATTTATTGGCAAGAGTGATTCTTCGCTAGCTTTCAGAGCTGATGTTGTTTGTGTTAATGCTAGTTGCCAAATAAACGAAGCCTTTTACTTTTTCGAAATTATGGCTGCCAATAGTGGCGTGGTTGCCAGGAGGCAAATGGGCTGACTCCTTGCTCGATGACAGCAGATAATTCATTTTGTTGTTTGTTCAACAAACCTACATATGCTTTCCGCTTCTTTTTCCAGTTTGGTGTTAGCAGAACTTACAGCGCGGGTGTTCAGGCCGATGATATTGTAACGAATTTCGGGAAAACCTGGTTATTTCTGCACCTTATGCTACCGTTCGAATCGCTAAACTGTTGAATAAATCACTCCAATATTCTGTATTGCAAAATCATCTTTATTAAACTAATTTGGGAGTAGTACAATTATACTGCACTTCGCAATTAATAGCGTATTTAAATCAAACTGATTAGTCATTCCTCAGCTTGCGCTGCTTTTATACTCTCTGTAGCCTCGTCCGCATATTTATACTAAGGTCTAGACGTTTCTCCTTCTAGAACAGTTGTATCTCCTGTTTGGTAATTGAGTTATATACGTGTGTATGTGTAAGTAACTAACAGCTTAGTGATGTCAACATTCGCCACAATATTGTAACGAATTTGCTGCAAATCCTCTTATTTGCCCTTTTGCTAGGTTCGTATCGCTAAACTGTTGAATAAATAACTCCAATATTGAATAATGGAAAAATGGCCTTTATTAAAATACTTCACAATAACACTCAAACTGTGCAACGAATAGCTTAATAACCAAACTGATAGCTTAAATGAAACTGACTTTCAAAATAATACTGATATTGCTCGCTAGATATCGTCTTAGTCGTAACTGCTTGACAACTCAAATCAAACTGAATTACAGCGCATTTTTATCTGTCGCCTTTTATACGCTTTGATTTTAACATTCGCATCTTCTAGTCGCTTCCAGAATCTACTAGTCCAGCAGCTCTCAAGCTTCTCAGCTATAACTACAATTGCACAATTTTATAGTTTTTCTCATTGCATACTTATAGGAGTATCTCAGATATATGCATGTATTTGTGCATTGACTCTCCGCTGCTCGTATACGTACATGGTACATATATGTAGACGCAGTTATTGTTCCGTTTATGTAGATACATGATGATTGAATTATTGATGTGCATACACGTCACTGCTTAGCATCGGCTTAGAGCTGGCAGCACTCCTTAATTTTGCTAATATTCGTAACAATATCAATGTAATCAGCATACGCAAGTAATTGCACGCTTTTATAGATTAAAGTTCCAGAGCGGTTAAGTTCTTCAATTGTAATTTGCTCGAGCATCAAATTAAAGAAATATCCTGATAAGGGGTCACCCTATCTGAAATATCGTTTAGTTTCGAACGGTTCTGAGAGGTCCTTCCCAGTCTTCAATGAGCTGATGGTATTGCTCAACGTCATATTAATACTTAATATTTTTATCCCCGCTGAGCGGATTGTCCACTGGGTTTGGGGCCTCCCACGTCCAATCACACTTCTATGAAAACCAACAAAAAGGAAATAAGAATAAGCTTGAAAAAATCACAGAAATCCTCTTCCAAGTGTTCAAAAAACTGCAAAATTTCAACGAAATCGAAGATACACAATCCATTAGTAGATTCGGTTGACATGAGAAGGCCCATATATAAATTACGAACTACGTATTTGAAAACATCTTGTATTTGTATGGTCGCGCGTTGATCCCCTGCGGATAGTGGTGTTATCCTTCCTTAAAAACGGTCGTCTCCAGGTTTCCGAAGATAATCCCCGGGTCCACAATCGTGATCGTTCAAACTTTTATACCTGCTCCTACTAGATTATTAAATACAATGTGTAAAACCTAAAAAACTTGATATTTTACGTAAACTCATTTTAATACCAACACTCAACCACTCGTTGCTGCTCTGAAATCGGGTATCCTATATCTCTTACTAAAAGGAACCAGTTTCGTTTCTTCCGTGTTGACCGCCAGTTCACATGATTCAGGCCTCCTAGCCACAGTGTCCAGGTAGCCCTGAAAAACATCGCGCAGGGTGCCCAAAAATTCGCCCCTGACTACGAAGCCATTGGCTTCCGGTTCCACAAGAAGCTCATTTACTACTACAACTCACAACAGAGGAGATGGAACACCCCCACCATTCCGATGCAACATTTCTGCAGCATATAGTTTTGTTAATGAATTGAACTAGAGCCTCTCGACGCCTAACCCAAACAGAGCCCTTTCGATGGCCCCAGGTATGACATTGTTAAACGCCCCATCGATGTCTAGGAAGGCATCCATAGCAACCTCTTTGTGTTCGAGGGACCCCTCTATTTTCCATACAATCGATTGGACAGGCGTTTCAGTTGATGCCTGCAAAATAGGCATTCTGCGAATCCGACAGTAATCCACGCAGGTGCAGATCAGTCAAGCGCTCCAAGATTTTAAAAATGAGAACTTCTTCTGACCTTTGGAATGATATTGTATGGCTCCCGAAACATAGAAAATTGCTTAGTCATAAAAGGGGCGGTGCCACGCCCATTTTTTAAAATTTGAAGTTTTTCCTATTTATTGTTATAAATCCACTTGGGAAATGAAATACCATTGATATAAAGCTCTTCTTTGCAAAGATATATGTAGCTTATTTTATTCGTCTACGACCCTTTTAAAAATCTTTTATATAAAAGTGGGCGTGGTCCTTAACCGATTTCGTTGATTTTTCTTCAAAGCGTTCCTTATAGTAAAGGCAACCTCTCTTGCCGAATTTTGTTATGATAGGTTTAAAGGTTTTTGATTAAAGATTAATAATATTTGTAAAACTGATTTTATCACAAGTGGGCGGTGCCACGCCCATTTGAAATTTGTTTCCATATTTTTATCAAGAGTCGCAATATCAGTCCACATGTAAAATTTCAACATTCTAGGTGAATTATTTACTGAATAATCAAGTTTTTTGTGTTTTCCAAAATGTTATATATATAAAATTGGGCGTGGTTATCATCCGATTTCGCTCATTTTCAATACCAATCTGTTCTGGGTCCAGGTAAGCTCGCGTACCAAATTTGGTGAAGATATCTCAACATTTACTCAAGTTATCGTGTTAACGGACAGACGGACGGACGGACATGGCTCAATCAAATTTTTTTTCGATACTGATGATTTTGATATATGGAAGTCTATATCTATCTTGATTCCTTTATACCTGTACAACCAACCGTTACCCAGTCAAAGTTAATATACTCTGTGTGCAAAGCACTCTGAATATAACAATAATTAAAAGTAATTTTATATGTATGTATGTATCTGAACATGCTTTACATGTTTTCAGTACCAGGTTTTGATATCCCAACAGATGATTACTTCTTATTGATCAATTTCCATACAGCGCCTTGTGCAACAATATGTCAATCAAGGCGAATCCATACCAGGTGGTGGCAAAGCGAATTCAACCAATTCGCCGTGCAGAAGAATATCAAGTCAAAAGAAAATTTTCAATGATTTCGATTAACTGACATATTATTGTACAAGGCCTTGTATGGAAAATTATCAAGAAGAAGCAATCAGCTGTTGGGATAACAACACCTGCTACTGAATTCGCCTTGATGTCAGTTAATCGAAATGAATGAAAATTTTCTTTTGACTTGACATCATTCTGCATGGCGAATTGGTTGACTTCGCTTTGCCATCACCTTGTATCAAGGCGAATTCAGTGACACGTGTTATTATTCCATTAGCTGATTACTTCTTCTTTTTAATTTTTCATACAACACCTTAGTACAACAATAGCTGTGCTTTTTTTACATCTATATACGTATACGCTTAAACTTCATATAGACTGCTAAGCGTTAAACTTTATCTACTCTTCTGAAATTGCTGCGTAGAAAATTAGTACTGCTAAATTTCAATACGCGTTATACTCAGATGCAACTGAAATATGTGTCTATGTTTCACCTCTATATATTACCTTTACAAATGGTGTATGTCCACTATTCACCGCAACCGATTCAGCTATGAGTTATGCACAGACATACAACAGAGGTTTGTGTCTCCGCTTTTCTGTACAACATGCTCTGTAGCAGTGGCGGATTCAAGGAAAAAGGCCCGGTCGGAATGGTATCTAGGAGGGCCCATTTTCATAGTGAAAAAAATTCACTCTAATAACACAAGTTTACAAATTCAGGTCAACTTTTGGATCTGAGCAGATAAGAACGATTCTTAACTATATTTGATATGCTGAATTCGAATCTGTATCCAGTTTTTTATACTCAGTTGAGCAGAGCTCACAGAGTATATTAAGTTTGATTGGATAACGGTTGGTTGTACATATATAAAGGAATCGAGATAGATATAGACTTCCATATATCAAAATAATCAGGATCGAAAAAAAATTTGATTGAGCCATGTCCGTCCGTCCGTCCGTCCGTCCGTTAACACGATAACTTGAGTAAATTTTGAGGTATCTTGATGAAATTTGGTATGTAAGTTCCTGAGCACTCATCTCAGATCGCTTTTTAAAATGAACGATATCGGACTATAACCACGCCCACTTTTTCGATATCGAAAATTTCGAAAAACCGAAAAAGTGCGATAATTCATTACAAAAGACCGATAAAGCGACGAAGCTTGGTAGATGAGTTGAACTTATGACGCAAAATAGAAAATTAGTAAAATTTTGGACAATGGGCGTGGCACCGCCCACTTTTAAAAGAAGGTAATTTAAAACTTTTGCAAGCTGTAATTTGGCAGTCGTTGAAGATATCATGATGAAATTTGGCAGGAACGTTACTCTTATTACTATATGTACGCTTAATAAAAATTAGCAAAATCGGAGAAGGACCACGCCCACTTTTAAAAAAAAAATTTGTTTAAAGTAAAATTTTAACAAAAAATTTAATATCTTTACAGTATATAAGTTAATTATGTCAAGATTCAACTCCAGTAATGATATGGTGCAACAAAATACAAAAATAAAAGAAAATTTAAAAATGGGCGTGGCTCCGCCCTTTTTCATTTAATTTGTCTAGGATACTTTTAACGCCATAAGTCGAACAAAAATTAACCAATCCTTTTCAAATTTGGTAGGGGCATAGATTTGATGGCGCTAACTGTTTTCTGTGAAAATGGGCGAAATCGGTTGATGTCACGCCCAGTTTTTATACACAGTCATCCGTCTGTCCTTCCGCATGGCCGTTAACACGATAACTTGAGCAAAAATCGATATATTTTTACTAAACTCAGTTCACGTACTTATCTAAGCTCACTATATCTTGGTATGAAAAATGAACGAAATCCGACTATGACCACGCCCACTTTTTCGATATCGAAAATTACGAAAAATTAGAAAAATGCCATAATTCTATACCAAATACGAAAAAAGGGATGAATATGGTAAGGTAATTGGATTGTTTTATTGACGCGATATATAACTTTAGAAAAAACTTTATAAAATGGTTGTGACACCTACCATATTAAGTAGAAGAAAATGAAAAAGTTCTGCAAGGTGAAATAAAAAACCCTTAAAATCTTGGCAGGTATTACATATATAAATAAATTAGCGGTATCCAACAGATGATGTTCTGGGTCACCCTGGTCCACATTTTGGTCGATATCTGGAAAACGCCTTCACATATACAACTACCACCACTCCCTTTTAAAACTCTCATTAATACCTTTAATTTGATACCCATATCGTACAAACTCATTCTAGAGTCACCCCTGGTCCACCTTTATGGCTATATTTCGAAAAGGCGAACACCTATAGAACGAAGTCCCACTACCTTTTAAAAATACTCATTAACACCTTTCATTTGATACCCATATCGTACAAACAAAGTCTAGAGTCACCCTGGTCCAGAAAGGCCCACTCCCTCTTAAAATACTCATTAACTCCTTTCGTTTGATACCCATATTGCACAAACGAATTCTAAGTCACCCCTGGCCCACCTTTATGGCGATATCTCGAAAAGGCGTCCACCTATAGAACTAAGGCCCACTCCCTCTTAAAATACTCATTAACTCCTTTCGTTTGATACCCATATTGCACAAACGAATTCTAGAGTCACCCCTGGTCCACCTTTATGGCGATATCTCGAAAAGGGGTCCACCTATAGAACTAAGCCCCACGCCCTTTTAAAATAATCATTAACACCTTTCATTTGATACCCATATCGTACAAACAAAGTCTAGAGTCAACCCTGGTCCACCTTTATTGCGATACCTCGAAAATGCGTCCACCTATAGAACTAAGGCCCACTCCCTCTTAAAATACTCATTAACTCCTTTAGTTTGATACCCACAAACGAATTCTAGAGTCACCCCTGGCCCACCTTTATGGCGATATCTCGAAACGGCGTCCACCTATAGAACTAAGGCCCACTCCCTTTTAAAATACTCATTAACACCTTTCGTTTGATGCCCATATTGTGCAAACAAATTCTAGGGTCACCCCTGGTCCACCTTTATGGCGATATCTCGAAACACCGTCCACCTATGGAACTAAGGATTACTCCCTTTTGAAATGCTCATTAACACCTTTCATTTGATACCCATATCGTACAAACGCATTCTAGAGTCAACCCTGATCCACCTTTATGGCTATATCCCTAAATGGCGTCCACCTATAGAACTATGGCCCACTCCCTCATAAAATACTCTTTAATGCCTTTCATTTGATACACATGTCATACAAACACATTCCAGGGTTTCCCTCGGTTCATTTTCCTACATGGTTATTTTCCCTTATGTTGTCACCATAGCTCTCAACTGAGTATGTAATGTTCGGTTACACCCGAACTTAACCTTCCTTACTTGTTAAGACTGATTCTAGTTTCCGAGTTCTCTCATGATAGCACCATTGTGCTGTTATAGCAGCTTCTAAATAGTGACACTGCTTGATAAGTCATTTCAACTGTAACTGTAAAATAATATAAGTGATAAGAGCAAAGAAAACTGCAGAGACAGTGTTGCAAAGTTGATTCAAAGTGTTTTTGTTACGTTTGTGGTTGTTATATAATTAAAAAAAAAAAAATGCGCTCAAAGATGCGTATCTGCACTACTTTGGTTTGAGAGTAGCAGACACCTATGTATATCAACATTCAAGTTGATATTTTAAAAAAATCTTTTATTTTGATTTTAAGTATAAAAATTTATTTTTGTTTATTTTTGAGTTTAGATATTTTCCAACTAATTAGAATTTTCTTTTTTTGAAGTTATTCAAAATTTTAAGTTAACACGAAAACTCAATTAAAATTATTTTAAAAATTAAAGTAAAGAGTACAAAGTAGTTAACACTATAACACCCATAAGTCATGGATACCGAATTTTATTTCAACAGGTAATTGGTATCTTAACTGGGATGCAATCTGGATTCACCAAATTTTGTAGTTTTTTATGCTTGTGGGATAGCCGCGCAACTGAACATCATTATGTAAGAAAAGAATGGCAAAGTCGTACTCAATATGAGCCTGGACTGCAAAACGTCTCCGCTGAACCACTTGTAAATCCACAAGACATTTTCCTGCCACCTCTTCACATTAAACAAGGCCTTATAAAGAACTTCATCAAAGCATTAAACCGTGAAAGACCGGCTTTTCAGTACTTAGTCAAGTTGTTTCCTAAATTGCCATATGCAAAAATCAAAGGAATATTTGTCGAACCTGATATTAGAAAATTAATGGCTGATAAAAAATTTACAAAATGTTTAACGCCCGATGAAGCAGCCGCATGGGCATCTTTTCAAAAAAAAATCGCTCACAACTTTCTTGGTAATCACAAATCCCATAGTTTTAAGGAAATTATTGGCGATATGTTGGAAAATTATCGAAAGATAAGAGCTAGAATGTTTCTAAAGATGCATTTTCTGCATTCCCATCTCGATTTTTTCCCCGAAAACTTGGGAGATACGAGCGACGAACAAGGAGAGCGGCTACATCAATCAAAGCATTAAACCGTGAAAGACCGGCTTTTCAGTACTTAGTCAAGTTGTTTCCTAAATTGCCATATGCAAAAATCAAAGGAATATTTGTCGAACCTGATATTAGAAAATTAATGGCTGGTAAAAAATTTACAAAATGTTTAACGCCCGATGAAGCAGCCGCATGGGCATCTTTTCAAAAAAAAATCGCTCACCACTTTCTTGGTAATCACAAATCCCATAGTTTTAAGGAAATTATTGGCGATATGTTGGAAAATTATCGAAAGATAAGAGCTAGAATGTTTCTGAAGATGCATTTTCTGCATTCCCATCTCGATTTTTTCCCCGAAAACTTGGGAGATACGAGCGACGAACAAGGAGAGCGGCTACACCAAGATCTAGCCAGCATTGAAAGACGATACCAAGGATTTTGGGATGAAGGCATGATGAGCGACTACTGTTGGACTCTAATACGCGAAACAGATACTAAACAATACAAAAGGCAAAGTTCCACCAATCTTCATTTCTGATTTGTTACTTTTAAGTTAATAAAATGAATATTATTTGACAAAAATCTTTAAAAAAGAATTTATTAACTGTATTAAAAACTATAATCAATCTTAAAAAACGGAATGAAGAATCGGATTCAGCGTCATAAATTGTCTTAGTTGCCTAGATCCAAAACCGTGCATACTTGTGTAATCAAAATTAATTTAGATAATATATACAAACATAAGCAATCATAATTTGTATGATTTCAATTTTCTTGATTTCGCAGATAATTAATATTAATTGAACGGTAAATATTGATTTATGTCCATTTGAATACACGCCTAGCTTTACGTTCAGGAAATAATTCCATTGCAGACTCCAAATTGATCAACGTCGCTAATGATCTTTCGATGTACAGAATACAAAAATTGTTCAGTGCATCCTCAGCTAAAGAAGCTCGGCGATATTTTTTAACAATTTTCAACGAACTCATGACTCGTTCTGCACTAGCTGAACCTATAGGAAAAGTTAAGAACAGTCGAAACAAGCTGCAGTAGAATCGGTAGCTAGTTACCGCTAGATGGGTCTCCTAAGCATTATCTAAGTGAGGATAAGCGTTTTTTTACGCGCAAGCGTAGACGTGTATACGTATAAAAAAACACGGCTAATATATCAGTTAATCGAAATCAATGAAAACCCGATGCTTCCATTGTTTTAGAATCTGAAAATTTTCATGTTATAAGATGTTTTCCTTAAAAAATACCAACGAATTCCAACTTTTAAGCTTGAAGGTAATATTTTATATGATTTACACGCGGTGCGTCTGACTCGCGATTCCTATGTGCACCTGTCAATATCTAACCTATTTTGATTTTCAAACGTCATACCAGATTCAGTCAGTGTAAGCATTCTTATTATTATTGTAACGAATTTACTGAAATTCCTCTTATTCCAAATCTTCTGCTAACGTTCGAATCACTAAACTGTTGAATAAATAACTCTAATATTCAATAATGCAAAATGGCCTTTATTAAAGTACTTCACAATACACTGATACTTCACAACCAATAGCTTGCTTAAATCAAACTGATTGTCGTGCCTCTACTGTTGCTGCCTTTTATACTGTCCGGTTTCATCGCCGGCATATTTCTAGGCGCTTCTATTTCCAGAACTTACTAGTTAGTTATCAGCTGTACATTTTTCAGCTATAACTACAGATGCACAATTATGATAGCTTCTCTCATAGTCCATGCGCGTGTATATGTGAGTAATACTTGCACAATTATTGCATACTCCGCTGCGTGTACGCACATATGTGTAGACATAATGATTAATATGGTCATGTCCATACAAGTCACTGCTCAGTATCGGCTTAGAGATGATAGTACCCCTTAGTGTTACTAATATTCTTCACATTATTATTATTAGGCCTTGATGTACAGCTACCTTTATTAATCTATTATACTTAACCTCTCAGCCTATTACTGTATGAACCGGCGTTTCATCCTCCAGCTCACAAAAGCAACAGATTTATGTATTCGATAGATTTACATTACCTAGGTGATATCGTAGACTACAGTGTTCCGTATAGTACCCAGTGCTCGTAGGTCCTTTCTGCTTCGATTTATGGGTTTGGCTGATGCTGGGAGTATAAACATTATGGCCTGTCTTTGCCCTGGGCATTCAGTCGGGTGTTTTTTGGACTGCTTTGTTGTCCAGTTACTTTTCCCAACAACACTTGTTTTTGGCTCCCAGATTATCTAGGACTTCAATGAGTTCATTCACGATCTTAAAAGTAATTATGTACGACTGCAAGGCAAGCAAGGATGCCTGGCTGTCTGAGGTAATGTGAATATACCTCACAATATTCCATTTTCTATGAATTTTTTATTACTTCTATATACCCTGCCACGTTTTCGATCTTAAGCTCGGAAGCTTTGAAGTCTTGTCTATTAGAATATGAAAGAGAGGTATTTCCACTAAGGCACTAAGTGCATTAGCATGGGCCGTACTCATCGCATCCGTTATCGCAATACAAGCTAGACGATGCAGTTTGCTTGATTTTATTATTGTAGTTCTTTGCGTGGTTTTCGACCATCAAACTAAGGAAGCGTAGGTGACTATTTGCTTCACAACAGTGTTAAATGTCCAGTATACAATTTTGGGTGATAGTCCCTATGTTTTGTCATAGATACGAGCGCAGTGTCGACCCTTGACTCGCGCGCATCGTGTGTAGACCCCAAAATTAAAAAAAAACCAAGTAATATTTTTGGCGATATTTTTATGTAATTCTTAATATTTGGAGAAAGCTCGATAGTCTTCTGCCTCCAGAAAATTAGAAAACAAACACGAAATATCACAAATTTCGACTTACTTAATACAGAAATATTAAGGCTCCATTACTGATACTTAGCATAGACTTTACTTGACTTGAGAACTGTCACTTACAGTTCTGTTAAATGAACATTGCATGTTAGTGATTACTTAGCTACTTAGCAACACTTAACTTGACTTAGATGTCTGTTGAATTTAGATTCTCTATGTAAGTTCTAAGTGACGTTTATATTTTGAGATGCCATTTGTTTGTTTCCATTTCATTTTGACATTTTGTCATACAAATTGACATTTATTGATTATGATGCCAGATTGTATGCGCTAAGTGGAGTATAATCGTGGCTAAGTTGCCAAGTTTACGCCAAGTCAAGCCAAGTCTATGCTAAGTATCAGTAATGGAGCCTTTAGGAAAAAAGTCTGCATAAAGCTTCATGGGAGAGCTTGTGGGATGCTAACAAAATTCTTAGAACCAAAAATTCGAAATATTTTATTTCTAACAGGTCGGTATAATGTACATAGGTGTATTCTTAGATGTATTTTGAAAATCATCAACAACAATACTAAAGTGGAAAACTGTTAGAGTGTGTCACGGATTTTTTAAAAATAGCTGTCGACAAAAAAACAAAAGCATGACAACAATAACATACTTATGTCCTCTGTCTGTACATTGTTGTTGTTATGTTTATAGTTTTTTTACAGAATGAAATGATTGTCTCCACAGCAACTATTGGAGGCACTGTTAATACTTATTTAAAGATTGAGATAATTTTCGAGGGCTTTAATACAGATTGCGATACGAATGCAACTTCTTTCGATTCGAAAATAAGTAATGTAATTTACGTTCTAGTGTAACAGAATATTATACAATCAGATGTGAACTTTTATGGCGCATTTATTTAGCTTTCTTTTTTTAAATTATTTGTGGAAAAAAAATTAAAATAAAATGATTGTTTCGTATTGCTTCTAATAAATACCTATTGAAAGAGCCCTCAGCGGGATAGGGAGCATAGAATATGCCCGCTACAGGAATACCCAAATATGTATATACTATATACTCAAAGTATTCAAGGGATTGTGTAGCGGAACCCTTTCAAGGGTTTGCTGCGCAATTTATAGCTTCTCTAACCCTATTGTTAACCTCACCTACCCGTATCGAATCCTGTTTCTTAAGCAGCCGAGGCTCTGGTGACTCAAAGTTTCTCATAGAACTAACAGGTGGGGGCGGTATTTACCAGAAGGTTTAATAAAAAAAAATGTAAGGCGCGATAACCTCCGAAGAGATTTTAGGCCGAACTTCTCTTCCAATTTGCGTAGTGCTCCTTTTTAATTTTTCCTACAAATTGGCGGGACGGGACCTACTTGTTTTATGCCGACACCGAACGGCATCTGCGAGGCAGATGAGTTTTCACTGAGAGCTTTTCATGGCAAAAATACAGTCGGAGTGCTTGCCAAACACTGGCGAGGGGCGACCCCGCTTAGAAAAATTGTCTTCTAATTGAAAAACTTTATTTCTAAAATTTTGATGTTGCTTTGCTCGGGGTTTGAACCCAGGGCATTCGGCGTGGTAGGCGGAGCACGCTATTTGTGGAAGGTATTGCAGCCCTTTTTGCCAATGAAATTAGTTAAAAATTTCAAGCCTCTTGATTTCCTAGAATTACATTAAAGTCTATGAAAGGATTCCAATGTCGTGTGATGTTTTTATTTTGGGACCCGTGCGTCGCCTAGCGGAATTTTTGTTGCCTTTCCTTTGTTGCATTGTCTTGGTCTTTAGCTAAATGTATGAGGTTGCAGTTTTGGAGTTCAAAGAAAAAAACTATTTTAAATATATCGGGTTCTTAACAAAGTATCAGGTAATATGTTTGTAGCACAATAAGAAGTCACTCAAAAATTCATCGGAAGATTCCACTCGATCAGTATAATTTTCCGATATATCTACATCTGTATGACACCAGCAGAACTTTTACCTCATATTTCAAAATTTCATTGACGTCTGATCTACATTTACTTTAAAAGTTGCTTAAAGACCGATCCCAAATTCCAAATATTGTATGAATTTTCTAGGTATCACGACCCGTACGCCGTCTAGCAGAAAATTTGTCCCCTAAGGTTTCAAGTTCCTAGTTCAATGAGAACATATCGCAGTTGCGATCGCGATCCCTGCCCCATCTAAAAAATTGTTTACCTAAATATTAAAACACGGTTTGAAAATTGAGACTTCTGTTAAACCGTAGTTTGGTTTATACATTTTTGTAATACATTGAAACAATTTCACAATACTGCCGGGCTTTTCAATAAAATTCTTTTAGATTTTAAACCAAATATAACAAGTAAAGGTGTCTAAGTTCGGGTGTAACCGAACATTATATACTCAGCGTGAGCTTCAATTTTACATTTCATTTCAGATAAATTACTTTTCTACATAACACGTGGCACCGCCCGTTAAAAAAAAAATGTCTGCCCATTCATTGATCATTGATTCAAAACTATTTTTTGCTAAGTTATAGCTTATTATTTCAGTCTACGACCCTTTTAAACTTGTTTTATATCTAAGTTGCCGTGGTCTTTAACTCATCCCGCCCACTTTTACTAGAAATATTTTACGGTATAAGGAAAATATGTGTACACAATTTCATTACGATATGTTAATTTTTCTTCGAGTTATTGCTCCCGAAACATAGAAAATTGCTTAGAACATAGAGAGTTATCGTGTTAACGGACGAACATGGTTCAATGAAATTTTTTTTTCGATACTGATGATTTTGATAGTCTATATCTATCGCGATTCCTTTATACCTGTACAACCAACCGTTATCCAATCCAAGTTACAATACCCTGTGTACAAGTACAGCTGGATATAACAATGGATGACCAAATGACAGCTTTGAACTCGCGTTCTCTCGAATGAAATTAGTGGAATTGTGGTACCATCTAGCTCTTTGCCAAAACAGCATTTTAAGTTCGAATAATAAAAGTTTGGTATTTTATATGTGGAGGTCCACACCGAAATACAAAAGTATAAAAAACTACCTATCTATCGGAGATTTTAGTTCCGGATTTAAAAAATGGATCCAATTCTGCATTACGTTGATTTGAAACCATCAGCTTCGAAAAAATGTTGTTTCAGCCATGTTCATACGTTATCACAATAGCTTTGCCAAAAATTTGAATATCTTTACGAAATTTAGAATACTGACTCCAGAGAAAATTGGTATATGGTTCAAACAATAACAACGCCCACTCTTTCTTTATCGACAAATAGAGAAATACGATAATTCTTTACCCAAGACTGATAAAGTGATGAAACTTGATACGTGGATTGACTTTAACAAAAAAATATAAATTTTCAAAAAAGTTTACAAAATTGGTGTGTTACCGGATATATTTAGAGGAAGAAGATTTAAAAGTTTTGCACGCCGTAAATCCAAAGCTGTTGAAGATATCAAGTTGACATTAACATTGTCCTTTCTATTATAGATACAGCTTGTGAAAACTAGAAAAATCGATCCACGATGAACACGCCTACTAATAAAAAAAATTATATCGAAATTTCGAAAAGTGGTAAAATTCATTACTTCATTACAAAAGATCGAAAATTTATAAAACTTTGTGTATGGGTTAACTTTATAACAAATAATATGAATTTGATAAAATTTCACGGAAGAAATTCAAAAATTTTTCAAACCGTCAATCAAAAGTCGTTTAAGATATCATATTGGAATTTGGCATGAACAAAATCGGTCTTCCAATCACGCTTACTTAAAAAAAAATCTATATTGAAATTTCAAAAAATTAAAAAGGGCGATAGTTCATTGCCAAAGATTAATCAAATGATGAAACTTGATATTTTTGCTTGACGTTATAACAAAAAATATAAATCTGATAAAATTTTGGATAATTGGCGTGGAACTGCCCATATTTAGAAGAAGAAAATGTAAAAGTTTTGCAAATCTTAACTCAAGAGCTGCTGAAAGCATCTTGTTTAAATTCGCCTATGAGGTTGATATTAGATATACACTTTGTGAAACTTAACTTAGTGGCAATGCCCTCCTTCAAAAAAATAAAGTGCTCAAAGCCTAATGGTAGCAAAAAGCGCAGGATCTTTCATTTATATAAATAATTGACATTGATGTTTCACCTTAGGGCTTATATGGTGAAGCCAAAGTACGAAATTTTTTAAAAATGGGTGTGGCCCGCCCCTATTTTCGCGCCCTCCGTGGGGTAGTACTGAAAGGCTTAGTGCATCAATACCTTTCTTCACTCATTTAAGGAAACTCAATCATTTATTAATTTTTTCACTCAGCTGAGTGATAGTGAAAAAATAAAATGACTGCTATACATTTTTTAGTCGTAGTGTAGAAAGGCAGCACTAGCGATGAAAAAATAGTGCGCACTCAAATTTGTAATGGTAATGAAAGTGTAATGCACTACCTCCAATTAAGATAATTAGATGAATATTTGCATATGTGTCAATAAGCTAAGATTTAAATTTGCAAAAATTCTATTTCTCATATTATTAAACTTTACACCATATTCCTGTAACGGTTGCGACACAATTTCTTTTAAAGTTATGATATATACTTTGTGCAATTATAATTAGCCTGTATTTTACGTTGATTCCGAACGGCAGCTGTAAGGCAGATGCATTTTCACGGAGAAGCTTTTCAGAAATACCCTCGGAGTGTTTACCAAACTACTGCCGAGGCGCGACCTCGCTGATATTGCTTTGCACGGGACTTGAACCCAGGACCTTCGATGAGATAGGCAGAGCAAGTTACCACCACACCACGGCATCCGGCGAAACAAATTTATGCAATACAAATAAAAAACAGGTAAAAAATGGACTAAATACCGCATATCTCTCGTCAATGGATACACAGATGTAAGCGATAATTTCGATAAATGACAAATAAATAACTCATTGGTAATTCTTAAACAAAGTGTCACGTTTCTTGTTATCTACGTGAGATATCTATGACGGTGAACCTCTTTTCTGAACAGTCGGTTGATTGAAAAATATATTATATATGCTACCGATCTTTACGAAGTTTTCAGATAGCTGTATATGCCATATACTTAAAAAAGCAATTGGTGACCTTTAAAGCCGAAATGAGGGAGAAATAATGAAAACCCTTTTATCTGAACAATCGGTTGTATGGGGATATGTGTTATAGTGGTCCGATCAGGTCGATTCATACAAATGTCTAATCGGACATCAAACTATTGTAACGAATTTAGGGAAACTCCGCTTATTTTATACCTTCTACTAACGTTCGTATCGCTAAATTGTTGAATAAATAATAATAATTAGACTATTTTGAAAATACTTCACAATAACACTTATACTTCGCAACTGACAGCGTGCTTAAATCAAACTGAATACGGACTACTCAGCTTCTGCTGCTTTTATACTCTCTGCCCAAATGTCTAGACGTTTCTTCTTCTAGAATCCTCTACCTGGCCAACAGCCATACGCGCGTGTATTTGTAGTGTAACCATATGCGTGTGTATATGTGAGCGAAGTAGTAGCTGGTGAAGACATGCGTTTTTGAGTATCTCTCTGCTGCTTGTATGTATGTGCGTACATGATGATTAATGTGTTTATGTACATGTACATATGTGGCTCGCTTCAATGTTTTTTTTTCTGTTGTTGGGTGATTATTTACTTAGTAAACACTTAGAGATGGTAATATTCGTCACACTGCCCTCCACCTAAGTCTGATCGTCCCCATCTACACACTTCCAGCCTTTACAAATGAACCACTTTCATTTTAGTTCGCTGTTTGCCAATGGCTTGTATGCGGCAAGCTACATCATTGATCCGTTTTACAACTTTGTATGGGCCTTCCCAATTACACTGCAATTTCCGGGACAAACCTTTTTTCCGTTGCGGGTTGTATAACAGCACCAATCTCCTTCCCGAAAACCTTCCGAATTAATTGCTTTATCGTATCTGGCTTTCATCTTATCACTCATAGTCTTCGTTCGTTGCCTTACAAGATCGTGTATTTATCTATCTATTCTTCCAAGACATCAGTGGATTTCTTGGTATTTCTCTCTGCATCGGCATCTATCCCAAACATCAAATCAGCTGGCGGTCGAAGGTCATTGCCAAAAATTATCTTTGCGGGGGTTTGGCCCGTTGTCTCATGCACTGCCGATCGGTAAGCCATCAAGAATAATGATATGTGTGTATCCCACTCTTTATGGTACTTGTCGACTACTTTCCTTAAGTGCTCCTCCAAGGTTCTATTGAATCGTTCCACCATACCATCGGAGTGAGGATGCAATGCAGTTGTCCGTGTTTTTCGAATGCCCAATTTCTTGCACATTTCTTGAAGCACCGCTGTTTCGAAATTCCTGCATTGGTCAGAATGTAACTCCATTGGTACACCATACCTTGCAACCCAATCGTTTGTAACCACTTCTGCTACTGTTTCCGCTTCTTGATTTGGGATTGGGTATATCTCTGGCCATTTATTGAAATAATCCATAACCACCAGTACGTATTTGTTTCCGCGGTTGCTAGTAGGAAATGGACCTGCGATATCCACGGCGATCCTTTCAAATGGTGCACCTAAAATATACTGCTTCATATGGCCATGACTTCGTGTTTTGGGCCCTTTGGCTCTGCTGCAAACCTCGCAGTTGGCAATCAACTCGGTGACCGATTGACGGCAACCAACCCAATAGAATCTCTCCTTAATTTTCTCGAGCGTTTTCGTGATTCCAAGATGACCTCCGCTTGGACTCGCTGAGCACGTCACGAATCATTTTCCTGGGAACGACTATCAGTTTCTTCTTGCATTGGCCATCTTCACTCTCCCATTCTCGATGGAAGGAACATGATATCAATTCTAAACTGCGCCACTGTGCCCAGTAACACTTGGCAATTGGACTCTCTGCTGACATCTCCTCTCTGTTTGGTCTTTCGTTTCGTTCGAGCCCTTGCATAACATGTGACAGATCTGTATCTTCAAGCTGACACTTCCTTAGTTGTTCCTTGTCCCATTCATCCGTACATGTTATAGCCATTAGCCGGACATCTATTATGTCTTCTTTAGCCTCGGCCTTTGAACAGGGCTTGCATTCCAAACTACATGGTCTTCGTGACATTGCATCAACATTTCCATTGTAGTCGCTAGATTCACCGTGCCAATTGTCCTTCTGGCCAGATGCCCTCTGTCGTTACCCTGTGACCCAAATAATTTACTTCCTTTTTAAACAGCGCACACGCTGGACTTAGTTTCAAACCAGCGCAAGCTATTCTCTGGAAAACTTCTTCCAAGTTTTTAAAATGTTCATCAAAGTTCTTGCCCAATACGATGATGTCGTCCAGGTACACCAATCATGTTTTCCAATGTAGTCCTTTCAATACCTGATCTATGAGTCTCTCAAAAGTAGCTGGTGCATTACAAAGTCCAAAAAGCATTACTGTAAATTGCCAAAGACCATCTCCGACGCTGAAGGCAGTTTTCTCTTTGTCTTCCTCCTTCACCACCACTTGCCAGTGTCCACTTTTCAAGTCCAGTGTGGAAAACCATTTCGTACCATAGAGCGAATCCAGAGTGTCTTCAATTCTTGGCAATCGTGACGTCGTTCAACTTGCGGTAGTCCACGCAAAACCTCATTTTCCCATCCTTCTTGTTCACAAGTACCACCTGTGAGCTCCATGCACTAGCTGATGGTTCGATGACGCCACTGTCGATCATTTTTTGTACGATTTGACTCACAACTTCCCCCTTCGCCAGAGGAACACTACGAGGAGCTTGGCGTATCGGCCTCGTGTCTCCAGTGTCAGTTTGATGTTTCACAACATTGGTGCGGCCTGGTTTGAAACCATCCTGGTCAAATATGTTTGCGTACTTTAGGAGCAGTTGCTTTGCCTTACTCTGATAATCTTCCTCTAGCCCCTCCGTCCGTGCCGTGATGTCATTTGAAAGATTAGTCTTGCTAGTTGAAACGTGTTCCTGGAGCTGTTCACAGTTAATAACTACTTCAGCCTCTTGGCGTCTTCCCAATATAGCTCCATTTTTCAGTTTGGGTGGTGACTTGAACTCATTGAGTAATCTTACCAGAATACGTCCATCTTGTTTTGTCATAGCCAGGGTTTTTCCTACAAGTACATTCGGTGTTGATTTGTTCGCTGCTTCAACAACCCACAATTTGATGTATATTGGAACGATTTTCCGTCATCCCTTGTCAAATTTGGTTTTGAGACAAACCGGTTTCGGCGTTGTGCCATCATCAGTGTCGATTTTCGTTCTGATCTGTTGTTGTCATTTGTCCTGTATTTATAGTTCGTAGGTATATGAGCAGGTATTGTCAAATTGATGCTTGTGTATATTTAGTTATGTGTATGTGCTGTGTGTTCGTTCAGAACCGAGGGTGGTTTACTAATCGATTTGTGTGGCTGACTGGGGTAGATAGAAATCTGTGATTTTAGTCGTTTGACCTTCTTTGTCGGTTTTTTGTTTTGGCGTGTTAATTGTTTTGTGTTCATTTGTTGTTGTGCGTTTGTCTGTTGTACCTGTGTGATTAAGTTGTTTCCTGTAAACAAGTTGAAGTCCAAATTAGGCGTGCCATTTTATGCTAGATACGTGGATGACATAATATGCGTTTTAACTACTAATAACGAAGAGCTCGTACTGGAGTACCTCAACAAACAGCACGGCAATATAAAATTTACAATGGAAACCGAAAAAGACGGAGGAATCAACTATCTAGACCTCACGATAAATATTGATAAAGAAGCCAAAAGATTTAACTATGACATATATAGAAAGTCAACGGCCACCGACACAATAATACACAATACCTCAAATCACCCTCAACATCATAAAAATGCAGCATTAAGGCACTTGGTACATAGACTTGAAAGAACACCTCTTACACAAGAGGCATATAAGAGAGAACTTGAGGTCATATATAATATCGCTGCAAACAACGGATATAAAAAAGCACTAGTAGATAAGCTCAGAAGGACAAATGGAGAACCAAAAAGAAATAATGAAAAAGAAAATAATAGCTGGACGACTATGACATATACTGGAAAAGCAACATATAAATTGGCAAATTTCTTTAAAAAATACAACATTAACACAGCATTCAAAACATCGAACAATCTAGGGCGAAAACTAAGAACTAACATTAACTCAGAGGATCCGTTTAGCAGCCACGGCGTATACAAGCTTACCTGCGGATGGCAGCATAGTTACATAGGACAAACAGGACGGCAAATAAGAACGAGGTTCAGAGAACATATTAGAGATTACAACAAAAAAATACGGAATCCAAACATTATACCCGAGTCTAACTTCGCGAATCACATGGTCGAGAATAAATGTTCCCCAGCAAACATCAATAAAACAGTTAGGGTTCTTCACATACAAGAAAAGGGCCGACGTCTCAACGTACTCGAAAACATGGAAATCTACAAACAGAAAACATTCGACGGTAGAATAATAAACGAACAGATAAACACCATTTCTGACACAATATTCGAGCCTTTAAAACTTGTTTACAGGAAACAACTTAATCACACAGGTACAACAGACAAACGCACAACAACAAATAAACACAAAACAATTAACACACCAAAACAAAAAACCGACAAAGAAGGTCAAACGACTAAAATCACAGATTTCTACCTACCCCAGTCAGCCACACAAATCGATTAGTAAACCACCCTCGGTTCTGAACGAACACACAGCACATACACATAACTAAATATACACAAGCATCAATTTGACAATACCTGCTCATATACCTACGAACTATAAATACAGGACAAATGACAACAACAGATCAGAACGAAAATCGACACTGATGATGGCACAACGCCGAAACCGGTTTGTCTCAAAACCAAATTTGACAAGGGATGACGGAAAATCGTTCCAATATACATCATTTATCCACCCTGTCGGAAAATCAACCAAACAAGATAAGTCAACCCACAATTTGTTTGTCCCACAATCTCCATCAATCTTTGCCCAGTTGACTGCTTTGGATTTTGGTGGTATTTTCTGACTCTCTTCCACCAGCACTCGTTTACTGCTGTAGATTCTCTCATCCATGTTCTTATATCGCATCGTATTGCTTTGCATATCGATCTTGATGCCTTGGTCGATTAAGAAGTCCACTCCAATTATGACTTCATGAACAATCTCTTCCACTATAAAATTGGGCGGTACCGTGACATTCCCAATTGCTACTTCACATGCTACTTCTCCAATTACCTGGGTGTCCTCTCCCGTGGCTGTACGTAATCTTGCTCCACGCAATGGGGTTGCCTTCTCGTTGACTAAATCCGGTCGGATTATGGAATAAGATGCACCTATATCTACAGTCAATAAGCGTTCCTTTCCATCCACATATCCTTCGCCAGTAAGATTGCTCGACCTTCTTCCAATTTGCGAGATAGAGATTATGGGGCATTCAATTGCGGGAGCCAGCTGTCGCCCCTTGCGGCTGACTCGCTTTAGTTTAACGATTGAGTAGATTTGGAGATTTGCTCATCTCCTTCAGCTCTGCGTTTACGGCCATCCACATTGCTGGAACTGTTAGGATTGGTACTGCAATAACGTGCAATGTACCCTGGGTTTCCGCATTTAAAGCATTTGACTGCACCATCGTTTTTCTGCTGCGTTCCTTCTAATGCTTCCAAAATTGTGTCTACCCAGTCTGGCCTTTCCACTTCCACGCGATGAGCTTTGTATGCGGGCTTACTTAAAAGTGACGCTGTTTCCAGTGCATGGGATACCGTTTCAGCAAAAGTCAGCTTTGGGTTTGAGTATGTCGCCCGCTTCGTTTCCACGTCCCGTATACCATTTATAAAACTCTGGATTTTTACCCTCTCGGTGTATTCCACGGGTACGTCCGCATTTGCGAGATGAGTCAATCTTTCAACATCCGACGCAAACTCCTGCAAAGTCTCGTTCGCTTTTTGGTAGCGGTTTTGCAATTCCATTTGGTAGATCTGTTTCCTGTGTTCGCTTCCGTACCGTCGTTCTACAACAGCCATCAATGCTTCATAATTGTTGCGCTCTCCTTCAGGAATCGTCTATAGGATTTCGCCTGCTGGCCCCTTCAGTGCTACGAATAGAGATGCAACTTTATCTTCAGTATTCCAGTAGTTCACTGCTGCGGTATTTTCAAACTGTAGCTTACAGACTTGGAAAGGAACAGAACCGTCAAAAGATGAAGTTTTTACCGTCGGATTGCTCGCTGGAACAGCCGGCGTTTTAGTTGTAACTGCTCGATACGTCCTCTCAAAGCATCCACCTCGGCCTCGATTTTTTTCCCTCAAATTGTAAAATTTTTGTATCCTGGGCCTCCAGCTTCGATGATATCCTTAACTCCTGAGCCTCCAGCTGCGAGGATATGCGGGCCTCCCGTGCTTTCAACTGCTCAGCCAACTGAGATGTCATATATGTCTTCTTCCAGTTGAGTTGTCTGTTCTTCCAGTTGAGTTTCCATCTTGAATGTAATCTGTGTCGACATTTCTGAAATTTCTTGTGTTTCAATCTCCGACGTTATACGTGTCTCCTGTGATTCCAGTTGGGATGCTATGCTTGTCTTCTGTTCTGCCAGTTGAGATGACACTGTCGATGTTTGAGCAGATATTGCAGCCAAAATCGTGTTCAAGTCTGTGCTCGTAACTGTCTGCGATGTTTCGTTTTTCTCTTCAATTTTTGTTGTTGATTCTTCCACATTAGGATAAAAGATATACTCGTCCACATTAATTCCTTCCAACTCCATAACCTCTCGTAGCCGTGCTTGAAGTTCGATCTTGTTGCCGTTTACATTCAATTTACGGTACTCCAACTCTTTTGACAGTTGCTGGATCCTTAATTCACTTAACTTTGCCATGTCCAAGTTGTATTCGAAAGCTTCAGAATTTATTCAACAATTCCTCTTCTGACACCAATTGTAACGAATTTAGGGAAACTCCGCTTATTTGCAACCTTCTACTAACGTTCGTATCGCTAAATTGTTGAACAAATAACTTCAATATTCAATTATGCAAAATGGTCTTTATTAGACTACTTTGAAAATACTTCACAATAACACTTATACTTCGCAACTGATAGAGTGCTTAAATTAAACTACGACTACTCAACTTCTGCTGCTTTTATACTCTCTGCCCAACTGTCTAGACGTTTCTTCTTCTAAAATCCTCTGCCTGGTCAACAGCCATACGCGCGTGTATATGTGAGCGAAGTAATAGCTGATGATGACATGCGTTTGTGAGTCTCTCTGCTGCTTGTATGTATGTGTGTACATGATGATTAATGTGTTTATGTACATGTACATGTGGGGCTCGCTTCAATGTTTTTTTTCTGTTGTTTCGTGATTATTTACTTAGTAAACACTTAGAGATGGTGATATTCGTCACAATATACTCCCTGACCAAATTCCATCAAGCAGACGGAGAGGCGGAAGTGGCTTAATCAACTCAGATCGTATTCAAATCGTTATTGGGATCATTTCGGTGTACAAATTGGTGCGTCTATCTCCTCTCTTTTAAGGACTTCTAATTTTGAGATTCGGACCAAACTTAATATACCATTTCATGTTCATAATGATGTCTATTTATTCAAGTTTTTAAATAAAGAATACAAAATATTACTATATATTACGAAAGGTGTCATTCTAAACTTCGAAATCTCATAACTATGTATGTCTTGGAGGCTAACCTTAACAAATCTAGAATTCCATTTTTTGCACTTGGCTCAATCTCTTCAAAATTTCATAGATCGATTTCAGTGCTGATGTTGTTGCTAGTGTTGATGCTGGTTCCCAAATAAACGAAGTCTTTTACTATTTCTAAATTATGACTGCCAACAGTAGCGTGGTTGCCAAGGCGCATATGCGCTGACTCTTTGCTCGATGACAGCAGGTACTTCGTTTTGTCCTCATTCACCATCAAACCAATTTTTACCGCTTCTTTTTCCAGTTTGGAGTAAGCAGAGCTAACAGCGCGGGTGTTTAGGCTGATGATATCAATGTCATCAGCATATGCCAGTAAATGCATGCTTTTATAGTATATTGTTCCAGTGCGGTTAAGTTCTGCAGCTAGTATAATTTTCTCCAGCATCAAATTAAAGAAATCGCACGATAGGGGGTCACCCTGTCTGAAAACTCGTTTAGTTTCGAACGGCTCGGAGAGGTCCTTCCCAATTCTGACTCAGCTGATGGTCTTGCTCAACGTCATTTTGCACAGCCGTATAAGTTTTGCGGGGAAACCAAATTCAGACATAGCGGCATATAGGCAGCTCCTTTTCGTGCTGTCGAAGGCGGCTTTAAAGTCGACGAAGAGGTGATGTGTGTCAATTCTTTTTTCACGGGTTTTCTCCAAGATTTGGCGCATTGTGAAAATCTGGTCGATGGTAGATTCGCCTGGTCTGAAGCCGCACTTATAAGGTCCAATCAGCCGGTTTACGGTGGGCTTCAATCTTTCGCACAATACACTTGAAAGGACCTTATATGCGATATTGAGAAGGCTGATTCCACGATAGTTGGTGCATTTTGCAGTATCCCCCTTCTTGTGGACTGGGCAAAGAACACTTAGATTCCAACCGTCGGGCATGCACTCTTCCGCCCATATTTTGCTAAGAAGCTGCTGCATGCGCCTTACCGACTCCTCGCCGCCGTACTTGAATAGTTCCGCAGGCAATCCATCAGCGCCCACGGCCTTGTTGTTTTTCAATCTGGTTATTGCTATTCTAACTTCGTTATAATCGGGCGGGGGGACATATATTCCATCTTCATCGATTGCGGGATCGGTTTCTTCATCTCTGCGCGTTGAATTGCTGCCTCCATTTAGGAGAACAGAGAAGTGTTCCATAATCTAAGCACTCTCTGGACATCAGTTACAAGGTCACCGTTTTCGTTCCTACAGGAATTTGCCCCGGTCTTAAAACCTTCCGTCTGTCGCCGTATTTTTTGGTAAAATTTTCGGGCGTTATTCCTGGTGGCTAGCAGCTCAAGCTCCTCGCACTCACGCCTTTCTGCTTCTGCTGTTTTCTTCCTGAATAGGCGTCTCGCTTCCCTTTTCAACTCACGATAGCGTTCACCCACTCCTCTTGTCGCGCTCGCTTTTAACGTAGCCCTGTAGGCAGCGTCTTTTCTTTCAATTGCAACGCGGCATTCTTCCTCGTACCAGTTGTTTTTTCGTGGTCGCCGGTAACCAATTTTTTCCTCAGCGGCAGTACGAAGTGCTTTGGAAATATGCTCCCACTGCTCCTGTATTCCTTCAGGATGAGTTGTGCTCTCAGAGAGCAGGTGTGAGATTCGAGTTGCGAAATCATTGGCAGTCTGTTGTGATTGAAGCTTGTCGACGTCTAGCTTCCCTTGTGTTTTTTGTTCCTTGGCCGCGAGTACTGTATACCCATTTCTTATTCCTTTTTCTAGCGGCAGAATTACCAGCGTCTAAAACCTTGGTAAGACAAATAAAACATGAATAAATAAAATTACATACATTATGCCAGATTTGTGTTTATTTTATATGAATACCTAACAAGTTGGTGGCTCTGAATATTGAAAAATTCTTACAAAAGTTCAATGTGAAAGGTACGTTATTTTTTCATATTATATACACATATATACATGTATTCGTATATGTAGATATACACGCAACAGAAGACATCATTGAGTTGGAAGACGAAAATTGTGTTGCCAAAAAGCTACGAAGTACAAAGTCAAGCATTTGGATCCATTTTGACAAAATCAGTAATACTTATGCAATATGCCACTATTATAAAAAATGTTATAAAACTAGTGGTAATACGTCCAATTTGTTTCACCATCTAGAACGATCACACACAACTGCAAATTTAGATTCACATAGCTCGCCAAATAAGATTGATTTTTATATAAAAAAAAACATATGAAGATCCCTCATCACGTAAAAAGGCTTTTGACAGCGCCCTACTAGGGTTTAGTCACCGCATACGTTCGCCCTTTTCCCATAGTGGATGACAAAGGGTGCTGTAACTTTGTATATACTCTCTTTTCGCTGTATAAGCTACCATCGCGGACAACTTTGCAGAATGTGTTTTATGATCGTTTCGAAGTTATGAAGACAATATTACATATATATATACATACATGTATATATTGTATTTACATAAATGTCTGATATATATACCTGATATTACTTTTAAATTGAGTAAGCGCTTTTCACTATAAAAAAATTCGATATATATCGCGATATATCGATATCCTCCCTCTTAAATATCGAAAATATCGAGTAAGCCGAATATCGATACTTTTGCAGCTCTACTGTGCAGTGTTATTCTTATTGCATACATATGTATATTATATGTATGTAGTTCATTTGTGGTAAAGCAACAAATCTGCTGCTAGTACATTCATCTAAGTTGCACAAGTACTTTTACTAGTTCTTTTTTTTTTTCAAAGTTAAAGGCATTTATATTTTTACACTGAAAAAATTGTTCATTGATAAAAGTGTGAAATGAAGCCTGTTAAACTGTACTTATGTACTTCGAAAAAGCCTTTTAAACTGTACTTATGTACTAAGAAAAAAAAGACGTTACATGCTTTCGACCGCATGCACAGCATGAAAACCAGAAAAGAACCAGGGCCTGATGGGATATCAGCAGATGCAATACGACAGGCTGGTAGCAGCCATTCAAGATGGAGAAGGTCGGTCCCATCGGCAGCATGACTTCCGCAAAGGCCAGTCCACAAAGACGCCATATCAGAGGTTACAAATGCTGTAAACAAAAGCCGAAACAGTTTGCAACCAAGCAAGCCCGGCTGCCTTATTGGGCATACTGGACGTGAAAAATGCCTTCAACTCCGGCAGGTGGTATGGCTTCCTCTTACATCTACTGGTCATATTAAGGAACTACCCAAAAGTCGCTTCATATATGAAATAAATCACGGCCAGAGAAAAGTGAAAATAACAGACGGAGCAGCCCAGGAATCGGTGTTAGGGCCCGACCTCTGAAATAAATAAAGAGAAGGAAGTCCTACACTTTGTGCATAAAACATTCATTTAAAAATTCTCTCAGTGCACAATGAAATTCTAATGTCGTGCAAGATGCGATGTGGGCGTATTTTGATTATGATAAACTGGCGAATTATGTTGTCATTTTAAGTTTTGTAGTATGTACATTAAAAGAATTGCATTTTTCTTTCTTCAGCATACTTTCCACTATTTTAAAATACATGCATATGAGCACAAGTGATACATATGTTGATATACATATATACACTTGTATGCATCAACTATTTTACGTATTTGAAGACGTGTTGATACGAGTGAAAATTAAATACTCTGACATGCTTATTTTTAGGATATATAGTCAACTTGTAAATAGAAAATATTCCATTAAGGTGTATCATTCTTGAAGCTAGGAGAGATATATTTAAAGTGTTCTTATTTGCGCCGCAGTTGTGTTGTGTTAGCGTCCTCCACCTACAACATCGAAAATCTTGGGAAAAGAAACATAGAAATTAAAAAAAAATTTTTTCAAAGAGAAAAAAGGGCTTTCTAAGCGGGGTCCCCTTTCTCTAGGGGTTTGGCAAATACTCCGATTGTACATTTGCCATTTAAAGCTTCTCAATGAAAATGTATCTGATTTACAGATGCCGTTCGGAGTCAGCATAGCCATATGTTTTTTGAAGAACTCTTCTCTCGAACACTCCCCAACCAACCCCATCAGATGCTGTCAATGAAAGTCCAATTAATTATTTAATGATTTTTAATTACTTGATGATTCCTGCTCGGAAACAATGTCTTATTTCTCCAATTGTTTTTTGAACGGCCAATAATCATGATAATTTTTTAAATTAATCATTACTAGTTGCTGTGTCTTGCGAAAAAAATTAATAGTCAATAAAATTTAAAAATAAAAGAAAATTATGGTTATAAATGTTAATGGAAATTTAATAGGTGTTCCCGAAAGCTGATAAGAATTCGAAACAACGGCGATATCTACGGCGATCATATCTTAAGAAATGTCGTATCAAATTAGAAACATCATCAATAGAAAATGCTGGCAGGGACATGACTTGATAACTCAACTGGTTTATTAGTTATATTATTTGCTCACTGAAATTCTTTTGTTTATTTTCCCATTTTAACGGATCATCAAGCCCAGGGGCGGATCAAGAGAGACATTTTGGGGGAACTGCACGAAAAAAAATCTGATTTTTCCGGTAGCCTCTACCGACTTGATCGAATGTGGAATCTAGCAGTTATTTTGGATAGCCGATTTAGGTATGGTTGATCTGGCCGGTCAATAAAGACCTCACATAGACTGAATGTGTCCATAGTGTTACCAGAATTTGTTTTACGGCCAAACGGAAGAACCCCTATCAGGTGTCAGGACTTATGTTATAGAAAAACTCCGTCCTCTTGGCAAATAGTTGAAGTTTTCAAGGACCGAGCTGTCTCGAGATCTGGCAAATCTGCCACCACTAATAACTGGAGCCTTGACCTTGCGAGCTCAGGAAACGAACACAGAACGTGCTCAACCGATTCTACCTTCTGCTCGCACTTCCTACACCTGCCGTTACTGACGAGGCTTAACTTTTAAGCATGTGACGCCAGAAGGCAATGTCCAGTTAGTATGTCCATCGTAACCCAATCAATCAATCAGGGAAGAAGAATGAATAAGGGTATGGATCATATGGGCAGTGATCTATGAAGAAAACCTGAAGAGCGAGAGCTTGTCATGGGTCGTGAGGCGGTAAAGGTAAGTCGAAAGCAATTCACGAGTTTTGCCGTGAGAAACGTTCGTTACAGCAACCAGTATGAGGAGGGAGACCTTTCAGGCGGCCGAAGGAAACAAGGATGATGCAAAATTCGTATTTAATTATTTTAAAGAAAACGGGCATGGCAACGCCTTCTAAGGCCGCTCGTATCTTTTGAAAAGCTTTGCATCGACTTCGAGGACACTGAAGATATAGTGTTGAAATTTATTAGCCATCTTTCCTTTTCAAAAAAATGTGTCCTATACCAGAATCACAAAATCGGTTAATTATCAAGCCCAATTTCTATATATTGTAACAAATTTAGGGAAATTCCGCTTATTTGCAACCTCCTACAAACGTTCGTATCGCTAAACTGTTGAATAAATAACTCCAATATTCAATAATGCAAAATGGTCTTTATTAGACTACTTTGAAAATACTTCACAATAACACCTATACTTCGCAACTAATAGCGTGCTTAAATCAAACTGATTACTGCCTACTCATCTTTCGCTCCTTTTATACTCTCTGCTGTCTCGTTCGCATACTTCTAGGCGTTTCTTCTGCTAGAATATTCTACTTGGTTACCAGCTATACGCGTCGCGTGTTTTTCTGTAGCTTATAGCCTCTCTCATAGCCATATGCGCGTGTATATGTGAGTAATGATAATTACATACTTTTGTGAGTATCTCAGATATATGCATGTGTTTGTACGTATCTCTTCGCTGCTTGTATGTACACATGTGTAGACATAATTATTAATTTGTTTACGTATATACAAGTGTGGCTCGATCCAAAGTTTTTTTCTGTTGTTGCGTGATTATTTACTTAGTAAACACTTAGAGATGGTAATATTGATCACACTGCCCTCCACCTAAGTCTGATCGTCCCGATCAGACAAATTTCTCGATCTAACCGCTGCTAGCCTCTCCAAATGAACCACCCTTCTATTTCGTGGCTTCACAATTGTTTGTATGCGGTAGATGACATCACTGATCTTCTTCACAACTCTGCACGGGCCTTCTCAACTGCACCAAAATTTGGATGGAACACCTTTCCGCCGGTGAGGGCTGTATAGCAGTACCAAATCTGCCTCCAAGAAACCTTCCGAATTATTGTTCTTTTCATACCTGTGTTTCATCCTACTTCTCATTATCCTGGACCGTTCCCTCACACTCTGTTTTTTTTTCCAATGAGCTACTTCGTAGGGCTTGATCTGGACGAATTGGCTTTGCATAATCAGTATCGTGTTGACGTTTCACAACAGTAGTGCGCGCTGGCTTGAAACCACCCTCGCATTCTATCTGGAAAATTCTTTCAGTCGTTTCAGTGCGTCCATTAGGGTTTGGCAATGCCATTGTTTTTCTCGCAGGTACATTCGGGTTTGATTTGTTTGGCCCTATCGTTCCATCAATCCTTGCCCGATCTGCTGCCTTTGACTTTTGTGGTTTTTGTCGAACCTCTTTCACCAGCACTCGCTTACTGCTGAACCCTTGCTCAAAACTGAAGCTTAGTGGCAAATCCTTGTTCTTATATTGTACAATCCTTCTCTGCATATCGATCCTGATGTCATAGTCAACTAAGAAATTCACTCCCAATATGACTTCATCAACGATCTCTGCCACAACGAATTTGTGTAGAACCATGGCCTCCCCAATTAAGACTTCACATACCACTTCTCCCTGGACTTGGTTATACTCGCCAGTAATCGTACGCAATCTTGCTCCAGGTAATGGCTTTACTCTCCTGTTGACCAAATCAGATCGGATTAAAGACTGAGATGCGCCCATATCTAGAGTCAGTACACGCTCCTTGTCATCCACATTTCCTTTGACGGTAAGACTGTTCGATTTTCTTCCAGTTTGCGAGATTGGTATCACACGACATTCAATAGCTGGGCCAAGTTCTCGATCTTTACATCTGATTCGCTCTTGCTTATGCTGGAGGAGACAGATTTGCGTTTACGACCACCCATATTGTTGGAACTGTTAGGGTTGGTGTTGCAATAACGCGCAATGTGCCCTTGCTGTCCACACTTAAAGCATTTGACTGCATCATTATTATTCTGCTGCGTACACTTCAATGCTTCCAAAATTGTCTCTACGCACTCTGGTCTTTCTACTTCCACACGATGAGCCTTGTATGCTGGTTTACTCAATAGGGGGCAGTTTCCTGAGTCAATGCATGGGATACCGTTTCAGCAAATATTTGCTTAGGGTTTGCGTATGTAGCTCCCTTCGTTTCCATGCCCCGTATGCCATTTATAAAAGTCTGGATTTTTACCCTATCGGTATATTCCACGCGTGCGTCAGTCAGGTGTGGTCAACGTGGTCGTAATCCAAGAACCCTGGGTGAATCTACATGGCACACAAATTAATATAGAGCTAAAAAATGTCTCAATTGTGTTGTTAGTGTAGAAATGAGAAAAACTGAATTAAGCATGAAAACAAATACCAGCAGGATGGCCTAGTGGTTAAAGGCTACTGCAGTGATTCACGGTTCGAATCCCGGTGAAACCTTTGATAACATTACAAAATTGCCTGATGATGATTATGTTGGCGGTTTTCGAAATGGGTCCATCGCAATATGCCAGTAAATGTTTTTTTCTTTTCAGTTTCTCTTAGAAAACATAATAATTGAAATTCAATTATTATAAGCCGGCGTTAAGCTCATGAATTCTTAAATATAAATTAGAGTTTTTCATTGATCAGCCCATTGCGAGACATAGCCCACGTTATACAATTTGGGAACTACATAATGAGCTCTTAGCAAGAGGGATACCAGTACTGCTCTCGCAAAGTCCCTCATCAACGGAGGAGCTTAAGAGTCTGGTAGAAACCTTCACTTGGCACTCTCAGATGCCCTAGAATAGGCTTATTTAATGCCAAAACATCAAGGTAAGTGTAAACTCACTGGTGCTCCCATTATTTGGACTTACTTCGTAAATCCTGAAGAGAGCAGTTTAACAAAGCCAAATGCCTCTAAAATGGGTCACAACAGCTGGAATACAAGAGAACTCTAAAGACTTACAATAGAGTCCTGAAACAATTGAAGAAAACTTCGTGGTGAAATTTCTGCACTGGGGTCGAAAGTGTCGCCCACGCATCAAGGTGCGTGCTTTCTAAGACGCAAACAGCTATTAGCTTTCCGCGACAACTAAATGGCACCTGGATCAGCACAGAAGGGAAACCCCTAGAGCAGTTCCTGTACACACGTTTCTCACAAAACTTACCCAACGCTCCTGCAACAAACCAAGCTGTAAATATACCCATCACTGAGGAAAGGGTTAGGTGGACAGGTAAAAGTTTTAGACCTTTCAAGGTTGCTGGACCAGATGGAGACGAGATATCAGCCAACTGGCTGCGGCACTTATATACGGCTTGCTTGGCTCCAAACTATATTCCGTGCGCATGGAGGAATGCGACGGCCATATTCATTCCAAAGCATTGAAAGCCTCTCGATACCCTGGAGAGGATAATTAGGAATTACCTCACTACCACTCTTGATAGGAATCTCATTTCTGGCTATCAACACGCGTACACCAATGAGAAATCTGCGAAGATCGCGCTACACGCCTAGTCTCTAGTATCGAAACAAAAGGAGGAACCTAATTGCTGGCTATCAACACTCATACACCAATGAGAAATCTGCGAAGATTGCGCTACACAGCCTAGTCTCTACTATCGAAACAAAAGGATTGTCTTGCGACCTTCGTAGACAGTGAAGGAGCATTCCACAATATAAGTCTAGACGCCGTTAACAATGCTTTAACGTATCTGGATGTAAATAGACCCGTAGTGGGACTGATTGATCAACAGCTCAAGGGAAGGAAACAGCTTTCTTCACTGGGGAATGTTGATATAACATGCTTTGTCCCAAGCGACACACCGCAGGGTAGTGTCCTTTCCCTATACTATGGAACCTAATGATAAATTAACTGTTAAAACATACTAGTTGGGGGAGCGGAAAGAATGTGGCATATGCTGATGACCCTTGCTTACAAAGGCAAGTTCCCTCAAACAGCTGTAACTTGATGCAGCTAGCATTGCGAGAGGTTTCCCTATGGGACTCCCGATGCGGACTCAGCGTCAATTCTGATAGAGTTAAGCTAGTCTTATATACCAAAGGATACAAAATACCACCGTTAAACCTACCAGAACTAAATGGTGTGCGTCCAAGCCTGGCAGGCCAAATTCCTGGGGGCAGTTCTGGACAAAAAGCTTAACTGGAAGGACAACGTCATTCAGCGACAAAAGAAAGCGTACATTGCATTATATACGTGCTAAAGAGCCATTGCCAAAAATTGGGGGCTCACCCCCAACATATGCAGATGAATTTATACCGTGATTATCCGACCCATAGTACCGTATGAGATAGTCGTATGGTGGCCGGCCTTGAGCATGGCGTCAAAACATACACTTGTGGTCATGTCCACAAATCTAGCATGATCAGCGTAAGCGGTGCTCTAAGAACAACACCTAGCGAAGCACTTCAGATCATTATTGACATCCTTCCATTGGATCTAGCTGGTTACCGAGCGATGGCAACGTCAGCTCTGCGCTTAAGGGAGTTGTCTTACTGGAAAAAAAAGACCACACGACTAGTATACTAAACAAATACAATTTTCTTCCTCCCAGCACGGATCGCTGTGCGACAACAGCAGTTGCGGAAACCAATTCTATGATAAACATTCCAATTAGGGATGACTGGAGGGAGGATAATGGACTTTAACCTCCAGCTCTCCTTCAAACTACCCGATCACTGCTCCGTATTTCAGCTATCATGGATGCCGCAGTTAGGATAGGAAAACACAATGTGGGCAAAGGAATCTTTATTTTTATTTTCAGCGACAGCCAGGCTGTCATCAAATCTCTTGGCTCGTATTCGTTCAGTTCTGAACTAAAATTAAACTGTCGCCGATCTCTTCAAGGCAGATTCTTCCTCGACAAAAGCGCTTAGGTATGCCCCTTCCCGGACATCGAAGGAAACTTGGCCAAAATGGGATCCCGTCACGTGTACAACCTAAGTTGGGATACAGTTTCCACTTGTAGGGGCACTAACTGTGCATTGGCTTATAGGTAGGCATGCAGAAAGGAAGGAGCGCGTAATCTTCGAAGCTGCAGGAGTTATGGAGGAAACGGTGCTTCACCCCTACTACAACTTCCCGGCACTATGTGGCGCACGGCAGTGCTTTCTGGGTGCTCCATTTCTCTATAATCTGAGCCAAGTTGCGGAGCATGACGTCAAGGATATGGTAGCTTTTATCAGGTCCTCAAAATGGTTCGAAGAGCAAAGCTAATGGTGTATTTTCGTGGTATCACAAAGCACCTAATATCACTGACCTAGGTGTGCCATCGGGCAGCCACCCTAACCTAACCTAACCTAACCTAACCTAACCTAACATCGCTTTCACCCGATCGAAAACAACAGTACTAGATCGACATTACGATTATTCCTACAGAGCATTGCAAAAATTGAAAATGTTACTCAAAATTTGCCGAAAGATGCAAGGTTTCAAACCTCAGTTCCCCCACCCCGTGGATACGTCCGTGTTAGTAATGTTCAAAAGCTGAATTAGTTTAAACGTTTTATCTAATAAATAATTTAGGATTAGGTAGGACGCTTCTCTCCCATGATCAAGACCGGGCAGCGATACTATCAACAAATGGTCGCACTTGAAATGTGGTTCGCAGAGTTTGGGAGTAAATTCCAACATTAAATAACGCTCATATTTACTGTCACTCACTGAAGTGAATGCAAATCTTTAATATTTTGTCACTTAATGAACAGTCTTGAACGTTTGTGCATGATATGCACACATTTCACTTGTCAACTTGATTCGTTTTTAGAGAATAATTCAATTACGTAAAGTAAATCGAGTTGACATACGATGCTGTACATCTTGGAAAGAGGTGAGAACTATCTACATACATAAATACAATCATCATAAAACCAGCGGTGGACAGGTTAAAGCGAATGCACCCAACTAATGCGGCAGTTATGCGGCAGTTACTCACGAACGTACGTACCAAAAACGTGTCAGCTGACACGACCTATCTTATGAGTGTGCAATGTAAACGAACACTCACCGACGTGCAACGCCCGTACGTACGTAGCCCGGAACGTAGAAATCAAAACAATTTTGAGATTTTCCGGTCAATTTATTTATAACATATACTAATGCTTACTTAGGCTCTTTTGACCATTAGCGTTTGGTGCAAATAAAAACAAACTTATTTCACCATTCCAACCCGACGTTTCGCTAGTCTCTCTAGCTTTTTCAAGGGCGATCTGTGTATTTTAATAACAAAAAGCAATACATTAATATAAAAACAGACAAGGCATAAGTGCGTAACATTTCAATATTAGTAATCACAGTATTACATACAAACAAATATCACAAAACAAGAGGCAAAAAACACTTTGAATAATATAACACGATTTATATAGAAAACTCACATAATTGGACTATTTAAACAAATTTGTTAGAACTACAAATATTTTCGGTACCATTCCATAGTGGTATCATTGTCATACTAAAACGAATTAATGTTAGAGACAGAGGGTGTAGGCAGCAGCAACGTCATCTGTATCTTCCTTTTTGTTTATTGTCTTGTCTCTTCTTTGCAATATTCGCAGGCTTTCTAATGTGTACCTGGCTTTTCCTTGTTTATTTTTGTCTATGATTCTTGTGTTTTGTAGATCAGCTGCATGCCCAGTTTGCGTTGTGTGTTGACATAATGCTGTGCTTTGTTTTTTCTTTCGTATATCTGCTTCATGTTCTGCGAGCCGAACTCCTAGTGGCCGTTTTGTTGTTCCTATGTATATTTTCTTGCATTCTTCATTTTCATGGCCTTCACATGTTATTTCATATATAACGTTGTTTTGTTGGAGCTTCTCAATAGGGCTTTTTGTTTTTGTGAATATCGTCGATAATGTATGATTGGATTTGTAGGCAAATGCAATTTTGTGTTTGTTGTTGGTTAGCGTTTTGCTGAAGTTCTCCGTAAGTTTAGGTATGTATGTTACGCTAAAGTATTGTTTCGTTTCGTTCTCTCTTTGTATTGTTGTTATATTTTGTTCGTTTTTTACTTCCGTTATTTTGTGATCAACTAGACTTTTTATTAGAGTGCCCGGATAATTATTATTTTTAAGGATTTCGGTAATTTTCCTTAAGTTTTTATCCCAAAATTTTTCGTCGCTTATTGTTATAATTTTGCTTATAAGATTTTTCGCCGTGTTTATTTTATATTTTAGGGGTTGTGAAGAGAAAAAGTTTATTAGACGTCCAGAAGATAGGGATTTTGCATACCAATCAAAAACGACATTTCCATTACATTTGTGTATTTTGACGTCGAGGAAGGGAATGCTGCAGTCTTTTTCCATTTCATATGTAAATTGAATTTTGTTATGATAATTGTTTAGGGCTTCTAAGATCTGCTCCACGTCATTTCTTTTAACTATCGCGAAGATATCGTCAACATATTTGACTAGAAATTTTATATTAATGTCAAGTTTTTCCTTAAGTGCCTTAAGTGTGTTGTCAAGTAGGTCGTCCATAATTATATCAGCTATTGTCGGGGAGATAGGGTTACCCATTGGCATGCCAAACGTTTGTGCATAAATTGTGTCATTGTATTTAAAATAATTGTTGTTTAACAAGCAGAATTTTAATATGTCATGGAATTTGATCTTTGGTATATATGTTGTGGATTTTATTTGGTCCCATTTTTGCATTATTATTCGGATGGCGAGATTGGTGGGGATATTAGTGAACAGAGACACGACATCAAATGACACTAGCACTTCTTTCATCTGCAATAATATTTTGGAGTATTTCCTTTAATTTAAACACATTCTTGACATTATACTCTTCGGACGTTACATTTTTAATTCTATCTCCTATATATTTTGCTAAATGGTAACAGGGAACATTTACGGACGATATGATAGGACGTAAGGGTGTGTTGGGTTTATGGATTTTGGGCAATCCATAAAGCCTGGGCGCAGACGCTGCTGAACACGATAATTTGTGTTTTTCTTTAAGGTTAATGTGTTTCTGTTTGTAAAGATCATCTACTATTTTATTGTTTTTATTTTGTAGCGTGTGAGTTGGGTCAGCCCTGACTTTTTTGTATGTGTTTTTGTCGTCTAATAGAGTGTTCATTTTATTTATATACTCGCTCTTGTACATTACCACTGTCTTGTTATTCCCCCTGTCTGCGTCCGTTATCACTATATTGTGTTTGTGTAAGTTTAAAAAGGCTTTACTTTTGTTGTAAGCTGCTGTAATAAATTTTTCCGCTGAGTTGTTTTTTATATTTCTTTTGAGTTGGAGAATCCGGTTACTCAATCTGTTTCTCGCCATTTCCTTTTCGCTCTCATCGTCTAATGCTTGAATAGCTTGTTCCATTTCTGCTATTATATGTATGGGTGAGAAGTTCCTTTTTGTTGTAGGCAGCGCGAATTTTCTACCCAGTGAGAGAATCCATTTCACTTCTTCGGGAAAGACTATACTCGTTTTATTTACGATCCAATTGTTGTTTTCCTTTATTCCTAAGTTCCTTAATTGTTGAGTTTTTAAATTGTGTATTTTAGATGTATGTACGTGTTGTGTTTCCTTTGTTATTCTCTGTCCAAAGAAGTTTTGTTTGCTTTTAAATGAGGTAAAATCTATTTCGCTGAGATCGCGTTTCAGCTCTCTTTCCGTGTGATGCATGTAGTCTTTCGTGATTTTTATGTCTAAGTTTGTTGGTGTTATTTCCATATTTAAAATTTTTCGAAGGAAGTTGCGTTTTGTATTATGGAGTTGTTGTTTCAATTTTTGCGATGTAGTTTATATGGTTACGTTTTTTACCACATTCATGAGATGATTTGGTGTTAGGTCGTATGTCTTGCATTCCAACAAGAACTTGAGGCGTTCCACTTGCTTAGCCAGTTTCTCCACTTGCTTGCTGTAGTGCTTCAGTCTCATGGATGTATGTTCGCCATATTTGTATTTCATATGCTTGAAATATTGCTTCATTTTTGTTTGTGTGTTTTTGAGCTTTTGTTATTAAATTGTACTTAAATTTCGGCAGGCCTTCCGAGATACTCAATTTTGTGATTTTCCGGTCAATTTATTTATAACATTTACTAATGCTTACTTAGGCTCTTTTGACCATTAGCGTTTGGTGCAAATAAAATAATAAATAATTTTAATTCTTTCCGTAAGAACGTGTCAGCTGATCGCTCTCTCACTAGACAGAGTTGCCTAGTAAACTTTTGTGCACTAATATTTGACCGTTTGCAATTTTATGCAAAAACACCTAATTAAAGTTTGAAAAATTGTGAAAATAATTCGAAATAATTATGTAAAAGTGCTGATTATAAATATGTAATCTATTTATACTTATTTAATATGTATTCCGGCATTTTACAATATCAAAAATTTAATTGGAAAAACTTGATGTTTCCATAAGCATACATGCAAAATGGTCAATGGCAACAGTGCTTATCTGTAAACAATACACACACAAATATGTTATGTACATGTACACAGACGCACACATTGATTCCTACGGGCTTGATAGTTCGGTCAAACGTGCTTCGTACGACAAACGTCCTTACGTACGGCACACGTCCGTGGGTAACTGCCGCATAAGAGTACGCTTACAGAAAAAACAAAGACTAACATATATACCTACATACAAATTTCCAAAAATATACCAAATATTTTAAATAGAAATTGTATTTTTCATTTGATAGATAAACAACCAATTAGCCTAATCGCCATAATATAGCACTAGACTCATTAGTTTGCCTAAAAATAGCTAGCAATGTAGGTACATTAGGGTGGGTCGATTTGTATGGATGAAAGTTAGCCGATATCGAGCCATCGATTTTTCGATAGGATTTGGGCTCAGGAAAAAAAGTTCCACTACGCATACCCAAAAAAATAATTTTCGGGCCTGCGAAATTTCATTTTTTTGACTTTTTTTCAACTTAGATTTGTAAGTTTTTTTTCATGACCTACTACAAAAATTTTCATATGTATAGATGAAAATTTGTTTATACCAATATGACACTATTTTATTTTCGTGTATTTTTTCTTGTATTTTATCTTAAATTTTTCTCGCACTCCCTCCTAATACGGCTTCAGTACTGGTGTAAGTGTGTAAACTATATTTCAAAAAAATAACGAAATACAGGAAAATGCAATCTAGTTCATTAAAACAAACGAGCCAGTTTGTATTTAGATAGGTTTTTTGACATTCGGCCGTTTTTTCTTTATTTTTTTCTGGCACATGAAAATTTTGTTTTTAGTTTGAAAATTTGGTGCATAAAAACACAATCCAAATCAACTTTCTTGTGAAAAAAGTGAACTATTACAGACCGAAATATGTTTCGCGTGTTATTTGCATTGTTTTTATTGTTAAAAGTGTTAATGTAAAAATAAAACGTAAAACATAAACAAAAACATGTGAAACTCACTAATTTTGTGGGAATAGTGGTCTCGCTTTTTCATGATAGAAATTGTTTTTGTGTTTTGAAGTTCCAATAAAGTTTCGTAAGTTTTTTAGCTTAGAATCCAAGCAAAAATAAAGTAGTGTCATATATGCTTTAGTAGGTCATGAAAAAAACCTTAAAAATCAAAGTCGAAAAAAGTAAAAAAAAAAAATGAAATTTCGCAGGCTCGAAAATTATTTTGTTTTGGGTATGCGTAGTGGAACTTTTTTTCCTGAGCCCAAATCCTGTCGAAAAATCGATGGCGCGATATCAGTTAATAAATCGACCCAGTCTAATGTACATACTTGCCGACACATATACATACATACATGATCATGCATGTATTTACACATATAAATGTATGTACATTCTACCGTACAGTTTAAAAATAAATGTTTCAACAAAAATCGGCGCATCGGGCGCAGCTAAAAATATTATGGCATCTTCACATAATTTCCAAATTTAACTCGCGTGCCTCATACGCCGCATCGTATTCGTGGCTTGCGGAAGACGAACATGAAAATAAACAACATTGTACCAAAGATGGGCAGCAGCAGTGGCAGTGTCGGCGGAGAAAACAAAGCCCAATTAACATTGGCGATTATTACGTCAATGGCAACAAACACACATACACCGTGTTATAAATTAAATTTATGTTGTTTATTTATTGTTTTCGAACTGATCTACAGAATAGAGTTCGTGCTAGTCGTGCCGACTATTATTGAAAATTCTATATTGGTAGAAAATATGGGGCGCGATCTTTACCAGTGCAATCACGTAAATTAAACTTGTATAATTTTAGCAAACGTGCATCACGTCGTCACCGTCAGCGTTGCCAAATTCGCGCTTAGAACATACATAAATGTTATCTAGTGTTATCCGTGTTTCCTCTGACATTGTAAGATTATCCCCGCCGATCGTCGCAATTTCAAAGTATCTGGGCTTGTCTGTATAGTTTTATTTCGTCATAACATGTGATAGAGCTAATCGAATGACGTTGCACTCTCTACATTTATCTGCTCATCATAGCTACAAATACAGTGTACCACTGTCTTCGTACAGCTCTTTGTTTTAACTTTGATCATAACAAAAAACGCCACTTGCGGGGGTAATCCCTGATTTTTTCCGTTACATTTTTATACTCAGTAGAGCAGAGTTCACAGAGTATATTAACTTTGATTTGATAACGGTTGGTTGTACAGGTATAAAGGAATCGAGATAGATATAGACTTCCATATATCAAAATCATCAGTATCGAAAAAAGCATTTGATTGAGCCATGTCCGTCTGCCCGTTAACACGATAACTTGAGTAAATTTTGAGGTATCTTGATGAAATTTGGTATATAGGTTCCTAGGCACTCATCTCAGATCGCTGTTTAAAATGAACGATATCGGACATAACCACGCCCACTTTTTCGATATCGAAAATTTCGAAAAACCAATAAAGTGCGATAATTTATTAGCAAAGACGGATAAAGCGATGAAACTTGGTAGATGAGTTGAAATTATGACGCAAAATAGAAAATTTGTAAAATTTTGGACAATGGGCGTGGCACCGCTTTAAGGTAATTTAATTTAATTTAAAAGTTTTGCAAGCTGTAATTTGGCATTCGTTGAAGATATCATGATGAAATTTGCAAAGAACGTTACCCCTATTACTGTATGTATACCAAACAAAAATTAGCAAAATCGGCGAACGACCACGCCCACTTTAAAAACAATTTTTTTTTAGTCAAATTAAAAAAAAAAATTAATATCTTTACAGTAATTCTATACCAAATATGGAAAAAGGGATGAAACATGGTAATTGGATTGGTTTATTGATGCCAAATATAACTTTAGAAAAGAAATTTGTAAAATGGGTGTGACACTTACCCTATTAAGTAGAAGAAAATTAAAAAGTTCTGCAGGGCGAAATCAAAAGGCCTTGGAATCTTGTCAGGAATACTGTTCGTGGTATTACATATATAAATAAATTAGCGGTACCCGACAGATGATGTTTTGGGTCACCCTGGTCCACATTTTCGTCAATATCTCGAAAACTCCTTCACTAATACAACTACCACCACTCCCTTTTAAAATACTCCTTAACACCCTTCATTTGATACCCATATTGTACAAACACATTCTAGAGTCACCCCGGGTCGACCTTTATCTCGAAAAGGCATCCACCTATAGAACTAAGGCCCACTCCCTTTTAAAATACTCATTAACACCTTTCATTTGATACCCATAACGTACAAACAAATTCTAGAGTCGCCCCTGGCCCACCTTTATGGCGATATCTCGAAAAGGCGTCCACCTATAGAGTTAAGGCCCACTCCCTTTTAAAATACTCGTTAACACCTTTCATTTGATACCCTTATCGTACAAACAAATTCTATAGTCGCCCCTGCTCCACCTTTATGGCGATATCTCGAAAAGGCGTCCACCTATAGAACTAAGACCCACTCCCTTTTAAAATACTCATTAGCACCTTTCATTTAATACCCATATTGTACAAACGCATTCTAGAGCCACCCCTGGTCCACCTTTATGGCGATATCTCGAAAAAGCGTCCACGTATAGAACTAAGGCCCAATCCCTTTTAAAATACTCATTAACACCTTTCATTTGATACCCATATTATACAAACGCATTCTAGAGTCACCCCTGGTCGACCTTTATGGCGATATCTCGAAAAGGCGTCCACCTATAGAACTAAGGCCCACTACCTTTTAAAATACTCATTAACACTTTTCATTTCATACCCATATCGTACAAACAAATTCTAGAGTCCCCCTGGTCCACCTTTATGGCGATATCTCGAAAAGGCGTCGCCCTATAGAACTAAGGTATACGCCCTTTTAAAATACTCATTAACACCTTTTATTTGATACCCATATCGTACAAACAAATTCTAGAGTCCCCCTGGTCCACCGTTATGGCGATGTCTCTAAATGGCGTCCACTCATAGAACTATGGCCTACTCCCTCTTAAAATACTCTTTTTTAATACCTTCCAATTGATACACATGTCATACAAACATATTCTAGGTTCATTTTCTTACACGGTGATTTTCCCTTATTTTGTCTCCATAGCTCTCAGCTGAGTATGTAATGTTCGGTTACACCCGAACTTAGCCTTCCTTACTTGTTTAATTTTATTTTTCGAATAGGGAACAACTTTCATATTTAGGCCTTTGCTTAAAACATTGCTAAAAAGCCTTTATCTCAAAATCGAATACAAAGGCTGGCCAATAAAATACCTTAAGTTAATTGGTAGTACATACATATATATTTTTCTTATTTGAAAAAAGTCGACAATGTACGAAGTCTTTAGTGGAATGGATATAATTTTAGTTACTGTGGTTAAAGGAATACTTGATTAATAAATATACATTTTTACATTTCAAAATTTTCAAAGATATGTGCTGTTTTTCTGTCCATGTTCATGCACTTATACAAAATGCTGGTAACAAATTTATTTTCTTCCGGTTGGTGCGCGAGAGTGCGATGAAAGGAAGATGGCATAGGGCAACTCCTTTCAATCGGTAAACAAAAAGCAATCTGCTGCCGAAATCGAGTTTCCGTGCATTGGCACGGTAAATATAGGTACACTGTACTTTGGTATTAAAAGCACCAATACGAGCACTTGTAATCTTCGAACACACTCTTTAGTGAGCAAATTCTCTCAGTTCTGTGGGGATTTGTTGGCATTTCCGAAAATGAAATTATTTTCAATAAACAATGACGAAAATAGCACAGAAGCATCATAGTTCCCAAAAAATTATTACATATTCACATGCTCAGAAATAGGCAAAATAAAAATAGGCGAGAATGGACTATAACATCAGCTCGTTTATATAAAATTATCTTTAAATAACAACACTGTGCAACAATTTGTAAATAGTTGTCAGGGAGGGGATTAATTCCAAAATCGTTTTGCGTTCTTTAAACGAGTTTCTTTGCCATGGTCATTTTGAATTTGCAATAGTTGTTTTTCTGAGTGAATATAGAAAAACTGGAGAAAAAGAATATAAACACATATTGGATTTGTTAGCTTTATTAAAAAAGAGTCTTTCAGATCCTTTTTTTTTTGGGAGATAAGTTTAAAATGTTCTACAGAAATATGTGCCAGAAAATTTTAGTAAGGGAAATTCCTTTTCAAAATATGTGAGATTCGCGCCTTAAAATGTGTATAATATTCTTTAATCAACCTAGTGTTGACCTTTTTTCCCATTAAAGAGGATTACTGATTAGATATGCACTGAATTAACTTACCATAGAATAACCGAATTTCAGTGTTCAATGTAAAAAACGCGCTGAAAAGAAATTCATGTTGAAATTCATTCTGTACTTATTTCTCCGAACGTCTTCGAAGATTTTCTGGATATTGCTCCCTGAACTGCTTCAAGCCATTTCAGTATCGTTCTTACAGAACACTTATTCTGACGGCGGAAATATTTTGGCCATCTTACTTCCGACTTTGCAAAGGGGTTTTTCTGGCTTTTAAAAAGGGTATCTTACCGCAATTTAGCTCTGGGTAGGTATATATGTTGCCGAACTACTGCTAAGGGCAGTGAGGAGTTGGTAAGGCGCATGCATCAACTTGAGTGTAAAATATGGTGGAAAAAGTGCATGACTGACAATTGGAATATAATGGCGTTATGTTTTTTGGAAAAAATGTTACACTCATGTTGCACTCTTTAACACTAACTTTAGAACTAGGTCACCTAGAGTTTTGCAAAATGGCTATACTTGTTGGTTGTAATGGTAAAATATTTCGTGAAAGAAACGCACAAACTTACATATGAGCTGCGAAACACCAAATGGGTGACATCATTAAAATAAAAAACGTCATTAGTGTTCTTTGTCCAGTCCACAAAAAGGGTATCCCCCAGACCTGGTAAATCTAAGAACTACCAAATTTTTACCATGCGCTAAATCTTAAAAGAAGACCGCGAAAAACGAGTTAACATACATTTCGATTTTACAGCCTCCTCTCGAGCCGTTCAAAACTAAACGAGGCTCAGACAGGGTGACCCCATGTCACGCGTTTATTCAATTCTATGCTGGAGATAAATATACTACAAACTAAGTACTTAACCACTCTCGGTATTTATTTTATAAGCGCATACCAGATGAGGTTAAAAAAAAAAACGTTTAACAGAGGCTCTGTGGTCACAATCTAATCTAATCTAATCTAATATCTAATATATATTATAAATGGGAAAGTTTGGATGTTAAGATGTTTGGATGTTTGGATGTTTGGATGTTTGTCCAGACGTTTGTCTTTGTGACTCAATCACGCAAGAACGGCTGGACCGATTTGAATGAAATTTTGCACACATATAGCCAATAGTCTAGAAGGATCTACTAGCTATATATTTTTCAAAAGGGGCGTGGTCCTCGCCCCCTAGGAACACTTATAATTTAATTATTATATTTTTTCGTCTTTGCGACTGAATCACGCCAGAATGGCTACACGGATTTTGATGAAATTTGGAACACAGACAATAGTCTACTAACCAAATTTTTTTCGAACATAGAAAGGGGGGTGGGGTTCCCACGACTCCTTCGAACAATTACTTTTTAATTATTTTTACACATTATAACTTTACCAATATTACAGACTCAATGGGTCAAATAAATCGAGGGCTTACAAAATGAGCAGTGACACTCTTCGCCCCCCTCTCCCCCTTCTCTCCTGCTCTGGTGTAAAATCTATAAATTGTTATAACTCAATATACATTTTCTCCTAAATTAATAGTTTTTGGTATCTGGTACATACAGATCGAGATCTAAACAATTTTGGAAAAACGATCAGTGGTCCTCCCCTTCTCCTCCCGCCATCCACCCTCCATCATTTGTTTTTATTAGCACGCTTTTATTAGCTTTACCTGTATGTTTCTATGTAACTTTTCATTCGCTCCAATGCGCCTGCTGCCTTATTAACATGGTTTTATAATTAGCTTCACCTTATTTGTAATCCCGTAAAGGTCATATGGAGACCCTTCCGGGAACATTTCTGGATGGTTTTCGGGATCGGTCCGGGATCCCGCCGGGGTAATTTCGGGACTTTTTCGGGACTATTTCGGGATCATTTTGTGACCCTTCCGGGATCATTTCTGTATAGTTTTCGGGATCCGTCCGGGATCCCGGCGGGGTTATTTTGGGACATTTTCGGGACTATTCCGGAATCATTTCGGGATTATTTTGCGATCATTTGGGGACCCTTACGGCATCATTTCTGGATGGTTTTCCGGATCCGTCCGGGATCCCGTCGGGGTACTTTCGGGATCATTTGCGTACCTTCGAGAGATAAATTCTTTATGGTTGCCGGGAACATTACGGCACTTTTTCGGGCTTATTTTGGGTCCCTTTAGGCATAATTTCTGGATGGTCTTCGGGATTCGTCCGGCCTCCCGACGGGGTCACGACGGGACTTTTTCGCGACTAATACGGGATCATTTGGGGACCCTTTCGGCGTCATTTCTGGATGGTTTTCGGGATCCGTCGGGGATCTCGTCGTGGTAATTTGGGGACTTTTTCGGGATCATTTGGGGCTCTTCCGGCATCATTTCTGGATGGTTTTCGGGATCCATCCGGGATCTCGTCGGGGTCATTTGGGGACTTTTTCGGGATCATTTGGGGGCTCTTCCGGTATCATTTCTGGATGGTTTTCGGGATCCGTCCGGGATCCCGTCGGGGTCATTTCGGGACTTTTTCGCGACTAATACGGGATCATTTGGGAACCCTTTCGGCATCATTTCTGGATGGTTTTCGGGATCCGTCCCGGAGCTCGTCGGGGTAATTTGGGGACTTTTTCGGGATCATTTGGGGGCTCTTCCGGCATCATTTCTGGATGGTTTTCGGGATCCGTCCCGTCGGGGTAATTTCGTGACTTTTTCGCGACTAATACGGGATCACTTGGGAACCCTTTCGGCATCATTTCTGGATGGTTTACGGGATCCGTCCGGGATCCCGTCGGGGTCATTTCGGGACTTTTTCGCGACTAATACGGGATCATTTGGGAACCCTTTCGGCATCATTTCTGGATGGTTTTCGGGATCCCATCAGGGTAATTTCGGGACTATTAGGGGATCATTTGGGGACCTTTCCGGCATCATTTCTGGATAATTTTCGGGATCCGTCCGGGATGCCGACGAGGTCATTTCGGGACTATTCCGGGATCATTTGGGATACCTACCGGCATCATTTCTGAATGGTTTTTGGGATTCTTCCGGGATCCCGTCATGGTCATTTCGGGACTTTTTCGGGATCATTTAAAGATGGCTTTCAGGATTCGTCCAGGAACTCGTCAGGGTAATTTCTGGACTTTTCCGAGACTATTTCGGGATCATTTTGGGACCTTCCAAAGATCATTTCTGGATGGATTTCGGGATCTGTCCGGGATGCCGTCAGGGTTATTTTGGGACTATTAGGTGATCATTTGAGAACCTTTCCGGCATCACTTCTGGATGGTTTTCGGTATCCGTTCAGGATCCCGTCAGGGTCTTTTCGGAACTATTAGGAGATCATTTGAGGACCTTTCCGACATCATTTCTGGATAATTTTCGGGATCCGTCCGGGGTCCGTCCGGGATGCCGACGAGGTCATTTCGGGACTATTTCGGGATAATTTGGGATACCTACCGGCATCATTTCTGGATGGTTTTTGGGATTCGTCCGGGATCCCGTCAGGGTCATTTCGGGACTTTTTCGGGATCATTTAAGGATGGCCTTCAGGATTCGTCCAGGAACCCGTCAGGGTAATTTCTGGACTTTTCCGAGACTATTTCGGGATCATTTTGGGACCTTCCAAAGATCATTTCTGGATGGATTTCGGGATCTGTCCGGGATGCCGTCAGGGTCTTTTCGGAACTATTAGGAGATCATTTGAGGACCTTTCCGGCATCATTTCTGTATAGTTTTCGGGATCCTTTCGGGGTCCCATCAAGGTCATTTCGGGACTATTTCAGCAACATTTAAGATTGGTTTTCAGGATTCGTCCGGGATCCCGTCGGGGTAATTTCTGGACTTTTCCGAGGCTATTTCGGGATCATTTTGGGACCCTCCCAAGATCATTTCCGGATGGATTTGGGGATCTGTCCGGGATGCCGTCAGGGTCATTTTGGGACTATTAGGTGATCATTTGAGGACCTTTCCGGCATCCGGGACTTTTTCTCGAATAATACGGGATCATTTGCGGGCCCTTTTGGCATCATTTTTAGATAGTTGTCGGGATCCGTTCGGGATCCCGTCAGGGTCTTTTCGGAACTATTAGGAGATCATTTGAGGACCTTTCCGACATCATTTCTGGATAGTTTTCGGGATCCCTTCGGGGTCCCGTCAGGCTCATTTCGGGACTTTTTCGGTATAATTTCTTGATGGTTTGCCGGATCGATCAGGGTCATTTCGGGATCATTTGGGGACCCTTCCGAGATCATTTCTGGATCCGTCCGGGATGCCGTCGGGATTTTTTTTACTTTTCCGGGATAGTTTTTGGACCCTTCCGGGATCATTTCTGGATCTGAGCGGGATCCCATCTGGGTCATTTCCGGACTATTTCGGGATCATTTTGGGACCTTCTGGAATCATTTCTGTATGGTTTTCGCAATCCGTCGTGGATCCCCTCGGAGCCATTTCGGAACATTTTCTGGAGTATGTCGGGATAATTTAGGGACCCTTCCTGGATATTTTCTGGATAGTTTTTGAGATCCGCCCGGGAGCCGGCCAGGGTCATTTCGGAACCTTTTCGGGATCATTTTGGAGCACCTTCAGGGATCATTTCTGTGTGGTTCTCTGGATACGTCTAGAATCATGTCGTTGTCATTTCGGGGTTTTTTGGGACTTTTCCGGGAACTTTTGGAGACCCTTTCGGGGCATTTCTGGATGGTTTTCGGGATCCGTCCGCGATAGCGTGGGGGTCATTTCGCAGCTTTTTCTGGATAATTTCGGGATCATTTGGGATCCTATCAGGTTATCAGCTCATTTAGTTCTTATTTTTACTCAATTACAAAAATAAAATGCATTAGACAGAAAACAAAATTTTAAACAGATAACTTGATAAGCAGGCTAACGCGAATAGCCCATATATTTAAATTTCTCCTTGCGGACGGGGCCGCGGGTAAAGGCTAGTATATTATAAATGGCAAAGTTTTGATGTTTGGATGTTTAGATGTTTGGATGTTTGGATGTTTGTCCAGACGTTTGTCTTTGTGACTCAATCACGCAAGAACGGCTGGACGGATTTGTATGAAATTTGGCATGCATACAGCCAATAGTCTATAAGGATCTACTAGCTATATATTTTTCAAAAGGGGCGTGGTCTCCGCCCCCTAGGAACAGTTATAATTTAATTATTATATTTTTTTGTCTTTGCGACTGAATCACGCCAGAACGGCTTCACGGATTTTGATGAAATTTGGGACAGAGATAATAGGCTACTGGCGAAATTTTTTTCGAACATGGAAAGGGGGAAGGGGGTCCCACGACCCCTTCGAATAATTACTTTTTAACAATTTTTACACATTATAACTTTACGTATACTGACCTTCACCAATATTACAAACTCAATGGGTGAAATAAGTCGAGGGCTTACAAAGTGAGCAGTGAAACACCCCCCCCCCCCTCCTTTCCCCTCTCGTGCAAAATCTATAAATTGTTATAACTCAATGTAAATTTTGTCCTAAAATCAATAATTTTTGGTATCTGGCTCATACAGATCGAAATCTAAACAATTTTGGAAAAACGATCAGTGGTACTCTCCTCCTCCCACCATCCGCCCTCCATCAATTGTTTTTATTAGCACGCTTTTATTAGCTTTACCTGTATGTTTCTTTGTAACTCTTCATTCGCTCCAACGCCCCTGTTGCCTTATTAACATGGTTTTATAATTATCTTCACCCTATTTGTAATCCCGTTTGGGTCATATCGAGACCCTTCAGGGATCATTTCTGGATGGTTTTCGGGATCCGTCCGCGATCCCGCCGGGGTCATTTCTGGACTTTTTCGGGACTATTCCGGGATTATTTTGGGATCCTTCCGGGATTATTTGTGTATAGTTTTCGGGATCCGTCCGGGATTCCGTCGGGATTATTTTGGGACATTTTCGGGACTATTCCGGGATCATTTCGGGACTATTTCGCGATCATTTGGGGACCCTTCCGGCATTATTTCTCGACGGTTTTCGGGATCCGTCCGGGTCCCGTCGGGGTAATTTCTGGACTTTTTCTCGACTGATACGGGATCATTTTAGGACCCTTTCGGCATCATTTCTGGATGGTTTTCGGGTTCCGTCCGGATCCCGTCAGGGTCATTTCGGGGCCCTTTCTCGACTAATACGGGATCATTTGGGGACCCTTTCGGCATCATTTCTCGATGGTTTTCGGGATCCGTCCGGGATCCCGTCGGGGTAATTTCGGGACTTTTTCTCGACTAATACGGGATCATTTGGGGACCTTTTCGGCATCATTTCTGTGTGGTTTTCGGGATCCATTCGGGATCCTTTCAGGGTCATTTTGGGACTTTTTCTCGGCTAATACGGGTTCCTTTGAGGTACCTTCCGGCATCATTTCTAGATGGTTTTCGGGATCCATCAGGGATTCCGTCGGGGTCATTTCTGGACTTTTTCTCGACTAATACGGGATCATTTGGGGTAGCTTCCAGCATCATTGCTAGATGGTTTTAGGGATCCGTCCGGGATCCCGTCTTGGTCATTTCGGGACTTTTTCTCGACTTATACGAGATCATTTGGGGACGCTTTCGGCATCATTTCTGGATGGTTTTCGGGATCCGTTCGGGATCCCGTCTTGGTCATTTCGGGACTTTTTCTCGACTTATACGGGATCATTTGGGGACCTTTTCGGCATCATTTCTGTATGGATTTCGGGATCCGTTCGGGATCCCTTCAGGGTAATTTTGGGACTTTTGCTCGACTAATACGGGTTAATTTGAGGTACCTTCCGGCATCATTGCTAGATGGTTTTCGGGATCCGTCCAGGATCCAATCAGGGTCATTTCGGGACTATTTTGGGATCATTTGGGGTACCTTCCGGCATCATTTCTATATGATTTTGAGGATCCGTCCGGGATCCCGTCGGGGTTATTTCGGGACTCTTTCTCGACTAATACGGGATCATTTGGCGACCCTTTCGGCATCATATCTGGATGCTTTTCGGGATCCGTCCGGGAACCCGTCGGGGTCATTTCGGGACTTTTTCTCGACTAATACGGGATCATTTGGGGACGCTTTCGGCATCATTTCTGGATGGTTGTCCGGATCCGTCCGGGATCCCGTCTTGGTCATTTCGGGACTTTTTCTCGACTTATACGGGATCATTTGGGGACCCTTTCGGCATCATATCTGGATGCTTTTCGGGATCCGTCCGGGAACCAGTCGGGGTCATTTCGGGACTTTTTCTCGACTAATACGGGATCATTTGGCGACGCTTTCGGCATCATTTCTGGATGGTTTTCGGGATCCGTCCGGGATCCCGTCGGGGTCATTTCGGGACTATTTCGGGATCATTTGGGGTACCTTCCGGCATCATTTCTAGATGGTTTTCGGGATCCGTCCGGGATCCCGTCAGGTTCATTACGGAACTATTTCGGGATCCTTTGGGGTACCTTCCGGCATCATTTCTATATGGTTTTGAGGATCCGTCCGGGATTCCGCGGGGTCATTTCGGGAATTTTTCTCGACGAATACGGGATCATTTGGGGACGCTTTCGGCATCATTTCTGGATGGTTTTCGGGATCCGTCCGGTATCCCGTCGGAGTCATTTCGGGACTATTTCGGGATCATTTGGGGTACCTTCCGGCATCATTTCTAGATGGTTTTCGGGATCCGTCCGGGATCCCGTCGGGGTCATTTCGGTACTATTTCGGGATTATTTGAGGTACCTTCCGGACCCATTTCTAGATGGTTTTAGGGATCCGTCCGGGATCCCGTCAGGGTCATTTCGGGACTATTTCGGGATACCTTCCGGCATCATTTCTGGATAGTTTTCGGGATCCATCCGGGATCCCGACGGGGTCAGTTCAGGAATTTTTCTTGACTAATACGGGATGATTTGGGGACCCTTTCGGCATTATTTCTGTATGCTTTTCGGGATCCGTCAGGAATCCCGTCGGGGTCATTTCGGGACTTTTTCGGGACTAATACGGGATAATTAGGGGAGCCTTTCGGCATCATTTCTGGATGGGTTTCGGGATCCGTACGGGATCCTGCCAGGGTCATTTCGGGACTATTTTGGGATCATTTGGGGTACCTTCCGGCATTAATTCTATATGATTTTGAGGATCCGTCCGGGATCCCGTCGGGGTTATTTCGGGACTTTTTATCGACTGGTATCGGATCATTAGGGGACCCTTTCGGCATAATTTCTGGATGGTTTTCGGGATCCGTCCGGGATCCCTTCCGGGTCATTTCGGAACTTTTTTGGGACTATTTGGGGATCATTTGGGGTATTTTCCGGCGTCATTTCTGTATGGTATTCGGGATCATTTGGGGTCCCTTCCGGCATAATTTCTGGATGGTTTTCGGTCATTTCGGGACTATTAGGGGATCATTTGAGGACATTCCGGCATCATTTCTGGATAGTTTTTGGGATCCGTGAGGGATCCCGTCGGGGTAATTTCTGGACTTTTCAGATATTGTTTCGGGATTATTTTGGTTTCCAAGATCATTTCTGGATGGATTTCGAGATCTGTTCGGGATCCCGTCAGGGTCATTTAGGAGTCCGTTCGAGATCCCGTCAGGGTCATTTCGGGACTATTAGGGGATCATTTGAGGACCTTTCCGGCATCATTTCTGGATAGTTTTCGGAATCCGTCTGGGATCCCGTCGGGGTCATTTCAGGACTTTTTCGGGACTAATACGGGATCATTTTGGGACCCTTCCAGAATCATTTCTGTATGGTTTTCGCTATCCGTCGTGGATCCCCTAAGGACCCTTCCTGGATATTTTCTGGATGCTTTTTGAGAACCGTCCGGGAGCCCGTCAGGGTCATTTCGGAACTTTTTCGGGACTATTTCGGGATCATTTTGGTACCCTTCAGGCATCATTTCTTTGTGGTTCTCTGGATAAGTCTAGAATCGTGTCGTTGTCATTTCGGGTTGTTTGGGACTATTCCGGGAACTTTTGGAGACCCTTCCGTGGCATTTCTAAATGGTTTTCGGGATCTGTCCGCGATAGCGTCGGGGTCATTTCGTGGATTTTTCTGGATAATTTCGGGATCATTTGGGGATCCTGTCAGGTTATCAGCTCATTTAGTTCTTTTTTTACTCAATTACAAAAATAAAATGTATTGGACAGAAACATCTTTTTAAACAGATAACTTGATAAGCAGGCTAACGTGAATATCCCATATATTTAATTTTCTCCTTGCGGACGGGGCCGCGGGTAAAGGCTAGTTTAATAATAATGTAAAGTTGAAACAAGGACTCATAACCTCTAATAGAACTGGAAATTTGAATCGTTTGTATTATATGAAAAAGTGGTCCAAATCAAAGCTAATACTTTAACTCGGTACGACATTTGTTGAAAGCTCTGAATTAGTTTTCAAAATCCCGCATATGTACTACTAGAAATTGTATTGAAATTGATCGAGTATAGCTATTAGCCGTGTTTTTACATGTATATACATTAGGGCGGGTCGATTTAAAAATCGCTCTTTGCTCTGTGAAAATCGTATTCTAGGGATCAAAATAAGAAACTTTGCCGAAGGAACCATACCTCTAAAACGTTTTATGGCGGAGTTCTTGCAGTCACTGGCTCTTGATCCATAAAGTCACTGTTAAAACTGAGAGTCACCCTAGTGTACAAATATTCTTGTGCAGTAATATTAATTAATTTCTTGTCCAGAGATTTAATAACTACATACACATATTTATTCTTGTTACAGAAAAAAGTTTAATAAGACAATATGTTAATATGTGCCGACCATTCTATGAAAAATGGTAAATTTTCGCCAATTTTGAATTGCTCTCATGACTTATTGCCAGTGCCAATATATTTAAAATATAATACACTTCAACATACGGATAATTAAAAAAATAGTGTCAAGTTGAAAAAAAATTTGAAAAACAAATTGGTATTTAAAAACGGGAAAAAAATTAATAGTCATATAAGCACCAACCCTAGTTTCCTTAGCAACCATCTTTTTTATTTTTACCAATTAAATAGCTGGAAAAATTCACTACACTTATAAAAATATATCAAAGGCAAGTTTACTGAGGCATAAAACATACAATATTTAAGCGCAAAATAGTTTGTCTGAAAAGGTTAAAGCTTGTCTTTTCTTAAATTCGAAAACTGTAAAAATGTGCACGATGTATTCCGTGCCAACCGTGGAATGTCCCGTGCAAAGTACATCATTACATATTGTCACGGATATTAGCATCACTAAATTATCCCATCACTAAGGCGATGCTAAGGCCATGCCAAGCAGTATTTACGTTAATAATCAAATCAAGTATACACATATATAAGGCAGCCCAGAGAGATGTCACACACAGATGCATTTACTTATATGCCTATGTGCGCGCGAGAGACTGTAAACCACAAACATTAACATCAATAATTCAATCTTTATGTATCTACATAAACGAATAAATAATTGCGTCTACACATATGTACGTATACGAGCAGCGGAGCGGCAATGCACAAACACATGCATATATCTTATCTGAGTTGTCACAAGAGAGAGCAATAATTTGTGCACGTAGTTGTGGCTGGCGATTTTGTAGCCGAAACAACTAGTAAGTTCTGGAAATCGAAGAGCTTAGAAGTATGCAGTGTAAACTATAAAAGCGGGGCAAGCGAGTAAGAAGGAATTCAGTTTGATTTGAGTTGTCAAGCAGTTGCGATTAAGACGATATCTAGCGAGCAATAGCAGTATTATTTTGAATAGTAGAGTTTCATTGAGCTATCAATCAGTGTGGTTATTAAGCAAGCTATTCGTTGCACAGTTTGAGTGTATTGTGAAGTACTTTAATAAAGGCCATTTTGCATTATTACAAATTGGAGTTATTTATTCAACAGTTTAGTGATTCGAACTTAGCAGAGGATTGCAAATAAGAGGATTTGCAAGCAAAATCGTTACAATTGGTGTCAGAAGAGGAATTGTTGAATAAATTCCGAAGATTGGGAATACAACTTGGACATGGCAAAGTTCAGTGAATTGAAGATCCAGCAACTGAAAAAGGAGTTGGAGAACCGTGGATTAAATACAACCGGCAATAAGATCGAACTTCAAGCACGGCTACGAGAGGTAATGGAGTCGCAAGGAATTGATGTGGACGAGTTTGTCTTTTATCCTGATGGGGACGAAACAACAACAAAAATTTAAGAGAAAAACGAAACATCGCAGACGGTTACCAGCACAGACTTGAACATGATATTGGCTGCAATATCTGCACAAACATCGACAGTAGCATCAATGTCGTCGCAACTGGCATCCCAACTGGAAGCGCAAGCGGCACGTATAACAGAAATGTCATCGCAAATATCCACCAACATGTCATCACAATTGGAATCGCAGGAGACACGCATAACATCGAAGATGGAATCGCAGGAAACCCGTATAACATCACAATTGGAAGAACAGAAGACATATTTGGCATCTCAACTGGAAGCGCAAGAGGCACGTATATCTGAAATGTCGGCACTAATTTCGGAACAGGTATCATCGCAGCTCTTTGTGAAACTGGAGGAGCAGGATGCAAAAATTTTACAACTCGAGGACAAAATTGATGCCGAAATAGAAGCGTTAAAAGGTCGTATGGAGCAGTTACAACTAAACCGCCCAGCTGTTTCAGCAAGCAATCCAAAGGTAAAAACACCATCCTTTGACGGTTCTGTTCCTTTTCAGGTCTTTAAGCTACAGTTTGAGAAGACCGCAGCAGTGAACCAATGGAATGCTGAAGATAAAGTTGCACCTCTGTTCGTGGCACTGAAAGGGCCTGCCGCGGAAATCGTACAGACTATCCCAGAGTATGAGCGGAACCACTACGAAACATTGATGAGCGCTTTAGAGAGACGTTACGGAAGCGAGCATAGGAAACAGATATTCCAAATTGAGTTGCAAAACCGCTGCCAAAAAGCAAATGAGACATTGCAGGAGTTTGCTTCAGATATTGAAAGATTGGCTCATCTTGCAAATGCAGGCGCACCCGTGGAATACACTGAAAGGGTAAAAATCCAGAGCTTCATAAATGGCATACGAGATGTGGAAACGAAGCGGGCTACATATGCGAATCCAAAACTAACGTTTGCTGAAACGGTATCGCATGCACTGACTCAGGAAACAGCCTCACTTTTGAGTAAGCCAGTGTATAAAGCTCATCGCGTGGAAGTGGAAAAGCCAGACTGGGTAGACGCAATATTGGAAGCACTGAAGGGATCTCAACAGAAGAATGCCAGAGTTATTAAATGTTTCAAGTGCGGCAACCCAGGTCACATTGCACGTCATTGCGATCTTGGTCCTAATAGTTCCAACAATGTAGGTGGCCGTAAACGCAAAGCTGGCGGAAATGAGCAAGAGCGTGTCGAATGTAAAGAACGAAAACTTGCCCCGGCTATTGAATGCCCTGTGATATCTGTGTCGCAAATTGGAAGGAAATCAAGCAGTCTTACCGTCAGAGGGAATGTGGATGGCAAAGAACGAGTACTGACTGTAGATACGGGCGCATCTCATTCCTTGATCCGATCTGACTTGGTCAACAGGAGAGTAAAACCGTTACCTGGAGCAAAGTTGCGTACGGTCACTGGCGAGTATAACCAAGTTCAGAGAGAAGTGATATGTGAAGTATTGATTGGGAAGGTCATGGTTCTACACAAATTTGTTGTGGCGGAGATTGTTGATGAAGTTATATTGGGAGTGGATTTCTTGGTTGACCATGACATCAAGATCGATATGCAGAAAAGGGTGATGTGTTATGAGAACCAAGATGTGCCACTTAACTTTAGTTTGGAAAAAGGGTTCAGCAGTAATCGGGTACTGGTGGAGAAGACTCGACGAAGGCCACGAAATTCAAAGGTAAAGGTTGATGGAACAAATGGGCCAAACAAATCAAAACCGAAGGTACCTGTGAGAGAAACACTGGCATTGAAAAGCCCTAACGGACGTACTGAAACGAAGAAAGAATGCAAGTGTGGTTTCAAGCCAAGGCACACTACTGTTGTGAAGCGTCGGAACGATACTGATTATGCAAAGGAAATCCGTCCAGCGCAAGCTCTGCGAAGTAGTTCTTCATTGGTCAAGCAACAGAGTGCGAGGGAACGATCCAGGATAATGAGTAGTAAGATGAAACACAGGTACGACAAGGAAAATAATACGAAAGGTTTCTTGGCGGGAGATTTGGTACTGTTATACAACCCTCACCGGCGGAAAGGTGTTCCATCCAAATTTCGGTGCAGTTGGGAAGGCCCGCACAAGGTTGTGAAGAAGATCAGTGATACCATCTACCGCATACAAAGCATTGAGAAACCACGAACCAAAATGAAAGTGGTCCATTTGGAAAGGCTGGCAACGTTTAGATCGAGAGATTTGTCTGATCGGGACGATCAGACTTAGGTGGAGAGCAGTGTCACGGATATTAGCATCACTAAATTATCCCATCACTAAGGCGATGCTAAGGCCATGCCAAGCAGTATTTACGTTAATAATCAAATCAAGTATACACATATATAAGGCAGCCCAGAGAGATGTCACACACAGATGCATTTACTTATATGCCTATGTGCGCGCGAGAGACTGTAAACCACAAACATTAACATCAATAATTCAATCTTTATGTATCTACATAAACGAATAAATAATTGCGTCTACACATATGTACGTATACGAGCAGCGGAGCGGCAATGCACAAACACATGCATATATCTTATCTGAGTTGTCACAAGAGAGAGCAATAATTTGTGCACGTAGTTGTGGCTGGCGATTTTGTAGCCGAAACAACTAGTAAGTTCTGGAAATCGAAGAGCTTAGAAGTATGCAGTGTAAACTATAAAAGCGGGGCAAGCGAGTAAGAAGGAATTCAGTTTGATTTGAGTTGTCAAGCAGTTGCGATTAAGACGATATTTAGCGAGCAATAGCAGTATTATTTTGAATAGTAGAGTTTCATTGAGCTATCAATCAGTGTGGTTATTAAGCAAGCTATTCGTTGCACAGTTTGAGTGTATTGTGAAGTACTTTAATAAAGGCCATTTTGCATTATTACAAATTGGAGTTATTTATTCAACAGTTTAGTGATTCGAACTTAGCAGAGGATTGCAAATAAGAGGATTTGCAAGCAAAATCGTTACAATATAAATATTTTTAACCATGTAAAAATATTTTCGCTTTTTCATGTTTTAATGCAATCGAATAATATCGCCCGGGCGAGAGCGTGGGATTTTGAAGCACGCTCCACTATCAGCTCTGCAAATTAAAATACAATATTCGAGCGTGGGGAGACGAGAATAAAACATATAGATGATATGGAACAATAAACATGCAAATATGTACCTGATATGTAATGATAGTAAAATGGAAAATGACGAATGGCACGCGCCTAAACAGAGAAGATTAAAAAAAAAAAACTGATCTTGAATACAGATTCATCGGTAGCCGCTCAGGCATAATCTCGTACAATCAGTCGACCGATGCAATCCATACAAATAAATCAAAGCTGCCTATAATCGCATGCTCCACTATAAAGGCCGAGTCGCAATGAAGTTTTTCATATAGATGCGTTCAACGCAATCTTATGCATGCCAGTAACATCGCCGCAATCACGAAAGATGTTGCGTTTGTAAATATTAAAGAACTTCACAATTGGGATTTCAAGTTTATTTAACCTTGCCAATTCACATACAAAATTTCGGAAAGCACTGTTATAAACATTCTGACTAAACAAGCATAATACTTGCTAACATATTTTGTGTCCCTTCATTTCATTTAAATTGCAGTTTTTAAGTGTGAAAAATGTTAGAAAATTACCAAAGAGTGGGAAAAATAACTTCACTTGCAAAGTGTGAAAGCACCCTTAGCCAAAGCATATCTTATACTTTGTTTGCAACAAAAGTTGGGAGTTAGCTACTTTTTCATGTCAGATGGCGCCAGTGTCGCTCGATCTGCCGTTCTCTATAAAAATATGTGCATTCTACTCATTTTGCATAAGATTGCGTTAAACGCATTTATATGAAAAACTTCTTATGTGATGGGGCTTTAACTCATCCTACACTACTAGCATATTTTTTAGGGTGTGTTAATGACTATATGTGTACATACATACAGACAGAGATATTTTAGACACGGCGCTTATATATATATATATATGTATATATGTATACCAGCAAAGTTACATTTATTAAAATGTCCAAGGTGGGCATAGCACTTGAATGGGTGGAGCCTCTATACCAGCTAACCTACATGTTTAAGTGAATAATGTGAGATTGGGCTGTCATTAACGGAAAATAATATAGTATCGAGTAGTCTTCGCACTTATAAATTAATTCGTTCTTTAGTGTCGGTAATTTTCCACTGGAATAGGAAGATGAGCGGCAGAACAATAAAGTCAACGCAGTATTGAAACTACATATTTTGCATTTCATATACACTCAGAATTATCATCTTAATGTTAATAAATGTAAATTTCGTATCACGTTGTTTCTCCACGCCGGATTCCTAAGCTACTTAACCGATTTTAATCAAATTTACACACCGTGCGCAGTTTGGTCCAACTTGAAAGGTAGGATAGCGTTCCTGTGAAGTTTCTTTCAGGGAAGTGGACCAATGATCGATATATCCGAACAAATTATATTCACGGTTCTATTTCCCTGACCTTAGGTATTTGGCCAGATTAGTATTTAAAATACTTTTTTCCGGGAAGAGGACCAGGGACCAATTTTTTCTAACAAATTCTGTTCTTGTTCGATTTACCTGGAATTGTGCATATAGGTAGGGCCTTTGCGTAGATTAGTATTTATGAAAAATTTTTTCGGGAAATGAAGAGGGACCGACTGGTACTTGGAGCGGCACTGAGATGTGACTGGGACTAGGACTGGGACTGGGACTGGGACTGGGACTGGGACTGGGACTGGGACTGGGACTGGGACTGGGACTGGGACTGGGACTTGGACTTGGGGTGGGACTGGGACTGGGACTGAGAAAAAGGGATGAAGAATAACTAGTGATAAGAGTTAGAGGAAGATAGATAGATATTAATAGATGGGCATTAATATGAATAACATGAATTTTTTTGCTCAAACAAATATTTTGCAAACACATGCAATTTTGTGTGGAAGCGAGACGTTGCCACCTAATTTGAAACAAACAGTATACGGTAGAATTAATGTTGTTATCAGCTTAGAATGTCATTCGAATATTTTTCTGACATTAACAAAATTTAAGAGCTGCTCTTGATTTTCAGCCCATTAACTTTTGTTTTACTTTACTTATTTAATTGGCGCATAACCATTTAAATGGTTATGGCCGTTCAACAAGGCGCTCCAAGTCCCTTCTTCTCTCTGCCAACTGGCGGCAATTGGTCACACCAAGGGAGTTTAAATCGTTTTCCACCTAGTCCTTCCAGCGAAGTGTGGGCCGCCCTCTACCTTTTCTTCCATAGGCGGGTTCCTATAAAAACACTTTCTTAGCCGGAGCGTCATCTTTCATTCGCATAACATGGCCTAGACAACGCAGCCGCTCCGTTTTAATTTGCTGGACTATGTTGATGTCTGCGTAAAGCTCGTACAGCTCATCGTTAACTTTTGTTAAGAGAATTCGAACGAACAAACAAAGTAACGCATATCACTCAAACTCGTAAATGTCTTGCAGCCATTCAATCTTAGCAATCAAAACGATTTTCCAAAAGGTTTTCGAGGCGTCTACAATTTAAGAGCTTTTGTGGGGCATTCGTGAGTTTTCCCCTGGCTGCTCTAATTTATTTATAAAGAGATGGATATGAATAAGGCTTTCAGAAAAAAAAATATTGTAACGAATTTAGTGAAATTCCTCTTATTTGCAACCTTCTGCTAACGTTCGTATCACTAAACTGTTGAATAAATAACTCCTATATTCGATAATGCAAAATGGTCTTTATTAGACTACTTCCAAAATAAAACTTCTACTGCTCGACAGATAGTGTGCTTAATCAAAACTGATTGTCGTGTCTCTACTGTCGCCGCTTTTATACTCTTCGATTGCCTCATTCCATACTTCTAGGCGTTTCCAGAATTAACTTAGTTACTGCTATAAAATTATAACTACAGATGAACATGGATAGCTTCTTATATGCGCGTGTATATGTGAGTGAAACTTCCACAGATAATTGCCTACTTTTCGGATCATCTCAGATAAGATATCTGCATGTGTTTGTGTGTCTCTTCTCCGCGACATGTACGTACATATGTGTAGACACAATGATTGATTCGTTTATGTAGATACAAGTGACTGCTTGCTTTATTGTTGTTGTGGCTTCATTTACTTAGCATCAAACTAGTGATGTGAGTATCACTTAGTGTCACTAATATTCGTCACACTGCCCTCCACCTAAGTCTGATCGTCCCCATCAGACAAATCTCTCGATCTAACTGCTGCTAGCCTCTCCAAATGAACCACCCTTCTGTTTTGTGGTTTCCCAATTGTTTGTATGCGGTAGATGACATCACTGATCCTCTTCACAACTCTGTTCGGGCCTTCCCAACTGTACCAAAATTCGGATGGAACACCTTTCCGCCGGTAAGGGTTGTACAGCAGTACCAAATATCCCTCCCGGAAACCTTCCGAATTATTTTTCTTGTCGTACCTGTGTTTCATCTTACTACTCATTACCCTGGGCCGTACCCTCACATGCTGTTGTTAGGCCAATGAACTACTTCGTAGAGCTTGCCCTTGAGTATCGTTCCCACGTTTCACAACAGTAGTGCACCCGGCTTGAAACTACCCTCGCATTCTTTCTGGGAAATTCGTTCCTTCGTTTTTGTGCGTCCATTTGGTTTTTTTAATGCCAGTGTTTCTCTCGCAGGTACTTTTGATTTAGCTTTATTTGGCCCATTCTATTCCTCAACCTTTGCATTTGACTTTCGTGCTCTTTGTCGAGTGTTCTCCACCAGTACTCGATTACTACTGAACCTTTCTCCAAACTGAAGTTATGTGGGATATTCTGGTTCTTATAACGCATAATCCTTCTATGCATGTCAATTCTGACGTCATGGTCAACTAAGAAGTCCACTCCCAATTTGACTTCATCAATAATCTCCTCTACAACGAATTTGTGTAGAACCATGACCTTCCCAATTAAGACTTCACATATCACTTCTCCCAGGACTTGGTTATACTCGCCAGTGACCGTACGCAACCTTGCTCCAGGTAATGGCTTTACTCTCCTGTAGACCAAACCAGATCGAATCAAGGAATGAGACACGCCCGCAGTACACGTTCTTTACCATCCACATTCTCTCTGATGGTAAGACTGCTGGATTTTCTTCCAGTTTGCGACACAGATACCACAGGACATTCAAAAGCTGGGGCAAGTTTTCGATCTATACATCGGACTCGCTCTTGCTTATCTCCTCCAGCTTTGCGTTTACGGCCACCCAAGTTGGAACTACCAGGACCGGTGCTGCATTGACGAGCAGTGTGACCTGGGTTACCGCTATTGGAACATTTGATTGCACCATTATTCTTCTGTTTCGTTCCTTTTAAAGCTTCTAAAATTTCGTCTACCTACTCTGGCCTTTCTACTTCCACACGGCGTGCTTTGAAAACTGGCTTACACAGAAGCGACGCTGTTTCCGGAATCAGAGCATGTGATACCGTTTCTGCGAATGTTGGCTTTGGGTTTGCGTATGTAGCTCGCTTTGTTTCGACGTCCCGTATGTCATTTATAAAGCTCGGAATCTTTACCCTTTCAGTGTATTCCACGGGCGCATCCGCATTCGCTAAATGTGCTAGCCTTTCAACATCCGACGCAAACTTTTGAAATGTTTCACCAGGCCTCTGGAAGCGGTTCAGTAACTCCATTTGGTATATCTGTCTCCTATGCTCAGTTCCGTATCGTCTCTCTAGAGCGCCCATCAATGGTTCATAACAGTTTCGTTCGGCCTCTGGAATGGTTTGTAAAATCTCAGCATTCCTGTTGTTTACTGTTGCGGTCTTCTCAAACTATATCTTAAAGACCTGGAAAGGAACAGAACCGTCAAAGGATGGTGTTTTTACCTTTGGATTGCTTGCTGAAACAGCTGGGCGATTTAATTGCAACTCCTGTATACGAGCTCTCAAAGCATCCACCTCTGCTTCGACTTTTTCCTCAAACTGTTTTGATGATATAAGCGCCTCTTGCGCTTCGAGTTATACTGTTATGCGTACCTCTTGCTGCGCAGCGCCTAAACGTTGCCGATGAAGGAATTTAGCAGTTCCCGAAATGGATCTATACAACGAGCTTTGGCAGTTGTCTAAAATTTTTTCTTTCTTCTATTCTAATTTAAAAATTTTTTCAATTAAGAAAAAATTTATCATAACAATAAAAATGATAAAAATTATTGTTAGGCCTTGAGCTCGATTCGAACCCGCGATCTTAAAATCAGTAGGCCGATATAACAACAAAAATTGTTAATACATCCCAGAGCACGGGGAAAAAAAGTGTCAATAAAATATGACACTATGGCAGCATTGCCAACAAACAAGTCCAATTTTCACAGCTATTCTGCAACAGATGTCGCAGTGGTGTGAATATCACAGGGATGCACCTTAACGTTAAGCTAATCGTTTATCAAAAAATTTCCACCGTTTCCGTTGAAACACTTCGACATATTATCGATAAAGAAATTATCAAAATAAATTGTATCTCGTTTTTAACCGAAACGAAAAGCTTTCGTGATACTTTATGTTTGAATTGTGCTGGCAATGCTATAGCCATGGTGAAGCTGTAAGGTGGTAACAACGAGCGCACATACACACACAAACTCCATGTAATTTGTTTGTGTAATTCGTTGGTGGTCATGTCAAAAATACTCTGAGAAATGTTCGTACTGTCAAAATTCATGAGAAAAGTTGCAATCAGCTTGGCTAATACTTTCACCTTTAATAACTCCGCCATCAATCAGCTTTGCCAGCATAGTTTGAAATTAATAATCAACATAAACGATTTGATTTCGTTTTGATATGGCAGAAAACGAAACGAAATCATTTTGTTAATTTTACGTTCTTAACGTTAATAAACGAAACGAAATGACTTTGTTTCGTTTATTAACGTTAATTATCGTAACGAAATGATATCGGTTCGTTGGTTAAGCATGCCTGGAATATCAATTGGCACGAACCAGAATAGAAGTAGGATTAATGTAGACAAAGAAAAAACCGCTGTGGTGGCTGAATGGTTATAGCAGCGGCGCCTAAACGTTGCCGATGAAGGAATTTAGCAGTTCCCGAAATGGATCTATACAACGAGCTTTGGCAGTTGTCTACAATTTTTTCTTTCTTCTATTCTAATTTAAACATTTTTTCAATTAAGAAAAATTTATCATAACAATAATAATGATAAAAATTATTGTTAGGCCTTGAGCTCGATTCGAACCCGCGATCTTAAAATCAGTAGGCCGATATAACAACAAAAATTGTTAATACATCCCAGAGCACGGGGAAAAAAAGTGTCAATAAAATATGACACTATGGCAGCATTGCCAACAAACAAGTCCAATTTTCACAGCTATTCTGCAACAGATGTCGCAGTGGTGTGAATATCAATTGGCACGAACCAGAATAGAAGTAGGATTAATGAAGACAAACAAAAAACCGCTGTGGTGGCTGAATGGTTATAGCAGCGGCGCCTAAACGTTGCCGATGAAGGAATTTAGCAGTTCCCGAAATGGATCTATACAACGAGCTTTGGCAGTTGTCTAAAATTTTTTCTTTCTTCTATTCTAATTTAAAAATTTTTTCAATTAAGAAAAAATTTATCATAACAATAATAATGATAAAAATTATTTTAAGGCCTTGAGCTCGATTCGAACCCGCGATCTTAAAATCAGTAGGCCGATATAACAACAAAAATTGTTAATACATCCCAGAGCAACGGGAAAAAAAGTGTCAATAAAATATGACACTATGGCAGCATTGCCAACAAACAAGTCCAATTTTCACAGCTATTCTGCAACAGATGTCGCAGTGGTGTGAATATCAATTGGCACGAACCAGAATAGAAGTAGGATTAATGAAGACAAACAAAAAACCGCTGTGGTGGCTGAATGGTTATAGCAGCGGCGCCTAAACGTTGCCGATGAAGGTATTTAGCAGTTCCCGAAATGGATCTATACAACGAGCTTTGGCAGTTGTCTAAAATTTTTTCTTTCTTCTATTCTAATTTAAAAATTTTTTTCAATTAAGAAAAAATTTATCATAACAATAATAATGATAAAAATTATTGTTAGGCCTTGAGCTCGATTCGAACCCGCGATCTTAAAATCAGTAGGCCGATATAACAACAAAAATTGTTAATACATCCCAGAGCACGGGGAAAAAAAGTGTCAATAAAATATGACACTATGGCAGCATTGCCAACAAACAAGTCCAATTTTCACAGCTATTCTGCAACAGATGTCGCAGTGGTGTGAATATCAATTGGCACGAACCAGAATAGAAGTAGGATTAATGAAGACAAACAAAAAACCGCTGTGGTGGCTGAATGGTTATAGCAGCGGCGCCTAAACGTTGCCGATGAAGGAATTTAGCAGTTCCTAAATGGATCTATACAACGAGCTTTGGCAGTTGTCTAAAATTTTTTCTTTCTTCTATTCTAATTTAAAAATTTTTTCAATTAAGAAAAAATTTATCATAACAATAATAATGATAAAAATTATTGTTAGGCCTTGAGCTCGATTCGAACCCGCGATCTGTACCTCTTGTTCTTTCAGTTGTGTTTCCATCTTCGATGTAATCTGTGTCGACATTTCTGAAATACGCGTTTCTTGTGCTTCAATCTTTGATGTTATTCGTGTCTCCTGTGATTCCAGTTGGGATGCTATACTTGCCAGTTCTGCCAGTTGAGATGTTATATTTGTCTTTTGTTCTTCCAGTTGAGATGAGATTTGCGACGACATTTCTGAAATGCGTGCCTCCTGTACGTCCATCTTGGATGTTACTGTCGATGTTTGTTTAGATATTGCAGCCAAAATCGTGTTCAAGGCTGTGCTCGTAACTGTCTGCGATGTTTCGTTTTCCTCTTCAATTTTTGTTGTTGTCTCGTCGACATCAAGATGAAAGACATACTCTTCCACGTAAATTCTTTCTGCTTTCATTGCCTGTCGTAGTCGTGCCTGAAGTTCGAGTTTAATGCCGGTTATATTCAATCCACGGCTCTCCAACTCCTTCTTCAGTTGCTGGATCTTCAATTCACTTAACTTTGCCATGTCCTTGTTGTCCTCTGGAATTTATTCAACAATTCCTATTCTGACACCAATTGTAACGAACTTAGTGAAATTCCTGTTATTTGCAACCTTCTGCTAACGTTCGAATTACTAAACTGTTGAATAAATAACTCCAATATTCGATATTGCAAAATGGTCTTTATTAGACTACTTTCAAAATAACACCTCTATTGTTCGAGAGATAGCGTGCTTAATCGAAACTGATTGTCGTACCTCTACTGTTGCCGCTTTTATACTCTTCGATTGCCTCGTTCCATACTTCTAGGCGTTTCTAGAATTAACTTAGTTACTGCTATAAAATTATAACTACAGATGCACGTGGATAGCTTCTCGTATGCGCGTGTATATGTGAGTGAAACTTCCACAGATAATTGCCTACTTTTGAGAGCATCTCAGATAAGATATATGCATGTGTTTGTGCGTCTCTTCTCCGCGGCATGTACGTACATATGTGTAGACATAATAGGGGGACTCATGAAAGCATATAAACTTATAAGGTGTAAAATTATATCCATTTACACACACTGTTATATGAAAGCACCTAGTAATATTCTTGATAAACTTGATTGTTTATCAGCTGTATTATTGCCAAACAAATTTTTTTTTGATTGCTATACAAATTAAAAAATGCCAATATTAAGTGAAAAATCAAAACTAAAACGTCTTTGCTTGCTGATGTTGGAGATTTCTGATGAAAATGCCTGCTGTAATGTCTGCAAGGTTGCATTCCTTTGAGTTTACCGCGTTTACACAATGAAATGTGCGCGTAAATTTATAAAAATTGTGTAAATGATTTTTCATACAAAATTTGACAGCTCGTTTACGCACTAGATAAGTTTATACGTTTACACACTTTATAAGGCATTTATAAGGTTACATGAGTCCCCCTAATGATTGATTTGTTTATCTAGATACAAGTGACTGCCTGCTTTATTGTTGTTGTGGCTTCAGCAACAGACTAGTGATGTGAGTCTCACTAAGTGTCACTAATATTCGTCACAATATTATTAAACACTTCTTTTTCCTTAGTTATAGGAATAATAAGTTCAAAAATTAAATCTTGTAAAATTTCCCCTCAAATCAATGAGAAGTTGAATACAAAAATTTCATTAAATTGAAATTTCCTCAGTTTAGAGATATTTTGTTTGAGGAAATATTTTGAAGATGTTGATGCTTGCGAAAAAGTATCTCCCTAGTTTTTTGAAATTTGATCCTAAAAAATTATATATTTTAATTAACTAAAGGCTTACTCGATTTGTCCAACGTGTACGATAAATGACTCGGTACCACTTATTGGCAAAAGTGATTCTTCGCTGGATTTCTAGGCTGACGTTATTGTTTGTTTGACTGGTTTCCAAATTAACGGAGTCTTTTACTATTTCGAAATTATGGCCAAAAATTGAGATAATTCATAATTACTGTTCAATTGGAAAAAGCAAAATAATATTGAAGAGTACGGAGCAAATAGAACACGTTTTTTTTTAATTTTTAGACCTTAACCAAAATAAAAGTATAACTTTTGCAGACAAAATATTAATGCTAATGTATTGTGTGGTACATACATATCTTAATAAAATTAGAAACCTGCTCTTGAAATATTTGTATATGTGTGTGAAAAATCGCAAAAACGAGTCCGTTTGTACTGGGCATCAGTCAGTCAGGTGAAACTGCAGCGAAACTAATAATATTAAAAAAAATAAAAAAACAAATACTACATTTGGTCGGACTTGTTTAAGGCTTTATTAAAATAAAAAAATTAAAATAGGTTTATCCAAAAAAAAACCTAATTCAGCTTTCAAAATTCAATTTTCCCTTATACTTTATACCGTAGCGTACTCCGCCGTTTCGAGAGAAAGGTTGTTCGAAATATTTACAGACCTCTACGTGTTGGCGATGCGAGTACCGAAGAAGATTTAATGATGAGCTGTACAAGCTTCGCTCAGACATAAACATAGTCCAGCGCTAAACGATTTAAACTCCCTAGGTGTGACTAATTGGCGCCAGTTGGCAGAGCGAAGAAGTAACTGGCGCGCCTTGTTGGACGGCCATAACCGTAGAAACGGTTAAGTGCCAATTAAGTAAGTAAGTACTCCACCTGCCACATCGAAAATCCAGAGTTCAAGTCCCGTGTAAAGGAACATCAAAAATATAGAAACAAGTTTTCTCACTTAGAAAACTGTTTCCAAGCGAAGTCTCCCGGCAGTGATTTCGAGTGTATTTCTGCAATGGAAAGTTTCTCAGAGAAAATTCATCTGCCTTGCAAATGCCATTCCGAGTCAGCGTAAAACATGTAAGACCAGCCCCTCTAATTTGTAGGAAAAATTAAAAGGAGCACGAACACATTAGAAGAAAAGCACGGCCTACATTATTTTCGAAGGTATATCACGCCTTATATTTTATAAAGAAAAATTTATGCAATGATTTTTTAAAGCCGTTTTAATACATGGAAGTTTAATCCAGTTTACTTATATTCACATACATTTTCCAGGTACAGGCTTAGTCTATTTTCAAAGTGAATATTCTGCAGCATATTAATATGAAGGAATAAAAAAGTGATTGCTAAAGAAAAATTGAAAATGATGATACTAAATTTAAATTCTTCCTCCTTGGTATGTTTGTGTGCGATATGTTTAAAATCTATTGGCATTGAATATTTATAAGAGCAATTCAAAAATTGGGTAAAATTAACGATTTTTCATGGAATGCTATAAATTTTGTCATTGTACTTCTAAGGGTATATATAATAATATCCAAAAAGCTAAATTTTTCGCACTCATAAGCAAACTCGAAATTTTTTATTTCTGTATCTGACTGAAATTTTATATTTGTCCTTTTTTACATAGGAAGTGGGGCATACAAAAATTTCATTGACTTCTATGTTATATACAAAAAGGTGGCATCTATCTCACATTTATTGATTTTGGCCAGATATACATTGGAAACATTACATATGAAATATATTATATGGGTATTAAGAATATGTCAATGCCATATCACCTCAAATGTTTAAAACACGAAAATCTCAAAACGTAATTTTCAAAGAAGATCGCTGCTTTCAAGCAACTCCTCAATTATTAATTATTTCTATTACATTAAAAATAAAAAGATGATAAAAAAATTTTAAGGACTACCTTTATATAAATGGACCAAAAAATAGAAGGATACTTTTCCTTTAATACAGACATAGTCTTATTAAATTTTGACTAAAAAACTTTAACGATAGCTCTTGTAAAAGAATTTTGGGATTTAAAACTACAAAGGTGGAGCGCAACCTTTCAATTTAAGACAAACCATGTACTTGGGATTAACTAATTGATTATTTAAAATTTAAACACGTTATCTCAATTAGCGCGCCACCTAGTGGAATTTTGTTTTGTATAAATTGTATTGTCACCGGGTCTCGAACTATGCGCTAAGTTTCAAGTCTCTAGGTAACCGGGAAGTTAGTTAAAAATGGATTGAAAAATTTCCAAATTAAAATTAAGTTTCCTAACATCTCGATCCATGCGCCACCTAGCGGAATTTTTTTGATAAAATATTGCATTGTCACCGGGTTCTGACTTACGGCTCAAGTTTCATATCTCCAGCTCACCGGGAAGTTACTCAAAAATCGATTGCAAGATTCCCTGCGTTTTTCAGGGATTTTCGTTTATCTCAATTCGTCTATCACCTGGCGGCATTTTGTTTTCCACGAATTGTAGTGCCATCGACTAGCAAACTATGTACTAAGTTTCAAGACTCTGGATCACCGAGAAGTTAGTTAAAAGTCGATCGCAAAATTTCCATTTTAAAATTAATTTTCTGTATATCTCGATCCGTGCGACACCTAGCGGATTTTTTCACTAGCATTGTAATGTCTCCCATATCTGAATTATGTTCAAAGTATCAAGTGTCTAGCTCAACGGGAAGTTACCGAAAAGGACTTTTCCGTGGGTCAAAAATTCGTATGGAAATGAGGGGACAAACATGAAAGGTACTTAATATAAAGATAGTAAAAAATACAACACTGAGATATTTTTATTTTATCTAGATTTATATATATATATATATATACATATATATATTTATTTACTTCTGGCATTAATATTCATAAACGAATTTATTGGTTCATGATTAATATTGTTGTTGATTTATATGTTACTGGATGGATTACTCTTTCGAGTGGGTTGCATGCTTTTGTATAGTTTTTTTACATATACATAGTACAAAAATATACGCATATGTTTTCATTCCTTTATTTATTTTTTTGACTTTCCTGTTTCCACCAATGGTGGCCGTCGAATGTGCCATCATCGTAATGAATAAAAAAAAGTTGTTTGAAATAATTTCAATTGCTTGAGCATAATGGTCACAATCCCTGCCAATGTTATTGTTATCAGGGCAGCAAACCACTTAAAAATATCTCCGTTCGCTTCAATGAATCAAACCTTATACAGAAAGCTTGTACAATGACTAATACTTTTAAATAGAAAAGTCTTCCTTATTTAGAGAAAATTTGAGATAGTTTAGAATTTGAGCTAAAAATGGGCTGCTCACGTTCCGCCTGTTGGTTATATCACCTGGTAAATCTTTGCAGGTTACATACAACATAGCTAATTTGCTGGTTTTTTTTTTTTGCCTGCAAATCAAAAATACCAAACTGAAAAAAACTGGTAAAAAAAACCGATTTACAGGGCAATTCAATCAATATTTCAGTCAATTTTTATCATCGCAAATAGCTGTTGAATCAACTTCGCACAAATTGTTGAACCTGAATGAATCGTTTTAACAGATAAATTAACTGTGTGGTAGGCGTAGCACGCTACCATAACCTCACGGTGGCCGCCCAGCTCTTATGCGTTTACGAACTAACAGCTATTAACATCGCCCTAAGTAATGAAAACTGTTAAAATATAACAGTGGCTGTTCATATTACATAGATGTTTCTTTTAACAGAAAAATAAGTTAGATTGCTTGAGAAGTGTGATAACTAGTATATACTAGAGGTTTACGCCGACAACTATATCGGCGGCGGCGGCGTGGGTGGCGCGCCGGCGTACGTCGTCGTTCTTACTTTAAAAACCTTGTTTTCTTCTATTTAAAAAATTATATTTAGAAAAGGTTGTGTTTGTGTGTATTTAAGGAAATCAACGTTTTGATCATTTCGGAAAGATCCGGGGTCTTTGCCCCAAAGTCTCGCGGATCGTTCAAAAAATTTCAGGAGGCTTCGAAACTATCCCCGGTCTAAGGGACTGGTACTGCTGCGTCTGCCGAAAAAAGTTTAAGTACTTAACTGTGGTCACACTTTTGTCTGTATGTCTCGTACAAAGGGTAGTTTCACCGAAGAAAATATTCTGGGCTAACTCCTAATGCTCGTTGTCGACACGACTTCTTTAAATCATTTGTGGCTCCTTGTTGGTCACGCACAAAGGCGACTTACGGTTGCTATTTAAGGTCTTTTAATACTCATGACTCTCGTCGCACAGTTTTAAAAATAATCACCATCGCTGGTCTATTGTTGATCTCGCCAAAGGGCGCCTCTAGTATTTTCTGCTGTTTTAAGAGCTATAATTCCCGATGTGCGAACAGTAGCAATATTGTCCACCAGCAGTCGCTACCACGCCTCCTGGCCCTCACACCACATGCCAGCAGAGAAGCTATAGGACTGAGACTTCGAACTCATACCTTAGTCGACGTCACTTTCCTAACTATTTGGGGAAGGATGCCGCCCTCGAAATCATAAGCTGTCCAAGTGGATATTATTGCGTAACTCATGGGTGAAAATAGTATAATCCTACATAATTTTATTTTAAATGTAGCCACAATTGCAATTTGCACAATTGCAAATTGTAGCCCATTTGCAGACGTTTGTGTTCGCAACATTGGTTTCAATAGCCCTCGTTAAACCAAACGATATTTTAGGGTGAAAGTCAACTGATTTTAAGCTGAAAGATGTTAAGATTATATGCTCTGTCCAAACTGTTGTTTTCCGGCCTTTTGATACAAGAATGCATTATGAATAACCGCGTAGCTTCAGTTTTCATACTAGTTCGACTGTCCACTACGTTAGTGTGGGGAAAGCTTTTGCTTCACCACTTTGAGTGTTCTTGCGAAGGACAAAACCTCACCTGGTAAATATATAAGTCTACATATTCACATATGTAACACGAGCCGTAAGGTATAGGTGATATTTATACATGGTTGATAGGCTATAATCAATGTAATTCACTCCAAGGGACTAGTTGGGATAGGGCCGCCAACTTTAGGAAATGTCAAACCGATGACCGATGATGAAGTGTGAAAATCAAAATTAATATTTCAGACGCTATTTGATATAAGGGCAAGTGATTTTTCAAAACCTCCTCATACATACATATATCTTCAACTTAAGTATGAGGTAAGAATCATTGCAAAGGAGTGTTTAAACCCCTGGAACCTACTAAAGGATTTTGCAGCACTGATTTCGCTTATAATTTTAGCCAATCGGAATATAGAATTTTTGAAAAAATCCAAACTTTTTTCGGGTAATTTGCTTTTTTAACAACTTAAGGACAATTTGAAAACATGTTCGCCTTGGTTCATTTTATTTGAATTCATTGTTCCTTATTATTTTTTTGAAAAAATTATGCAAAGTAAGCATTTAAAATTTTTATATAACTTTTCTTTTAGTGTTTTGTTTAAATAACTCGGTGATGCAAAATCCGTGTTAAGCTGGCATTGAAAGCGCCTATTTTATTATATAACTTTTGAACGGGTAGAAAGAGTTAAATTTCGCTATTGGATCCTTATAACTGAGAGTTATGTGCATCCATTGATAGCCCTCTCGGCCATTTCGGACCAATTTTCGACATGATCAATAAATGGCCTAAACAGTCTTAAATGAGTAGATAATATAGTAACATGCCGAACGTCGCACAGTGGACTGGATTTGGCTTTCAGTGGACTTAGGGAAATGAAAAAAATATTAGTTAATAACACAAAAACTTTGATCGGGATCGATTTTAGGTCTCCTTACATAACGTTTTTATATATGAATATTTTTTCATAAAGTCTTAAACAAACAAGTTATAGCAAATAAAAAAAATGTATGTATGGGAAAAATCACATTTTTACCGTTAACTCATTTTCCTCACATTTCCTCAAAACTTGATTAATTTATTTATATAGTTAGGGTTATATACTATACAATGTACTCGGTTTCATGGTTCGCGTTTTTTGTGTTTTTTTTTTTTTTGTTATGTTAGTATTGCGAATCGCTTTTTAATTCTGTGTAATATTTAAAAACAAAAATATTTGATAATTCATATTATACATTTAATTTTTGATATTGAATTTACATTTAAAAATCCAAAAAAGGTTCAAATCAAAACTTTATCTATTCCAGCTTATTCGTTAGTACCAAAAGAGTAATTAAAAGCAAAAATTATTCGATCGGTCAATAGTCCATGAAATCCCCAAAAATATGACGAAACTAAAATATTTAGTTTTCTGTATCATAGTCGAGGTTTTGCGGTAGGAGTAGTAGAGATTTCACTTCTTCGGATATTTCCTCATGCTTACTAGGTAATTTCGATCTCCTCGATGAAATAAATGGGTCAGAAGTAACTAACAAATTATTTAAAATGTCCTCATTTGTCGCTTTGCGCCTAATTTTCTTGCATGGTCTCGACGATATGCTCTAAAATCTTTATTTCTGGATTCAGCGGCTTCTTGGAACAACTTTCCAATAGGAATGGAACCAAAATGATCTATTATTGAAGCTCCGTGTACTAAAATTTTATGCACACTTGAAGGCATATAATACCAGTCACATAGTTCGACGTAAACTCGAATAGTTTCTCTGGCGTACATGTTGAACTTTTGTACATCTATTGGACATCCACATGAAAGTGCCCCTAATATTGTAGAGAATCTTTGAACGAGATTTTTACTAACACCAGTTATAGAGGCAGTAGTTTTAATGTCAGCGAAAAATCGTCTAGCTGTGTTTCCATCATTCGTTGTACCGTGTCCTTGCTTTACCACGTCTACCAATAAACCAGTCTGATTTCTGAAAGAATTCTGTACTGCTCTCCGCTTTTCTTCCAATTAAGATTTATTATCTCCTTTCGATATCCACGATTTAAATTCTAATCGGTAATATATATGAAGAATATACTCCATAAACCGAATTCTCGCATGCAGAATTGACAACCCATATTTGTAAATGTCAGTATCAACGTCTATGTTAAAAATTAAAGTGAAGTCATTCATATCTTTTGGGTCATTCATCTCTTTGGGGTAACCATATGTCACAACCTTGCGTGGATGTATCACTCAAAATTTTTGAAGCTTTTCCATCAATCATGGTTAGTACTAAAGAGAAACTGACTTTAACTTTTTCACATTTTGTTTCCGTTAAATTGTCGATTTCCAATTGAATCGCACTCATTTCTTGAGTGATAGTATATTCGTTTTCTTGCACAAATTTGAAAAAAATGGGACAACATAAATATGTCTAATTCGGAAATTCATTTTCCCAAACAACCTTCCCCTCAGAAGCTAATTTAATCGGTACCAAACTTCCCATTAAAATGCAAAAATCATTTTCAATATCATCACTAGTGCTAATTTTTTGCTTGCAATTGGCTTCACTGGAAGCACCATCAAAGCCCCATTTCCCTGATAATGTTACATTTTGGTATTCACTGCCCTCCAACTTTATCGTTTTCAATAGCCTTATTACTGTTAGATCCAAAAGTGACTGCAACCATCTGTCAATGTTATATAGTTTTTAGGCACATAACATTCCCTGCTTTTCTCCTTGGATTTTATAATATGAAGGAAGTATGTCCTCAGCCTTTTCATGCATACGTTTTTTTAAAATGTTGTATTGCCTATTAGAAAATTTCAGTGATAAAGCTAAGCCCAAAGCTTCATCCGATGATAATGAGAGTTGTTTTTTGTTTTGGAAAAGTAAATTTTTTACTTTATTTACATCTTGAGGATTTTTAATTAAATATTCAGTTATTTCTAAGACATTCTTATTTCCGGCTGCTTTTAACTGCGCGGCATTTGCATATTTATTTCATCATTTGAATAACTATTGGAGAGCACTTCAATACGTCTCTTCTTTTGTTTGTTACCTAATTCTTTGAAAGGTTTTCGAGGAGCTATATTGGTGAAGGTTCCTATAGATTTTTTTGTAGTCAAAAGCTTAGTAGATGTGCTGGGTAAACTGGATTCACCGGTAGCTTTTTTATATAATCTGCCCAAGCTACTTGCTTCTGTAACCATTCACTGTTTGTATCATTAAATCTTTGGATCCTGATTTTTTCCACCTTCTATGCAGATTGAAGCAGTATTTTGAGCAAAAGGCTTTTAAACTATTCAAATATTTACCATTAAGATGTATCAAAATTTTGGATTTCATAAAATTGTATAAAAATATATAGTCTTTAATATTGCCACATTCTTTCTATTTTTCAAATAAATCAGAATTTGTCACTAACTCACAATCCATTTCGAAAACAGCGAGTCGTAGATAATAAGTTAATAAGGTAGCCTTAAGCTAATGACTAATGATTGATTCGATTCTCTGGGTTTGAACAACAATCTATTACTTGATTTGTTAAAAATATCGTTTATAGCAAAAAAATATATGTCGCAGGATTAGGATCCTTTATTGCAATTTAAGTTAGTTCCACGAGCACTGCTTACTTTTGCTTCCACTTCCAAAAACTTAATGCCCAAAAACTTCAATAATTTTCTCAACTTTTCTTTCATGGCCTACTATCAACTCTTTGTAACCTTTTTTATAGCAAGTAAATCTAAGCGTCACTTTGATTTCATGGCCAACTATTAACTCTGTACAACCTCTAAGATTCGTCGAGTTTTCGCGAATTTTGCACACATTTTTAAAATAAAATTGAAAGCTTCTGGGTTAGACCATTATACATATTTTTATTGAGAAATAGTAAAAATTATTTTAGTGAAGCCAAAATTGTTGGAAATTGGAAAAAATACCTAGATGTACACATATCTCGTTAGGGTATGTCGATATGAAACACGGTTACTAAAAATGTCATAACTTTTTTAAATTAGGTTTTAAGAAAAAATGTTATATAACAATAAATAATGGAAAAAGATCACAGAATACGAAAATGTACATTTAAAGTTCTAAGTCCCAGCTTTTCAATTTCGGTCCACTGTGCGCCGCCGCTCCGATATTTTTGTTATTCGGCGGCGGCATATGTTTCCATTTTGTTATTATTTCAACTAGTTTGAAACTGGCACAATTTACTACCGGAAGATACAAATTAAGTAAGTTTTGCATTGCGAGCCGATTTATCGGTGTGGCTTAAAATGTTGTTTACGTATAATTAATTTTAAACATAAATAAGCGGCGCAACTAACATCGGCCACACTTTACCCATTGCCTTGGACAATTGTGGCTATTCCCCGTGTTTGCTTTGAATGTAGGCGGTAAACATAATTTGCATAATTCAATTGTTTTTGATTTGATTCTGTTAAAGCTGACTACTCAAAGACATGGAGCGTGTATGCAAAAGTACCTATTTATCAGGGTGGGCTCATATAAAAACAAATTTGCTTGTCTCAGAACTTAATCTGATCTTACGAAACTATTTTCTATTTTATTACAACGGTACTGAAAATCAACCAAATACCAAGCTTCGAAAATGCACACTTAAACAAGCAATAAGCATCAAGGTACTTTTTTTCGATGCTTTTTTGGCATTTATTCTTTTCTTGGAAAATTAAATAAGTGCATATTTAAACGAAGAAAATAATATACATATATACATATCGTTCCGTCGAACAACGCCAGCTTTTTAGAAGCTGGCTTACAAACCCTAATTATGTTAACAGTCTAGAGATATAATTCTAAAATTGTTATAATATAAAAATAATATAACGACAATTTCCCTAATAACTGCCTTATGGACTGCTTGTTTTTCTTGTGACCTGGATGTTAAGGAAATCAGCTGATTGGTACTTTTTTTTAATCTGATTTGACATTTCATTCTCTGGCGTAGGATGATTTTGACATTAACCGAAAGAATTACAAAAACAAATACATACATGGAAAGTGTCTGTTTGTCTGTATGAATGAATCGAGCTACCGACATGTACCTTGTATTTTTCCGCCATGGTTACGAGTTTTATTTTGTGCACCCTATTATAACTCTTTTGTTATGGCAAAATGTGTGTGGGAATCACTAGTGGTTTTTGTTACCAGCATTATGTAGGTTTTGTACTTTATTTCACTCTCGCGTCTCTATCTAAAATATTTTCGTACCGATCACTCATTAACAAACTTATTTATTATTGGCGTAGACATTAAATAAGAAATTCATTCATAAAAATCGTTTTACACTCAATTCAATCGTTGCAATTACACAAGAGACTTATTAATTGAATCGCTGCCATCATAGTGAGCACTTCACATATGTGTATAACACAACAACATTTGCGGCATAAGTGAATTAGTATGGAAAAATTGTTTTCAAAACAAACACCCCCTCAACTTTGTGTATAAAAAAATATTTGAAGGACGTGAAAAAATAAAGAGATCTTTTACTGTGACGACACCTTTTCTGAAAAATGCAAATGTGTTCCAGAAATATGCAAATGTATTTCAGATTTTCCAATGATTTTTCGAGAATCTCAATTTTATTTCAGAAAAGGTCAAATTTCAGGAAAAGCCAATTGTATTCCAGATTTTCCGGCGGCCACCGTGGTGTGATAGTAGCGTGCTCCGCCTATCACACCGTATGCCCTGGGTTCTCAACTCCCGGGCAAAGCAACATCAAAATTTTAGAAATAAGATTTTTCAATTAGAAGAAAATTTTTCTAAGCGGGGTCGCCCCTCGGCAGTGTCTGGCAAGCGCTCCGATTGTATTTCTGCCATGAAAAGCTCTCAGTGAAAACTCATCTGCCTTGCAGATGCCGTTCGGAGTCGGCATAAAACATGTAGGTCCCGTCCGGCCAATTTGTAGGGAAAAATCAAGAGGAGCACGACGCAAATTGGAAGAGAAGCTCGGCCTTAGATCTCTTCGGAGGTTATCGCGCCTTACATTTATTTATTTATTTTTTTTTTTTATTCCAGATTTTCTAAACGTACTAGAGAAACCCTTGAATGTAATTAACACAATCGCAAATGTATTTCAGAAGATGGAAAAAGTATTTAAGAAAAAGTCAAATGTTTTTCATAAAATCTGAGATATTTAATAAAAATGAACAAAAATTAAATTTTATTCTAAATAAGAAACTAACCAAGTTAAAAGGATGACAAAAGCAGCGAATTAAATAAAATAGCAAAAAATGGTATTACATTCCAACTGATGTTTGGATGTCTGAATGACCCAAGTCATGACGATTTAGGAAAATAGTTTCAGGGGAAAAGATGGATTTAAATATCATAATTTTTATAACCGTGTACAAAGCAATATGAAACTAACGCAGATACAATTCTTAAAATTGCAATCATATTTATATGTAAGATATAGATAGATGAAACGTTCTCCTGCCTGACAATATCACTGCGATGTACCCACTCTTTAAGTAATCAGAGGCATTTATCTTATTTGTGCTTCTGTACAAAATTCTTGTAATATTCTTGCCTCTCCCTCCTCCTCTATATATATGGGTCTGCCTCTCCTCTGTATCTTCTTCCTTTCATTTTCTCGATTTTTTCGCCTATCACTTGACTCTTCCCTCTCTCCCTCAACCTTTCTTTATTTTTCTTCGCATCCGTCCATTTTCTTGTTTCCTCTCCTTCCTATCATTCCCCCGGCATCTTCCCAATTTCCTTCTCACACTTTCTTTCCTTTCTCTCACCCCTATCTACCTACTTTCCTCTCTCTTCTCTTTATCCTTAACACGATTTATTACATGAGGTCGTGTTCTGCATTCTAGAAATAAAAACTCTTCGAAGAAAAGCTAATCAAAGTACAAAATTTCGAGTAAATAGCACCACAAAATACGAATTTTTAGAAAAGGTCGGCACCTCGCCTACTTCCAGGAATGAAACGTTTCTCGAATATGAGCTTGGTCAAAGAGATACCCTTGTACCGAATTGCCAGCGAGTCGCACCATAAACTAGAATTTTTGGAAGAGGTATGTGCCTGGTCCACTTCCCGAAAAAAAAGTTTTTGAGACAATAAGCTAGTCAACTATTATACTCAGTTGAGCAGAGCTCACAGAGTATATTAACTTTGATTGGAGAACGGTTGGTTGTACAGGTATAAAGGAATCGAGATAGATATAGACTTCCATATATCAAAATCATCAGTATCGAAAAAAAATTTGATTGAGCCATGTCCGTCCGTCCGTCCGTCCGTTAACACGATAACTTGAGTAAATTTTGAGGTATCTTGACGAAATTTGGTATGTAGGTTCCTGGACACTCATCTCTCGCTATTTAAAATGAACGATATCGGACTATAACCAAGCCCACTTTTTCGATATCGAAAATTTCGAAAAATCGAAAAAGTGCGATAATTCATTACCAAATACGGATAAAGCGATGAAGCTTGGTAGGTGAGTTGAACTTATGGCGCAGAAGAGAAAATTAGTAAAATTTTGGACAATGGGCGTGGCACCGCCCACTTTGAAAAGAAGGTAATTTAGAAGTTTTGCAAGCTGTAATTTGGCAGTCGTTGAAGATGTCATGATGAAATTTGGATGGAACGTTACTCTTATTGCTGTATGTATGCTTAATAAAAATTAGCAAAATCGGAGAACGACCACGCCCACTTTTTAAAAAAAAATTTTTTTAAGTCAAATTTTAAAAGAAAAGTTAATATCTTTACAGTATATAAGTAAATTATGTCAACATTCAACTCCAGTAATGATATGGTGCAACAAAATACAAAAATAAAAGATATTTTCAAAATGGGCGTGGCTCCGCCCTTTTTCATTTAATTCGTCTAGAATAATTTTAATGCCATATGTCGAACAAAACATTACCAATCCTTGGGAAATTTGGTAGAGGGTTAGACTCTAGGACGATAACTGTTTTCTGTGAAAAAGGGCGAAATCGGTTGAAGCCACGCCCACTTTTTATACACAGTCGACCGCCTCTCCTTCCGCTCGGCCGTTAACACGATAACTTGTGCAAAAATCGATATATCTTTACTAAACTCAGTTCACATAATTATCTGAACTCACTTTGTATTGGTATAAAAAATGGCCGAAATCGGACTATGACCACGCCCACTTTTTCGATATCGAAAATGACGAAAAATGAAAAAAATGCCATAATTCTATACCAAATACGGAAAAAGGAATGAAACACGGTAATTAGATTGGTCTATTGACGGAAAATATAACTTTAGAAATAAACTTTGTAAAACGGGTGTGACACCTACCATATTAAGTAGAAGAAAATGAAAAAGTTCTGCAGGGCGAAATCAGAAGCCCTTGGAATCATGGCAGGAATACTGTTCGTGGTATTACATATATAAATCCACCTATAGAACTAAGGCCCACTCCCTTTTAAAATACTCATTAACACCTTTCATTTGATACCCATATCGTACAAACAAATTCTAGAGTCACCCCTGGTTCATGTTTATGTTGATATCCCGAAAAGGCGTCCACCCATAGAACTAAGGCCCATTCCCTTTTAAAATACTTATTAACACCTTTCGTTTGATACCCATATTGTACAAAAGCATTCTAGAGTCACCCGTGGTCCACCTTTATGGCAATATCTCGAAAAGGCTTCCACCCATAAAACTAAGGCCCACTCCACCACGCCCTGGTCCACCTTTATGTCGATATATCGAAAAGGCGTCCACCTACAGAACTAAGGGCCACTCCCTTTTTAAATACTCATTAACACCTTTCATTTGATACCCGTATCGTTCAAACAAATTCTAGAGTCACCCCTGGTCCATCTTTATGGCGATATCTCGAAAAGGCGTCCCCCCATAGAACTAAGGCCCACTCCCTCTTAAAATGCTCATTAAAATCTTTCGTTTGATACCCATGTTGTACAAACGCATTCTAGAGTCACCCCTGGTCCATGTTTATGGCGATATCTCGAAAAGGCGTCCAACCATAGAGTCACCCCTGGTCCACCTTTATGGCGATATCTTGAAAAGGCGTCCACCTATAGAACTTAAGCCCACTACCTTTTAAAATACTCATTAACACCTTTCATTTGATACCCTTATCGTACAAACAAATTCTAGAGTCAGCCCTGGTCCACCTTTATGGCGATATCCCTAAATGGCGTCCATCTATAGAACTATGGCCCACTTCCTCTTAAAATACTCTTTAATACCTTCCATTTGATACACATGTCATACAAACAGATTCCGGGGTTATCCTAGGTTCTTTTTACTACATGGTGATTTTCCCTTATTTTGTCTCCACAGCTCTCAACTGAGTATGTAATGTTCTGTTACACCCAAACTTAGCCTTCCTTACTTGTTTTAGAATGTGTCCATAGTGTAACCAGAATTTGGTTGACGATGAAATGAAGAACCCCAATTAGGTGGTGGTAGGATTTGCACATTATCTTAGAAATTTCGCAGCCCCGCGCTTCTGTTCGCGCCTTTTCTACTTGATGGATCATATGCAACTCCTGTCTTCTTTTGATTTCTCCCAAACGGATTGGCAAGGCTACAATCGATTCAGCTAGTGCTGAACCCTCCTTTGCCAACTCATCGGTCTTTTCTTTCCTTGCATCCCATTATGACCGGGAACCTAGTAGAGATATATGGTCTGGGCTTAGCGAAGTTTTTTCAAAGCTTCTTTGCATTCCAGGACACTTCTTGATGAATAAATGTGTGAATTGACGTAACTGCAGCTTAAGCATGCTTCCTCCGGCGGCAGCGTGCGTAAAGGGACGAAAATAGGTGGCGACGAATAAGGGGCAGGGATGATAAGATAATGCAACCCGATTATGCCTTCTTAAACATGAAAAAATGTAATTTTACTTGCAAGAAAGAGATATTTAAGTAACTCAATAGCTGATTTTGCAACTAATTCTTTAAGAGAAGGATGTCAAATACCGATTTGTTTTTAAGATTTGGACCTTTCAGCTGACTCCGATAAACAAGCGATAAACCTGTCAAAATTTAGATAACAGATACGCTTCACTCGAGACAACCAAAATCACCAAGACGAGGAAGAGCCAATTAATGATGACAATTATGTCTGTTGTGTGTTCCTGATACTACATATTATTTTTTCATCGCGAAAAGTAATGGAAAAAGTTATTTTTGAAAACTTGCAAAAAGTAATGTAATTAAAATTCGATTGCATTTTGATTCTTTTAAAATGGTTACAGTTTGTAGGAATTTTTAGAAATTACGAAAAACATTAGAAAATTTAATTAAAATTTTAGTCTATTTGCGTTCCCGAAATGACGGTTACACTTTAAAAAAAATTAATCATGTAATTATAATAATTTTACCTCTAATTGTAACCACGGCTTTTGCCATCATTAAATATTCGTATAAATAAGATCAAAAGTTGCCGAAATCCTTTAGTCGTCGTTTTATGAAGCTCGTCATTCCGGAAACGATTCCTAATCTATGATTTTGCCATCTTAATGCAAAATTTTGCCCTCGATATAAAGCCAGGTGTTTTCTTTAATTAGGTCTAACTATCATGATTACAAATCTTTTATATTAAGAAAAAACTATGATTTCATTCTCGAAGTATTCTAAATCAACGAAACGACGCATGTACGGAATGAATTTCGTTTTTAATTTTCTGAACTTGAATTGTAAATTTCTGAACTTAAACTGGAAAAGGTCTAGAACAATTTTTAAATCATATACATATCACCAAGCTTTCTATTTACATTTTGTTGTACACTTATTTTAAGATAATAATATACCAATGTAGATAAAGTTATGATAATAGTTACTTAAAATTAATCTCTTTTGACGTGTTTTTTACTCAGCGAAAATAAAATTTATGGGTTTGGGACATATTCTTAAAATGATTCTTCAACCATATTTCTTATGATAACATTTAAATAGAAATAAATTTAGCTAAAGTTCTTATAGAAAGATAAATTTAAGATTCCCTGGGAACATTTATGAGTAAACCCTTTCCAAATTATTTTCCACCTACATGGTTTTGTACCACATATGTATGTACGCCATGTACTAATATTTACGTAACGTTTTTGCCAATTAGGTATAACTAAATATAAATGCTCCCGAGATATTCGAAGAAACCCTCCCATAAAACACGATCGTCGTTGACTGGCTGTTATTCAACAAATTGCGCTATTTATGAATGCCGGTAAAAAAAAAACTGCATTGCTTAAGTTTTTCGGCACTATGTGAGTGTGTATTTCCTCGTATAAACAATTTAATATTAGCCACGATACGCACATGTAAATTCGTACCCATCGTAAATAATTTAGGTTTCCTTAGGCATTTTACTATTTTTAGTTTAATACTCAAAAACCGCGAGCAATGAACGCTAGCAAAATATATAAACAATTTATATGAAGGTGAAGGTGATTCGAGATCATTTTCTGGCAAAGTTTATTTAATTGATGCACTTATGCATTAATTAGTACATACATATGTATGTACCTAGATACGTGTGCGTGAACAGTGTGGCTAATTAGCAGTGTCTTGCTTATCGTGTCCCTTAGTTGTATATGTGAAGGTTTTTTCGAGATATCGACCAAAATGTAGACCAGGGTGACCCTGAATATCATTCGTCGGGTACCGCTAATTTATTTATATATGTAATACCACAAACAGTATTCCTGCCATGATTGCAAGGGCTTTTGATTTCGCCCTGCAGAACTTTTTCATTTTCTTCTACTTAATATGGTAGGTGTCACACCCATTTACCAAGTTTTTTCTAAAGTTATATTTTGCGCCAAAAAAAACAATCCAATCACCATGTTTCATCCCATTTTTCGTATTTGGTATAGAATTATGGCATTGGTCATAGTCGGATTTCGCCCATTTTTACTACCAAGATAAAGTGAAGTAAGTTTAGTAAAGATATATCGATTTTTGCTCAAGTTATCGTGTTAACAGCCAAGAGGAAGGCTGTAGACTGTGTATAAAAACTGGGCGCGGCTTCAACCGATTTCGCCCATTTTCACAGAAAACAGTTACCGGCATAGAAGCTATGCCCTTACAAAATTTCACAAGGATTGGTAAATTTTTGTTCGACGTATGGCATTAAAAGTATTTGAGACAAATTAAATGGAGCCACACCCATTTTGAAATTTTCTTTTACTTTTGTATTTTGTTGCACCATATCATTACTGGAGTTGAATGTTGACATAATTTACTTATATATTGTAAAAATATTCAATTTTTTGTTAAAATTTGTTTTTTAAAATTTTTTCTTCAAAGGTGGGCGTGTTCGTCATCCAATTTTGCTAGTTTTTATTTAGCACACAGGAGTAACGTTCCTGCCAAATTTCATCATGATATCTTCAACGACTGCCAAATTACAGCTTGCAAAACTTTTAAATTACCTTCTTCTAAAAAGGGGCGGTGCCATGCCCATTGTCCAAAATTTGACTAATTTTCTATTCTGCGTTATTTGGTCAACCCTACCTACCAAGTTTCATCGCTTTATCCGTCTTTGGTAATGAATTATCGCACTTTTTCGGTTTTTCGAAATTTTCGATATCGAAAAAGTGGGCGTGGTTATAATCCGGTTTCTTTCATATTAAATAGCGATCTAAAAACCTTAACTTACATACCAAATTTCATTAAGATACGTCAAAATTTACTCAAGTTATCGTGTTTACGGAAGGACGGACATAGCTAAATGAATTTCTTTTTTCACCCAGATCATTTTGATATATGTGACGCGGCCTATGAAAAGGTGGCTTATGACTCAAAAAAGAAATTGCGAGAAATAGCTATTAAAGATAAACAATGCATTTCTTGAGTTTCTTAGTAGTTTTCTTTTCTTTTGAGTCATAAGCCACCTTTTCAAAGGCGGGGTCACATATATAAGTCTATATCTATCTCGACTACTTTATGCCGTTACGGATTACCGTTATGCGAACAAAATTAATATTCTCTGTGAACTCTGCTCTGCTGAGTATAACAATAAAATATTAATACACGATGAGTCAGGCTAGAACCTACAACACAATCACATGTATGAACTGCGTGTTATGTGACGTCGTCAGTTACCTATGTATTACGTCATTACTTGGGCTGTTAATAATATTTAGTTCACATTTTTTTAACAATGACACGTGCCCCTCGTCAAATCTGGCATAATATCGTATCTACTTTTAATAATTTGTAACAACGGGCGCTTTCAGCGAACCAAACTTTTAGTGGTTCGTTGCAAATATGTTGCAGTCAGTTCGTCAATTAGGCAAGGTAAGGTTAGGTGGTAGCTGCTTTCGTAGGGAAAGCTCACTTGAACAGCATGAAGATCCGTTGTAATACCACAAAAATAACGGTGACGTAGATGTAGCTGCTATGAAAGTCGTTGGGTAGCGAAGATATGGTTTCCAACGAGACCGATCTCAACCTTGGATAAACCACCCGGAGATCCAAGTTAGTTGCGACCGAAACACTTTTGCCTAGTTCTGGAAAAAGCGGGGCAATCAAGCATCAAGTAACTCGATGATTCCACCTCATCATCCTCCATACAGCTATAGCAGTATTCCAGTATATTGAGACGTATCTCATAGGTTCCCTCCTCCTGCCATCCACTTCGGCCAGCTGATTCGAGGCCCATCTATGCAGGAGCAGACAACAGGTGGCCAGCAGAGTCCCGAAATCCCTACAGCCGTCTTCATCCGGCTCAGTTGTACCGACAACTACCGGGATGTCACTATGGCCCGGAACCCAGATAATCTTAATCAAACCACCCTCGACCGCGCTATAATTGAACTCAAGACCTTGATAACCGCTTGGCTACCAGATATGATATTAAATTCCCCAACCGTAGTAGCACTGGATAGAATTTCATCCTTCCGCTTGGAAGACACTGCAGTGATCATCCAACTTAAACATTCGGCTTACATTTAGCTTGCTCCAAGACTTCAGAATATAGCTAAGCCTAAGGCAGTTAGTGGAAATGATTGCCAACCAGCGGCAGGAAATCCCTAAAGAACTTTGAACTTTCACAGGAATGATGCCATCCGGGCCTGGGGACTTCAACGGTATAGCCAGAGCAATTTGAATATTTCGTAGGGGATGGCAGGCATTCCTGCAGCCAGCAATCGCCGAATGTACAGGCAGAGAATTCTGCGCAATTGCGACATCGGGTAAATGATTATCCAATAGAAGCTAAGGACTCCTTGCTACTCATTCTAATCCCTCAGATACCATAAAAGGACAGAATTCCTTGAGAGTATTTCTTTAAGCCCGCGGATTCATTGCAGCCTTCCACGTTTTCGCAGAGTCTTCTCCACGAATCTCGCTTGGCTAGCCTTACTTCATATTCATACTTCCCCGGACTCGCCCTATAGAGCTCCCAGTGCGAGGGTAGTTTACCCTCCTGGCTCTTTGAAGAGCCACCTACCGGACGATATAAGGTCGTTAAAAAAAATCAGACCACCATGACCGCTTGCCATTCCACCTGTAAGTTTTTATCGGACAGGACAGATGAAAGGCGATATTACTTGACGAGGTGAAGGTTTACACCAGAACGTCTATCTTAGTTTCGAACAAGTCAGAACTTACGGCAAGTGCCGCAGGCTATAGCTCCCTCAGTTTATTGTAGGATGCAGTCCCAATGTGTGCTTTTAGGGTTCTTTTAGGCCAGGTCGTTCTTCGTTCACAGAGAACTGAATATATCGGTGATAAAAGAAGGAGTGCTCGCTGCGAACCCTCCATTCCGATATCCGATCTCTCAATTCTTTACTAACAAGTATGAGGTCCAGGACCTTCTCTCATACCGCTGTAACGCAAGTCGGGCCATTCCCCTGTTACATATACATCGTTCGTCATCTACAATAAAAGTAAATAAAAACTCACTTTTGGTATCCTCCCTCTCCACCTTACTTCAGCAATAATTTTAACCAGCATGGCAGGTGGTGGTCCAGCTACATCCCGTGGCGCATATACGCTGAGACCACCTACAATTTATTGCTTGTCCGCTCGAGGCAGACTGTAGTCGCATTATTATTGCTGAAATTAGAGATAATAGAAGTTTTAATCTCCTTTTTAACAAGCACATAGGATCTTGTCAGTCCTGCCTTCCCATGCGCTTAGGTGTTGCATTTTCCCGTCCTCAATCCATACATATTTCCACCGTTACTGCTCAGCCACGGCTCCAGGATAAGGACTATATCCACTCCGCCTTGTTCAAGGCAGAGATACAAATTAGCTGAAGTAGCCTTAGAGTGCTGAATATTGATTTGACGAGTAACCATCATCTTCGCATCTTCTTTTGAGAGCTGCTCAGCTTCTGTTTTGTATGTAGAATTCTTATTTATACTCACAAATGTATGAGGAATATAAGGGAAAGTAGGTCAGATGGGGCATAGCCGCCAATATACCAGTAAGACTAATTACAACCAGTGGATGTATGGTATCTGGAGGTCACCGTTATAAGACACACTAACTAAGTGTCATTGATCCTATGACCCGTTACGAATAACACTTCATGCTTTTGTTTTGCATTGAACGAGAGTCGTGGTTGTAGTGACAGATAAACAAACCAAGCCATGCATGCCTCATTTACATAGAACCGTTTTCATAGCGTCGAGCTAACTTACATTCAACAGTTAACTATTTTAAATTGCTGCCTAATGAATGGTAGACATCCTATAATTTCTAAATAGAGTATTGAGCGGTTAAACTTTAGTTAACTCGGCCTAAAAATCAGATATCGATAGTTAACCGAGAAATTGGCAATTACATTATTTTAATTTTTATTTAATTACCTAGTGGATTTCTCAGAAAACCCGCAACAAAAAGAGGTTTCCATGCTTCCCTAGGGATGATGAAGCATGTATTGGCAATTTTAAATACAATTGGTATAACTTCCTAACAACCCACACTACCAATCAAAGGAAGAAAATCAGAGGTAACTCATAACTTTAAAATAACACCGACATAAAGGTTCTTTGGATCTGGAAGTGATGGGCAGATAAGTGTTAAACTTTCTGAATGTTATGTACTTTGTGTACTTTAGACATGACGTATGAGTGGCAATTATTATTCAAAGGACACATTTTAAATACTTCACGGATAATTTGTAAACAGTTCTCTATTGAACCAAAACAGCAATCTGGCATGCCAGCGCACTCATTAGGTTTTATATATTTTTTAATATTCCATCCGAATTAAATCCGAAGTTTCGTTCAAAGTTTCAGGTTCCTGATTTATTATTATCCTTAAAACTCGAAATCAAAATTCCCAAGTTGCAAGCTGCATTCTCATGAGGTTCTGAAATATTTTCTTAGTTTCAAGAATCTAGCTCTACGGTAAGTTACTCAAATAACTGTCGCAAGATTCCACATGTTGTTAATGGACTTTTCAATATCTCTAAATATCCATGCTTAATCTTTCAGGTCACTGGGTGATAACCCGGAAGTTCCTTCAAACTCAATATCTAAATTTCCAAGCTCGGAAAATTTTTTGAAACTTTTGGCCGCATACTGCATTGTTATCGGCTTCTGAGGTACGTTTTTAGTTTCAATAATCTAGCTCTACGGGAAATTACTGAAATGGCAGTCGAAAGATTCCACAAAGTTTTATCCCTTACTGCCCACTTCTTACACAGAATTTTCTAACAATTTGGGAAATATAACCCTAAGGAATGTAGACGTATCCCGTTAAAATTCGGAGCATTTATTTTTCCTATAACATAAAACAATTTTGCAAAAATGTACAAAATCGGTTAAGAGCTACGCACACTTTTAGATGAAAAAGGCTCGAAAGGAAGGTGGACGAATAAAAAAAAAGGCTTTATATCATGCTATTTGACTTCTAAAGTGTAGGTATTTAGCTCTCAGCTGAATTTTTAATGTTCGGTAACACCGTAACTTATACACCATTACCTGTTTTAATGATAGTCGTCGAATCTTACATCGAAATGACCGCTTTATTTAATAGATATGTTTATCTCAAAACTCCTGTAAAAAAAGTAAACGAAATACTTATAGAAGTTTAAGTGAGCTGAGTCCTTTAAGTCGAAATGTTGACCTTTCGTGGTGGTTTTTAGTGTTTTGAGAAAAATTTAATTGAATAGTTCTAGAAGCAAAACTTAAAACAAACGAAGCATTCGCTGTCATTTAAGAATGAATGGGCGCATTTGCGCCTTTACAGATACGTCAGTGTTGAACAATATAAGGTCGAGACTGATGGCGAGTAGCGAAGGAGGTATAATAATGAGCTGTGCGCTGATATGAAATTAGTTCAACTTATAAAAGCCCAAAGGCTTTACTGCCTAGTTCATATTATGCGAATAAACGACGAGGATCGGACCCAGAAAGTATTTCAATCGACACCACAGTTTGGAATCATAGGAAGGGAAAGACCTTCGCTCCGTTGGGAGAGGCAGGTGAAGATAGATTTAGCTTACCTTGGTGCACCCTAAAGGCGTCAGTTATCGCGAAAGAAGAATGACTTGTTACGAAACGGCCAAAATCGCTAAGTCGGCTAACCGCCAATTAATGGCGACGATGATGATTATCGGTAACCGATTTTTCGAGGTGTCTTTCAATCACTGATTTCGTAACTGGCATAGAACGGGAAACGAAATGTCTCAAAGACTGTCATTTTTTGGAACAGGGGGCAGATTCACTTTTTCCTCATATAATTTGTATGAAAGAAAAATGTATATTTCAAAATTCACAATTACTGAATACAGCCCCAGGTTCGTAATTTTACTACACGGTGTAATAAATTTTACCATAAACTGAATGAACTCTTCTTTTGGTCTAATTGCATTTTTGTACTATTACCCTGTAAAAATCGTTGGACCATGTGGTCCACCGGAGTACTTACCATTATACTGCACTGTAATGCAGCAATGGACCAACTCATGTTTCTACACGAACATGTTGTAAGCCGGTCATTGCTCGTTTTTAACGATTGTAATCACTACACGATGTTTATTGGACTGCGGGTACTCCATGGATTACTCTGATGTAATGCGGAGCTGGAGTATATGGTCCAGTCCTAGGACATCGCAATGTTAATTGGACCATATTTTTTTTATGAATTGTGGTTAATTTTGGAGCACTCGGTTGGTCCATAAAGAGTACTCCATACTAGAGGTTTACGCCGATCACTTTATCGGCGGCGTACGCTTTATTAAATACCGGCGGCGGCGGCGTGAGCGGCGCGCCGACGTACGCCGGTGTTTTTACTTTTTTTTGATTTTTCTATTTAAAAAAATACTTAGGAAAGGAGGGATTGCCCCTCGTTCACTTACTCCAGAGAGGCTTCGAACCTAACCCCGGTCTTTGGAATTGGTACTGCTGCGTCTGCTGAAGAGAAATGGAGATACATAAAATGGTCACACTTTTGTCTGTATATCTGGTGCAAAGCGTAGTTTCACCTGGGGTTAACTCCTAATAATCGTCGCAAACACAATTTTTTTAAATCATTTGTGGCTCCTTGGCGGTCACGCACAAAGGCGACTTACTGTTGCTATTAATGGTCTAATATTCAGCACTCTCGTGGAACATGGCGCCTCCAGTTTTTTCGGCTGTGTTTAAGAGCTACAATTCCCGATGTGCGAACAGTAGCAATCCCGACCACCATTCGCTACCACGCCTCCTGCCCTCACACCATATGCCAGCACAGAAACTATAAGACTGCGACTTCGAACTCATACCTTCGTCGACGTCACTTTCCTAGAAGCTCTAGGTGTAGCTCCGAAGACTTTATAACGGATGTTTTTTTCCCGCTATGTTGCCTAGCTACAACAGAGAAACACCTTGAAACGTTAGGGGGTGACTATTCGGCCATAGATGCCGCCTTCGAAATCATAAGCAGTCTAAATAAATGTCATTGCGTAACTCATGGGTGAAAATCGTATTATCCTCGGCGCATCTACATTAGGGCGGGTCGATTTGAAAATCGCTCATTGCTCTGTGAAAATCGTATTGTAGGGATCAAAATAAGAAACTTTGCCGAAGGAACCATACCTCTAAAACGAATTCTGATGTCCCCCCCCCCCCCCCCCCCTTTGGTTCGAACTTTTGGGTAGGGGCAATTTCAATTCTACCTGCTGTGTCTTGTGGTGGCTTAAAAAAACAACACAAGCAATTTTACGATCTGCAATTGTGTCACAGTGATACCTTCATTTTTTAAAACGGTTGAATAAAAAACCCACACAACTATGTTTACGACATGCAAATGCATCACAGTGACGCCTTGGTTTTAAAAGGGGGTTGTAAAAATTAAAAATTTCTAATAATTTTTTTAAATTTCTTTTCTATTACTAAATTAAATTCATTTTTTCATTTACATATGTTCTGACTAAATAAATTTCTAAAGAGAAAAATAAACTCCAAAAAGAAAAAACATAGGCATTTCAAAGTGGATTTTTTCAAAATTTGCCCCTATGACCCAAAGGAGGGACGTCAGAATTCGTTTTAGAGGTATGGTTCCTTCGGCAAAGTTTCTTAGTTTGTGTTCACAACATTAATTTCAATAGTCTTCGTTAAATCAAAACGACATTTAAGAATGAAAGTCGACCGATTTTAAGTTGAAAGATGTTAACTGCTGTTTTCCGGCCTTATGATATAAAAGCTCATTATGGATGACTAGTTCCACTGTCCACTACGTTAGGGTAGTAGCACACACGGTCATTAGTTCGACTGTCTTGGGAAAGCTTTTTTTCACCGCTTTGAGTGTTCTTGCGAAGAACAAAGCCTCACCTGGTAAATATATGTATGTGCCTACGTATTCACATTTGTAAAAGAAGCCGTAATGTGTAGGTCATATTTAAACTTGGTTGATAGGCCATAATCAATGTGACTCACTCCAAGGGACTAGTTTGGATAGCGATTTTGCCTCACTGATTTAGCTTATTCCTTCAGCCAATCGCAATATAAAATTTATCCACCCTGTCGGAAAATCAACCAAACAAGATAAGGCAATATAAAATTCTTTAAAAAATCGGCACCTTTTCTGGCTAATTTGCTTTTTTTAACAACCTGAGAACAATTTGAACACATGTTCGCCTTACGTCATTTTATTTGAATTTATAATTCATTATTAATTTTTTGAAAAAAAAAAAATATGCTGAGCATATAAATTTATTATATAACTTTTCTTTTGGTATTTTGTTTTAAAACTTGGTGTATTGGGTGATGCAAAGGCGGTGTTAAGATGACATCGAAAGCGCCTGTTTTTTTAAAATAACTTTTGAGCAGTTAGAAAGAGTTAAATTTCGCAATTAGTTTCTTATAACTGGCAGTGATGTGCATCCCTTGATACCATTTTCGACCATATCCGACAAATTTTCCACATGAACAATAAATGGCCTAAGCAGTCTTAAACGAGTAGAAAATATAGGAACGCGCCGGACGCCGCCGCGCCGATAATTTTGACATTCGGAGGCGGCGTGCGAAAAACGACCCAAATCGGCGGCGTGGCGGCGTTTATCGGCGGCGTATATCTCTACTCCATACATGCATGCATGGACTACTCGCGATTTTTGCAGGGTAACTAAAACAAAATTGCAAACAAAGATGCTTTTTTATACATCCTGTGATAATATATAACCAAAATAAAAAAATTTAATTGCAGTTTATCTTTGATGGTTTAAGTTTGACTCTTAGCAAAAAGTATCTGCATTTACAAAAGTACTAAAAACGTTGTCACTGTAAGCATGTCTGTATGAAGGTGCGCAAAAATGTACGTCCACAGGTCCCTACATTTATTGCATTCCTTATATGGACACATGGAAAATATTCGCTTCGAACTAAAGCTGCTAACTAAAATGACTAAGCCGGCAGACAATCAACAAATACCTACGTAAAATATTTCCGAAAAATCCGCAAATAAATTTTCATTAATGACGTCACTTAAAGCTATCCAGAGGAAAGTACATATACATATGTACATACATAAACTGTATGAGATATGAGGAGATAAACAAAATTAGATAAATGTTTAGTGCAAGTGTATGTTAACGTAATCTAAACAGCAAATAATAAACAAAATAAAATATATGTAGATATGTAAATATGTACATATGTACATATGTGCATACGCCTATCTATTCAATGAGTTTATTTAGCAGAATGAGCAAATACAAATACAAACACAAAAAAGAGAGAAATAAATAATAACACAATACTGCATATAATAATATAACGAGTGAATAATTAATAAAAGAACCAAAAAAAAAAATGCACCTCAATTGAATGTGAACAATGTAGCAGAGAGCTGAAACTAAACTTATTTTATTTAAATTGTGTTAATTTGTTCGTTTTCCTGCTTATAAATTAATGTATGATTGTATTGGCATATGTATAAGTGTAGCCAGCATAGACTGATTACATGTTTTTTGTTGTCTACACAAGCAGAAACAAACTGTTGATTGGCTGAAATGCGCTTGCGCCAGCCCTGTCTTCCCGAAAATGGCTGCAAAAGAGGGAGGTAACCCACAGACCGATTGGCGTAACATTCCGCTCACTCCTACCTCAGCTCTAAATAAACATATTCACCACACAAGTAATGTCTTTTTCGAAGTTCGAAAAGTGGCACAGCAATGAAGGGGAAATACATTTCTCCACATGTGTATATATACATATGTATGTATATGTAAACCTCTCATGGTTCATGACTCTGACACTGAGCGCACACCAGCCCCCTTATCAGCCGATACTAGAAAACTACGTAAGCAAGCGGCCAAATGAGTTGATATTGTTGGGGTTTGCAGAGCATAGAAGCCGGCTAAAACCGCATACACACATCCATGTCAAATCTGTTGAGTGTGTGCGTATGCTGTTCTATCAGTGGCTGGCGGCTAGTGGATACCGAAGCTGAATTTTCATTCATAAAAACCAAATGTATGCTCATCGCGTGCTTCAGTTGTATTCGAACAAGCGCGTCGGTTAGTTCTTCAAGTAATCAAAGCTAACAAACTCAACGGTTAATACATATATGTATACATATATATGCAAAAATAGCTAGATTTACAAAAAGAAAAAAATATCAGAAAAATTTAAAAGTGCATCAATGTAAAAAAAATTAAAGCTGTGTAAAAAGCAGAAACAATAAAGAAAAAGAAAATCAAACAGAAGTAAATGCCCCGGAAAACATTAAAAAATAGAAGACTTGTGAGAATTCGATCAAGTGCCTGATTGTTCATTTCGGTTGTGCCATAGATCCAAGAGTTAAAAAAAAACAGTATCATCGACTTTTTTTAGCACCGGTTTTAAAGAAAAAAGTGAAAATTTGAATTTTTTAAATCTGCTAAATAGAGGATGTTCAGCTTATTTTTCTTCCGAAAAGTGCCGAACAAACTGTTTCTTCTCAACAATTAAATCAAGCAGCAAGTGAGAACCGTGTAAAATAGAAAGTGTCGTCCCACACATATTTTTGAAGGTCCGTCTTACATCTGTGTGTGGTGTGAGTGCTCTGATAAAAAGTGAAAGGACAGAATAATCGCAGTTAACAAAATAGTCGACCAGTAAGTCAGTTAATAAATTAAAAAACAAAAGTTGACATAAAGTGCATATCCTCTATATACATATACAAACATATTTATGTATATTTTTTTGTGGTAATACGACTGACGCCTACACCCGCACAACGCGTAAATATCGTACTGTTACTGTAGCGCAACAACAAAAACAAACACAAAGTGTTGAATGAATGCATGAATGAATTGCTCCTCTGCGCGCTTTTCATACATACAAATGTACATAAATATGTATGTATTTATGTGCATACATAGATAGCGATTTTTAGTGACGTATTTAAACATCCTTATCAGCCGCCCGGTAATCTTTCTAATTTTTTTCGATATACAGTATATACGGGAATTGGTATCGATTTTATTTTGCGCAACACACACATACATTCATACTTCCATAAAAGTATGCGCACTTAATTATTATGGGAATGTCAAATGGAAAACTTTTATTAAAGTATTTTCCTTTCTTTGTCATTAATTAGAAAGAGTTAAAAGCTTGCTGAATAAACAATCACATTTGCTTAAGAAATAAATAGACATATACATATGTATGTATGTATGTGCATATGTACGGTGCGAAAAAGATACTCTTATGAGTTCAAAAAAAAATTTAAAGGACCTACTTCATGTGAATTGGCTGCTCATATCTATAAAGGAGAGCCATTGCGTAAAATAAACACACGCATACACACAAAGTAACAACTGTTAAAGTTCTTTGAATTCTTCTTTTAGTGCCATATATATCCAGGTGAGTGCGATTTCGATGTACGCCTAAAATATTAGTTCAATAAATATTCTGAAAAGAAATCGGTTGCGAAAAATATTTGAGTCCTTGTGGATGAAAACTGACTGCTTTGAGCATGAACATTTTTATATGCATTTTCCATAACGTTCAGTAATCATAGTGTTTCTAATGCGTTGTTTGATACTTCGAACTTAATGTAGAATACATTCGTAAAGTATTTAGTACACAAAAAATGTTTTCCTAAAACAAGACAATTGCAATGATTTCACGCTATAGATATTCCATTTTCCTTTTTCTTGTAATAATTTTTTACTAAGCGCAGTAAGAAAATATCTGTAATATGTTTTTTTTTTTTGGTAGTACATGTCAAATCAATGAAAATATTAGTTAAAGCTAAAGTAGCAGCTTTAAAATCACAGAAGTGCATGAAGATAAAACAAATTTAATCAAACCGTAAAAATTACTTTTTTTTGGCACCTAAAGAATTCAACACGTTTAAGAATATTGCAATGGTGTTCTGATTAAATGGATTAACAATGGAAGAGAGTTAATAACTAAACAATTTTAAAACTAAATTAAAATAAAATATTTAGGGTTTGTGTGATTTCAAAGAAACGGTAAAAATTATAGATGCAAAATGTATGTCAACCCTATATTGCTTATTCTAAGGCTTTTGTTTCCCCTTGCTTGTGTTTAAAAACAAAATTACCTCTATTATGTTTGAAAGTCCATTTTTTATTAATATATCGAGTTATAGCTACTTTGCGTTAACATTGAATCAGAGATATTAGTAAATGCTGTTTCGGATTTTTCCCTGAGAGTTTAAAAATAATATGTATAATGTTAAATTCAGAAATTTAAACCCGAATTTTTTAGGCCTTAAGTACTTATACTTGAAAAGGTAAATGGAAACAAAAAACAGTGACATAAATCCACTTCATAAATACAAATTTTTAATGAACTTTTAGTATACAGTGTGACCATATTTTATAAGCTAATGTTTTTTAAGGAAGTATACTTTAAACACTATCAAACAAATATGTTGATTATCAAGGTAACTAAGTAATAAACTTGAGAGTTTCATTACTATGCCCATTGGGAGTCAACTAAGCCCACATTCAAAAAAACAAGAATATGTATGTATTTTTGTGCTGCAATTTTATGGTCAAGTTTCTTTCGATTACTGTGTAATTCAGATAACTGGAAAATAAATTTACCTATAATTAATGATACCTGTAGCTGAAATTGCTGAAATCAAAATTAACTCAAATATTCCCCAAAGTGGCCTTCTAAACATTAATGCGCGGTAGATGTTTTTTTGCATTCTTTTCAATAAGAACCAGAGGTGTAACACAAATTTTAAAACTAAAGCTCAATTTAATAGTGTCGCAAAGAAAAGCCGGCATATGAACAAACATTTTTTTGAGTGCACGTAACGAAAAGTAAAAAAATTTATAAGTAGTAAGAAATGAATTTTAACACAACCGTGTATCGGCCTTCCAGTTTTACTTCCGTACCTTTGCAGTCGAAATTACGATTTCTTGAACTTGTTCGAGAAGATATTTCTCGTGAGTCTCGCCTTTTTGCGAGATTCTCGAATCTCGAATTACTCGTAAGGCTCGCGAGCTCCTCGACATTCAATTTAATCGACTCATTGGCTGCTCTATTATATAGAGCTTACGATTTGTTCTGGAGCACAAGCGATAATGTCCACAAAACCACAAGTAAATAAAATAATTTTAAAAAAATGTTTAAGTTAAATGCTTGTATTGAAAACAATACACTGAAAGAAAAAGACTGGTAAAATCAACCGAAATAGGGTCAATTCAACCGAAATTTCTGTCAAATTTTATCCATCGCAACAGGATGTCGAATAAACTGCGCACAAATCGCTGATTCGTAATTGCCCGTTTTAGTAGTCAAATGAACAAAAAAGTTGTTGCGAGAGCTTTGTACGAAGGTACCTATGTTTGCAACGCAGATGAGTTTGCACTGAGACCTTTTACTAGCATCATTTATTTCAGTGTACTTACATGAAGTAATAATAATACTAAAAGCTAGAAAATAATTAGGTGGTTCCTAGGTACTAGTCATAACACTCCTCATCAATCTAGGTCGTTGATCAGACAAATAAAATCGTTGTGCGCGTGAAATATCTAAAAATGTGAGGCGTAGCATAACCTGATTAAGGTTCAGTTGGTTTTACTTATGACTATCAATAAAAATATGACGCGTCCAACGCTTTTATTTAATTGTTTGATCAACGCCCAAGATTGATGAGGAGTGTTATGACTAGTACCTGGGACCTACCTAATTATTTTCTAGCTTTTAGTATTGTTATTACTTCATGTAAGTATTGTTTTCAATAAACCCGTTTAACTTAAATATTTTTTTTAATTATTTTATTTTCAAGTTTTTAGTATTTATTTAATTGCCTATTATTTCTCAATCTATTTAGTCCATTTAGTGACTCATTATTACAAGGACTTTCCTGACAATTTATTACAATCTATGTCCTCAATACATTATCCTTCCAAAGACTTTACTCGACTCTGCGCCACGTATGCTTGTCTCTCCTCCAACTCAAAAATATGATGTCACTTCTACCGGACTGTAGGTAATATTTGTTCCAAATATGAGCCAAATCGGACCACAAATACGATTTTTGTGAATATCTCGATCATTGCGCCACCTAGCGGTGATTTTTTTCATAGGTCGCTTTCTAATCTTGTGTGTATTATGTGTTCCAAATATGAGCCAAATCGGAAAGCTCGGGAGTATCACGAGTATTTCGAGATTCGAAAATCTCGCGAGATGCCGTGTTCTCGATGTATCGTTAAAAGAATCAAATATTGTGAACAAAATTATATGTGTAATAAATAAGTTTTGACTTAAGTGTCATTTGAAAGCAATATAATCAACAAAAAAGTTACAAGTAAAAAAAACCAAGTGTATAAATATTGTCCATACAGCGATTATGTTTATGTCGAGAAGATCGCGAGATTTACGAGTAGTTAGAGACACGAGAATCTCGCGAGAAGTCGAGTTCTCAATTTCCCGGTTCTCGAAAATCTCGCTTGTGTTCGAGAAGAAGCTATACTTTTCAGTAACTCTGGTTAATAGAAAGCGTTCTGCATAAATATTTACAAATCTTTTGGTACCTTGTGGCTTCTAAGCTCCCATACATATTTTGTTCTTTAAGGAATTGAAGTTAAACAGTTTCATGCCATACACTTTCGCAACGACTCTTAACTCTTCGTCTTTTTAGAATTCTTCATTTTAGCTATTAGAATGCTCGAGATAATAAAATATACTTTGTTTAAAAAAATGTTTGGCTTGCACATTTAGTAAATGAATTATTATTCGACACTAACAATTCTTAAGTGGATAGCACAATTTGCATAAACCGCATGTGTTCAGTCATAAATAATTCCAAATGTAAAAAATTTACTACATGGATATACACACATTAGCAAATATAAATTTATAATAATAATTGTGTCGGTTTTAAACATGATTCAATCACAAGAGGTTTGCTCGACAGACACATTTTTTGACAATTGCAGCCATTTTGCTCCCAAATCGAATTGACATCCGTTAACTGTGTTGTTTCTTTGCGAATTTTCGAAAAATATTAGTAGTATAAATAGGAGGCAATCAGTTTACAAATACTCGATAAGTACTTAACTGCATAATTCTTTATAACATTTATTCTAATGATCTGTTAGTGCGGCTGAACATAGGTTTTATGAAAAGTACGGACACCAGGGAATCGTGCACTTTCGTAAACCTATGAACATACGAAACCTAAACCAATTCAAAATTCATCGTTCAACGTCAAAACCTCGACTATTAAATTGATTCACATAAAAATGTCATTAGTAAATAATGGAGATGCCATAACGAAATGTACTCATTGGGCATGTTAACTTATTCAGGTAAAAGTCTAGAACAGGAGTCTACTGCTAATACGCGTCCAAAAATATCGAGAGAGGTGACCTCGACAACAATAATCCTAAGGCGGAAAAGAAAAATTGTATCTCTGTCCGGAGATATTTCCAGTTGAAGTTTCATGTGGTTGTTGTAATTTTTTTGTGCACTGAAAAAAATTCTGTGTACAAAGGGATTTTGCACGCATTTAAATTTTGATCCCAGCTCATTGATGGACCGGCCAGGGTAATTTTTTATAAGCTCGGCTGAAGGCCGCCAACGCAACCCGGGGTCATTTTTCGGATTTTCGCCAATATCTTTTGAACGAGCTAAAATTTTTATTTCCGGCTTCGAATTATAGTTTTCGAGGTCAATACGCGTCTTTTGACACTTCTCTCGATATTTTTGGGCGCGTATTATGTTATATTAATTCCGTATTTTCGGAATATTCGCCTCCATTTAGGAATTTGTAGATTCAGTTAAATCTTTTTCAAAAATTGCCCAATTCAGGATTGGCACAAACCGCCCTATATTAGACTTAGATTGAAGAACGCTCCATCTCAGAATGATTTTCACTCCCCCTTATGACAAAATGCATTGAACTTATGCTCATGTAGGGAGTTTTGGAAACAAATTTTGAGATAGTGCATTTTTGAATAAAATTCTAACGTACGGCATTCTTCAAACAATTTCTGAAAGAATGACCAAACCAACATAACTTTATCAATTCACGAAATATTTAGTAGAAAATGAATTATTTTCCCAATAACTTTTGGCATTTACAAATTTATTATCACTACTAATATACTACCAAAGATACTTGTCTACTACAATTTCAATGAAGGGGATTGAATTATTCCCCTTTTTCCTTACTTCGTAAAAGCAATCCGTCCAGATTTTTCAATTTGGGAGTGTCAAAGATCTAACATCATTGAAGAACAAACCTCTAGTAATTGAATCATGGGTTTTAAAAAATATTTGTTATGATGTTTGCTATTCCTTAAACTTATTTTCTTTCGCAAATGTCAAATCAAAACCTACGACAAAAAAACAAAACATTTTTTGTTGATATTCAAATATGCTCAAGCAATAAAAAATATAAATAAAATTTGGACAAAGTTTGAGGTCAAACTAAGTTTATGTAAATATATATATGTCTAAAACCACCTAAATAATAATGAAATTGATAGATAGTGTAGGGTACTCTCTCATTCAATATTGTCATATATCGATTAATTTTTTAAATTGGAATAGGAGAAAAAATTGTTTCGAAAATATAACAACTGTTTGTCGTTTCAATAGGCCCATACAAATTGTGAATTCTGTTATCTCTTCTGTCCACTGAAAATTTCAACAAAAGCAATCGACAGTTGTGCTACATTGAAAATAAATAATAAATATTGTCCCGGCGGGATATTTCAAATTGCATGAAAAAATGGGAAAATCCCTATAAACACGGCCGTTGGCGGCTACCGTGGTGTGAAGTAGCGTGCTCCGCCTACCACACCGAAGATCCTGGGTTCCCGCCCCGGGCAAAGCCAAGTTAAAATTTTAGAAACAAGGTTTTTTAATTAGAAGAAAATTTGTCTAAGCAGGGTCGCCCCTCGGCAGTGTTTGGCAAGCACACCGAGGTATTTCTGCCATGAAAAGCTCTCAGTGAAAACTAATCTGCCTTGCAGATGCCGTTCGGAGTCAGCATAGAACATGTAGGTCCCATCCCGCCGATTTGTAGGAAAAATTAAAAGGAGTGCGACGCAAATTGGAAGAGAAGCTTGGCCTAAAATCTCTTCGGAGGTTACCGCGCCTTACATAATATATGTGTTTCCAACGATACGGACGTTCCATGCTGGCACACTTTTTTGATATAAAAATTTTAAAATTTTATTTTGTTATAAACGACATTCGTAGACCTAAAACACAATTACAAATATTTTCCGAAAACGATACACAGCTTCTTTATAGCGATCTAAAGTTGCTGTTCGGACGTTCCAAAAAATACTTCCTATTTTAGGTGCCATAATATTTCCTTAGAATTTAGCGAAACGGTTAATTTTGCCTTAAAATTTGAATATGTAAAACCACTACTAAAACCTATTTTTTTAAACTTGAAATATATTTTGCGTCCGAGTGCTTGTGAAAAATCGCGATATTTAAACACACCTCAGCCTTCAAACCGTCAATTGTTAAACGTTTTTATTAGTCATTTTGACAGCACATGGTGTTTGCTAAACATACATATCGATAGTCTTAGTTGTGTTATGGATATATTGCAATATTAAAGGCGATATGTTTTTTGTTTAACTAATTAAGTGTATTTTAATAACCGTTAATATCTTCCATATCCGCCAATAAATCGAGCCAATATTTGGTCTTTTAAAGTACGACATGTGCAGCTTACGATTGACTTCTATAAAATAGGCAAAACTTTTTTTTTGCTCTTAGTTGACAGTTTTATGGAACCACAGCAAAAATAATATTGCAGATTTTTATGAATATTTTTTTTTTATCAAATTTATTGAGATTTCCTTTTCAATGATCTTAAACATTTCATTGAAAAAAATACTAATAAGTCATTATATGCTCTGTTGGATACGACGTGCCAAATTAATTTATTTATTGTTTGTTTGGGAGTATTAAGGAACTAAAGTAAAATCCATGGGAGTAATACATTTGCATTTTTATATTTTAGATAAACATACCTGTGAGTATTTTACACCCGAGTAATTGAAAGTTTCAGCCACTCCGTTTGATATTGTAAATTTACTAGCAGCATACTGGGCTTACGAGTTTGGCCATAAACAAATATGCATTTATGTGTAAATCTTGATATGAGAGTAAGTGGCTTAGTTTAGCTCGAAATAATCACCCTTACTTGGTAACACCTTGCCTTATGCTCTCGTGAGTATATCTGGTAGCTAGCAATCTCTTCGATCCTGTTAGCCTAGGGGGCGTAATTTTAAGGTTGTACCCACGTATATTCGGTTGTAATTATAGTTTTTATTAACAAATAATAAATAATAGACATAATTTAATCGTTTCACACAAGCTGAACCAACAGTTCATGCACATGCAAATGGGGCGAAATGTAAAATGTATGAAAATATTTATATACATTTAACGTTTACACATTTATACATATATTATATTAATAAATTATATTCTTGCATATTTTTTTTATTTTGATAATTACATAATTTTATATCCAGTTAGTGTAGCAATTTTTAGTGAGAAATTCTTCTCAAATAATACATAGCGAGTCAAGTCTATCTTAAGAAAAAAATAATAATAGTAGTAATAACAAATGCAGCCTTTTCAGTCTCGGTCCAACCGACCGAAAAAGCAGCTTTTGAGATACAATTTTGGAGAAAAACTGTTGTTCAACCAATATTTCTGTCAATTTCTTCCATCCCATTCCCATCGCAAGTAGCTCTTGAACCAACTTCGCACAAATTGCTATTAACCGTTTTAAAAGTCAAATCAAAAAAAAAAAAAAAAAATTGTTCATCAAGTGCAAGCCACAGCTCTGTTCAAAAAGAAAATACAATAAAATTCATTGTCAATGGTTACTGTCAAAATGTAACAGTGGCTGTTGATGTTACCAAGATTTCTATCTATTTCAGAAAAATCAGTGAGATTGATTGAGACACTGTAACTTGAATAGAATATTGTTAACTTAATACTTTTTCATTTTCAAATTTCCTAAAAATATTTTTTTATTAATAAGTTCGTTTCCGCACAACTCAACCGCGTGCTATAAAAGGACGCTATTCATGCGGTTGAGAACAAAATGGCGGATAGTGAGGGAATCGAAACGACAAAAAATTATTAAAAATAGTTGAAAAACTTAAAATTTATCGGGTGTTTTATAAGCTTAAGCTTTAACCAATAAACTAATAATCCAAAAAAAAAAAAAATAATAATTTGCTGACCAGGTTGGAATTTATATGAATTTTATTAGGCTTTGCTGGTCTAGTTTAGTTTGTCCAAGTAAAAACTCGTACTTTTTCTCCAATATCACCCTACGTTTCGCCAAGCTCCTTGGCATCCTCATGGGTATAAGCTTGGCGAAGGGTGATATTGGAGAAAAAGTACGAGTTTTTACTTGGACTAACTACACTAGACCAGCAAAGCCTAATAAAATTCAAATTTTTTTTTTGTCAATATTCTGTAGCCATGAAGAAATTGATGGAATTCTAAAAGAATAAGAAAGAATGAAACCAACTTCAAAAATAGCTCGTTTTGATAAAACAAAGTGGCTTCCGAATAATATCGATATATTAAACCTTTAGAATAACTACTCCGATGAAGTGTGAACTGAAGTAGGCCAAATTATCTTTCATCTTCCTGCAGCTAAGACTTAAGTACAGAGAGTGTTTTCCACCTAAAAATGTATTCTTTCGGACTTATGTACTAGGAATTTTTGCTTACGGTTTATCTAAGATATCTGTCTCATAAGTTGTATGTATGTTTTTAAATAGATGCATAGCTTTTGGATTATAACTGAATAAAAGTGAAGAATAAGAGTAAAACCATAGTGATCCACGAATCACGGATTTTTCAAAATATTTTATTGTAGAGTAGGAGGAGTGGTTATGTTGCTGTGAAAATATTTCGTATCTTATTAACAATTAAAATTTGGACCACCCTTTTTTTTTTTTTTTTTGAAACTTAATTTCTCTTAAAACACAAAACTTTGTACAGACAAAAAGTAATGTGTTTGCGATATTTTACCTAAAGAAATAAGGGTAAAATTATTATAGACAATTTAATTTACAACTAATTTTTTTAAACAATTGCATTTCTTTATGCGTTCATCACGCTAAAAAAGTTTGGCTTGTACAGAGTAACTGGAAAAAGGGTTACCTTTAATAATCTATCAGCAGAAAATTGTACTTTTTCTCCATTCCAGATATAATTCATTTTTTGTGCTAATGGGCCTTCCAATCGCACTGAAACGCTCTACCAAAAAATCGCCTACGTATTTTTACATTGTATGAATAAAAAATAAACATACATAGTAAGCAAGTGCGACCTGAAAAGTCACCCACATTAACCGGAGTAATCTTTATACACGAATTAACTTTTAGTTCCTTCCTTCGAATGTAGTTGAAAAAAATTTCAATTAAATTTCCAAATACTTTCGAAAGTACTAGTACAGAAATTACCTTTGAGCAAAGTATTTTTTATTTTATTTTTTTTTTTTTTCTTTTTTGAGCTGATAGCCATAGCAGCTAGTGCTCTCCTTTATTAGTTTTGAAATTCATTTTAAGCCTAAATACATAATAATAATAATAATATTTTATTTTTTTTCAATCACAAACAAAAAACTTTTTGTATTTGAGCCTCAAAAAAACAAAAAAAACTTTATTACTCTTGGTACTTTTTTGAGGAATTGAAAAGTAATCAATTTATTTGCAGTGTAGAAAACGAATTGATAATCTTTTCAAACTACTGAGGAATGTAATTTGTAATGTAGTGGAATAGCATTTACCCATCTCTGCGGGATACGGACCAAATTCAGTTTTTAAATTTTGATTTTCTCATATCTTTCATATCCTTTCTTAGCAAATTTCCCAATATTAATGTCAAAAATTTTAGGCTCTCGTCATAAAGATTTACTTTTTTATTCTCATTACAGATAGTTCATAGTTTATTGAAATATTTAAAGCATATAACTTGGTGGAAACGTGTTCAATATACATAGTAAGTAACAGGCTCTAAATAAGGCCATTTTTGTTACAAAAAATATAAGCAGTTTTGCGCTTTCATCGACGATATGTACAGATATAGAAAAATACATGCAGGCTTATATTTAGTACGCAAAATTTACACGCTCCAAGTCCAGACTTAGTTTATTTCAAGAAATTAACATTCTAAATTGTGTCTGCCATTTAACATGCAGGAAAAAAATGGTTGCTAAGGTTAGATACGGGTTCACGCACCGGACAAAGCACATACAATTTTTAGACACACGTTTTTCAATTAGGAGAACATTTTTCTGAGCAGACTCGCCCCTCGGCAGTGTTTTGCGCGCACTCCAATTGTATTTCTGCCATGAAAAGCTTCTCAGTGAAAACTCGTCTTGCAGATGCCGTTCGGAGTCGGCATAAAAAAAAAAACAAGTAGGTCCCGTTCCGCCAATTTGTAGAAACAATTAAACGGAGCACGACGCAAATTGGAATTGAGAAGCTCTGCCTGAAATCTCTCTGGAGGTTATCGCGCTTTACATTTTTTATATTTATATATAGGCATTGAAAGTTAATGAGGAGAGCAATTCGAAAATCGGAGCAAATTTACGATTTTCATGAAATGCTCGTCAAAAGTATATTTAGTACTAATCAAACAATTGGTCTAAGCCACATAAATCTTGAGTTTCGAATTTTCAGAAAACATAGGTTAGGATATCTCCTAAGGCCTACTGTTTTGGTTCTTTGGGGGACACTTTGGCATATTTGGCGTTAGTTTAACCCACATTTAAGAAATGTGTGACAATTGTGCAACCACGAATATAACCTTTCTACACTAATATTATTGGTTGAAATAAAACCCGTTTTCAATTTTTGGCTTAACAAAAATAATTCAAAAACACTCGGGATGGAGATCTGAATGTTTCAGTGATACATTGTGTGTACAATATTTTACACATATCTACAGTGTAAATTAATTCGACACCTATGTATGCCGTTTGTATATACTTGAACACTTGCATCCATTATAATATTTTTGTCTTATTTCATGTACTAAAATGTTGCAAGCAATATTTTTAAATGATAATAAAAAGCGAATTTAAATTTTGGCTGGTCACTTGACCAAATGGTGTAAACATGTTGGCAGTGATGGGAGAAATTAATGAAACTTTCAAGCAAGATTGCTTAATTAGGACCAAAAAATAAAAAATAAAAAATTGATAGACTGACACTTTCGCGCATATGGACGTACATAAATGCATACGTGCATATGTTGAAAGTATACCTTTTTATGTTTGTATGTAATACACTACTATCTAAACACCAGCCAAAATAATTTGCAATAAGCGGGAATGTAATTTCATTTAACGCTCAATAAAAATTCGCGTGTTATGAAAACAAATGCTGAAACGACAGACAAAATACTAACAAACCAAAAAATTGAACGTCGACATTTTGCTTTTACAAGTTAACTTTGCAGAAAAATATTGGTGAACCACCGCTCATCCAGCCGCCAACGTCGCCGTCGCATTTGCGCCTGTGAAAATGAAATTTGAAATTTACTACAAATTATTTGCATCATAATTCAATAAAAAAAAATTCCGATATTCGTTATGCTCACTTAAGAGCTGCAAGTGGTGAGAACAATTTTCAAATTAAAAATTTTTTTTTTTTTTTTAGACATATAGTTCGTGTTTGCCATTAAATGACACTTAAAGAAAAATTCCGGCAACATTGTTAGTGGCACAGCAGCGGAGAGCATATTAGAGTCGGAAAATATGAAAACAACCAGCCGTAAAAATATTTATAGTTTGTTTATCGTCGGTTTAAATATACTGAAATTTTCTTTATGTGCGAACACAAGCACTTTCCTACATTATCCAAAAAAGGAAAACAAAAGAGATATTAAAGGCACAACCAATCCCCATGACCACTCTCAGATTAACAGCGGTGGTGGTTGGTGATCCGATAAGCCAAATTTAGCGGATGCACGATATTGATTTGTATTTAATTTTTCTCATGCGTTTTTCAAAAAAAAAAAAAAAGGTTGTGTCGAAAACAGACGTGGAAAGCGAATCTAAAGTAAAATTTTGAAAGATAGTTCTATAGTTATCGTGAATATACTAATATCGAATAACTACGAAAGTAGACGATTCCAATTTTACAAGGTATATCCTATCTAATATAAACCTATTGGAAGTGCAAGGAATGGTATACTTGAATGCCTATTTCTGATCTAACAACAAAATTTTTCATATATTTCAACGTCGCTTCCAGTGAACAAGTCTTCTCCGAATGTTACCCATTTACTTTCATATTGGTCGGAATTCTTGAGCTACCTTACCGTACTTTTAGAGAAGTAACTGAATTTCGATCAATTCCATCGAAATTTCTGTAAATTTTTATCCATTGCAAATAGCCATTGAATTAACTTCGCACAAATTGTTAATACCGAATTAACCTTTTTAGCAATAAAATCAACAAAAAAAGTTCATCAAGTGCATCCCACAGCTTCGTTACAAAACATTAGATACAAAGGAAACACCGTTTTTTAAAGATTTTTGATGTCGTTTTTTCTGGGCTTGATGCCAGGATTTTTGTTGTGGTAAACGTAGAGGGGCGTTGCACGTTTACTTTATTTATTAATTCATGTAGATTATTGAAATTGCTTTTAGAATGTTTTTTTTTTATGTATGGGAGTTTCGCAAAGGCATTCGTCGCACCACAGCAGTCGGATTTCTTTAGCTTTGTTTATTTAGTTAGTTAACAAATTAGTTATTGCACAATTACCAAGCTCTTCTATTCGACACTCAGAAGTCACCGATATTTACCTAAATTATCAACAACAAATTGTCAAACGTATCTTTTGTGCTGCTGTGCGACACTTTTCTCACACTACTTTTGTTAGGTGCGAATGTATTTTGTCGATGTCCCTGCTCGCTTTTGACTTCAGTGGCCGATGTAAAAACTTTTTTTTTTAATTTATTATGAAAACACCTATTCTCTATTAGCACTTTTATTTTCTTTGCTGTCTGGTCGTAGCTGCTGCCGTATTGCAACACAAATATGCCTGTTTGTTTAAGAAAATCGTCAACGCACAATTTGTGTCGCGTTAAATACACATTGAATTTAAAAAAATACAAACCCCAAAGCGAAAATAAAATTAGGCGCGTGGAAAAATAATAAAACCATACATATTGGTCTTTATAAGTATTTAAAAAACTTATAAATTTTTGTTCCTATAAATGTAATCGAGTTCTGCTTCAAGTTTAAGTTTTATTTATAAACATATTCAAAACAATTTCCGTAAAACTTCGACATGATGAAATAATACGCTTTAAAATATAATTCCAACGACATAGTGGCCAAGATATGACGTATTTGAATATGTATATATATAGCTTGCTATTCACCTCCAAAAAAAATATTAAAGTTTACGCAAAAAAACTCCACAGGAATGGCTAAGTAAAATTTGCCGTCAAAGTTTCTTTAAGAGGGACTCAGTTTATAAGTAATAATTAAAAATTTTTTTTTTGTTAGTTAGCTATGAAACGATGGCTTTTGTAGGATTTAAATAAATGTACCTTAGGTTTTATATCTGTTGACTTTGAAGGAAAATTAATTATTTAAATTGGTTTAGTCTTACCGTCATATTAATCTGTATATCTCTTTTTCATATCATTTGTACTAACGCCCACCAAATATATCAAAACATTTCATGATCAATATTCAAGGTTTATAAATTAACTGTTCTCATGTATGAATTTGACAACGCTAAACCTAACTCTTACACAATTTTATGGCTAAAACTATTTTATGCAAAAAAACTTTTTTATTAAGTAATATGTACATTTCGCATTTATTATTAAGCGCAATTTTAGTCATTTTATTGGCATGCGCCGAAAATTGCCAAATTATTCAGATAATAAATGTTCGTTGTGGGAAAAATGTTATAACTTTTTTTATTTTTAGCAAAATATTCCTACCCCAATAATAGCAAATAGTGAAACCACACAACCGATATCGGGCAATACCAATAGCAGCAATAATAACAAAAAATTACAATAAAAACAGCAGCATATATCTCTTTATGGAGCCGTTAAGTAGCCAATATGAAAAAAATAACCGAAAAGACGACGCTGTGCCATGGTGTGGCTCGCGGCTGGCGGCTGGTTACCACCAATTCACTTCAATTCGATATAATTCGACTCGTTTCAACTTGAAGCGAACTTTTTTATCCCATTCAAACAGACAAAAACAACAATAAGCAAAAATATTAAAATTAAGAAAAAAATTATAAACAAACATTATTTAATATATATACATATGTATTTACGTATCTTTAAAGAGCTCTTTAATATCTACACATACATACTCCAAGAACCCATTGAACCAACATCAACTTAACCAAGAAAACGCGGCTGAAACTAAAAATAAAAGTTAACCAAAAGCAATGGAATAAGAAATATTTAACATCGGCTTAAAACATCAAGACAATCGTTGCAAGGCAAATGCGACAGACAAAACAAAAAACGGCGAAAACACACACAGCATCCAACTACAATGGCTCACGTGACTTGGTTCGCAAGTCAAAAAGTCAATTGTGAAAACAGATAAAAGAAAAATTGTTCAGTATTGATGAAAATTGTTTCTGTTTATTAAAGAAAATGCGGTAGCAGTCAGCACTTTTTTTAACTTCGCAGCTAGCTTCGGGACTTCCACCGGCTTTTGGCGCCCTCCAGTATCAAATAAGCCAATCGTATTTTGTTGCGAACGATAGTTAGACGAATCGTCTCAGCATTCAAGGGGTTGATAAGCCGAATACAAAGCTTAATACCATCAGAGTTTCCGCAACCCAATTTTCAACCTCACCTATTCGAGGAGAGTCCTATTACAAATATGAATTTATCATACACATATTTAGCCGGCGAGGTTCTTTTGACCCCAAGTTCCTCAAGGCACTAGAGAGTGGGGGGGGGGGGGGGGGGGCGGTATGGCCGGGAAGGCTTAATGTGGTCATGTTAATCGTTCCCGAGATGGTCGAATAAGTACCTTAATGGCGCTTGTTACCAGAACGTACCGGAATATCTAGCAAAGGACCATAAACACCGGTAACACTCCCCAAAACCTTTGGGGCGTGTCTTTATCGTGAATACGACAATAACAACAACGAATCGTCTCTTAGCAATTTCGTCTTGAAATGATATTCTTTGTCATTTTATTTCGTTTCTTACGTTATGTCAAAGAGGCAGGCGAAAGTAATTAAGTTCTAACGGTTGCCATAATGCCAAGGCACGAACGACTCGCCTCATAAGAGAAAAGTACGAAATAATTATACGTTTCCTCACGGTGGCTGTATTACTAATTACTAAAATAATTTACTTTCAAAAGGTGAGGTGTTGAGTGGTGACAAAATCAGAATTTTCGGCCCATAGTGCATTGCTTTAACCGCCTCCAACAATGCATGTACGTAACGTTGTACCCCTATACGAACATTCAGTTGATCATATCCCAGCTATCATTTTGAGGATTGGTCCGTGATCTCAATTTAATTGTAGGTCGCGTGAAAGGGGAGTGCAGATAATTCTTCTGAACAAATATGCTAACGCAGGATTTTTTGTCGCAGATTACGCCTGGGGAAAAAATCGGAGAAAAAATCCTACGAAATTGTATCCAGTAAAACATTTTCCCTTACTTGAGTGCCAAAATTAATAATTTTTTCATTGAGGAAAAACGTTCTATGTATATGTAAAAAATTATTTTTATGATTTTATAAGTACTAAGGGTATGTTCGCATTGCATAATTTTTATTACGTTTATATAAGTTTTACTTAAATATATGTGCATATATAACTCTTTTAAACCGATAAACAAAAACAGATATATGCTCCTGTACCCGTCTTTTCAGCTGGTACAAATATTTGTATGTAATCCTTTAGTTTTTAATAAAACAACGTGCTTTTTACACAGATTTTTGTTCAACTGAGCAATACTAAAAAATCCCTTTTAGCTCATTTTCTGTTTAAAAATACCAATGGGAGGAAATTTCACGTTTTGGCATCACTGGATAAAAGTGCAAGGAAAGCTTGTTTTTGATTCGCTAATTCTTCTAAATGCTAGTTGGGGTTAAATGATATAAACGGCGAGCGTTAAAGGTGCGTCTGGCATATTGGAGTGCTATTTTGGTGGAGTGTTGACGGTCAGCAGAGCAGTACCCAACACAGCGACACACAAATATTAACTGTGACCGTAACTCAGCAACACCATCACCTCCAACGCCATTCATATTCACAGTAATAGTCACAGTTTCAGATCGAATAAGCACCATTTCATTCTCAACTAGGAACCGGTTAAATACTTAATTAAAATAACATTGCCATATAACTTTGCATTATTATTATTAACTTATTTCTTTCTTAAATCTATTTACTCGTTTATGCTTATCAAAATATATTTGTGTGTATGTATCTATGTTCTGGTATGCGTTTTTATACTGAGCTGAGCAGAGCTTACAGAGTATATTAATTTTGTTCGCATAACGGTACCCCGAACGGCATAAACTAATCGAGATAGATATAGACTTCTATATATCAAAATGATCTGGGCGAAAAAAGAAATTCACTTTGCCATATCCGTCCGTCTGTCCGTGAACACGATGAGTAAATTTTGAGGTATCTTAATGAAGTTTGGTATGTAACTTCTTGGGCACTCGTCTCAGAACGCTATTTAAAATGAACGAGATCGGACTATAACCACGCCCACTTTTCGATATCGAAAATCACGAAAAGCCGAAAAAGTGCGATAATTCATTTCCAAAGACGGATAAAGCGATGAAACTTGGTAGGTGGGTTGAACTTATGACGCAGAATAGAAAATTAGTAAGGTAGTTTAAAAGTTTTGCAAGCTGTAATTTGGCAGTCGCTGAAGGTATCATGATGAAATTTGGCAGGAACGTTACTCCTATTACTATATGTATTCTAAATAAAAATTAGCAAAATCGGATGACGAACACGCCCACTTTAAAAAAAAAAATTTAGTAAAATTTTAACAAAAAATTAAATATCTTTACAGTATATAAGTAAACTAACAGACCCGGCAGACGTTGTTCTGCCCTAAATTTGGAATATCTGCATACATTTTAATAAGCTTTTCCGTCTAACTCTGCCCAACCCCTATACACTTTTTCCTAATCTTTTTATTCACTCCTCCCTCCGTCTTTTTCGCTTCATCACCATCTTCGTCTCATTCTATCTCTTTCTCAGTCTCCTTCTCTATTTTCTCTTCTCTCAAGTTTTTCTCCTTCTTCTTCATATCTTATTGCCAGTCCCAGAGGGTGGTATGTATTTTGTTCCAGTCCCATTCCGAGTCTCAGTCTCAGTCCCAGTCCTAGCCCTAATCCCAGTTCCAGTCCGTCTCTGGTATACTTCCCGGAAAAAAGAATCGTAAATACTAATATAGGCAAATTTATATACGAAATTGCAGGCAAATCGAATAGGACGTATGTAAATAGGTATGTGGGTACTATTATTTCTTTTCTTTATTTCGGCTTCGCATGCATATTTATCAGTTTTGCCAGGTTGATCACAATGAACTTTAGAGCTCTCAGCAACAGCTTTCATTTGATATCCATAATACACACACATTTTAGGGGTATCCGGGTCCATGCTTTGGCCTATATCTCGAGGCCCTAGTCACTCAGCGGTGTAAAATTAACTCTGTATTATAGCACACATCAACAGCTTCAATTTGATACCCATAATATAATAGGTGTATCCGGGTCCATGTTTTGGCCTATATCTCGAGACCGTAGTCACCCAGTTGTATGGAAATTATCCTGTACTAAAGCGCACACCAACAGCTTCAATTTGATACCCATAGTGTAAAAACACATTCTACGTGTATCCGGATCCACGTTTTGGGCTATATCTCGAGACCTTAGCCTCCCAGTTGTATGGAAATTATCCTGTACCATAGCACTCATCAACATTTTTCATTTGATATCCATATTGTATAAACACATTCTAGGTGTACCCGGGTCCACGTTTTGAGCTATATCTCGAGACCCTAGCCTCCCAGTTGTATGAAAATTATCCTGTACTATAGCACTCATCAACAGGTTTCATTTGATATCCATATTGTATAAACACATTCTAGGGGTACCCGGGTCCACGTTTTGGGCTATATCTCGAGACCCTAGCCTCCCAGTTGTATGCACATTATCCTGTACTACAGCACTCATCAACAACTTTCATTTGCTATCCACATTGTATAAACACATTCTAGGGGTACCCGGGTCCACGTTTTGGGCTATATCTCGAGACCCTAGTCTCCCAGTTGTATGGAAATTATCCTGTACTATAGCACTCATCAACAGGTTTCATATGATATCGATATTGTATTCTAGGGGTACCCGGATCCACGTTTTGGGCTATATCTCGAGACCCTAACCTCCCAGTTGTATGAAAATTATCCTGTACTTAGCGTACATCAACAGCTTTTATTTGATATCCATATTGTATAAACACATTCTAGGGGTACCCGGGTCCACGTTTTGGGATATATCTCGAGACCCTAGCCTCCCAGGTGTATGAAAATTATCCTGTACTATAGCACTCATCAACAGCTTTCATTTGGTATTCATATTGTATAAACACATTCTAGGGGTACCCGGGTCCACGTTTTGGGATATATCTCGAGACCCTAGCCTCCCAGTTGTATGAAAATTATCCTGTACTATAGCACTCATCAACAGCTTTCATTTGGTATTCATATTGTATAAACACATTCTAGGAGTACCCGGGTCCACGTTTTGGGATATATCTCGAGACCCTAGCCTCCCAGTTGTATGAAAATTATCCTGTACTATAACACTCATCAACAGATTTCATTTGACATCCATATTGTATAAACACATTTTAGGGGTATCCGGGTCCACGTTTTGGCCTATATCTAGAGACCCTAGTCACCCAGGGGTATGAAAATTATCCTGTACTATAGCACTCATCAACAGCTTTCATTTGATATCCATATTGTATAAACACATTCTAGGGGTACCCGGGTTCACGTTTTGATCTCAAGACCCTAGGCACGTAGCGAAAAAAAGGTAGACGTTGGCCGATTCTCAGACCTACCCAATATGCTCACAAAATTTCATGAGAATCGGTGCAGCCGTTTCGGAGGAGTTCAGCCTCTAAAACCGTGACAGAAGAATTTTATATATTAGATTATTCAGCTCCAGTAATGATATGGTGCATCAAAATACAAAAATAAAAGAAAATTTCAAAATGAGTGTGGCTCCGCCCTTTTTCATTTAATTTGTCTAGAATACTTTTAATGCCTTAAGTCTACAAAAATTTAGCAATCCTTGTGAAATTTGGTAAGGGCATAGCTTCTATGACGATAACTGTTTTCTGTGAAAAAGGGCGAAATCGGTTGAAGCTACGCCCAGTTTTTATACACAGACGACCGTCTATCCTTCCGCTCGGCGGTTAACAAAATAACTTGAGCAAAAATCGATATATCTTTACTAAATTTAGTTCACTTATTTATCTGAACTCACTTTATCTTGGTATTAAAAATGGGCGAAATCCTACTATGACCACGCCCACTTTTTCGTTATCGAAAATTTCGAAGAAAGATAGGCAAGTTGCTCCACTTTTTTAGTATTACCATTTGTATGTATCCATGAAAAAGACAATTTTGTCTCCAAAGCACTCAGCTGATTAAGTAATGTTCGGTTATACGCGAACTTAGCCTTCCTTACTTGTTTTATTTTTATTTATTTCATAGAAATCTGTAGATATTGTTAATTTGATTTTGTATACAACGAGGTTTTACATTGTCAGTCATAGTGCGAGTATTTCAATCTAGCGTAGGATAAGGCAAAGTGAGCGAACAAATTCTGTGGTCTAAGAATGAGTTTAGTTTAAGAACGTCAAAATATATAACTGGAAATACAAAATATATCGACCTATCCTAACAGAAAGGTCGTCACTTAAAAGTTTTGTTAACAAGGACATATCTCACACATTCTCTTAAATATGACGTATCCCAGCGAAACTTTTACGCAAAAATTAAAGTTTGCTTAAAGTTAGAGATTGCTTTTCTTCTTTGTTAGGGGCTTTGTGTGTCTCGCAAAAAAGTATATTAATATTTTTTTTGTCGCACAATGTAAACATTTACGTTTTTCAGCAAGGGTCTTTATATTACAATTATTCAGCAATATTGGTGTACATTTTCGACATTTTTCCACCAGTCGTATGTCTTAAACCGAAAACTGGAACGTTCTTTGAACAAAATCTATTAAATTTGAGTTAAGAAAAGTATTTGAATAGGTTCAGTAGTGTTTATAGTCGAAATCGTCGTACGGCAGGTTTTTTGCCTATTATTGTACACATACATATGTAGTACCATCCGATGTTAAGTACTTATTTACTTACTTAATTAGCGCTTAACCGTTTAAACGGTTATGGCCATCCAACAAGGCGCGCCAGTCGCTCCTTCTCTCTGCCAACCGGTGCCAATTGGTCAAACCAAGGGAGTTTAAATCGTTTTCCACCTGGTCCTTCCAACGGAATCGGGGCCGCCCTCTACCTCTGCTTCCATAGGCGGGTTCCGATAGAAACACTTTCTTGGCCGGAGCGTTATCTTTCGTTCGCATAACCTGGCCTAGCCAGCGCAGCCGGTGCGTCTTAATTCGCCAACGCGTAGAGCTCCATAAATCTTTCGAAGAACTTTTCTCTCGAACACTCCCAGAGCCGCTTCATCTGCTGTTGTCATGGTCCATGCTTCTGCGCCATATAGCAGGACGTGTACGATAAGTAACTTGTAGAGTCTGATTTTTGTTTGCCGAGAGAGGACTTTACTTTTCAATTGCCTACCTAGTCCAAAGTAGCATTTATTGGCAAGAGTGATTTTTCGCTGGATTTCAGAAGTCCTTTACTATTTCGAAATCATGGCTGCCAACAGTAGCGTGGTTGCCAAAGCGCATATGCGCTGACTCTTAGTTCGATGACAGCAGGTACTTCGTTTTGTCCTCATTCACCATCAAACCCATCTTTACCGCTTCTTTTTCCAGTTTGGTGTAAGCAGAACTAACGGCGCGGGTGTTTTGGACGATGATATCAATGTCATCAGCATACGCCAGTAATTGCACGCTTTTATAGAATATTATTCCAGAACGGTTAACTTCTGCAGCTAGTATAATTTTCTCCAGCATAAAATTAAAGAAATCGCAGATAGGGGGTCACCCTGTCTGAAAACTCGTTTAGATTCGAACGGCTCGGTGATGGTGTTCCCAATTCCTCCGAGGTTAAGTATCTACAGTAAAAAAAAGAAAGTTTCTCTTGAAATTGTCACTTCAGTTTAACTTTTTCGTTTGATGAAACTTAAGTGCCTTAACACTATTTACATCAATTCCGACATGTAGTCTTATGCAAAAAAACCATAAGTAAATCGTGGACAAATAATAATACATTGAATAAATGCGCACAGTAGTGCAGAAATTCTGACATCAAGTACACTTCACTTAATGAAAAAGAAGAAATATTAACAAGTATGTAAGTCCACATTATGAATATACAAATGTATAAATATATATATATACATATATGGGTGATTCTCAGCGAGCTTACAGTTTTGTGTCTTTTCGAAATTTGAAATATATTAAAGCATTTTCTATGAATTAAATTATGTAATTGAGTTAAAATTATGTTTATTTTAAAGTTTCGTGTTGAATTTAATTTACTTGTCATTATATTTATGAAGTTATAGTTCAAAATACCCTACAAATGTCACAACAGTGGCATGTCCACAACCACATTTTTCATAACATTTTAGGTGGTAACTTTTTTAGTCTTTAATTACACGAGTAATAAACTGTCATTATATTAAATACTTGACTTAATCTGCAATATTAAATGTTGTTTTAATGATAACATTTCTGTTTTCGCTTTGTAATTTGATTTTGAAAAGTGTCCATGAGTTTTTGAGTAAAAAATGTTATTCAAATCGTTAGGTTGGTACTGCTTTATTGCACACTGGTTTATGACATCTGAGTGTGAATTTTGATCAGCAAGTGTCCCCACATATTACCATTTTAATGTTTTCAGTCTTAAAATAACTAATATCCATTTTTAAACACTGAAGAACTGGAAAAACCGTACGTATCAAAAAAACGTTTCACAACCGTGGCACTTGTATCTTTGTAGTTTTAAGTTAAGTACCGTCTATTGTACCATTGTCCTTAAAATTTTCTGCATAACCTTAAAATTTTACGGAAAATCTTACGAGTCATACTAGCTTTTTTTAATGAGCAATTTATTGTTAAAATGTCACAACCGTGGCAGGTTTCAGTATCAGTACCAAGAACAGAAATTAATAGCTGTAGCTCGTCTACTTTGGGAATGTTTTTTAGCTATAAAAACTCATTGAAAAATTATTGAAAATATTTGAAAATCGAATATTATTTTTCCAAAATTTTGGGTTAGTAAAACTGAGAGCTCGCGGAGAATTGCCCACATATATATATATATATATATATATATATATATATATATATATATTTATATGTGGATATGAATATATTTGAGCAGGCGCTAAAATCGTTTTCGTTTTTTCGGAAATAGTACCCTCTTATTAATAATAAGTTAACAACAATGACAACATATTAAATGCGAAACCTGAAATCTGATGAACCTGAGTACGGCCTAACTTTTGAGCTATCGAAGAAGTTGCGAATGACTTTATAGTATAAAAACAGGAAGCATTAGATTGCTGTCTTAGCTAGGTTTCCCAAGATTAAGTCAAACATATCCACACATAGATTTTTTTTTTCAAAATTACAAATAAAATTTTATTACGTTTCATGATACAAACATAGCTCCACTTCTTCTTCTCCGCCATTGTACCCATTTGACATAAACTGTGTTCTGACCTTCCCTTTTGGAACGGCGCTTCCATATCCTTAAAAAACTTAGGAAAGTTGAATTTTCTGAAACGAATGTTTATCGCATAAAATTGTTAAGGTCCGAACACATTCGTCTGTTGTGTCCTCTTGGCGCTTGGAACTACCTCTGGACACACACGTCTTGTTTGCTATGTTTTCAATCCCCAACCAAAATAGCAACAATTATTATAAGCATACATTAAACAAGTTCAGGGAAATAATTTTTATTCAGAAGACAAGTGATTAGGTATCGAAAAGAATTCGTTTGCTTGGGAACCAGCATTAACACAAACAACAACGTCAGCCTGGAAAACTAGGTCACTCTTGCCAATAAATGGTACTTTGTACTGGTTCTCTCTCGAAAACCGAAAATCGTGCTCTACAAGTCACTTATCGTACTCATTTTACTATATGGTGCAGAAGCATGGACGCTCGCAACATCAGAGAAGGCAACTATGGGTGTATTCAAGAAAGAAGTTCATCCAAAGATTTACGGGCCACTGCGCATTGACGACGGCTAGTATCAAAGGAGATTCACTGATGAGCTGTATGAGCCTTTTTTATTGGAGCGCGAATTAAGTAAGTTATAAAGCTATTCCACACAAGAGTACTGCTCCATATGTATGAGAATTTGAAACCGAGTTATAATATTTTTTCTATTTATATCTCTATCGTATTTCTAGTCATCGCTTGCAATAGATTTGCAAAAGTTTTACATTTTTATACTCAGCGTGCTTTGCACACAGAGTATATTATTCGCCTATCTAAACTAAGAGATACAAGCTAATTTATTTTTTAATAAAAAAGCTGGAATTATTATTTCTTCCGTAGAAAACAGGCAGGATCGTATAAGGATGGATTGGGTACATCGGTACTTCAACCGGTTGACGTGTGAGACTCTTGATTAAAATTTGAAAAATTTTTGAAAATGGGCGTGGCACCGCCCACTTGTGATAAAATCAATTTTACAAATATTGTTAATCATAACTCAAAAATCGTTAAAGCCATCGTAACAAAATTCGGCAGAGAGGTTACCTTTACTATAAGGAAAGCTTTGGAAAAAATTAACACAATCGGTTAAGGACCACGCCCACTTTTATATAAAATATTTTTAAAAGGGTCGTGGACGTTGCAAAAAGCAGCTTTATATGAATGGTATTTCATTTCCCAAATGTATTTATAACAATAAATAGGAAAAACTTCAAATTTTAAAAAATGTGCGTGGCATCGCCCTTTTTATATCTAAGCAATTTTCTATGTTTCGGGAGCCATAACTCGAAGAAAAATTAACGGATCGTAATAAAATTGGGTACACAAATTTTTCCTATTGCAGGAAATATTTCTAGAAAAAATGGATGAGATCGGTTAAAGACCACGCCCACTTTTATATAAAAATTTTTTGAAAGGGTCGTACACGAAAATAATAAGCTATATCTTAGCGAAAAAGAGCTTTGTATCAATAGAATTTAACTTTCTAAATTGAATTATAACATTAAATTTGAAAACACTAAAATATTTGAAAATGGGTGTGGCACCGCCCCTTTTATGACTAAGCAATTTTCTATGTTTCGGGGGCCATAACTTGAAGAAAAATTAACATATCGTAATGAAATTGTGTACACATATTTTCTTTATAGCAGAAAATATGCCTAGTAAAAATGGACGGGATCGGTTAAAGACCACGGTAACTTAGATATAAAACAAATTTAAAAGAGTCGTAGACTAGAATAATAAGCTATAACTTAAAAAAAATAGTTTTGAATCAATGATATTTCACTTAGCATGTTTTATTGTAAGAGAAAATGGGGAGACATTTTTTTTAAATGGGCGGTGCCACGTGTTATGTAGGAAAGTAATTTATCTGAAATGAAATGTACAATTGAAGCTCGCGCTGAGTATATAATGTTCGGTTACACCCGAACTTAGATACCTTTACTTGTTTAATTTAGTTTACAAGCTAACAAGTACCTGCCGTCCAATGAGCCATAACAAACATCACTCATCTCATTTATTACTCACTTAAGACGTTTAAAACAACAAAAACCATAAAAAAAATCAATTCCAATATTTTTTGCATCGCCAAATGAAATTAAATTAGTGACATCAGCTATTTCATATAAACAAATATATTGTATGTGACATACACAAATATACTTAGATACTTAACAGGTATGGCGAAATTGGCGATTTCTTTCCGGGTAAGACGACTTTTGGGGGACGTTCCAAATATTAGTCTGTTATGCAAATCTTAAAAAAGTTTCAGTTAGCGCTTAGTTCGCCCCTTAGCGTTTAAGCGGTTTTGACCGCTTCTTCGTTGGGCTAACTGGCGCCTATTCGCAATACAAAGGGAATTGAAATCGTTTTTCAGGTGGTCCTTCCAGTGGAGTGGTTGCCGCCTTCTTGGCCAGAGCATTATCTTTCATGCGCATAACTTGCTCTAGCCAGTGTAACCGCAGTGTTTTAATTCGCTGGACTAAGCAAAACAAACGGAAGTCTAAAATTACAGTTCGAGAATTGTCGAAAGGGTAGAGACAGCCATGTAAATTTACTACAGTTTGAAGTTAATAAATATTAACCGTCTAATTCAGGGCTCGAATTACGTATTCTGTGAAGTGAACACTAGTCTCTTTTCGATATTACGTGATACGTGAACGTTTAGCTAATATCGTAATTTGGTATTATGTGTTCAGTGAACGTGGCCAAATCGTAAACGTCACAAATTTTTATTCGATGGGAAAAATACTTTCGAATGCATATGAAATTTTCCTATTTTCTTACTAGACGTACAAAATAAATTACAATATACCTATGTAAAAACTCATGCATATATGTATATACACATCGTCCCGTTTATTCGTTAACCTTGTATCTAGAAGTGAGACATTTTCGGTAAACGAAGAAAACTACCTTTCGAATCCCCCACATACACACTGGTGAGTTGGGTCAGAATCGTAGATAAAAACACTAGTAACGATATTCGGTTATATAATTTTCTGGATACTCTTTACCGGAAACGCTCATAATCGAGGCATTAGTTGTAAAATTTTGTATTACTTCCAGGCAGAAATCTATTAAAAAATATCAAAATTAAGATACCATACTGAACGCAGATCATAATACTATTGACAGGCGTACGGTAAGTAAGTCTCGTAATCTTTTTTTATACGATTGCCGTTTAGATCGCGGAATACGTAATTCGAGCTCAGTTGGTTTTCGTTCTCCATATCATCAAACACATATGAAAAAGTGTTTATAAGTGGTATTGCTTTTGGCAGTTGTTTAACAAACTCTCCGAATGTATTTCTGTTAAAAAAGCTTCTAGCAAAAATTCATGTGGTTTGCAGATGCCGTTCGCAGTCGTAATAAATCATATGGGACGTATTTTATTGATGAAGACACCGAAAAACACCTCCATTTATAAGAAAATTCAAACGGGGAGTCACTCAAATTGTAAGATAAAATCGGCCTAAATCTTTTCAGCTGTAAATTGGGCTTTGTGTTTACTTATTTCCAAATTTTTGGGGCTACAATTCCGGGTTTTAAATTCCAAGTACATGTCTACATATTTACATACACATATATCTACTGATCACTCAAGGGAACTTTTTATCCGAACTACTACTGAATAGACAAAGCGCGATGCAATTTAGTTCAGCTTAACTTCGGGGGTGTGGTAATCGGCTAACTACAACGTCTACCTGCGTGAATATTAGGGCGGGTCGATTTAAAAATCGCTCATTGCTCTGTGTATTCTGGGGATCAAAATAAGAAACTTTGCCGAAGGAACGAATTCTGATGCCCCCCCCCCCTTTGGGTCGAACTTTTGGGTAGGGGCAATTTCAATTCTACCTCCTGTGTCTTGTGATGGCTTAAAAAACAACACAAGCAATTTTATGATCTGCAATTATGTCACAGTGATACCTTCATTTTTTAAAACGGTTGAATAAAAGACCCACACAACTATGTTTACGACATGCAAATGCATCACAGTGATGCCTTGGTTTTAAAAGGGGGTTGTAAAAACGCTAATTTCTAATAATTTTTTTTAATTTCTTTTCTATTACTAAGTTAAATTCATTTTTTCATTTACATATGTTCTGACTAAATAAATTTCTAAAGAGAAAAATAAACTCCAAAAAGAAAAAACATAGGCATTTCAGAGTGGGATTTTTCAAAATTTGCCCCTACGACCCAAAGGGGGCTGATGTCGTTCGTTTTATAGGTATGGTTCCTTCGGCAAAGTTTCTTATTTTGATCCCTAGAATATGATTTTCACAGAGCAACGGGCGATTTTTTTGCCTCCCCACAAATCGACCCGGCCTAGTGAATATATTTTTACATTTATATCTACATACATACAAATTCATGTAAACTTTCAAACGCATATAATGGCAAATTAATGTCGCATCTCAAAGTTTTTTATCACTTTTTAACAGCTCAAAATCACAACAAGACACCTGAATATATGGGAGTATGAACATTTTGTATACCCTGCAGGGAATCGCGCTAGTACTGAGCTGGCACAGAACTATCACATTAAAGACGGTACTTGTTCTAATTCATTGCATACCTTTTAAACGAATTATTAAATAGACGCAATTAATTGAAATACAAATAGCTCAGTCTGAAGCGCTTTCGGTACAAGTGCGGCTACCAACTGTCCCGGTCTGCATCCGATTAGTACCCGTTCGGAGATAGTCATTAAGCTTGTGGTGCGAAACTATCGCTTTGCGTGACTTCTCCCATTTTTTATGCAGGGTACCTATAAATATTTTAGGTTTCTACGAGATGTTCGATGCTCTTGCGCACGTAGGTATGTAAATAATTTTGTATGAAATAAGAGTTGTATGCAAATAACTCTCCTTCAAAAATATCACAATTAACGTTTTGTTATAAATCTAATTATTACAAATCTAGCTCAAATTTTAAGCTGAGGCAAACACTTTAGTACATCACTTTATGGTCAACTGCATTATTCGATTTACATAAGTTTTTAATTTCTTGTTTTGAGCTTTATGACTTATCGAATATTTCGATGCATGTCTCTCACAAAACATTCTATGTATATGTATGCACATTTGAATTTCTGTTATGCACCTTATTTATATACTCTTGTGAAGCTTCGAAAACTGTAACGGTGGTTTGATAGCTAAAACTATCAAATATGGGTCACCGATGATTGACCTAACGAAATACTTATGTATGTATGTGCATGCAACATCTTGAGTAGAGGCAGCCAAAATACATTATGGGAACTGGAACACGCGCATTGGAGCCCCAGCTACCCGATTAGGCCTGTCATAACACATCCTACAAGGCGCAATTAAATGCTTCATCGTCGTTTGTTGTTTAATGTTCTTAGAGATCGTTCATTTGTGGTTAAGTGCTTAATCGATTTTAATCTAATTGTATACCACTTCTGCTTTCGTTTATCACCATAGATGGTAACAAGATCGCGTTCACGTTCGATGGCCTCACTATGAGCGTTTAGGAAACGCTTGCCTGATTCGGGGTGTATGTAACTATGTGTACGCGATTTGTGTGGGTGCAAAGATGTCAGCTCATCAATTACACGAGTCTTAAATTACTAGTGGGTATTCGGTACGGTCATTGGTATTGTAGTTGCTGTCGTAAATAATCAAATAAAATGTATGATTTGAGTTATGGAGGGAATCAATGAGTTGCTGCTCTTAAGATTAATAAATAGAAGGACGCTTACTAGTGGAAATTGTTAAACAAAATTATTCTAATTAATAGTTTTTATATTACTAGTACATATGTATGTATATGTAATGTACATTAATGATGCCTGTTGGCGTAAAATTTTAATTGCTGTCACTGCAGTTTAAAAGAAGCGTTAGAGTCTAACTCTTGTATTCAATAACAAGGGAATTTTTGTGACAGAAGTTTCCCAGATCTGCGCTGCGAAGTAATAAAAAACATATCAGTCGCCTATATCAAAAAGCAGTTAGTTCAAAAATCTAACTTTTTGAAGTTCACTGGCTATAATCATATGGAAGAGGCTTGATCTTTTGTAATTGCTAATTCGATATAGGTGTATGCTGTAGGTTTTTTTCGTATGACTATGCAATTTTGATTTTCTTCGTTGACTGAATAGTCGTGATTTTATGGAGACAATAAACAAAATTTAGATTTAACCATTGATCTTAGTCATGGTCATAAATTATAGTAGTCACAATAATGTCTTAGGAGAAAATTGTCGTAATCTTTGTGATCCAATTTTACAACAAAGTATCCATGGAATCTGCTCAAATATATAGTATAGCTCGTCTAGTTTACTTTTAGTTCGCTTTTTTTTTTGAGAAATATTAGTCCTTATAAAATGAAAAGCAGTTTCTTCTTTATATTAAAAAAATCCACCATTTCTCTTTCCTCCATCTTTCCACATATTTCCCGCATTCATCGGCAAGTTGCTTTGTTGATGCGACATGTTGGTAAAGCACTCGTCATTTTTGCTTCTCGGTTAAAACACTATTGAAGGACTAATCCTGGAGACTTGAAGCATCAGTATGAAATGTTAAACTTGAAACAGGGCCAGTCTTTCCTAAGCCCCCAAAGTTTTGCTTCTTCCAGATCTTTTACAACCTGACCAAAGACCCCTTGTCGCCCCTAATTTTTAAGTGCAAATAAAAAATAACCCTTACGTCATTGCTGTTACATAAGTTTTTGAACGAAAATGATTTATAAGAAGTTCGTTTTATGAAGAACACCATTTTTGCTCTGTTTTTGGAAAAAGTTCTAGAAACAGAGTTGTACTAGGTAATCGTATTGTTTTATTTATATAGGCCATATTTGCCGCGGGATATTCGACTCATATGTATTTGTATACGTACAAAATTTAATTAAGGAATGCCACTGATACCATTTTTAATATAATCACAAAATACACATAACTAGCATAAAAGCTGAATGTACTACATACAGGCCCGACGAGAGGGGAGGGGGAATGGGGGATTCCCCCGGGCCCGGGGTTTCTGAGGGGGCCCGCAATTTAGAGGTACTAAGACATTTTTTTTTAATTCAGGAGTCTTTAGTTGTTCCATGTGCAATTTTTAAGCCGAATTTCAAAAGCAACGAATATCTGCATTTTATTTTAATATTATAGTGAAGTGTGAAAAATATTTAGTCCTTTTCCTTAAAATTTATGAATAAATAGTTCATTTGGCAGCTGGCTCAAAACCATTTAGGTTTCGCATCCGATTCGGCTATTGATAATGATTTTTTGCCTGGGCCTTCGAACAGTGAGGAGACAATAAAATCATCAAACAAAAATGTATGTTTACATGAACTCGAAATCTTAAAGTTTCGTAGTGACACTGATGAAGGTTCATTTTCAAAAAATCTTCCAACAATACCACCAACTCTGTATCAAAGTCCAGATTATTTAAACGACTTCGACATCGGTACCGTGAATAATGAGTTTTTGCGATCTGAAGAAGTCAAGCAAATAATTCGTCGAGGTCATCAAAAGTGTCCTGTTATTTTTCCACGTTATCGTCATGACGAGGCATTTCCTACCTCGTTGTTAAACAGAATCTTGCCAAATGGAGAGAAAGTGGAGCGTGACTGGTTGGTGTGGAATGCCAAGAGTAATGCTTTTTATTGCCTACCATGTCGTCTGTTAAGCACCAATACTTTAAATCGACCTAAAATCCTGGCGGATATTCGAAATTGCAGGTGGGAAGAAGCTATACTATAAACTGCCAGTACACGAAAATACTCAAGATCACATTAAATATTATATTCAATGGCGATCTTTACAAAATCTAATTCCAAAGGGGGCTACAATTGATATACTTATCAATGACCATCTAATCACTGAAACTCAAAAGTGGAAAGAAATTTTTTATAGAATTTTGGACGTTATTTTATTTTTGGGTGAAACACGCCCAGCTTTCAGAGGCGAAAGTATATACATAGCTTGGTGAACGAAACAATGGAAATTTTTTAGGCATCTTAGAACTCATAAGCCATTATGATCCGATACTTATAGATCATTTGAGGAGAGTTACGATTTCACAACAGCAGCACAAACGCTTACAAGTTCACTGTATTTCCCCAGAAATTCAGAACGAGATTATAGAAATTTGTGCAAAGCACCTGATTCCCTCACTATATTAGATCAATGCAAGAAAGCCAAGTATTTTGCTGTTATCGTTGAAGCTACGCCTGATGCTAGTCACGTTGAACGTACTAGTTCATTTTGCGCTACCTCCATTTCAATTCGAAAGCAACAAATTTTGCAACTCTAGAACGGTTTTTGGTTTTCGTGGATTGTAACCAAGAAATTGGTCAGGAAATCGCTGATTTAATTTGCCATACTCTAGGTAAACATGAAATCCCATTAAAAGATGACTCGCCTTGTGCAACCCACAGTCTGAATTTATGTGGTGTTGATGCTGCAGAATGTTGTACGGCTGCAATTACTTTCTTCGGAGTTGTACAAAAATGTTTTACTATTTTCAGCAGCAGTCCGCAACAATGGGACATCCTCAAAAAAAATGTACTGAGCTCTCTTCACATTCTTTCTTTGGTCGGCTAGAATAGAGGCCATCAGGCCATTCGCAAACCATGTTCCAGGATTAACACAAGCACAAAACGCATTACTTAAGCTTAATTTGATTGCACAAACATACGGAGATGTTACCGGCATTCTCAAGTACATCAAGAAGTTCGAATGTATCTTGCTGTCCTTAATTTGGTTCAAAATACTGACAACCATTACTGAAAGGAACGTCGTAATCCAAGCTAGAGACGCCACCATAGGTGTTGAGGTCCGACATTTGGTTCCCCTATAAATTTAGAAACAATTCGGAAACGCATTTTTTTTAGAAAACATTACATGCCAACCTAATATAAACGCACGCAAGTCATTTTCTGTCAACAATGTCTCATGCACATACAATTTGTATGAGAGCAACCCAAATTGAATTTTCTGCGTGAAAACCTAACTCGATTTTCAATTTTTGTTTTGCGTGACATTTAGATTTGACGTTTGCACACATGCTTTACATTGTCGCAAAGCATGCTTATTTGGGTTAGAGCAAAAAACGCCGGTTGTTTGCGTGCGCTAAAAAAACGCAGTGCGGTTTTATTAGGTTGGCGTGTTAGTCAGAACCCTTTTTTCAGAAAGCCAAAACTCAGAATTCAAAATTCATAAACAAATAAAGAAATCAATATTCATAAGTCAAATTTCAGAAGTCAAAATTCAGAAAGTAATCAGACAGCAAAAGACATTGAATTTTGCTCAAAATTTAATGTTTTTTTGCTGTCTGATTACTTTCTGAATTTTGACTTCTGAAATTGTTTTCAGCCTGGAACACAGCAACGTCGAAATAAGGCGTTATCATGATTCAATTACTAGAGGTATGATCTCCAATGATGATAGATCTTTGACACTCCCAAGTTGAAAAATCTGGACGGGTTGTTTTTACGAAGTAAGGAAAACGGGGAATAATTCAATACCCTTCAGTGAAAATTTAGTAGAAAAGTATCTTTAGTAGTATATTAGTAGTGATAATAAATTTGTAAATACCAAATAAATTTGTAAATGGAAATAATTCATTTTCTGCTAAATAAATTGAGATAGCACGATTTTGAACAGGCAGCCGACATGGAGTGATACGCTACTCAGCAGCCGCAATGAACTGACAAAAACAAAAATAAAAGAAAATGGCTTATGGTCTTAGAACTTTATATTCCTACCTTGACTATGAGAGAAGAGTTAAGCTTTTGTGCGGCCCTGCTACACAGGGAGTATTCATCTTTTTATTCTGAAATTTCGGAAGGCTCTTTTCCGTTAAGTATTCATGGAAGCATTCCGGATAAACCGTTAATTTAGAATATTCGGAATACGTTCATTTGATACGACCTCACGATGTCCAAATATATCAAATAAGTATATACATAATATTTCAAATATAAACAGATTCCCCAAATTCTTAAATGGAGACGAATGTTCCGAACATACGGAATTAATAGAACAGAAAGTCGACTTTTAATACGCGTCCAAAAATATGCAGAAAAGTGTCAAAAGACGTGTATTGACCTCGATAACAATAATACGAAGGCGGAAATAAAAATTTTAGCTCTTCCAAAAGATATTGACGAAAGACCTAAAAATGACCCCCGGTTTCGTTGGCGGCCTTCAGCCGAGCTTATAAAAAATTACCCTATCGAGGCATAGTTAATAAATGCACTATAAAATTAAAAAAATGTTCTAAGGAATTATGCAGTTCAGTACTTATCGGGTATTTGTAAACTGATTTCTTCCTTTTTCTACTACTAATATTTTTCGAAAAATCGCAAAGAAACAACACAGTTAACGGATGTCAATTCGATTTGGGAGCAAAATGGCTGCAATTGTCAAAAAATGTGTCTGTAGAGCAAACCTCTTGTGATTGAATCATGAGGCGTTTTATCCAATCGAATTATGGAATATGTATAATATTACCAAATTGGGTGAAGTCCGTATAAATAATTCTGTCGAAAGTTGGCACAACGTCATTCGGAGTGCGTTTGGGATACACGCTAACATATTTAATTATAAATAAAATAAAAAACGAACATGCAATACCAGAAACAAAACAGCAGAAATTTTCAGCTGGAGGCGAGCCATATCGGAAACGCAAGATAAAATATAAAGACTTGGTTTTTTTAATATTGTAAATTCATTTGAAAAAGATAAACGCGAAAAGATTTAATTAATTACATGCTTGCTATTGCACACAATTTAAAATTTTAGATTTTACTACTTTTTCTGTATACATATTAGCGGTCAACGTGGTGAGATGGTAGCGTGCTCCGCCTACCACACCGTGTTTGGCAAGCACTCCGACTGTATTTCTGCCATGAAAAGCTCTGAGTGAAAACTCATCTTCCTTGCAGATGCCGTTCGGAGTCGGCATAAAACACGTAGGTCCCGTCCCGCCAATTTGTAGGAAAAATTAAAAAGGAGCACGACGGAAATTCGAAGAGAAGCTTGGCCTAAAATCTCTTCGGAGGTTATCGCGCCTTACATTTATTTATTTATTTTTTTACTTTCTGAATTTTTACCTTCTGAAATTTGACTTCTGAATTTTCACTTCTGAAATTTGACTTCTGCAATTTGACTTCTGAGGTTTGGCTTCTGAGTTTTGACCTCTGAATTTTCTCTTTCTGAAAAAAGGGTTCTGACTAATGTTTTCTGAAAAATTTTGTTTCTGAATTTTTGTTTTCTGAATTTATGGGGGCACAACGACATCTAGATGCCTTATTAGCTGATTTGAAGTTGATCAGGAACCAATGGAAAACAATTTTAAACGAATTCAAAACAGTTGCTATCTAACTGAACATCTCGCCAAAGTTTCCGGACATTCGAAGGAGAAACCCCAAAAGACGTTTTGAAGATAATGGAAATGAGATGATTACGGATGATCCAGAGTCTGATTTTAAAAACAATACGTTCTTGGTGATTGTCGATTCGGTAATCACTGGCATTACTGAACGATTTGCAGCTATGAGAAATTTGAACGAGACGTTTTCCTTTTTGTGGCAATTTGAAGACATGAATGAAACTGCGGTTCGGGCGAGTGTAGCAAGATTTGTAGCAAAATACAAGTCGGACGTTTCTCAAAGCTAAGAATGTGAAATAATTCACTTGAGACACATTTACGAAGCAAATTTTGATAAAGGTGCGTCACCATTGGAATTGCTAAATGCCATCTACATATGTTCAAAATCTGTATAAAATTTTCCCCAACATTTGTATTGCTTTACGTATCTTTTGCACTATACCTGTCACTGTAGCTAGTGCAGAACTTTCTTTCAGCGTCCTTGCAAGAATCAAAATCTTTCATAGATCGTGTTAATCTCAAGAGCGAGTTTCAGGACTTGCCACGCTTTGTGTTGAATCAGTTTTGGCAAGACAGTTAAATTTGTATATTGTTATAAAAAAATTTGCAGCGAAAAAAGCAAGAAAAGCCACCCTTTGATATCCGAACCTTCTATATTGAATAATTAAAATTTATAATAATCATTATATTATACTAAAATGTTACCAAATAACTAGAAAAGATTATTTGAAACAATATGTGTCTGTTAAAAGAGAATGTAAATTTTACGTTACAATAAAATAGTATAAATAGTAAATATTCTCTGTTAATTTTATTTGCAGCTCTTAGTTCAAAAATCATTTAGTTGATGTGGCAAACATTTTTTTTTATGTAATCCATCAATAATGATTCATGAATGAGATGTCATTAATTCAAATTAATCAAATGTATTAGTGGATTTTTCATAGGAGGCCCGTAAGTTGTTTAGTCCCGGGCCCGGATTTTCTCTCTACGGCCCTGACTACATGTGTACATATATCTTGATGGTACTTTTCCTCAAACTAGCATATGAAATTCAACTAGGAATTTTAGGTGCATGCCAAATAAAGTATTATTATTACTGCGTATACATCAAAATATTTGTATTCACACGATTTCCTTTTATTTTTAGGTGGCGTAGCCCCTGGAACTCCATCAGCGGCCATGATCATGGAAGGGCTTGAAACCCTCGTGGCGCCATCGCATCACGCATTCCTACTAACAGAATCCGCCGCCGCTGCGCACTTCAATGTGCTAAGCTTCGATACTTGTCTCTTTAAAGGCGCAGCACAGACTAGTCCATCGACTGCGGCCTCATCAGCGCCCACTTACCTCAGCACCCCATCACATACCTTCGGTGGTGGCCATTTAGGCGCCGCACAAACATTACTTCATTACAATTTATCCACTGCGAATAGCAATCATCAAAGTTCTATACCGTGCAGCATTAATAACAGCAGCAGCGGCAATCTCACAAATAGCAGTAACATCGCTACTTCAGTATCAGCAGCAACCAATTCAGCACTTAGCGCTGCCATTTCACGCACAAACTTTGCACGTATCAGTGGTGCCAACAGTAGCGGCAATAGCAGCAGTGACGGTATTACAGCAGCAACTGTAGCAAGCGCCAGTGAGATTGATACATTAACGACATCAACGGCTGCTGCTGTCAGTGTAAACGGTAGCAGTTCTGCTCCTAATAGCAATAGCAACGGTCGTGCTTCGGCTACACATTTGAGCCTACTTAATACTGTACAGCATAGTCCGGGAAGTCACGCAATAGCCAGTCTCAGCAGCGTGGGCACAAATAACGGTATTGATATCACAAGCAGTGTCAAGCAATCGCAGTCGTTGCCATCGGACGCGTTGTGTGGTGAGACGCAAACGGGTGATTTGAATACACCCGTTACCACATCCAACGATATTCCATCATTTTTTGGACCTTCAACCATTGTTGAGCCACCACCAATTACAGGTAAGAAATCTACCAACATATAAAAAATATATTTACACACGTATATAATTCAATATCTGCATTATACAAATCTTTGATTTAAGTTTAACTTTTACATCGTTGATGGCGCTAAGTGAAATTTTGGTAGAATCGTCTTATAATTTACTGATCTCTTAAAATTCGTGTAGGACTGAATTAAACCTAGATCTTATTTTACAAAATTTCAAGATGAGCCCATATTGATACCGTTAGATTTTCAAAATTATCTTAAGAAAATATTTCGCGTGTAGCATTGACGAAAACAGGCCCGTCCCTATTAAAAATAACAAATAACGAGCCGGACCCGTGCGCAACTTGCGCAACCAATATAAGAGTCTCTTATCAAATATCAACAGAAATCAGCTGTTCAATGTCAATCATTTAAAACTTACAGATTGCGCTGCCATCTAGCGTATGGTAGCAACTGCCGGTAATGCAGTGCAAATATTCACAATAGTGCCATAGGACAAATATATTTTTTTGTGTGCTCACAATCGTTTACTTTTAACAAATTATTTTAATAAAATATAGCTAAACAAAAGCACTACGCCCAAAACTGCCCAAAGCTCGCTAATAGCCCGAATCTCCATCTTTACAACCAAAACTTTATTTATAGATTTTGATTCCAAATAAGAGCGAAAAAGGGACCCGTACATAAAAACAGCAATTAGAAATAATATATATTGTGACGAATATTAGTACCACTAAGTGATACTCACATCACTAATCTGATACTAAGTAAATAAAGCCACAACAAGAATAAAGCAAGCTGCTACACATGTATGTACGTAAACAAATTAATCATCATGTACACACATACATACAAGCAACAGAGAGATACTCAAAAACGCATGTCATCATCAGCTATTACTTCGCTCACATATACACACGCATATGGTTACACGCTACAAATACATGCGCGTATGGCTCGTGACCAGTTAGAGAATTCTAGAAGAAGAAACATCTAGACATTTGGGCGGAGAGTATAAAAGCAGCAGAAGCTGAGTAGTCCGAAATCAGTTTGATTTAAGCACGCTATTACTTGCGAAGTGAAGTAGTCTAATAAAGACCATTTTGTAATACAGAATATTGGAGTATTTTATTCAACAGTTTAGCGATAAGAACGTAAGCAGAAGATTGCAAGTAAGCGGAATTTCCATAAATTCGTTACAATTGGTGTCAGAAGAGGAATTGTTGAATGAATTCTGAAGACTTCGAATAGGACAACAACGACATGGCGAAGTTAAGTGAATTAAGGATCCAGCAACTGAAAAATGAGTTGGAGAACCGTGGATTGAATACAACCGGCAATAAGATCGAACTTCAAGCACGGCTACGAAACGCTATGGAGTCGGAAGGAATTAATGTGAACGATGAGATCTTTCATCCTGATGGGGACGAGACAACAACAAAAATTTAAGAGAAAAACGGAACATCGCAGAGAGTTACGAGCACAGACTTGAACACGATTTTGGCTACAATATCTGCTCAAACATCGACAGTGTCATCTCAATTGGCAGAACTGAAGACAAGTATAGCATCCCAACTGGAATTACAGGAGACACGTATAATATCGAAGATTGAAACACAAGAAACGCGTATTTCAGAAATGTCGACACAGATTACATCCAAGATGGAAACTCAACTGGAAGAACAGAACACATATATGGCATCTCAACTGAAAAACAGAAGACATATATGACATCTCAGTTGGCTGAGCAGTTGAAGGCACAGGAGCCCCGAATATCCTCGCAGCTGGAGGCACAGGAGATAAGGGTATCATCGAAGCTGGAGGCCCAGGATACAAAAATTTTACAATTTGAGAAAAAAATCGAGGCCTAGGTGGATGCTTTGAGAGGACGTATCGAGCAGTTACAACTAAATCGCCCGGCTGTTCCAGCGAGCAATCCGAAGGTAAAAACTCCATCTTTTGATGATTCTGTTCCTTTCCAAGTCTTTAAGCTACAGTTTGAAAAGATCGCAGCAGTGAACAACTGGAATGCTGAAGATAAAGTTGCAGCTCTATTCGTAGCACTGAAGGAACCAGCAGCCGAAATCTTACGATTCCCGAAGGAGAGCGGAACAGTTATGAAGCATTGATAGCTGCTGTAGAACGACGGTACTGAAGCGAACACAGGAAACAGATCTACTAAATGGAATTGCAAAACCGCTACCAAAAAGCTAACGAGACTTTGCAGAAGTTTGCGTCGGATGTTGAAAGATTGGCTCATCTAGCAAATGCGGTGGCACCCGTGGAATACACCGAGAGGGTAAAAATCCAGAGTTTTATAAATGGTACGGGACGTGGAAACGAAGCGAGCGACATACGCAAACCCAAAGCTGACATTTTCTGAAACGGTATCCCATGCACTGACTCAGGAAACAGCGTGACTTTTGAGTAAGCTCACATACAAAGTCATCGCGTGGAAGTGGAAAGGCCAGACTGGCTAGACATAATTTTGGAAGCATTAGAAGGAACGCAGGAGAAAAACGATGGCGCCGTCAAACGCTTTAAAGGTGGAAAGCCAGGGCACATTGCTCGTCATTGCAACACCGGTCCTGGTAGTTCCAACATTGCTGGTCGTAAACGTAAAGCTGGAGGAGATAAGCAAGAGCGAGTCAGATGTAAAGATCGAAAACTTGCCCCAGCTATTGAATGTGCTGTGATATATATTTCACAAATTGGAAGAAACTCGAGCAGTCTTACTGTCAGAGGAAATGTGGATGGCAAAGAACGTGTACGGACTGTAGATATGGGCGCATCTCATTCCCTAATCCGATCTGATTTGGTCAACAGGAGAGTAAAGCCATTACCTGGAGCAAGGTTGCGTACGGTCACTGGCGAATATAACCAAGTCCAAGGAGAAGTGGTGTGTGAGGTCTTAATTGAAAAGGTCACGATTCTACACAAATTCGTTTTGGCAGAGATTATTGATGAAGTCATATTGGGCGTGGACTTCTTAGTTGACCATGACATCAGGATCGATATGCAGAGAAGGATTATGCGCTATAAGAACCATGATATACCACTTAACTTCAGTTTGGAAAAATGGTTCAGCAGTAAGCGAGTGCTGGTGGAGGATATTCAACAGAGACCACAAAAGTCGAAGAAAGTAAATCGGGAAAAGGTTGGTGGAATGAATGGGCCAAACAAATCAAAACCCAAGGTACCCGCGAGAAAAACACTGGCATTGACAAACCCTAATGAATGCACTAAAACAAACGACAGAATTTCCCAGAAAGAATGAAAAGGTGGTTTCAAGCCAGGGGCACTACTATTGTGAAACGTCGGAACGATACCGATTATGCGAAGCCAATTCGTCAAGCGCAAGCTCTACGAAGTAGTTCATTGGCCAAACAACAGAGTGTGAAGGAACGGTCCAGGATAATGAGTAGTAGTATGAAACACAGGTATGACAAGAACAATAATTCGGAAGGTTTCTTGGAGGGAGATTTGGTACTGATATACAACCCCCAACGGAGGAAGGGTGTTTCATCCAAATTTTGTTGCAGTTGGGTAGGCCCGTGCAGAGTTGTGAAGAGGATCTGTGATGTCATCTACCGCATACAAACAATGGGGAAACCACGAAATAGAAGGGTGGTTCATTTGGAGAAGCTAGCAGGGGTTAGACGAGAGATTTATCTGATCGGGACGATCAGACTTAGGTGTAGGGCAGTGTGACGAATATTAGTAACACTAAGTGATACTCACCTCATTAAACTGATACTAAGTAAATAAAGCCACAACAACAATAAAGCAAGCTGCCACACTTGTATGTACGTAAACAAATTAATCATCAGGTGCACACATACATACAAGCAGCAGAGAGATACTCACAAACGCATGTCATCATCAGCTACTACTTCGCTCACATATACACACGCAATGGTTACATACTACAAATACCCGCGCGTATGGCTCGTGACCAGGTAGAGGATTCTAGAAGAAGAAACGTCTAGACATTTGGGCAGAGAATATAAAACCAGCAGAAGCTTAGTAGTCCGCAATCTGTTTGATTTAAGCACGCTATTAATTGCGAAGTGAAGTAGTCTAATAAAGACCATTTTGTAATGCAGAATATTGGAGTGTTTTATTCCACAGTTTAGCGATACGAACGTAAGTATATTGCAAATAAGCGGAATGTCCGAAAATTCGTTACAATATGATCTTTTAGTCATCTAAAGGTCTAAAAACTATAAGGCAGTTAAGTTTTAGTTTCTTACTAGTCATTAGGGAATTTTCAACTAGTTGGCTTCACTGCAGGGTTATTATAGTTATATATGTATATGTAATTAATAGATATGTTAATTTTTGCTTCTTTTTGTATTTATTTATTTTTATCTTCAACGAATTTTCAGTTCTTTCTTCACTAGAAAGACAAGAGAACGAAAATCAACACTGATGATGGCACAACGCCGAAACCGGTTTGTCTCAAAACCAAATTTGACAAGGGATGACGGAAAATCGTTCCAATATACAACACTCGTGACTCTTGACTATTCTATGTAAAATAATGTTGATTTTCTTGTCAAGTTTTTCACGTATTGTGTTTTAGGTTTTTTGAAAGCAAGAGAAAGAAGCCACGTTTTTTGCTCTGTATACGACAATTCATGCTGGCTTTATCGAATAGATCGTGTGCTAACTTCTAGTTTTAAAGCTTTTACATCTGTCACAGTTGTGCACACATTTTTCAGCAGATGAAAAGTAGATAACATTTTTCAGCACATGGATTATTGAAACTTACATAAGTAGATAACATTATTTTGGCATATATTTGAATTTTTCAAAGGGAACAAATGTTGACGTTGTTCAAAAGTGCACAGCTAGAGAGTATCCTTTACCCGATGCTTTCCGCTACAAACACGACAAACCACACATATATGTTGACGAAACAACTGTCGCATTATCCTTCGTTTAGTAGTAAGCACAAAAATATTCTCCGAAGGTTTAGTGGGAAGTTGCAGATGTGGTCAGCCTTTGCCGGATATAAATCCAGTGCGGTCCGGTACTAAAGTCATCTGGTACAAGCCCGACTGTCTCGAGAACGATTTTAGTATATAGAGCACAAAAACAAGCGATGCAATAAATCTCAATCATCCTTCACCGTTTTTGCTATTTACATGAGATAGCTATGTCTATGAACCTTATATTTGAGCAATTCGTAGTATGGAATATATGTTTATTTTTTCAAAAAACAATGTATGCATTTGGCGAAACTTCAAGCTTGTACCTGTTAAAATAAGGAACAATGTATGAAAATTCTCTTATCTAAACAATTAGTTGCATGGCATATACATTACTTATATGGCCGATCTTAACGATTTTTCAAAAAACATTGTATGCATCTGGCGAAATTTCAAGCTTACAGCTGTTAAAATGGGGAAGAAATGGCTAAGCCACCTTTATCTGAACAGTCGGTTATAATTATATATGCTAAATCGATTCAGACAGATAATTAATTGACAACCAGAATACATCCGCATACCAAGTTTCAATAAGATATCTCAAAAATTTAGTGACAGACAATATAGTAGACAGACTTACATGGCCAGATCAACTCAGCTCGTTATTCTGATCATTTGTGTATACTTATTGGTGGCTCTATTGCTTTTCTTCTTCTTCAACTTCTACAACTTTATATACCATTTCATCTTTATGAAAGGTATATAAAACTATTTCTAGTGAACTTTGAAAAAACTAAAAGAAAAACGTCATACTTAGTGTATAGAACGTCCACATGTATATAATGTACTTCATTAGTACAAACTATCCTCAACTGCATCTGCTTATCAGCCATATTATGGATGTAACGGTACTAATTAATTGTGCCGTATATGATATTAAACATTTCCGCTCAGTGTCAATGTTTTGTACACACGCTCTGAGGCCAGTTGGTATAACTCTGACATTATCAGCCGCACAAGTTTTTTCAGCAGATCTCGTGCGAATAATGATACTCAAAAAGGCAACATATTTCTAATTGAATTAAGGATTGGATACAAGCTAGAAGCACGATTAAATGAAAGTACATGCATATATCACAATGTCCCCCTATCCCAGAATTCGTCTTACTTTGTTTAATTTCATAAATTTTTTTTAGCTTCGATGTAAAAGGTTGCGAACAAAAGGCAAATACAATAAAAAAAACTTCAAGGAAATAAAAACAACAGATAGAATTTAATTGATGCAATAATTTGAGAAAGGAAATACAAATTTCATAAGATTTTCATCGTTAACAAGTGAGAATGAAGTTACTACGAAAGTTGTGTATATATCAATGATCATTCCTCAACGATTTGCAGACGAATTTTAATTGCGTTTAAAAATAAAGGAATTGTAATTTGATTGCATAGGGCATAGGTATGTGGGACGCAATCTTTTTTTTTTATTAAAATATGTTTTCATATCCAGATTTTTTATTTTTTCGTTTCATCTTATTACCGCGCCTAGTTAAGATTAAAAAATAAATTCTGATTTTCACAATCTTGTAAAAATAAAAACAATTTTCGTCACAAAAGTATGCACACATATGAACACACATACATATTTAGATATGTATATATTTATTTTTTATTTAAAACGAAAGAAATAAAAGAAAAGTTTTATTAGCTACAAACGCATAAAAAGTTGCTGTCATCATAAATTTTACACAACATTTAATTTCGAAAATCAACAGCAATAGCCAATGAAACAACAATAACAACAATGAAAGCTTTTGCATCCCACGCAGTTTGGTTATGATATGTATGTATATTGTTTTTGGAAAAACTGTAGAGAATAAAAAAAATAATACGATTGATAAAAATCCTTTTTCTCCTGAAAATAAGTACGTGTTTGTACTAAGATGGAAGTTGATACAATTGCGATAGAAATATAATTATTAAATGCAGACTTCATTCAAATACCTACATAGGAATTTGAAACTAAAATATATAAACTCAGAGAGCTCATTGTATCGTTTAGTAACAAATATCTTATATATTATTTCTAATTGCCGTTTTATGTGCAGGTCCCTTTTTCGGTCTTGTTTGGAATCCAAAACCATAAATAAAGTTTTGGTTGTAAAGATGGAGATTCGTGCTATTAGCGAGCTTTGGGCATTATTGGTCTTAGTGCTTTTGTTTAGCTTATTTTATTAAAATAACTAGAAGACCCGGCAGACGTTGTCCTGCTCTAAATTTGTCCTATATGCATACATTTTAATAAGCTTTTTCCGTCTGGCTCTGCCCACCCCCCCTCTTCACTTTTTCCTAATCCTTTTATTCACTCCTCCCTCTGTATTTTTCGCTTCATCTATCTCCATCTTCGTCTCATTCAATCTCTTTCTCAATCTCCTTCTCTCTTTTCTCTTCTCTCAATTTATTCTCATTCTTCTGCATGCCTTATTGCCGGTCCCATAGGGTTGTATGTATTTTATTCCAGTCCCAGTCCGAGTCCCACTCCGAGCCTCAGTACCAGTCCCACTCCGAGTGTCAGTCCCAGTCCTAGTCCTAATCCCAGTCCCAGTCCGTCTCTGGAAAATATATTACTATGTACTAAAGCACTCATCAACAGCTTTCATTTGACATCCATATTGTATAAACACTGTCTAGGCATTCACTGGCTCACGTTTGGCCTATATCCCAAGACCCTAGTCACCCAGGGGTATGAAAATTACCCTCTACTAAAGCACTCACCAACAGCTTTCATTTGTTATCCATATTCTATAAACACATTCTACGGGTACTCGGGTCCACGTTTCGGCCTATATCTCGAGACCCTGTACGTCGATCGCAACCAAACCTATGTAGTAACCACCGCGTGATATTTACATAACTTGTGTGAAAGTTTGAACAAAATCGACCGACACATCTCTTCAAACACCGGCGACCAACTAACACACATTTTAGCCTTTCTTTTTATATATATAGATTTTCATTTTTCACACTTCACTATAATATTAGAACGAAAGGCAGATTTTCGTTGCTTTTGAAATTCGGCTTAAAAATTGCACATGGAACAACTAAAGACTCCCCTGACTTAAAAAAAAAATGTCATAGTAGCTCTAAATCGTGGACCCCCTCAGAAACCTCCACCCTCCCCCCCCCCCCCCACCCTCTCGGCGGGCCTGGTGATGTGGTATACTTGATATCATTCGCTATATTTTTTATTGATAAGCACGTTGTTTAATTAAACACCAAACAAATTACACGGAAGTATATCCGCACACCTGAAAATGTGAGTGGCGGTGCGTATACATAACATTTTATTATTACGTATAAACAAATAAAAAAAATTGCAATAAAATAATATTGCGACTATAAACTGATATATAGCCTATCCTATATTTCAAGTTAGACCAAACTACACACGGGGTGCAGAACATATTTAAAATCGGTTCAGTAGTTTAGGAGTCCATTGGCCTCAAACATAGTGACACGTGTTTTTTATTATTAGGATTTGTTAAAAATAAACGTCTGTGAGCACACAAAGAAATCTATTTGTACTATGGCACTATTGTGAATATTTGACTAGAACTAACACTGCATTACCGGCAGTTGCTAACATTCGCCAGCTGGCAGCGCAAGCGCATGTACGTTTTTAATGATAGATGATTGATAGGAGAGCTGATTGTTGATATTTGATATGAGACTTTTATATTTGTTGCGCAAGATGCGCATGGGTCCGGCTAGTATATTTTAATTCTAGCTAAATTTAATACTACCCCAAATCACACTCTTATTTTATTTTAACTATTTTTATATTTATAACAATGAAAATTTCATCCTGTTCAGCGCACAATTTTTATTTTATTTTCAACGAAATCTTTCCACAAAAAATTTTAAATATTTTGACAATTATTTCCAGCCCAAAAAATTGAGTAAATACTAACATTTTAATGAAAGTATGACTAGAGGACAAGAAAACGCTTAAGAAATACATTTATTTTCTCCCGGCAAGCCGAAATTTAAGTGATTTTATTTGGAAATTTGCATCTCTCTCGCTTAAGAAATGCCCAAGAAATGATTGCAGGCTTAAACTAATGCACGCAGAATTCATCTCAAAAGCAATTTTGTAAAGAAAATGAATAATAAAACACGAAAATGTATATTTACAAATAAAATTTCAAGTTTGGCGTAATTAATTAAACTTGTTAATACGTTTTGAAGAAGAAATATAGTCGCATATGCGATTCCGATCTTGTTTTTATTTCCAGCACTGTATAACTTATATTACTGAGTGTTTTATTAGCTTCTTTTCACAATATAATACATTTAGCTGGCCCCCAATTTCCATATTTTCTTGCTTCATTACATTCACATGCACATGCACACTTACACAATTCTATGTATATATACTAAAACGGACACAAGAATTGCAAATATTTTGCTTAAAATAAAGGCACATTTTTGTTTTTTCTTTTGTGACAATGATGAAGTCGCTTTTAATCGCTAAACTTGGCAGCGCTAAACGCATTTTTCATGTCAAAAACTGCCAGAAAAGCAAAAAAATGTGTGTTTATGTATATTCTCCAACAAGCTTTAGAATATATTAAGTATAATGAAAGAATATTATGTTAACATGAGTGGACGTAATGAACTCAACGACTAAAGGATAAACAAAGTACAACTTGCATGTATTTATTAGCTGAAAATAAACCATAAAATTTTGGCAATTTATAGTAATTTATTTGCAGTGCTAAGACAATGTAATATAATACATACAATTTGCATACATATATACATTTATACATGCATGTATATACATATATGCGATTGTTTGAAATTAGTAGATTTATGTTATAATTAGTGTCTGCCGATGGAAATTTATTTCAAAATGAGATTTTTTATCTCTGCAAGCCGGAAGTGAAGTTTGAATTATAGGCGCTTACAGTTCACAGTTCGCTATAGATTTTATAGTTGACAAATTTTTAGATAAACAATTGAAATGCATAACAAAGTGATATGAATACGAGAGGAATATATATTTTACGCTAAGCAATTAAGCTGCTAATTTTTTGCCGTGACTACTGGAATCTGTCATGTAGGAGCTGTTGAAAAAGAGCTTTGCTTAGCTATATATTTCTCGATGAGCTTAATCCGAATTTGAAGGCTGCTGAGCTCGAAGATAAATTGCAACCATTCCAAATTTCTAAAACAAGGGAATTTTGGGAGCGTACGATCTAAATGGACGTCTCATTTGGACTTGGAACGATAAATACGTGTCGATAGGTGGGTCTGATCAAATATTCAGAATGTATTTTTTTTTTTTCTGAAACTTTCGTCGTTCGGAGAAACAAAAGCATAATTTAGACCACAGAAGTAACGTGAACAAGGCGAATTCAGTACCAGGTGTTGTTATTCCAACAGGTGATTGCTTTTTCTTGATTATTTTACATACAACGCCGTGTACGACAATATGTCTGTTAATCGAAATCAATGAAAATTTTATCTTGACTTGACATTCTTCTGCACTGCGAATTCGTTGAATTCGCTTTGCCACCACCTGGTTTGGATTCGCCTAGAGCGTGAAGTTATTAATCAGCAAATGTTGTCACAATGTAAAATATGCAGATCGAGTGGTAAAGCATCTGAATGAACTTCGCTCGAATTGGCCGATAATGTCCACAAGACACCTCATTTAAGCTTAAAATAAACTCACAACGAAGTTTTGCGAGGTGTCCTGTTCACACTAATGCGAAGCTTTTGCAATTAATTCCTTTTTTCTTATTTTATTATTATTATTTCATTACAAGTTCCTTTTCTGCTTCCATTTTTTTTCTCTGTTTCTTTGTTTACTCTGCAATAATCAGTAAGATTCTGCCTTGCAAGTTCATCTATAATAAAGTTTCCGTCGAAGCCCTGTGCCCCGGGCCAGGCGTGGTTACAGCACTTCTAGGTGAGGAAAGATTTTCTTTAAATATATATAGCGATAACGTAAAAAAGCAAGAAAAATTAAAAATTAGAAAAGACGCGTTTTGTGATAAGAATCTATTATGTAGATTAGTATTATATATCTCATTACAGTCAATACAAAATACAGTTCCCCCACCCCCCCCCCCCCCCCCCCCCCCCCCCCCTCTGGAACCGATAATTCCCCGGGCCCATGTGATTTGTACACGGAACTATTGGGCCATCTTTTGGATAGATCGGAGGCATTAATATGGCCCAACAGAACCGTGTACACCTCATATCTGTTCCGTGGCGCAGGGACATCGAGGGAAACTTCGTTGCAGATGAACTCGCTAGGCAAGGTACGACCAGGCAGATTTTACGCGTAGGTATGTCTCTTGCCACATGCAAGCTAATGCTAAAAGAGCACATCCACCGTCAAGCCGACGAATGATGGCTTCAAACAGCGGGTTGTCGGACATTGAATGAAACCTTGTCAAAACGGTTTCATAAAATACTCCGTTACATTCACATCCTAGGTTGAGCTGGCCGGTCCGTGTGAGCCTCCCATAGATTGAGTGAGTTCGTGGTTTTACGTTTACACGCTGAGTTCGGATAAATTCGAGCACTAGCTAAGTAGGCATGCGGAAAGGTTAGGAGCACCTTATGGTCGTTGGCAGAAGTTGTTAAGGGCATGAAGTGGATGAAACGGTGGTTCATCTCATCTGCAAATTTCGCAAGGCAGCGCTTTTAATGAGAGGCCGTTCTGAAAAATCTGCGTGGTTCGAAGAGGAAAGGTAATGGTGTCTTTTCGTTGTGTTACAAGGGGTCTTATATCACTGGCCAGGGTGGCCATCGGCCAGCCCCTTCAATGTAACTTATCCTTTGTTTGCTTATGTTTTTGTACTGCACTTTCCTTCAAATTACGACAGTCTTCTAATAAAATTTTTAAAATAATTTTAGCGTAGTTCGGAATAAGAAGATTCACGCTCTAAACTTTTCATGGAATTTGGCGAATGAACTGCAAATGGGAGGAGTCGTGTAGAAGTAATATACGGCTCATGGTTCAGAATAAACTAGCGATATATTGTAGAAAATGTTTTAGTTTTCACAAAAATTTTCTAATCGGTTTTGAGTCAAAAATCAAATAAATGAATAAAAATCCTGCCCCAATAAATTTTTAGTTCTTGAAATATTATTATGACATCTAACAAAGTTCCATTTATGCAGGAGCAAAAATGAATTGAAGTGCATTAAATCTTTAACATAACAAAGATAACAAAATTAAAAGTAAAAGACGAAATGAAAGTACGATAAAATGTCATTCTCTGAAATATTTGCTCATTCGCGGAAGAAACAGCTGATTCTTTAACTGCTTCATTAAACAATGCAAAAAAATGCATACATATCTATTGTATACATTGATGTGGTATCACTAGCAATCTTTCAAACAAGTGTTCACGTCTTTCCACTCAGTAGTAACACTTTTTTATACACCGCACCTCATATTGCATTGAGAGCGCATTGCAACTCAATCAATTCACATTGAAGAATATTATCGCCGAATACAATGCAGTAAGACGAAAATGAAATTCCGAAACGAATGATATACATACATATATATACATATATATATATATATATTTATGTTCATTAGAATGTATTAAAAAATGCAGCGACATGTTTTAAAATATACATACATGTTTTAAAATATACGTTAGGAGCTCGATGGTTTTCAATTCATTAATAACAATTTATATGATTATTTATTTCTTATTAATTGAATTTCGTTTTAAGTAAATTAGAAAAGGAGAAATATATCATTTGCCATGGCGGCGTATACAAATTCTAGAATACCACTCCTAAGGTCGAAGCTCTGACGGAAGATTACAACGAAATTATGATCAGGAAACCCCACAAAATCTTTTTAAAATTTTCTCTTTTTTCTTACAAAGAAATTATGTTTATACTGAAAATCAATGAATGAAACCAACATTTTCTCGTTGAAGAAGTCTTTTTAAGGATCAAAATTCATATAAATAAAACCATAGCTAAATGAAACCATTGGTAAAAAAAATTTCGACAAATTTCTCGCGCACTTGACTTTCATTTAAGAATACGGTTTAATGTGCATATCTACTCACAAACAAATATTAAAACGGATGTCTAAGGGCTGTTGTTCGAAATGTAATTAGTCTTTTTTCCACATCAAAGATGAGCTTCATTTACACTTTTTTGTTGCTGCAATCAGCATTGTTGCTGCTGCCTGACTTATTTTAGTTGCCACAATTCGATTGCTTTGTCGCCTCATACTATATACATATGTGTGTTGAAATCCAAGAAGCTGATGCCACCAACCGACCTCCCGTGTTGATTTCTTGTGAATCGAGGATTGTCCATCTGTCTGCCCGGCCGTCAGTGAGGAAGTCCAGTTTGTGGCATTTTGGTTTTTGTCAGTTCGAGCAGTCAAGTTCGCCGATTAAATTGCAACAGTAGCTACTGGGCGGTATTCGAGGAAATAATTTTGCCAGTAATGATTTAACGATTTTGTTGTTGATGTAGAGTTTGAGATTGAGAAAAACTAATTGATAGCGGGCGGCTGGGTTGAGGTTGTAAGTTGACACCTTTTTCTTGGTGTGGTATAGATGAAGTTATATTGCTTCCCTGCAGCAAATCGCACTAGTTCCGGACTAGCGCTACACTACCGCATTAAGAGACAGTACTTGATCTAATTATGTCCCCTCGCAGTGATTTCAACTGACCGTTTAAACGGTGTTATGTCCTACCAAATGCAGACCTTTTGAACTCATTCTTAACTAGTTTAGTCGTAGGTGGTTCTGAAATAATCGCAGCCTTTATTAGTTAATTTAAATGCATTTAGCTGAGACCTCAGCTCTGTTGGTACAAGTCATTTAACCTGTAATGCGCAAATAGAGTATTGTGTGACTTATCCCGTATTTGCTGCAACCCTTAGACAATAATGTAGACCAAATGTAAAGTGCAAAGACCTTGGATAAAAACAACAATCAACTGAAACGCAATGTTCTGAAAACGAAAAAAATGGACTGCCTCCCCAAATGCGCCAATGCAATTTTTATTTTTAGTAAAGTCTTTCCCCGCTAGTCAGTAGAAGTTTTAGTAAATCGAGTATGACACTCATAAAGATTTTAGCAAGCTTCCTATTGATCTATATACTCGATATTAATGTATATGTATTGAACTCGCGGCCTCTTGGCCCGGGGCCCTCTTGGGTCGGGGCCCGTGGAATTTTGCAAGCCCTGCCACCCTATTGTTACGCCACTGTGTAAACGCGTTTTTTGACCTCCATAGTCAGTAAAAAAAAAGATTCCTGAAGCTCTAGTCGAAGCTCCTTTCATAAAAATGTTATCGTTACTTTATTTAAAAAAGATTTACTGTAGTGTGTATTAGAAGTACTTTTTAACCTAGTTATTTATATTTAATGAGTAAAGCTCACTTAGTGTAGCATTGAATGAGCGAATACTGTTTTGTTGTAATTAACTTATAAAGTCATATATTGGAGAGGAAAGGGATCTTTGGTACTACACCCAAAAATTTCATTCGAAATATGATCAATTTTAATATCAGCTATGTCATGAAAAGGTTTATCAAGCTTCTGTTACCCTGCCGATCAAAATTTGTAACGTTTTTCGATATGTACTTTATTATCACACATTGTAAGTGGCAGTTTTCGAGCTATGCTGCTTTAGTTTTAATTTTAGTATCGGAGGCTATACATCTAAAAACTTTAAGTTTTTGAAATTCGATTTACTGTTTGAATCTAATTTCGAAGTTTCATTTTGTCATTGAATTGAATATCGCTCATCAGCATCAACTATTTACTTATAGTTTCCTATTTCCTTGTAATTTCTTTTTAGGTTCCATTGAATCCCAAGATTTGTCCCTAGAACCGCAGCCCACGGCCAGCCCGGTTCTGTGTAGTGCATTGAAGGAGGAACGTAGCACGCCACCAATATTGGAAATTGTAAAGGAAGAAACAAGTAATAATAGTTGTACAATGTATCCTACACATCTAAGTCAGAATCAGATTCAGACAACACCAACAACAACAGCCGCAAGCACAACATTACGTAACAATACCACAAATACAAATACACTAAGCAATACACACCATCAGTCATTACATCATCATCAGCACCAACAACAGCAACATCACCAACAGCACACGGGTCAGCACTCACCCAACCACTATCAGCATCAGCAGCAACAACACAATTTGCAGCAGCAAAACCAAATATCCCACCATGTCTTACACCAACAACAGCAGCAACAGCAACACTTGCAACAGAATAATCATCATATACAACATCATCAGCAGCATTCACACTACCACCATTCACCACATAGTTTACATCAACAACAACACGGCCACCACCAACAACAACAACAACAGCATGCGCAACACCATCACGAACAACAGCATCCGCAACAACAACAACAGACGCATGCAACTAGCAATAGCAATAGCGGCAAAATATCATATCGTGGCATTTTCACCACTACAGGTAATACAGCAATGAGCGGCATCAATAACGCAACCGCTGCTGGTACAGCTACACAACAACAACAGCAACAACAGCACCAGCAGCAACAAATTGGATCGCCACAAATAAGCGCGCTACCTGGTCAAATTTCACCGCCATCCGCTGGCCTTGGCAACAGCTGGGGACTACCCAGCCCCGATAAAACCCTTTTTCAGCCGCCTATGTTTAGCATACTTGGTCCAGGGCTACAAAGTACCGCTCAAGCGCATTATGCTGCCCAACAAGCAGTAGTTGCTCAACCATCATCGACACCTTCACCTTCGCATCACATGCATACCGCGTATGACGATGGTCGTGTGGCTACTCAGCATGTTGAGCTACTCGGTCTCAATATGGATTGCTCACCAATTATATTAAAACAGCCACCACCAAGTTATAGCAGCACCAGCAGTTTTACAAGCCTAGCTGACATGCAACAGGCGCAGGCCAATCACGAATTGCAACAATATCGGCAACAAATGTCCGTCGCCACGGCAAAGTATCAGTGGTTAGATTCACCTGCTGAATATGGTGGAGCGGAGCAGTCGCTGGTCGTCCCAGGTCCATCGTCTTCATCGTCTACGGCAGCAGCTGTAGTTGGCAGTATCATTCCAAAACAAGAAGTCTACCAAGATCCAACACCATTGCACCATATGCAGCCATCAGCCGGTCAAGGAAGCCAAACTGGGTATTCCGTCGTTCAGTTAGCGGAATACAGTCCATCAACAAGCAAAGGTCACGAAATACTCTCCCAGGTATACCAACAAAGTACCATGCCTCTAAAATTAGTACCGGTAAAGCCACGAAAATATCCAAATAGGCCGAGCAAAACACCTGTACATGAGCGCCCCTACGCCTGCCCTGTAGAGAATTGCGATCGCCGTTTTTCGCGTTCTGATGAGCTCACCCGCCATATACGAATACACACAGGTCAAAAGCCGTTCCAGTGCCGCATTTGTATGCGTTCCTTTAGCCGGTCAGATCATCTTACAACGCATATTCGCACGCACACGGGTGAAAAGCCTTTCTCGTGTGACATTTGTGGGCGCAAATTTGCAAGATCTGACGAAAAGAAAAGACATGCGAAGGTGCATCTTAAACAGCGTATTAAGAAAGAGTCCAAACTTAGTCAACAACAGCAACAAGCTGCTGCAGCAGCAGCGCAACAACAGCAGCATCATCATCATCATCATGGATCCCATCACTTGCTTCATTCCGACGACCTACCTATTACTACAAGCAATGCTACTAGTTTGTAGGCCGATAGTAATTCATTATCGAATAATTCATTCTCACAACTTACCCCTTTGTCAATAATGTCACCACCTATATTGGTACAAGACTGGGATGCTGAGCTCTCATCGCCTTTCTCACTCAATACACCGCTGGATGTGATGCCCACATCGGAGCTTTCACTACGCGGCAGAGATCTAATAACAACTGCCTTTCCCTTTCCCATAGATACATTAGAAGAAGCTGTTGAAACTACAGAAGGAGAAAGTGAGCAGACTGAAGGTCAAACAGCCGTACGCAATGAAAACTACGTTTTTGAAGAATATGTTACCGAACCGGAACTTGTTTCCGAGCTACAGCTCGAATCGGTATCTAAATTCGGCGGTACAGCTGAAGTGGCAACAAATACAACACCACCAATGAATACGAAATGCGTTGACAATAGGGTTAATGCGATATCTCAGATTTGGAATGGCAATAACAATGAGTCTTCTAGCAGTATACCAGTAGCTATATTTCGAAGACTCAACACCCGTGATTCAAATGGCGGCAACAACGATATGGTAATTTTATTTTTTACATAGTAAGAATATTAATAAAACAAAAAAGTTTTAATGGCAAAGCTAGTCCTGTATAGAGGTAAGATTGCTAAACATTAAAGTATTCTCGGCCAGTTGACAATTTGTTTTGAAATTAGGGAGTGTTCTTAAAATATGTAAAGTAGCTAACGATTTTACATTATTTTATAATTTTTACATATCGTTAGCTTAATTCACCCTAACCATAAAATGTTAAATTTTACAAGAGAAGCCATTAACATTTTATTTTCATATTGATTCACTACATGCGACAATGGCTTTTTAGAAGTGGCATAAAATCTGTTGGTTAGGGATTTAATGACTGAAGCTTACGATGGATTTTCATTTTTTTCAATATTACTACACAATGCTCGTAAGTTATTTTACTATTGCTAATGTGAATTAAAATTACATTTGGAAAAGTCATAAAGAACAAAAAAGCCTAAATACCAATACGTTTCATTAAAAATGTTTAGCTTGATCGGAACACGAAGTCAGAACTTAGGAAGTTATAAAAGTTTTCAAGATACACACAAGCATTTTTTGAGTTATGTGGGGATATTCTGTAACATTTTTACGACAATGATCGTATTGTTATCGAAACTTAAAGTAACGAGAATATTGCCACTAGAAGCTAAAATCCCCTACACGTTTATTTAAAAAAAAAAATAATAATTGATAGAGAGAATTTCCAATTGAACGATTGTCAATTGCCCATAACCCTCAATGGCAATATTTAGTTTTGCATTTAACACCTTTGCCAAAACCAAAAGAACATATAATATATTCTTGGAAAGTGAATGATTATAAAATACTATGATGTTTTGGCATAAAATTAAAATTAAATTAATATGTTTAAACAAAAACTTAGATATGTTAAATTATACAAATATACAAATAAAATAGGAATTAATAAATATTTAAAACATTAAAAAATAGCTGAATGCACAAAAAAAATTTCCAAAAATTATAATTGCTTTCATAGGTTGTTATATTGTTAATTTAAAAAGTTTAACAAACTGAAACTGTTGCTATCAATTTTTGCTCTTCAATAAGAAGTATAGACAAAATTAAAAACAAAAAAACTGCAAAATACAAGACATCAACCATAATTAAGCCTATAGCAAAAGAAAGTCGTGCTGGAGCTATTATTTACATAGTTTAAATTTACAATATAAAAACAAAATACTAAACAAATATCTAAATTAACTGCTGAAATAAAATAACGGACAAAGTCGAACGTATAGGTGTAGGGAAATTCCACTAATTTCTTCAGCAAAACTTACAGCAAAATTCTAAAACAAAACACAATATTAAAACAAAATAAAAAAAACTAAAAACTAACCTGCTTATAACGGAACTGTGAAGTCTAACAAATGAAAGAAGAAATGGCGGAAGAGTGAACGTCCAGAAGATATAACACAAAAAAAACTTAAATTAACTTATATCTCTAATACTGTGATCTCATTTGTAGTAAATTAATTTTTATTTTAAACTTCAAAGTAACAAAATGAAAAACAAAAATTTAAAATTTAAGAAATATTATTTTATATAACAAAGTAAAACATTTATAAAACGCCTCATTGTCTAGCTAATTTTATCTCATAATTTATTTGTTACTTCATTAATAAAAAAATTAGTATTACTTTAGCGTTAGTATTTTTTCTAACTTAACATACTAAATTTCTGTTATAGATTATTTAATTATAGTTCTTTATTCAAGAAGAACAAAAACAGACAAATTGTATTTCCATTTACGTGTTTGCAAAACATAAAAGGAATATATTTTTGCAAAAGCAAACAAAACTTAAAATCATATTTTACAATTTAATATTAATTAAGTAAGTTTTAGCAATTTAAGTGCGGTTTGAAGGCTCCTTAATGTGTAAAATTTTGCCTGGAATTTCTTTATAGCATATCACCAGTGAAATTAAGGATACGATGGAAATTATAAAATAATTTAATTGTAAATTTTATGTATATCTTAGATATGCAAAAGCCATGCTCTTTATTATTTGTTGTTAAACACTTATGTTATAAAGGCTTTTATATATGTATGAGTGTTCCAAGATTTTAATGTTACAAATTAAAAAAAAGTCAAAAAAGTTTTGGAAGTAAATGGTTCTATTTGATTTAATCAATTATATAAATTTTTTTAAATTATGCTAAAAGACGTTCTTTTAATTAAGTTAATACATACAAATATTTATTTGTTTTCTTCTTGCATGAGAATGCATTATTAATAAAACCAACACAAATATACATTTAAAACAAAAAATGATTTCTGTTTTTATTCACTATTGGGAATGCATAATTTTTCTTTTTTCTTCTTTCAAATACTTCCTACAGACTCTGGCGTGTAACGCTTAACCGCCCTGCAAAAAATCGTGCGATTAATCCCTAAAGAGAGTGGTCTGCTATTGATCCCTTTTCTCAACATTGGGGTAATATTGATCCACTTTAGTCCCTTGTAGATACAGTTGGGATTGCCAGTTTGAAATTTATGTAGCCAATTTTAACAAAAAATAAGAGAAACGGCAACGACTTAGTACATTAAAAGGATTAAAATAATTGAATCGAGTTATATTAAGAATAATGCGGATCCCTATGCCGAACCTAAAAAACTAGGACCATATGTTCCATTATCGTAGTATTTGTTTTATTTTTCTACAATACATATATGAAAACAATTTTAAATATTGTATTTGAGTTTAGAAAAGTGATAAAATCAGTAAGGACTCCCATACGGATATTAAAAGGACTTGTCCGACAGTACCAATAGGCAAACAAAGAAGACTTGCCCGACAGTGTCCTTAGAGGTGCGAAGATGATCTGGCCGACAGTACCCGTAGCGATACAACGAGAACGCGTACCCGTAGTAGTCTAAAAGAGCAAAAGCAAATACATCTCGATAGGCCATCCTCAAACAAAACTGATCACTTCAACTCATACAAAGAGATCACTGGCAATAGTACCATACTCCTTTGCCACTCATTCCGGACTCATCCTAGACTAATCGAATTTTTTTGCAGGGCTTGGTACCAACGCATACACACACAAATTCACTAAGTATGTTTCGAGAATGGAGATACATACATGTATATTAGGCCGGGTCGATTTGTGGGGAGGCAAAAAATTCACCCATTTCTCTGCGAAAATCATATTCTAGGGATCAAAATAAGAAACTTTGCCGAAGGAACCATACCTGTAAAACAAATTCTGATGTCCCCCCTTTGGGTCGTAGGGGCAAATTTATTTAGTCAGAACATATGTAAATGAAAAAATGAATTTAACTTAGTAATAGAAAATAAATTTAAAAAAATTATTAGAAGTTAGCGTTTTTACAACCCCTTTATAAATCCAAGGCATCACTGTGATGCATTTGCATGTCGTAAACATAGTTGTGTGGGTTTTTTATTCAACCGTTTTAAAAAATGAAGGTATCACTGTGACACAATTGCAGATCGTAAAATTGCTTGTGTTGTTTTTTAAGCCACCACAAGACACAGCAGGTTGAATTGAAATTGCCCCTACCCAAAAGTTCGACCCAAAGGGCAATGAGCGATTTTTAAATCGACCCGCCCTAATGTATATATGGTTTGCGCTTTATTGCAATTTCCCATAAAAAAGAAGTATACACAGCAAAATATATTTTAACGATTTCGGCAAACATATGTATAATTATTGAATGTGTCTTTCCAAACTATTTTTTTTTTTATATTCAGTTATGCATGCATATGAAATGAATAATAAAGCGTTAGTGTTTTTAAAATAAAACAAAAAATGAATAGTTATGAGATCAAATATAATTAATTGAATAGAACGGAGACCTTTTAAATTGAATATTTTTTTTCTAATTTTGTAAGTTATATATGCATGAAGTTTTACATTCGGTGTACATCCACAGTAGCCATCGTGGTGTGGTGTTAGCGTGGTGCGCCAGTTAACTTGTTGAAAAATATAAAAACACTGAAATCCCGAGACTAATCCTGGGATTCCGAGACTGTCAAATAAAATTCCTAAAGGATAAGAAAAATTGCTATCCTGTTAACACTAAAATTATCAGTGCGCAAATATACAGAAGGGTATATTTTAACTGTACCAATTTAAATGTTGTTTCCACTTGTCGCCGACTTTCTTAGCGTAGTAAGAAATGGGCAGTAATGGACGCATTCAGAACCCACAGCTAATCGTTCCATCATTAAGTTGTGGGTTTCATATTAACAAAATATTCTAGGAATATTCTGTTCCAGCACATCAAAATGAACAACGGCGCGAATTATGCGCAAAGGTACTGGTGCCGATTTTAGCTGCATACATGTACCTATGACCGCGGGTGGTTTTCCTATATATAGTATGCGAAAGACCTGAATTTGTTTTCACATTTACGTTCGCGAGTGTGAATGCAAACAAAAATAAGAAAGTGTTTGAGTACTCATATACGAAATTGCCCGAGCCTTGATATTTTGTGAATGGTTTAATAAAAATTTCCACAATTCAAATGGAATATGAAATTTAAAGAGTGATTTTTCATTATTTAGATTTATTAAGAAAACTGCTTTGAGGAAATTTTCATTTAAATTACAATTTATGTTTGCTGTTCTAATAACCTCTTTGAAATTGCTGCACTTTTTTTCAGTTGTTCAATGCTATTAAAAATTAAACGCAAAATTTGCTACATTTGAAATAACCAAATTCGAGAAATTTTTTGTAATTCTATAACCGAAAAATGGCTGGTAGTCTTTCCTCTTCCAAATGGAAATTTTTCGTAGATGAATAGAACGAAAAATACTATCCTATGAAAGTTGTTGAGTTTATGCCAGGCTGCAAAGCAAAATTTAGAAATAGTAAAAAACCAGCTCCGTAGAATTGTTGCAACAGAACTACAAACTATAAAAACTGTGGCATATGCCAAGAAATAGTGCAACATATTTTCCAAGAAAAAGATCACTATATTAATGATCCCGGCAGTAGTTTTGCGATTTAAAACAGGTTAACAAACTGTTATGATATAAAAACTTAAGTGAGGCCTTCCAAATACCATTTAGCAGCTGAAATTTTCGCGAGGTTGCCCTTTATAATCTTTTATTGGATAAAATCTCACACCACTTGTACTTATTACTATATACCATAAGAATGTGAATGTTTTTCTTTATTGGTTACTCTAGTTTGCAAATTAATTTTTCATTATAGCCTGGTTTTCTATTATCAAAGTCATCAAAAGTAATTTTTGTTATCTTTTTGTTGTATTATCGTAGTTGGTAACTAAATGATGAAATGCTCTTGAAAACTGAGGTTTAATTAATGGTTTCATAGAATATCTGGTTTTGGAGGCAATGTATGCTTTGAGGTATTTATGTCTAGGTGTAGTAAGAAGAACTTACTTTGTTTGTCTTAGCTTAGCTTATAAAATTTCTTTAAATAATTTCACTTATAATACTTTCATTCGCGTAGTAATGTTAGTTATATTCCTGTGTTTAAATAAAGGCAAGCATTGTATGTGCTATGATTAGATTTGCTTTAATGAATGAGGTAAATTTAATTGAGATAAAAAAAATTTTAAATGTAATTACTTTGTATTAGAAACGAAACTTGTTTGTCAAAATAATAATTTTGTTAATTTAAACCAAAACTTTCCATACCAAAGATACCTTTAATATTAATAAATTAAATTAACAAAATTATTATTTCGCATAGCCGCTTCAAATGAACCACAAATTATGAAAATACTCTGTAAGGTATGTAAGAAACGAGCCACTTAAAACCCGTATTCAAAAATAGTAAAGAAATTTGATAAGAGAAAATACCGAGAGCCAAATAGAATAGAATAGCTTTTCGTATTCAAAAATAGCCAAGAAATTTGATAAGAAAGAATACGGAGAGCCATGCAAGAATATTTAACACACATGCTTAACAGTTATTTTCAGTATTCCACTATATTGTTGTTGGCTAGGTCCAAAGAAATAGGTATGTAACTTCTAGCTGTAGTTCTTAATAACAATAAAAAAACATGCTTCACAAGACCATAAAGCAACTTATATAACTATTAATGAAAATCATTATCTTGAACCTCTTAGTAAAACTGTATTATCCATTATTCACAGCGTGTATGAGACAATAACCCAAAACCTGTGAAGAGGGCTCGCCATAGCAACTTAATGGTTAAAAGTACCAATCCAAGCCCCAACATCGCATATTTGTCCCGAATGGTGTTACAAATATGAACACATTAGAATATTTTCTTAGCAGATAAGCCTTTGGCAACCCCAAGCTGATCAAAAACACCCCCCGCAACACGCCACAAACTTCTCGTGTAGCTTCTTATCGTAACACAAACATATAAGGACTCTCTGTTGCCGCAACGCAGACCACTGTTTTTTGCTGTTTCAACTGCACTAACTCAGCTTAAAATGGATCTAGGAAATTTTGGCTGTTGCGTAACAAATTCACACCAACTATCACAGTTTCGCAATAACTTCGTCCAATTAGGAGCGCCAAGTCTCCCCCTTCTTCTCCTTTCAATTACGGAGGCCTTTAGGAATACTTTCTGGGCTGTAGCGTCTTCATCCATTCGCATAACATGATCCAATCAGCGTAGTCTTTGGGGTTTTATTCGTTGCATAAAACTCATAGAGCTCATTGTTGTACCTTCTTCGATACTAGTCCATCCAAGAGCCATCCCACCATTTCTCCCGTCCATTCCGAGCCATACAGCAGAAGAGGTACGATGAAAAACTTAAAAGGTGTGATTTTTGTTCGTCCAGAGAGGAATTTACTTTACAATTTCTCCCTCAGTCCAAAGTAGCACTTGTTGGCAAGAGTTATGTATCCTCCTGCAGACATTGTTTTCGCTGTTACGAAGTCCGGTTACTGAAACTTTTTCAACTGGTCAGCGAAAGGTTTCTGCATAGAAAGTATCATTAACTTAAAAGCAGAAATCCTTCGAGCATCTGCCAATTAAGTGACAATTTACCGCTACACGGTTAAGAGTATGACCAACCAAATATGGTATACATTCGAGATTATACCGGTTTTCATGAAGCTTCTTGTCCAGATCTTGGCTTAAATTATAAATGACTGTCTGATTTGACAATTGTATTTTAAAAAAAATTTGCCATCCGTCGGCAGATTACCCAAGAAGCCATCAAATCGTACCACTTTATGTGTATAACAAAATATAAATTGAAACTCTTTGGTTTTGCTTTTACACGTGAAGTATCTATTCGTTTATACTTTTACATTTCTAAAACTTTTTGGTTTTGTTTTAAAATATGTTTAAAGATCTTAGAAATCGGAATAAACTAAAAACGTACATTTTAATAATTTAAGACGTTTCAAATTTAGTACAAGTAAAATTAAAAAATGTCTTTAAACAATAAATAGTTTGAAATTTGGACTAAAACTTTTAACTGTATAACTTGGCATAGAGACCAGACATTTAAATTCGTAAGAGTAGTTTTCCAAGCTCTCCACCTAGTAACAAAATACTACTAATAGTGTTTATTATATTAGTTTAGCGTTTATCCGAAAATAGCTTTCTGTAACTGCCGGATGTTGTATATACCGTAAATTTAAAACATATTGTACAACCTGATGACAATATAATGTAAAGAGGAAAAAGTTTGGCAATCTTCAAGATAAATAAACAAAAATGGTAACAATTTAAACAAAAAATTTAATGCCTCAAATTTCATTTACATATTGTGGCGAATATTAGCAGTTTTGATACGTCCCTATGCTGCTAGTAAATAAATGGACCACACCAGCGAGCAAGCAGCCACACATACTTACGTGTAACGTGTAAACAGTAAAGCTATAAGCGAAAAGAACATTTCAGATAAATGTAATCAGCAGCTAAGAGCGAAGAAGAAAAAGAAACGGTCAAAGTTGCTTAGATTTCATTAAAATTGTCGTTTTCCTCTTTTGACACAATTCGCTAATAAATTCAATCATATAAAAGAGTCATTAATTCCATTATAAATTTTTTCAACCTGTTGACTTCAGTATTCAGTAGATAGTGTGACTTCGGCCCGAACACCAAAATGATCAAGTATGAACGAAGGTCTTATACTCCTGAAAATCAATCCTTGATAGGTAGTTGTTGAGGTTCGATTGATACTTTTACACGATATTGCTTTAATATGTATGGTATATTTTGTGTATCGATCAGAAACTCTGTCCGATTCCTTTACAAAGAAAGGTGATAGGTCCGAGTTCCAATAAGTCTTTCGCCACAGACTGGAATGAGAAAAATTCCTTTTTTACAGCTACTTGAACGTGACTTGGTAATGCACATGGTCATGTGTGCATAGTGGTAGATAACTTTGTCAAACTATTACTAGAGAATGATTTTCGCGCCATCTTCTGAACTGTCAATTTATATGCATAACATTTCGTTGCTAAAATTTCTTAAATCGATGCTAAAGCCTTCCGACTCCATTATTGTCTTGGGCGACTTCAATATGCCTCACATATCATGGTAAATTTCGGACTTTAATATCGTGCCAGTTTCGTGAATGTCTTCCAACAATGAATTTAGATGGAATGACCGAACTTTGCCTTCAACAGATCAAGTTCTAATCGAATAATCGCGGAAAAGTATTAGATTTAGCCTTTGTGGATGAAGACAAATGTTCACATTATTCAATCACAGCTCCATTTATATCTTCAGAAGATGTATTATCTTATTTAAAAACTTCGAATATATATTATCTTATTTAAAAACTTCAAATATATATATATACCTTCAAAAATATATGGCCCTGACAGGATCCGACACACTTTTATAAAAAATGTGCTGCATACATCTATCAGCCGCTAACAGATTTATTTAATTTATTTTTAATATATGGCGTTTTCCCAACAATGTAGAATGAAAAACAAAACGGGCCAGCGTTTTTTCTAGGCGACCCTTGGGATGATATTTATATTGTTCGTCTGAGCAAACTCGCTGTGAGTTCTGCCTTCTCGGGATTAGATAAAGAAACAATAAATGAGGGCAAGACAAAGTACTTGCTGTCATTCAAGAGTGTGAAGGATTTCGTCTATTTGGGAACCAGCATGAACATTAAAGTCCTCCTCTCTAGAGGAATAAAAATCACGCTCTTCAAGTTGCTCAGCATGCTTGTCCTGATGTATGGCTCGGGATCATGGACGGTGTCGAGAGAAGATGGGATGGTGCAGCCAATAAAAATCGAAAGGCTTCGCTGCTGGGTCATGTTGCATGCAAATGAACGAAGATGCTCCGACCAATGCAGTATTTCAGTCGAAACCGCAGTTTGGAATCAGAGGAAGGGAGATACCTCAACTGAGTTTGGGGAGGCAGATGGAGGAAGACTCGAGCGTTAGTTATCGCGAAACAGGGATAGCTGGCGTAACTTCGGCTCCGAAACTGTCATAATCGCTTAGTCGGTTAAGCGCCAATTAATGATGATGAATGGCCCTGGGGAATCGGGGAAAATCTAATTTTTGTGCTTCGCTGGGAGTGGTGAGTCATGGTTTGTGATTCTACCTCACAACCGAATAAAAAATTTTATGTCAAATCGTATGCAACGGACGATTTTTCCTAAATAAAATTTCATTTTAAATATACAAATGAAAGTTTGCAACATCGGCAATACAAGAATCTTTTTCAGACCTAAATACATTTATTTCCAACACGTAAAGCAAGGTCTAATACTTGGATACGACCCTTTTAAACTTGTTTTATATCTAAGTTGCCGTGGTCTTTAACCGATGCCGTCCATTTTTACAAGAAATATTTTCTACTATAGGGAAAATTTGTGTGCCCAATTTTATTAGGTTAGGCTAGGTTGCGAGGGCTGAGCTGGACACTATGGTAACAGCTCACTACTTAGGCCATCAGTGGGCCCATTGTAATACCCTATATGGTCTCAAAGAATACAACTACCGTGCCTAAAGCGGGTCAAACCAGTTCGTGGAATTTATATATTTTGCTAGAGCCTTGACTTCATAGCTAGAGACCTCAGCAAGGTCATGTAGAAAAAGTTTACAAAGGATGGCCAACCTACGCCTACTTAGAGCTGGACAATGACAGAGAAGGTGCTGGGCACTCTCCTCCTCTTCTGTACATCTGCAGCTGCGACATTAGTCGAGGATCGTTAACCCCATTCTAGCACCATGCGTGCCTATTGAACAATGCCCTGTTAGAACCCTTATCAGGGACGATAGAACTGATTTCTTTAAAATCAGAAGTGCTCTTGTGCGCCCCTTGTCATATTAGGGCCAGGTTAGCCTGGATATCTCACACGCTGATATGGCTGAACATAGTCCATGAATATGTTGATGGCACCCGGTACCGTATGTTGTCTGGTATTCCAGTCTTGTCGCGATACAATGTATATACTATAGTTTTTAACGAAGACGTTCTTTGGCGTGTAGTAGTCATTGCGTACCGGTATTGGGACTGGGCGTTCGGGCCCAGGATTGTTGCGTGTCCACTAGATCCATTTGACCAAAGACCTGTTTCCCTTATGCGTAGAGCGGCGATGACCGCTATTTCCTTCGCCACCAGGTCAAAAGATGGAAGGTGAAGCATTGTGTTGAGTGCTTCAGACGGAGTGGAGCCGAGAGCCCCGGTAATGCAGAGCTACGAACTCCGCTGCACCTTTTGAGGCACTTTAAGGTAGGTATACTTTTAGCTAGTGCAAGCCACCAGACCAAGGTACCATAAAGAAGAATCGGGCGCACAATGGCTGTGTAAATCCAGTAGGCCACCTTAGGGTAGAATCCCCGGGAGGTACCAATTGCCATCTTGCAGGTGAACAGCGCTGCTGCTGCCTTCTTAGATCGCTCCACTATATGGTCACTCCATAGTAGCTTCCTATCCATAATGACTCCCAAATACTTGACTTGATCGCTAAACGCTAAAAACTTACCCCCAAATCTTGGCGGTGTTAGATTTTGTACTTTGTACCTCCTCGTGAAGAGGACAAGCTCGGTTTTATCCGGGTTGACTTCCAAACCTCTGGCTGTGGCCCAGTGCGAAATTTTGGATAGTGCCCCTTCCATTAGGTTGCAAAGAGTTTGCGGAAATTTCCCCCGCATGGTGAAGCAGATGTCATCTGCATACGCGATCACTTGGTGACCTTCTGCTTCTATGAGGCGTAGTAGTTGGTTGACGGTAACCACCCAAAGTAGCGGAGAGAGAACGCCGCCCTGCGGAGTGCCTCTGCCGACCGGTCTGCGGATCACGCATCCACCTAGCTCAGTTTTAATCTGCCTACGCGTAAGCAGATTGTATATAAACTCCACCAGGCACGCGTCAACCCCCAGATCGGTCAGCGCCGAGGTGATGGCCTCCGTGAGAATGTTGTTGAAGGCACCCGCTATATCTAGAAATGCCACCAGTGTGTATTCCTTGAGGTCAAGTGACCTTTCGATAACGGATACCAGTGAGTGCAAGGCTGTGTCAGTTGACCTGCCCTTAGTATAGCCATGTTGAGCTTGCGAAAGAAGCGATGGGTCAATCCTCCTCCTGATGTAGTCCTCTAGGAGCGTTTTGAGTGCTTTAATCAGAAAAGAGGATAATCTTATAGCCCTATAATCATTTGCTTTAGAGTGGGAAGTTTGCCCTGCCTTGGGGATAAAGACCACGTTGACTTCTCTCCACGATGCTGGTACGTAATTGAGCCTAAGACAACCTATAAACATCCCTTTTATCCAGGACCTTATAAGTTCGGCAGTATACTGTAGCTGAACCGGAAAAATTCCATCCGGCCCCGGTGATTTATAGCCCTTGAAGGTCTGTAAAGCCCAATCAATCCTTTAATCATCTGTGATTTCGCTTATTAGATGATCATTAGGTGACCCTCCGCTAACAATATTTGAAGACACGCCCACGCTTGCTGGGAACTGTGTACCCATAAGCAAGTTTATGGTTTCAGCGCAGAAGTCCGTCCAGTGCCCATCCGGCTTTTGGACGCAACTTAGCTTAGTTGGAGATTTCGATAGCACCTTTCCTAACGGGGAGGCTGCGGATGTGGATTCAATCCTGCCGCAGAAATCCCTCCAGGAGGATCGCTTTTCATTTGGGATTGCTTTTTTATATATATTTATTTTCGTTTTATAAGCAGCCCATGAGGATTCATGTCCATCATGTTTTCTTTTTAAAGGCCAACCTACATGACTTCCTAAGCTTATCAGTATCGGACGACCACCATGGTGGTTACTGAGTTTCCATAACCTTTTTAGTCGGCAAGCCCTATCTAAAGCATTCCTACATTTTTGACTGAAATTATTTACAAGCACGTCCAGCTCCTCCTCGCTCTCTGGGGCTCGCACCTCTTCAGATAGCTTTTTACCTGTTATCTTCTTATAGTAGCCCCAGTTCGTTCTTCTAATATTTTGTCTGTTTGTAGGACATGTGTGCACCTGTGATATAGAAAAGCTTATATATCTATGGTCAGGAAAGGAGTGCTCCTTTAGAAACCTCTCCATGAAACGATCAGGTCACTGAAAAAGTCTATGACCAGGGTTATGTCAATGACCTCTTCGCGGTTCCTCGTAATGAAAGTGGGGTCATTACCCCTATTACATATACTTAGATTAGTGCCTAAAAGATAGTTAAATAAAGACTCACCTCGGTCGTTTGTATCACTGCTGCCCACTGGGCATGATGAGAATTGGCATCGCCTCCGAGTAGGATGAAGTTATTTCGTGGATTCACTGCTCTCACGAACTCCCTGAAATTATCCGGTGGTAGTGAACCTGAGTGATCATGCGCTAGGTAGAAGGAAGCAAGTTTAAAGCCCCTCCCTAGCACCTCGACGCTAACCGCTGTCAGATCCCCGTCGCTAAAATTGGGTAGAAGAAAACATTAAAAGTAGACTTAGCCCATATACATGTGCGAGGCTTACCCTTTTCCTGAGCACTATAGAGCTTATACGCTGGTGTCCGGAGGCCAAAGATCCTATCCCAACGAGCCTATCGTTCAACCACCTCCGTACGAGACTCAAGGTATACCAAGGCTTCAACGTCAGCCTTATAAACCTTAAGGCTAATATTTTTGAAGCCGTAGCTTACCCTGAAATCCTGCCTCTTCAGCGCTGTCGAGCAGCAGGACTATCTGCATTGTGGCCCGTTCGGTTTTTTCCACGTTTACCACCTTCCAGTTCTGGGTCGGTAGGCCCGGGTTGAACTCCTTGAGCAGCTCCGGGATGTCAACTGGGTCCGTTGGCGTCATTGGAACCCAGGCGGTGATCATGAGGGGATATCATGGGCATCCACTACCTTGAGGCGCGCGCCCGGATACACCTCACCTATCAGCGTGAAGGCGGCTTTATAAAGCTTCACCGACCTGGCGTCACAGGCAATTTGCTTGACACCTGGAGGAGGTATTTCTGCGCAGGATCTCGGCAGCCCAGCGCTTCTCACAAGCTTGACAGCTGGAACCACCCCGCATCGGTGTAAGGAGGCAGTGGACCAGGGTTGTCTTTTTTAACCTTAACGGCCACAGTAGCGAGCGCGGCCTCAATCCACTTCCATTGTTGTTTCGGGATCCTGCCATCTTCGCTAATCTCGTCTATAACGCCAATGATCTGCCGATTCTTCGCAATTTCGGCGAAACGTACCGTCCAGCCTCCTTGTGTCTCACCCAACCAAGATCACGCTGCGCCTTCGCCCAGTCCTCCGCAGAAACATCCCCCTCCCTAATCGGCGAGGAGGTATTCCTGCGCAGGATCTGGTCAGCCCAGCGCTTGTCTTGGTTACTGGGATTTTTTAGTCCCTTGACCTTAGAGCCGGTCACCCCCCACATCCCTGGGGCCTCCAGCAGCCAAACCGCCAGACGCTTGACGCTGAGTGGCAGCCATAATGGTGGCTACGGGATGGGCGGCAGCCGCCCCAAAGGCCTCCCGGTCGGTGGCCCCTCCCCGAGAGGTACCGGCCTTCGGAATACCAGCGCTGGATTCTCCCTCAGCCCTACCCTGCCTAGATTGGCCCTTGGCCCTATATCCCACCCCCTCCACCTGCCTCTGGCTCCAGCTGTGGACCCACCAGACGCTTGTCGCTGGGTGGAGGGCCTGCTGTTGGGGGCCAAGGGAGGGGCGGTATCAGCACTGATGGCCTCCCGGTCAGAGAGGTACTGGCCCTCGGACTGCTCGGACCGGATAATCTCTCCGCCCTTTTCTTTCTGGCTGCCGCTGTGGCAGCGAACCGGTGCGGAGCACTCTCAGCTGCCTTGAGGTCCAGCTGAGCCGTACTAGGAGAACAGCCCTCCTTATTATTTTTAACATCAAAAATGTTCTCCATACTAAACATCCCACGAGTAGCGGAGAAGGGGAAAGGTCGCCCGGAGAGAAATTCGTGATGTCCGGGTAAGGCTAAATAGCATCGAAGGTCGTCCGGTATTCGATGCTCTCCACTAGCGACTGGGCTATTTATGGGCCCCCAGCCAGGCTGATCCTCGGCACGGGTCGTATAACACCTTGATCCAGCCCATTAAGGAGGAATGGAGAGAAAAATGAAGAGAAAAAGAAAGGATGATAGGGTTAAGGGGGTGGGAAGAAAGGTCGCCGCTTGAATTAGCACCTCGACGCTAACCGCTGTCGGATCCCCGTCGCTAAAATTGGGTAGAAGAAAACATTAAGAGTAGACTTAGCCAATATACATGTGCGAGGCTTACCCTTTTCCTGAGCACTATAGAGCTTATACGCTGGTGTCCGCAGGCCACAGATCCTATCCCAACGATCCTATCGTTCAACCACCTCCGTACGAGACTGATGGTATACCAAGGCTTCGACGTCAGCCTTATAAACCTTAAGGCTAATAGTTTTGAAGCCGTAGCTTACCCTGAAATCCTGCCTCTTCAGCGCTTCGACGCTAGCGCTGTCGAGCAGCAGGACTATCTGCATCGTGGCCCGTTCGGTTTTTTCCACGTTTACCACCTTCCAGTTCTGGGTCGGTAGGCCGGGTTGAACTCCTTGAGCAGCTCCAGGATGTCAGCTGGGTCCGTTGGCGTCATTGGAACCCAGGCTGTGATCATGAGGGGATATCACGCGCATCCCCTACCTTGAGGCGCGCGCCCGGATACACCTCACATATCAGCGTGAAGGCGGCTTTATAAAGCTTCACCGACCTGGCGTCACAGGCAATTTGCTTGACACCTGGAGGAGGTATTTCTGCGCAGGATCTCGGCAGCCCAGCGCTTATCACTAGATTGACAGCTGGAACCACCCCGCATCGGTGTAAGGAGGCAGTGGACCAGGGTTGCCTTTTTTAACCTTAACGGCCACAGTAGCGAGCGCGGCCTCAATCCACTTCCATTGTTGTTTCGGGATGCTGCCATCTTCGCTACTCTCGTCTATAACGCCAATGATCTGCCGATCCATGGCAATTTCGGCGAAACGTAGCGTCCAGCCTCCTTGTGTCTCACCCAAACAAGATCACGCTGCGCCTTTGCCCAGTCCTCCGCAGAAAAATTCCCCTCCCTTATCGGCGAGGAGGTATTCCTGCGTAGGATCTGGTCAGCCCAGCGCTTGTCTTGGTGACTGGGATTTTTTAGTCCCTTGACCTTAGAGCCGGTCACCCCCCACATCCCTGGGGCCTCCAGCAGCCAAACCGCCAGACGCTTGACGCTGAGTGGCAGCCATAATGGTGGCTACGGGATGGGCGGCAGCCGCCCCAAAGGCCTCCCGGTCGGTGGCCCCTCCTCGAGAGGTACCGGCCTTCGGAATACCAGGGCTGGATTCTCTCTCAGCCCTACCCTGCCTAGATTGGCCCTTGGCCCTATAGCCCACCCCCCCCCCCCCCCACCTGCCTCTGGCTCCAGCTGTGGACCCACCAGACGATTGCCGCTGGGTGGAGGGCCTGCTGTTGGGGGCCAAGGGAGGGGCGGTATCAGCACTGATAGCCTCCCGGTCAGAGAGGTACTGGCCCTCGGACTACTCGGACTGGATAATCTCTCCGCAGTGAACCGGTGCGGAGCCCTCTCAGCTGCCTTGAAGTCCGGCTGAGCCGTACTAGGAGAACAGCCTTATTATTTTTAACATCAAAAATGTTCTCCATACTAAACATCCGACGAGTAGCGGAGAAGGGGAAAGGTCGCCCGGACAGAAATTCGCGATATCCGGGTAAGGCTAAATAGCATCGAAGGTCGTCCGGTATTCGATGCTCTCCACTAGCAACTGGGCTATTTATGGGCCCCCAGCCAGGCTGATCCTCGGCACGGGTCGTATAACACCTTGATCCAGCCCATTAAGGAGGAATGGAGAGAAAAAGGAAGAGAAAAAGAAAGGATGATAGGGTTAAGGGGGTGGGAAGAAAGGTCGCCGCTTGAATTAGCTGCCGAAGCGTTACCAGGTGCCACTACGAGGAGGTTCCGCCCCTACATGAGGGAGGGAGGGTGCAAAAACACCTATGAGTCGACGATTTGGGGTGACGCTGGTGAGTGCAAGGCGCAACACCCCCATGAAAGACACCCAATTTTATTACGATCCGTTAATTTTTCTTCGAGTTATGGCTCCAGAAACATAGAAAATTGCATAGTCATAAAAGGGGCGGTGCATTGTCCATTTTTTAAAATTTTAAGTTTTTCCTATTTATTGTTATTAATCCACTTGAGAAATGAAATACCGTTGATATAAAGCTTTTTTTTGCAAAGATATAGCTTATTTTATTCCTCCACGACCCTTTTAAAAATCTTTTATATAAAAGTGTGTGTGGTCCTTAACCGATTTCGTAAATTTTTCTGCAAAGCATACCTTATGGTAAAGGGAACCTCTCTGCTGAATTTTGCTACGATAGGTTTACCGATTTTTGATTTATGATTAATAATATTTGTAAAATTGATTTTATCACAAGTGGGCGGTGCCACGCCCGTTTTAAAAATGTTTTCCAAATTTTTTTCAAGAGTCTAATAGCAGCTCACTCGTCAAATTTCAACATTCTAATTCTAGGTGTATTATATACTAAATAGTCAGGTTTTTTGTTTTCCAAAATGTTATATATATAAAAAGTGGGCTCATTTTCAATACCAATCTATTCTGGGCCCAGGTAAGATCGTGTACCGAATTTGGTGAAGATATCTCAACATTTACTCAAGTTATCGTGTTAACGGACAGCCGAATGGACGGACGGACGGACATGGCTCAATCAAATTTTTTTTCGACACTGATGTTTTTGATATATTGAAGTCTATATCTATCTCGATTCCAGCCGTTAACCAATCAAAGTTAATATACTCTGTGTGCAAAGCACGCTGAGTATAAAAAAAGAAATGTGATTTGCCAGCTTCGAATCGCATATCCATTCGAGTCGAGTTCCATAATACATATTGTAACGAATTTAGTGAAACACCACTTATTTTACTTCACAATAACACTTACACTTCGCAACCAATAGCGTGCTTAAATCAAACTACTTACAGATTACTCAGCTTTCGCTGCTTTTATACTCTGTGCCCAAATGTCTAGACGTCTCTTCTCCTAGAATTTTCTACTTGTTTACCAGCTATACGCTACCAGCTATAAACTACATAGCCATATGCGCGTGTATATGTGAGTAATACTTCCACCGATGACTGCACCTGTATGTGAGTTATCTCTTCGTTGCGTTGTATGTATGTGGGTAAATGATGATTAATGTTTTTATGTAGCTTGCTTAATGTTTCTGTTGTTGTGCCTTTATTTAATAACCTTAGAGATCGTAATATTCGTCACAATAGTCAAGACGAGGTAGACGGTGATAAAGGACAGGACTAATTATCCATTGTAGTTCATTCAATACCCAAAATTCGTTTACAAATCACTCGAGTCATTAAGTATCCACCTAAATTTCGCTCTGTCCTACTGTTGGCCTCTTGTCATAATCAGAATTGATTGGCTATATATGTATTAAAAAACCTTCTTCAGCGAAAGAAGTATTTGCAGACAAAATTACTCTTACCTGCAAGGGAAATGGGATTCATTTCTGGAATTTTTTTTTATTCGCTAAGCAAGCTCTGTAATTGTGCTGTTAATTAAATAATTAAAATTAATTATTTATTTAAAAAGTTTGCTTGTAGAAGGCAACTTAAATTATAATGGTAGGCATGCGCCTAATTAAAATTCGTTTGCTATTTTATTGATTTATCTTTTTTTTAATAAACCAAAACGTATAGACAAGTGGCAAGAATTTATTTACACATATTCATTTGTATATATGTACATACATTCATATAAACATGGTCGAATATTTTCCCCATGTTGTACATACGCACACACGTATATACCTGGATCTTTGATCTTGTGATTTTTTATGCATAGCATTAATTACTTTTTATGATGTAAAAACTATTAAAATAATCAACTACACGGTTAAGATTTTCCGCCTAAATCTAAACATAAAACAAACCTAATTTTGGTTTAAATTTTTAATTATATTGAAAATGAGTGCCTCCTTGTCTTGGATTTTAAACCAGAGAATTTTACATAACCAATTAAAAACTAAAATATAAATGAGTTGGTCTGCCGGAAATTTTGAAACGACGTGCTTCGTATCAGTGTCGTGTGCCCCATTTTCTGAGCTATCACAAATAAATGTAGCAAATCATAACACTTGATAAGTGTAAACAAGTAAGAACGGGACTGTCTTCGGCTGTGCCGAAGACTTCATACCTTTCATGAATGGGGCTGAACAATAATCTTATCCCGTTCTTAATCTCCGAATAATCGGATGTATAAGATAAGAAATATATAGTGAACAGATCTACATACCTTAACGATTTTTAAGATAAATATAAAATAAAAAACAGGTAGGTACTTTGTATGAGGATGCAAAGTTTCAGGTTTTTTGAGGTCTGCGTGTAAAAACTATGACTACGAATCACGTATTTCAACAATATATGACGTAAACGTAACTATTTGATGAAATTTGATGAATTTTGAAGCTTCTAGCCGTAAAAAGGGGATAAAAATTAGAGTTTATATGGGGTATATAATATATATACCACCGATCTCTATGATTTTTTCAGACAACAAGCATATAGTGAAATTTGAAGCTTCTAGCTGTTAAAATGGGGAGGAAATTGCGCAAAGTTTCTTATCTGAACAATCGGTTGTATGGGATATATACTATATATACAACCGATCTCTATGATTTTTTCAGACAACAATATATGCTATATACGTAAGCAATCAGTGAAATTTGAAGCTTATAGCTGTTAAAATGGGGTAGAAATTGCGAAAAGTTTCTTATCTGAACAATCGGTTGTATGAGATATATACTATATATACAACCGATCTCTATGATTTTTTCAGACAACAATATATTCTATATACGTAAGCAATCAGTGAAATTTGAAGCTTATAGCTGTTAAAATGGGGTAGAAATTGCGAAAAGTTTCTTATCTTAACAATCGGTTGTATGAGATATATACTATATATACAACCGATCTCTATGATTTTTTCGGACAACAATATATGCTATATACGTAAGCAATCGGTGAAATTTGAAGCTTATAGCTGTTAAAATGGGGTAGAAATTGCGAAAAGTTTCTTATCTGAACAATCGGTTGTATGAGATATATACTATATATACAACCGATCTCTATGATTTTTTCAGACAACAATATATGCTATATACGTAAATATTCGGTGAAATTTGAAGCTTCTAGCTGTTAAAATGGGGCTTAAATTTGCGAAAATATATATATATATATACTATATATATATACTATATATACCACCATATATATACTATATATACCACCGATCTTTATGATTTTTTCAGACAACAATTAATGCTATATACGTAAGCATTCGTTGAAATTTGAAGCCTCTAGCTCTTAAAATAGGGCAGTAATTACGAAAAGTTCCTTATCTGAACAATCGGTTGTGGGGGATATATACTATATATACGACCGATCTCATAAATTTTTTCAGGCAACAATATGTGCAATATACGAAAGTATATGGTGAAGTTTGAAACTTCAATCTGTTAAATTGGGTAAGATATTACAAAAATTCTCTTTTTCTGAAAAATCGGTTGTATGGAGGATATATGCTATAGTGGTCCGATCCGGTCGGTTCCGACAAATGTCTAATCGGACACCCAAATACACCCGCTCACCAAATTTTATCAAGATATCTCAAAAATTGAGGGACTAGTTTGCATACAAACAGACAGACGGACAGACGGACATGGCTAAATCAACTCAGCTCTTCAACCTGATTATTTCGGTATACTTAATGGTGGGTCTATCTATTTTCCTTTAAGGACTTACAATTTTCGGTTTCGTGACGAAATTAATATACCATTTCATTTTCATGAAAGGTATAAAAATACAATGACTTGCACAAATGCCAAAATAAAACAATATTTTAAACGAAACAGTAAACAATCTTCTAAACAATTCCGACGCTTTGTGCAAATCTTTTATCTAACGATTTTTTGGAAATCGGGAGAAATTTATTTTCTATTGAGTTAAAAAATTTAATTACTCTAAGAGAAAAATCGTTCTAAAACGAACGAAACAAGTTCAAAATTAAGAACATTCGTTGACGAAAGTTTGTTAAGTACGTTTTTTTTAACTCGTGACGGATGGCCTTGTTTTAAGAACAGTTTTTCCAAGCACACCGTTCGTATTTTATGACCAGTTTGGTATTGATGTGTGAACCTTCTGTGCCGATTTGAAGCACTACTTGGGCTTGATTTAAAATTTTTTGTTCTCACGCTTCGAGAACTTTTTGTGGTCGATTTAACATTTTTCGGCCTCATTTCAAGAACGGTTTGTGCTTGATTTTTGGGGGGAGTGGGAAGGTAATTGTTTCCATTAATACCCATTTATTTATTTATTTTTTTTATTAATAATAATTTTTTTGTCATTAATAAAAAATATTAATAACAAAAAACTATTATTAAAATCCAAATGATGAAAAAAACGCAACATTTCCATTTTTCATCTATTTTTCTTATTGAGAAATTCTTCTTTTTATTGATGAAATCTGAATACATACTTAAAACATTTCATAACAAGTTTGAGAATTACCTGTGCATATTTGTATGGAACTGAACCAAAAATAAGAGTAAAAAAAATAGAACATAAAAAAATTGTTTTAAAAACTTCAGAGTTTCACCGCGGGTTTGAATCGAGCTCAAGGCCTAACAGTAATTATTTTATCATTATTATTGTTTTGATACATTTTTTCTTAATTGAAAAAATTTTTAATTAGAATAGAAGAAAGAAAAAGCTTTGGCAGTTGTCTAAATTTTTTCTTTCTTCTATTCTAATTTAAAAGTTTTTCAATGAAAATGTATCATAACAATAATAATGATAAAAAATTATTGTTATGCCTTGAGCTCGATTCAAACTCGCGATCTTACAAATCAGTCGGCCGATATAACAACAAAAATTCAGAGTTTGACGTTGATCGAACTCGCGCAACATGATCGCAACCGCAAAATTATAGCCTCTGGGCCACTACAGCTGCTTCATAGCTTGTGCCAAATGTTGTATTTAACACTTCAGTGCCGAATTTTACCGTTTTTTTCCTTGAACTTATTTTAAGAACATTGTACTTAATTTAAGAACATCGTTCTCATTAATAGAACATTTGTTCATATTTTAAGACCAGCCGTTCTCTTTTCAAGGAAATAGTGTCAGTTCAAGCACAAGGTTGTTGTTTTAAGAACAGGACGTTCGTTTTTCAAGAACAAAAAAGTAAGAACATGAAAAGCTTGAATTTAGTCCGGTGGTGTTGGATTTTAAAACGGCGTTTTTCGAAGCTCTGTCGACTTTCGTCAAAAATGTCCTAATCCCGACGAGTTCAGTAGCCTCTGGTTTTGTGGGATATTAGAAAATATTTTCCTATAGTACCAAAAATAGCTTAATATCACTTATATTTTTGGGTTTTCAGCACCATATTTAAACTTTTTGGTTTTGATTCGGTTAAGTTCGACGTTTAATCCGAATAATATCGGAGTAGTAAAATGTAGCACAAAAAAGTTTAAAAAATTGCTTAAGCCAATGAATGTGTAAACATTTAGACTCAAATTTTTAACCGTGTATCAAAATACTAAACTAAATTAACTATTAGGAAAAAGCAAAATCAATTACATAAATATTATATACGCTGAAATATGGACATTAAATAGGATCAAAGATATCTAAATTTCAATTTTGAAATTTATAAAAATTTGCTTTATTTAAAGGGATTACAAAATCTTTTAGTTTTTTAACTAATAAAAAATACTAACTAGAAACAGGGCCCATTATTTATTTTAAATACCACTTTCAACAAAAAATTTCAAATGAAGCGGTAAGTTAAAATACCGTACATGAAAAGTATGTATATATGTTTATTAATTAAACAATAATAATTAAAATAATTTTTACATAATAAAATTTTACTAATTAATCTGCAGTTAAGCTTTTATTCTGGCAAAATCAAATGTCTTAGTGCATTTCATTAACAATCAGCTTGAAAAATTTTTTCGCTATTTCAACAATAAAAAAATTATTTATAATTAAGACACATACACGAAAAGGCTCATGTTATGAAAGAAATCACTGAAAACGTAATTAAAGACTTACAGTTGAATATAAATGAAAATATTTATATATGTACCTACATACTTTACATTAACAATTTACATGAATGTATGTAAATGAATTATAAGTGTGACTAAACTTCTATCAAAAAAATCCAATTCCCTACCCTCACCTCCTCCTCCCACTCATTTGATAAGACTGTATTTGTGTTGTCATTAATTTTCATTAGTCTAAAAATCTAGGTATGAATAACATACATAAACTATATATAAAGGTATTATTTGTTATAGATGTAGATATACAAAAAGTTAAGATCTTTCTACAAAAGAAAGTTATGAGAGTATGACAACAGTCGCTTCAAACATTTTTTGTCGTTTAATTGTCATATGCCGACTACTGAGTGGCAGATAACCCTCTATCGACTGCCGTTACGAAACGGCCTATTTAAAAAAACGGCCACAGTTTGTTGAAGAGCACAATATCTTAAAACATTTTTTTGAAAACTTCGAATCGGTCTAAAGAGGGTTGGCTTAGCATTAGTTTTTAGCTAAGATACAGTTATGAAAATTTATGAAATAGGAAGTTTTATAGCCTTACACTACTCATAGAAGAAGTAGCTGAAACAGAAATTCAGATAGCAAAAAAATTCTGAGATAGGGCGATATTCCACTCAGTTGTAGATTTGTATATGTGTACCTTTACCCTGCAAAAATCCTTGGATCATGTGGTCCACTGGAGTACTTACCAATATACTCCACTGTAATGCAGCAATCGACCAACTCATGTTTCTACACGAACACATTGCAAGCCGATCATTGCTCGTTTTTAACGATTGTAATCACTACACGATGTTTATTGGACTGTGGGTACTCCATGGATTACTCTGATGTAATGCGAAGCTGGAGTATATGGTCTAGTCCTAGGACATCGCAATGTTAATTGGACCATATTTTTTGTATGAATTGTGGCTAATTTTGGAGTACTCGGGTGGTCCATAGCGAGTACTCCATACATGCTTGCATGGAGTACTCGCGATTTTTGCAGGGTATTACGGGCATGTGCTTGTATGCAATACATTAAATCTTCTGTATCTTTTATATAAGTACAATTGAAGTTTCTATTAATGTACGTATGTATTAGTTCATAGGAAAAATTTGTACTGTCAACTTTTCTTTTACATTATTTTTAATTATGACATAGTACATAAGTTATTGTAAAATTACTATAAATTAATTATACATAATTTTTTTTAAATTGGACTTAATTACTTAATGGTCCAAAATAAATATATTATCTGTATTTCATAAATATTATACTTGCATATTTAGAATTATACATTTGAAATAAATCAATCTGTAAAAACCACAAAATATTCTAGGTGATTGGCTTTTATTTAAAAAAACTGGAAATACTTCTTAATCATGGGCGGATCCAGAAAGGGGGGGGGGGGGCGGCGGTGTTTGGTAGCCACTATCGACTTCATCGGTGGTAGTGCCTAGCGTTTTTTTTTTAGATATCCTACTTAAGTCAGTCGATGAAATCGGTAATCTCATCCGAAAAAAAAATTATGTTAGCATTGCTCATCCATTCATCGGTCTATCGTTAGCCTATTTTTCGGTGAGGTCATCATTTAGAGAAAAGTGTTGTAATGAATTTTAGCACACTACTTCTTCTGACCGCGACTAATACTACTGTAATAGAATTTATTTAAAAATTAAATACATTTATGTAATAATTCCATACTTAAGGGGATAATTCCGTCATTTATAAAGCTACAATTCCAAAATTTTATACGAACAACTTCGTAAGGATGACTTAAAAACTGTATTTAACTATATTGAAAAAAAGCGCGTGGCTAGCGAAGGCCGCTATAATCTTTTGAAGATCTTTGCATCGACTTCAAACACTGAAGATCTTGTGATTTTATTTATAACCATCTTTCTTTTCAAAATCGGTTGATTACAGCGCCTATTTCCTATATAAAAATTACAAAAATTCGATATCTGCAGTATTTACCGCTTTCCCCCATATATTTGGCGATGAACATTTGCACAAAAATTTTAGATATTAATTAGGCCTATCGACTTCGCTGTTTCCCGAAATGTTGTCATATACAGCTCAAAGTTGAAAAATTAAAAGATCCGTGAAGCTACATCACTGCCACCAGATCGAAAAATTCGGCTCACAGTATAAGAAAAATTTTAAAAGTTACCCAAAACTCGGCGAAAGACGGGAGGTCTCGAGCCCGAGCCAAATTTCTTTCAGAACGAAAAGGGCGACCTGGTAACCAATGTTCAGAGAGAGCTAACATTCTAGAGGGAAGTCGTTATGGGGAGAAGCACTGTTAACACAACAACATGGTCGCATGATCACAAGCCGTCCGCGCTTACTTCAAACCAAGAAATGCGATCACACAAACAACAGGTCAGTATTCTCAGATCTTGCAAAAGATTTTTGCCCGCAGCAAAATGAAATAATAATTAAATTGGGTCCACAAAAGAAATTGTATGGAAATAATAATGTTGATTGATAAATCAGGGTGAGGAACTACTATGATGGAAGTTGACTTCGAACCTTTTCTGAGGTGTTAAGAAATCTTCTATGTCTTTATAGCTTTCTTAATGAAATTTACAAAACATTTGGTAGGGGGAATACAAAAAACCAATACTTTTTACTTTAAGACAATAGTCGATAATCAGATATTAGTGTTTTCGCTTATTTATGAATAATTAAATAATAAATAAATGTAAGGCGCGATAACCTCCGAAGAGATCTAAGGCCGAGCTTCTCTTCCAATTTGCGTCGTGCTCCTCTTGATTTTCCCTACAAATTGGCCGGACGGGACCTACACGTTTTATGCCGACTCCGAACGGCATCTGCAAGGCAGATGAGTTTTCACTGAGAGCTTTTCATGGCAGAAATACACCCGGAGCGCTTGCTAAACACTGCCGAGGGGCGACCCCGCTTAGAAAAATTTTCTTCTAATTGAAAAACCTTATTTCTAAAATTTTGATGTTGCTTGCCCGGGGTGTGAACCCAGGGGATACGGTGTGGTAGGCGGAGTACGTACTATCACACCACGGTGAATAATTAAATAAGTTAATTTCTTACAATAACTTTTAATGGCAGCAAATATTAACGAAATCTTGTTCTTTAAAATAGCTTCAAACTTGTTTATAGAAACTCACCTGAGCACAAATTGTTCCACATTTTCTTAAATATGAGATATCATGGAATATTTTTGACCACAGATTCGTCTTCATCATCAAAAATTCTTTAAAAAATACTTGGGTTTGCAACATTTGATAAATTTTTTTTTCCTTTATTAACAACTTTGATATACAATATATATACATACACCAATTTTCTCAAAAAAAATTAAATTTTGTGCGAGAAGATAACGAATACATTGTTCTCATTTTGCATCAATCAGTTGTGGTAAGAGGAAATATTCCTAATTAGAGGAGAAAATAATATGGATTGTTCCATAAATATTTTAATTATGTGGTTATATATATGTTTATATGCTAAAATTATAGTTAGACAGTAGTAAGTTTGTTACATATCTTTTAAATATTAGAATTTTATTTATATTTTTTATCTCTAACGGTAATTTATCGAATAATCCTATACCGTAGCTTCTAATAGATCTATCGCATCTTTCAGTTCGAAAAAAGTGAGTCCTGATGTTCTGAGAGTTTCTTAGGTTATAATCAGTACTTTCTACTGCTGTTAATTGTATATTGTGTTTTATTAAGTTGCTTTTTTATCATATATATGACCATAATAGTTTGAAGAGCTGAATACTTTCGAATATCAATCATGTTTACATATAGATTAATTGTGCTGGTTGTACGCGGGAGTACAAGGATATTTTTTATTAAATTATTTTGTAGCCTTTGTAATTCACTTAATCTTTCTTCTGAACATCTATTCCAAATTGGGTTTAGATAACTTATTTTCGAGAGAAAGAATTGTACAAGGAAGGGTAATTAGAATCTGAAATATGAATAAATAATTTAGTTAAGTTGTTGTTTTATAAATACTTTCTTAAATATCTTTCTTTTGGAGGCATGTAAGTAATAAAGGTATAATATACCAATCACAGCAAAATAATATATTGTAACGAATTTAGGGAAATTCCGCTTATTGGAAACCTTCTGCTAACGTTCGAATCGCTAAACTGTTGAATAAATCACTCCAATATTCAGTACTGCAACCGGTCTTTATTTCGAACACTTTGGGAGTGGTACTTCACAATTATACTTCACAACCAATAGCGTGTTTAAATCAAAATTGATTGAAAATTGCTCAGCTTGCGCTGCTTTTATACTCTCTGTTGCCTCGTCCACATATTTCTACTAAGGTCTAGACGTCTCGCCTTCTAGAACTGTTGTATCTCCTGCTTAATAATTGACCTATATGCGTGGATATGTGTGAGTAACAACTTCGGCTGAAGACTACTTGTGTGTGAGTGAGTTATCTCTTCGTCACCTTATATGCATGTGTATAAATGATGATTGATGTGTTCATGTACATAAGAGTGGCTGCTTTATGTTTTTGTTTTTGCGTGATTATTTACTAACAGCCTAGTGATGTCAACATTCGCCAAAATATGGTACAAAAATTGGTTTGGCAAAATTTTTTTTTTTGTAGAGGATTAGGTGGGTTTATGCCAGGAATTCATCGAAAACACCTGACTTTCGGATTATTTTGATCCTATAAGTGTTCAAGGTGATCGAAAAGTAATAAAAAGAATTGGCTCGATAATCGATTTCGAGTGAATTCTCGGTAATCCTTCTACGCTATGGAAGACTAAAGTTCGATATCCTATATCTAAGCGATCGAAGCTCAAGAAAAATGCAGCTCATTGGATTTGATATGTAAGTATGAAATGTTTAGCTTTGTGCAGGGAAACACATTTCCTAGAACAACAAAAATGTAACTAACTCATCCGGATTTTTTAATGGTTTCATTTAGCTTGACTTGACAGGCTGGTTGGTTGGATGGCTGGTTGGCTGGCTGGCACGAATTTTGTAATTGAAATTTAAGTAACTTCCCGATAAGCTACAAGCTTGAAACTTGGAATATAGTTCAGAACCCGATGACAATGCAATAATAAGAAAAAAATCGCGGCTAGAAGGCGCAAGGATCGAGATATTCACAAAAATCGTATTTGTGGTCCGATTTGGCTCATATTTGGAACACATAATACATACAAGAATAGAAAGCAACCTATGAAGAAGAAAACGCCGCTAGGTGGCGCAAGGATCAAGATATTCACAAAAATTGTATTTGTGGTCCGATTTAGCTCATATTTGGAACACATAATACATACAAGAATAGAAAGCGACCTATAAAAAAATTCGCCGCTAGGTTGCGCAAGGATCGAGATATTCACAAAAATCGTATTTGTGGTCCGATTTGATTCATATTTGGAACACATAATACATACATGAATAGAAAGCGGCCTATGAGAAAATAGCCGCTAGGTGGCGCAAAGATCGAGATATTCAAAAAAATCGTATTTGCGGTCCGATTTGGTCCATATTTGGAACACATAATACATACATTCATGAATAGAAAGGGACCTATGATATCAGATTTGGCTCATATTTGGAACATATATTACATAAAATCTGGTAGAAGTGACATCAAAATATTTTGGAGTTGGAGGAGGGACAAGCATACGTGTCGCAAAGTCGAGTAAAGTCTTTGCAAGGATTATGTATTGAGGACTTAGATTGTAAGAAATTGTCAGAATAGAGTCCTTGTAATAATGAGTCACAAAATGAACTAAATGGTATAAGAAATAATAGGCAATTTAATTAAGACTAAAAATTATTTCTTTATTTTGTACAATGAAATATCAAAATTTTCACTCAATATAATATTCAATCCAGAATTTTAATTTCCAGAATTTCGACCACCTTCGTATTTGTGAAACTACAAAATTTTTAAATATAGAATTATAATTAATATATAATTAAAATATACATTTGTTCCCCTTTTTCATACTTTTAACCTTAAAATCATTTGGAATACAGACAACAGACAGAAACCCGACAGACGATGTTCTGACCTTCTCTATCTAGCAATTGCAATTTAACTAGGGAACGACAACTGGGTTGAGTCAAGCTGAAATAAAATAATTTTAAAAAAATTTTAAGTTAAACTGTTTTATTGAAAACAATACTTACATTAAGTAGTAATAATACTAAAAGATAGAAAATAATTAGGTAGGTCCTATGTACTAGTACGATGACTAGTACATCACACTCCTCATCAATCTAGGCCGTTGATCAGAAAATTAAAAAAAAACGTTGGACGCGTCAAATTTCTATTGATAGTCATAAGTAAGACGAACTGAACCTTAATCAGGTTATGCTACGCCTCACAATTTTAGAAATTTCACGCGCACAACGCATGTATTTAACTGTCTGATCAACGCCTGCTTTCCGATTTTCAATACAGAATTTTAAAAATCAGAATTTTGAAAGTACAGAATTTAACTATATTGAATTTTGTAAAACAGAATAACTAATACCGAATTTTAGCATACACGATTTGGTATTACAGGATTATTTTAAATCTAAATCTAAATATTCTCGCGGAATTTTGTTCTCGCGTATTATTTTATTCCCGCACAAAAAATTCCTCGAATTCATTTCTGCTAGGGAGAAGAATAATTGGGGAATAGGAATTTCGAATTTTCGAAGTCAGCTGTTTTGTCAATTGAAATTTCATTGCGCATTTCTTATTTTGTTTAAAAAATTTTAAAGTTTAATTATTGTTGCGAATTTGTTTGAAATTAAGAAATAAGGTATAAACAATGCACATTATTGCATTTCATGTGGTATTCACTGAAATGAGTAATGAATTGGTGGCACAGCAACATCAACAGAAGAGCATAAGAAGGAGAAGACGGCGGGATAACACAAATCCGCCAGAGTTGCCTGCAAACCGATTTTCTGGCAGCCAAGTCGGGTTAAGTTCGCCTTTCTATTCTATTCTTTCTTAAAAGAACCAATTTCCTTTAACTATTAAGGGAATGCATCAATCCCTTTAACAAGTGAAAAAACTCCTATGAAATGGAAGAGAAATCTCCCTCCTCCTCATAATACCTACTTTTCTCCCTTAATCGGTTTCCGCTTTTTCGAACATTGTTCAGAATAGGAGGAAAGGGAGAAGTGAAAAAACTCACAAGGAACTTTTATTTAGAATACGAAGAATGGGAGAAGTGAAAAAACTCGCACGGAATTTTTGTTTAGAATTGGGCTGACTATTATAAGCCAAAGACTTCGTTTTTGCCATTAGGTAAATCTATAAGCTATGGTTTTTTGAAGCATCGTGGTGTAAAACAGTGGTGACAAACGCAACTTTTTTTGTAGTAGTGTGTGCTTACATGGAGAATGTTTGAGCATAGATTTCATGCATGAGATGTTTATTACTTGAAGTACAAGCTGAAGCGGATTGATTGCTTTATTTAATCTCTGTCACTGCACTCACACGACATATATGTAGGTGAACGCCGAATAGTTTTCTAAAGCTCTGTAGTGCACCACAACTGTAAAACCTCTGTCGTTTAAACCATTCACCCCTTTCTTCTGCTTAATGAGCGTAGGTCTTGACGTTTACATACATACGTAAATGTTTGGTTTTGGGTCAGTACTACAAGTCTCGAAGATGCTCATCGGTAAGTTCTCGTTATTGTTCCAAATCGTCAGCCATCTCATTGACGTTAACGGTCAGTCAGATACCCATTTGTTATGGACAATATAATGCCTTGAAAATGCAGCCATTCAGTTCAGATCTGGTGCAATGAAATAATGGCCGCGGAAACAACTCTTAAAAAATTGATGCACGTTCACAACAGGAAATAAAGGACGCAGGCGGTATTTCGTATTTCATAATATCATTAATGTTGTATTTTTTTCTGATACTGAAAAAAAACAATGTTTTTGAAAAAAACAAGACGGAACTCTTTAAGTTATTAGGGCTAGTATCGTGAAATGCGACTGTATTTTGTATTAAAGACTTTACCTATCTGGTTTTATGGCATCATGCTTTAAGACACATATGTACATAGATTCCCCCAGTTATTTGTGTTTAATTTTTGTTACACGTCACCCTGTTTCTAATATCTACCAATCATTAAATCCCACGTGTATAATTTATTTGGGCAGCATTCAATAACGGATAAGTTTTTCGCGTCATAGAAATTGTGGCCACCGTAATGCACATTGTCTTTTGTATGGAAAAATCATACCTAACAATATATAAAATAAGTGTTGATACCAACCAGACGAGAATCATACAGAATGTAAAAGATGATACAGTCGATGTGCAAAAGTCAACAGATGGATGGATGCTTTAAATGATTATAATGTGAAAAGGTGTTGAAATCTGCGTCTAACCAAACGAACAGCAAACATTTGGAATGGGTTGCTCCAATTTTGTCGACAGTTGAACGCGAGAATTGAGATTGACGTTAAATGAGCCGTTTATTTTGAAAGTGGCATAAGTCATTTCATGTCGTTTAGGTTCAGTGGTAATTTGTTTGTATCTCTCCTCGCCTCCAGTTTTTTAGAGTCCAATATCCAAAAGATGCAATTATTATTATTATTTTATAATTGTAGAACCATCTATATATGCATTCGTTCAAAAATAACAATGCATTTAAGACTATGAGTTGGAAATGACTTATGCCACTTTCAAAATAAACGGCTCAAATGTGACATGCTTAGCATGCAAGGCAATTGAATATGCTGTATTTACTAAGCAGTGTGGCTACATAGAGTTGGCACTGTCGCATGGCAAATGGTGAATGGCACGCTTTCATGGGTTAATAAGTAGCTGTTAGTGATTTATTTAGCAAATAAATTGAATTGCTTACTTCTGTGTACGCTCGTTTGCCGCTTTGAGTCGCCCCACGAATAGGACGGAAAAAAATTATTGATTTGTCAGCTACACGGTTGCAGATTTTTTTTAAGCAATATGCAGAATTGCATTTCGAACGTTGGACTCCTGAGATCAATTCTCCCTTTCTTTTAAATTATTAAAATCTGTAAAAATGAAATACTAATTACTGTTTTAACATTATGAATATAAGCAGCTCGAGCTTGCCCGAAAAGTGCCTCTCCATGCTCCGATTTCCCTTCCAACTATCCTTCCTTCAGCCAGTCCCACTGCAAGACAGCGGCCTGCTCTATAAAAGAGCGCATATACCCAAAAATTTAAGTTTTAATCAAATATATACATATGAAATCTATTTCATTCAGTGGTGTGACACGGCCCACAGTGTTACGATTAGGAATGAAACGATACCAAGAAAGTATCGATACTTTAACTTGCAACACTGAAAGTATAAAACTTGTCAAATCAACCAGATTACGGGTCAATACAATCGATATAGCTGTTGAATGAACTTCATCTAAATTCTTGATTCTGAATTAGCAGTAAAATCAACAAAGAACATTGTTCATCAAATTTTAGCCACAGCTAAATACAAATAAAAAACTTGTTTCTGAAGATTTTGATGTGGCTTTTTCTAGGTCTAGGGTACCTCTGGGCCCGTCTAGCTTGGGTGCGTTAACCAACAACTGCACTGGTACACAAAAAAGTGCTATGTACATGAGACTAGACCCATGTTCCTATGTATATATATTTCGGGGTGCTGATTCCAAATTTTTGGAGGATTTGCCGATGCACTCTCAAAAACTCGAGATATTTGCAAAAAAAGTCATTAGTTCTAAAAGTGCGGTTACGAAAATAAAACTAAAGGTTTTCAAATTTAATAAAGGATATTTAGTATTAGTGTTTTCAGAATTTGTGAATAGGGATTGGAGTTATGTTTCTGGATTTGAACTTAGATTTTATAATGCTGAAATAGGAAACCAACCATATTGATTTTACCGTTAGCTTCGCCCATAGGTAGTTCAGTATTAAAATGTAGGGTTAATAAATAATAGTTTAAAAAAACTAAAAAAAAATACGCTTTTATAGCTAACCGAACTAAAAAGTAGAAAATAATTTTCAATTAAAAAGAGTTTATATAACAGTAGTAGAAGGTCAAACAATCGTTTATAGTTAATCACCTCAAAAAAAAAAAAAAAAAAAAATGATTGTAACATTCAATATCAAGCACCCCACGCTTTTTACTGTGAATTAAATTATTCTGTTAATAACTTAAATTTTATTATAATTTTATTTTGAGGAGATTAACTATAAATGATTGTTTGACCTTCTACTACTGCTATATAAACTCTTTTTAATTGAAAATTATTTTCTATTTTTTAGTTCGGTTTTTTTAAACTATTATTCATTTTTAATTTTTTAGTTCAAGTAATTTTAAAAGTTTTAGTCGAGGGTGATGATGGTGGCCTGCACTAGCTAAAAGTACCTATCTTAAAATGCTTCAAAAGGTGCAAGGGAGTTCGGAGCTCTGCATTACCGGGGCTCTCGGCTTCACTCCAGATTCCGTTACATACATACATGGATACATAGATACATAGATAGATACAGGCCAAGCTAATAAAAGCTTGTTAAAAAGGGCTCCAGTATGCTCTTTCGTAGGTGTGCCATGCATCCCGTTCTATCATTAATAAAGGAATGCGTTCTTCGTATTATGTGCAAGGTCTCAAATCTATGGCCATTTGGGGTGGTCACAAGTTCAATTGACCTTATGTCCGTTAACATTATGTCACCCCACCATCACATTATTGCATTGTCATCGAGCCCTGATACGTGTGCAAAGTTTCAATCAAACTTATGGCCATTCAAAGTGGTAATAAGCCCAATTGACCTTATGGCCGTTGACCTTATGTCACCACACCATCACATTAATGCATTGTCATTGAGCCTTGATACGTGTGCAAAGTTTCACTCAAACTCATGCGCATTCAAAGTGGTAATAAGGCCAATTGATCTTACAGCCGTTAACCTTATGTCAACACACCATCACAATAATGCATTGTCATCGAGCCGTGATACGAGTGCAAAGTTTCACTCAAACTCATGCGCATTCAAAGTGGTAATAAGGCCAATTGATCTTACAGCCGTTAACCTTATGTCACCACACCATCACAATAATGCATTGTCATCGGTCCTTGATACGTATGCAAAGTTTCAAATCAATCACACTTCTGGAAACCGGTGAAAATTAAGCTCAAAGATTCCGTTACATAGATACAGGCCAAGCTAATAAAGGCGTGTTAAAAAAGGGCTCCAGTATGCTCTTTCGTAGATGTGCCATGCATCCACTTCTATCATTAATGAAGGAATGCGTTTTTCGCATTATGTGCAAGGTTTCACATCTATGGCCATTTGGGGTGGTCATAAGTTCAATTGACCTTATGTCCGTTAACCTTATGTCACCCCACCATCACATTATTGCATTGTCATCGAGCCGTGATACGTGTGCAAAGTTTCAATCAAACTTATGGCGATTCAAAGTGGTAATAAGGCCAATTTACCTTATGGCCGTTGACCTTATGTCACCACACCATCACATTAATGCACTGTCATCGGTCTTTATTACGTATGCAAAGCTTCAAATTAATCAGACTTCTGGAAACCGGTGAAAATTAAGCTCAAAGATTCCGTTACATAGATACAGGCCAAGCTAATAAAGGCGTGTTAAAAAAGGGCTCCAGTATGCTCCAGTATGCAGTATGACCTTATGTCCGTTAACCTTATGTCACCACACCATCACATTATTGCATTGTCATCGAGCCTTGATAAGTGTGCAAAGTTTCAATCAAACTTATGGCCATTCAAAGTGGTAATAAGGCCAATTGACCTTATAGCCGTTGACATTATGTCACTACATCACATTAATGCATTGTCATCGGTCCTTATTACGTATGCAAAGTTTCATATTAATCAGACTTCTAGAAACCGGTGACAATTAAGCTCAAAGATTCCGTTGCATACAGGCCAAGCTAATAAAAGCGTGTTAAAAAGGGCTCCAGTATGCTCTTTCGTAGATGTGCCATGCATCCACTTCTATCAGTAATAAAGGAATGCGTTCTTCGCATTATGTACAAGGTTTCAAATCTATGGCCATTTGGGGTGGTCATAAGTTCAATTGACCTTAGGCTCGTTAACCTTATGTCACTCCACCATCACACTATTGCATTGTCATTGAGCCTTGATACGTGTGCAAAGTTTCAATGAAACTTATGGCCATTCAAAGTGTTAATAAGGCCAATTGACCTTATGGCCGTTGACCTTATGTCACCACACCATCACATTAATGCATTGTCATCGAGCCCTGATACATGTGCAAAGTTCCAATAAAACTTATGGCCATTCAAAGTGGTAATAAGGCCAATTGAACTTATGGCCGTTGACCTTATGTCACCGCACCATCACATTAACTCATTGTCATCGAGCCTTGATACGTGTGCAAAGTTGCAATCAAACTTATGGCCATTCAAATTGATAATAAGGCCAATTGACCTTATAGCCGTTGTTGACCTTATGTTACCACACCACCACATTAATGCATTGTCATCGGTCCTTGATACGTATGCAAAGTTTCAAATTAATCAGACTTCTAGAAACCGGTGAAAATAAAGCTCAAAAATTCCGTTACATACAGGTCAAGCTAATAAAAGCGTGTTAAAAACGATGCACATTCCTTATTTTCCGTACGATTTGAATCACTTTAGATGAAAGCTTTTGAGATATCAAATAGTATAGTTGAGATTGATTTTTCAATATTTGTTTGTTTGCATAGTTTTTTTTAGAGCAAAGTGCAATAAACTGACAAAGTTTAAAGGTACATAATTAATTCTGCTGCTTTGTATAATAAATTTTAGTAAATAAAAACTAGTTCATAAAAATTTTAGCGCCATCTCAAAACGGAAACAAAAGTAACTAAAAGATGATAAAAAAATTTTAAGGACTACCTTTATATAAATGGACCAAAAAATAGAAGGCAATTTTTCCTTTAATACAGAGATTGTCTCGTTGAATTTTGACTAAAAAACTTTAACAATATCTCTTGTAAGAATTTTGGGATTTAAAACTATAAAGGTGGAGCGCAATCTTTCAATTTAAGGCAAACCATGTACTTGGGATTCACTGATAGATTATTTAAAATTTAAGCATGCACTCTACCTTTAAAATTTTAAATCCTAAAATTCTTTTACAAGAGCTATTGTTAAATTTTTTTAGTCAAAATTCAACAAGAATATGCCTGTATTAGAGGAGAAATTGCCTTCTATTTTTTGGTCCATTTATATAAGGGTAGTCCTTACAATTTTTTTATCATCTTTTATTTTCAATTTTTTAGTACTGCCTACAAAAAGGCAATTGCAATTTGATTCTTATCTTCTTATCTTTATTTGTTTGTTCAAAATAGCAAGATTTAATAGAGTTAGTGGAATTTTCGCTGACAATACTGGCGAAAACAACAGAATTTCAACTCGCATCATAACAAGATAATTCCACCTCGTTTGTCAGCTAATTAATTTACACAGCTGAAAATCGTGGTGAAATTTGCATTCGCCTGAAAGTCTAAAAGAATCGTGGTGAAAGCCGCGTACGCCTAAAAGTATGCAAGGACGTGCATTGAGTTGGGCCTTCAACGAGGTGGAATTCTACAACGCCTGCAACATTCAGGAGGCTATCCATGAAGGTATGGGCTAATCTTCTAAATAGTTCGACTTGTGCGATACGTAACTCAAATTTTTTGATCAAACATTGCACTGTCACCGAGTTTTAAACTATATCTCAGGTTTCGAGTATTTAGATATTCAGGAAGTTAGTTAAAAATCGATTGCAAGATTCTCAATTTAAACCTAGTTTTCTCAATATCTCGATCCATGATTTTTAATTTTTGAGAAAATATTGCATAGCTCATCAGGAAGTTAATCGAAAATCTATCGCAAAATTTCTCCCTGTTTTTAAAGGATTTTCAGTTATCTTGACTAGCGCGCCACCCAGCGGAACTTTGTTTTTTATAAGTTGTATAGTCAGCAGGCCTCTAACTAAGTGTCAAGTTTCAAGTCTCTAGGTGACCGGGAAGTTAGTTAAGAATGGATTGAAAGATTCCCAAATTAAAAGTTTGTTTTCTTACTATCTCGATCCGCGTGCCACCTAGCGAATTTTTTTTTATCAAATGTTGCATTGTTACCGGGTTCTGACCCACGGCCCAAGTTTCAAGTCTCTAGCTCACCGTCAAGTTACTCAAATCGATCGCAAGATTCCTCTCGTTTTTCAGGGATTTGTAGTTATCTCAATTATCACGCCACCTAGCGGAACGTTGTTTCTATAAATTGTATTATCACTGGGTCTCGAACTCTGTGCTAAGTTACAAGTCTCTAGGTAACCGGGAAGTTAGCTAAAAATGGATTGAACAATTCCCAAATTAAAATAAATTTTCCTAATATCTTGATCCATGCGCCACCAGCGGAATTTTTTTTGATAAAATATTGCATTGTCATCGGGTTCTGACTCACGGCTCAAGTTTCATATCTCCAGCTCACAGGTAAGTTACTCAAAAATCTATTGCAAGATTCCCCTCGTTTTTCTAGGATTTATAGTTATCTCACTTAGGGCGCCACCTAGCGGAACTTTGTTTTCTGTAAATTGTATTTCCAGCGGGTCTTGAACTATATGTTAAGTTACAAGTCTCTTGGTAGCCGGGAAGTTAGTTAAAAATGGATTGAAAAATTCCCAAATTAAAATTAATTTTCCTAATATCTCGATCCATGCACCACCTAGCGGAATTTTTTGATAAAATATTGCATTGTCACCGGGTTGTGACTTACGGTTGAAGTTTCATATATCCAGCTCACCGGGAAATTACTCAAAAATCGACTCCCAGATTCCCCTCGTTTTCAAGGATTTGTAGTTATCTCACTTAATGCGCCACCTAGCAGAATTTTGTTTTCTGTAAATTGTATTCTCACGGGGTCTGGAACTGTGTGCTAAGTTACAAGTGTCTAGGTAACCGGAAAGTTAGTTAAAAATGGATTGAAAAATTCCCAAATTACAATTAGTATTATTAATATCTCGATCCATGCGCCATCTCGTGGAATTTTTTTGATAAAATATTGCATTGTCACCGGGTTCTAACCCACGGCCCAAGTTTCAAGTCTCTAGCTCACCTGCAAGTTATTCAAATATCGATCGCAAAATTCCTCTCATGTTTCAGGGATTTGTAGTTATCTCAATTAGCACGTCACCTAGCGGCACTTGGTTTTCTATAAATTGTATTGTCACCGGGTTTCGAACTACGTGCTAAGTTTCAGGTCTCTAGGTGACCGGGAAATTAGTTAAAAATGGATTGAAAGATTTCCAAATTAAAATTAATTTTCTTACTATCTCGATCCGCGTGCCACCTAGCGAATTTTTTTTTATCAAATGTTGCATTGTCATCGAGTTCTGACCCACGGTCCAAGTTTCAAGTCTCTAGCTCACCGGCATGTTACTCAAAAATAGATCGCAAAATTCCCCGCGTTTTTCAGGGATTTATAGTTATCTCAACTAGCACGCCACCTAACGGCACTTGGTTTTCTACAAATTGCCGGGTCTCGAACTATGTGCTAAGCTACAAGTCTCTAGGTAACCGGGAAGTTAGTTAAAAATGGACTGAAATATTCCCAAATTAAAATTAATTTTCCTAATAGCTCGATCCATGCGCCACCTAGCGGATTTTTTTTTGATAAAATATTGCATTGCCACGGGGTTCTGACTTACGGCTCAAGTTTCAAATCTCCAGATCACCGGGAACTTACTCAAAAATCGATTGCAAGATTCCCTAGGTTTTTTAGGGGATTTTCGTTTATCTCGATTCGTCTGCCACCTGGCGGTATTTTGTTTTCCACGAATTGTAGTGCCATAGACTCGCAAACTATGTGCTAAGTTTCAAGGGCCTGGATCACCGAGAAGTTAGTTAAAAGTCGATCGCAAAATTTCCATTTTAAAATTAATTTTCTGTATATCTCGATCCGTGCGCCACCTGGCGGATTTTTTTCACTTGCATTGTAATGTCTCTCAGATCTCAACTATGTTCTAAGTATCAAGTGTCTAGCTCAACGGGAAGTTACCGAAAAAGACTTTTCCGTGGGTCAAAATTTCGTATTGTAAAGAGGGGACAAACATGAAAGCGACTTAATATAAAGGTAAAATAAAACAAGTAAGGAAGGCTTAGTTCGGGTGTAACCGAACATTACATACTCAGTTGAGAGCTGTGGAGACAAAGTAAGGGAAATCACCATATTGTAAAAGGAACCTAGGGTAACCCTGGAATGTGTTTGTATGACATGTGTATTAAATGGAAGGTATTAAAGAGTATTTTAAGAGGAAGTGGGCCATAGATCTATAGATGGACGCCATTTAGGGATATCGCCATAAAGGTGGACCAGGCCTGACTCGAGAATTTGTTTGTACGATATGGGTATCAAATGAAATGTGTTAATGATAATTTTAAAAGGGAGTGGGCCTAAGTTCTATAGGTGGACGTCTTTTCGAGATATCGCCATAAAGGTGGACTAGGGGTGACTCTAGAATTTATTTTGTACGATATGGGTATTAAATGAAAGGTATTAATGAGTATTTTAAAAGAGCGTGGGTCTAAGTTCTATAGATGTACGCCTTTTCGAGATATCGCCATAAAGATGGACCAGGGGTGACTCTAGAATTTGTTTGTACGGTATGAGTATCAAATGAAAGGTGTTAATGAGTATTTTAAGAGGGCGTGGGCCTTAGATCTATATGTGGACGCCTTTTCGAGATATCGCCATAAACGTGGACCAGGGGTGACCATAGAATTTGTTGGTACTATATGGGTATCAAATGAAAGGTGTTAATGAGTTTTTTAAAAGGGAGTGGGCCTAAGTTCTATAGGTGGACGCATTTCGGAATATCGTTATAAAAGTGGACCTGGGTTGACTCTAGAATGCGTTTGTACAATATGGGTGTCAAACGAAAAGTGTAATAAGTGTTTTAAAAGGGAGTGGGCCTTTGTTCTATGGGTGGACGCCTTTTCGGGATATCGCCATAAACGTGGACCAGGGGTGACTCTAGAATGCGTTTGTACAATATGGGTATCAAATGAAAGGTGCTAATGAGTATTTTAAAAGGGTATGGGCCTTAGTTCTATAGGTTGACGCCTTTTCGAGATATCGCCATAAAGGTGGACCAGGGGTTACTCTAGAATTTGTTTGTACGATATGGGTATCAAATGAAAGGTGTTAATGAGTATTTTAAAAGGGCGTGGGTCTTAGTTCTATAGGTGGACGCCTTTTCGAGATATCTCCATAAAGGTAGACCAGGGTGACTCTAGAATTTGTTTGTACGATATGGGTATCAAATGAAAGGTGTTAATGAGTATTTTAAAAGGGAGTGGGCCTTAGATCTACAGGTGGATGCCCTTTCGAGATATCGCCATAAAGGTGGGCCAGGGGTGACTCTAGAATTTTTGTGTACGATATGGGTATCAAATGAAAGGTGTTAATGAGTATTTTAAAAGGGTGTGGGCCTTAGTTCTATAGGTGGACGCCTTTTCGAGATATTGCCATAAAGGTGGACCAGGGGTGACTCTAGAATTTGTTTGTACGATATGGGTATCAAATGAAAGGTGTTAATGAGTATTTTAAAAGGGCGTGGGCCTTAGTTCTATAGGTGGACGCCTTTTCGAGATATCGACATAAAGGTGGACCAGGGGTGACTCTAGAATTTGTTTATACGATATGGGTATCAAATGAAAGGTGTTAATGAGTATTTTAAAAGGGAGTGGGCCTTAGTTCTATAGGTGGACGCCTTTTCGAGATATCGCCATAAACGTGGACCAGGGGTGACTCTAGAATGTGTTTGTACGATATGGGTATCAAATTAAAGGTATTAATGAGGGTTTTAAAAGGGAGTGGCCCTTAGTTGTATATGTGAAGGCGTTTTCGAGATATCTACCTAAATGTGGACCAGGGTGATCCAGAACATCATCTGTCGGGTACCGCTAATTTATTTATATATGTAATACCACGTACAGTATTCCTTCCAAGATTCCAAGGGCTTTTGATTTCGCCCTGCAAATCTTTTTCATTTTCTTCTACTTAATATGGTAGGTGTCACACCCATTTTACCAAGTTTTTTTCTAAAGTTATATTTTGCGTCAATAGACCAATAAAATTACCATGTTTCATTGCTTTTTTTGTATTTGGTATATAATTATGGCATTTTTTTCATTTTTCGTAATTTTCGATATCGAAAAAGTGGGCGTGGTCATAGTCGGATTTCGGCCATTTTTTACAAAGTGAGTTCAGATAAGTACGTGAACTGAGTTTAGTAAAGATATATCGATTTTTGCTCAAGTTATCGTGTTAACGGCCGAGCGGAAGGACAGACGATCGGCTGTGTATAAAAACTGGGCGTGGCTTCAACCGATTTCGCCTTTTTTCACAGAAAACAGTTATCGTCCTAGGAGCTAAGCCTCTACCAAATTTCACAAGGATTGGTTAATTTTTGTTCGACTTATGGCATTAAAAGCATCCTAGACAAATTAAATGAAAAAGGGCGGAGCCACGCCCATTTTGAAAGTTTCTTTTATTTTTGTATTTTGTTGCACCATATCATTACTGGAGTTGAATGTTGGCATAATTTACTTATATGCTGTAAAGATATTAACTTTTCTTTTAAAATTTGAATTTAAAAAAAAATTTGTTTAAAAAGTGGGCGTGGTCGTTCTTCGATTTTGCTAATTTTTATTAAGCAGATATAAAGTAATAAGAGTAACGTTCCTGCCAAATTTCATCATGATATCTTTAACGACTGCCAAATTACAGCTTGCAAAACTTCTAAATTACCTTCATTTAAAAGTGGGCGGTGCCACGCCCATTGTCCAAAATTTTACTAGTTTTCTATTCTGCGTCATAAGCTCAACTCACCTACCAAGTTTCATCGCTTAATGCGTATTTGGTAATGAATTATCGCACTTTTTCGATTTTTCGAAATTTTCGATATCGAAAAAGTGGGCGTCGTTATTGTCCGATATCGTCCATTTTAAATAGCGATCTGAGATGAGTGCCCAGGAACCTACATACCAAATTTCATTAAGATAGCTCAAAATTTACTCAAGTTATCGTGTTAACGGACAGACGGACGGACGGACGGACATGGCTCAATCGAATTTTTTTTCGATACTGATGATTTTGATATATGGAAGTCTATATCTATCTCGATTCCTTTATACCTGTACAACCAACCGTTATGCATTCAAAGTTAATATACTCTGTGAGCTCTGCTCAACTGAGTATAAAAAATGAAATTTCAAATGCTCAAAAAAACTTTTTTTTTCAAGAATCCGATTTTATTCTTTTAAACTTATTGAAACTGGCATAGGTCCATTTTTATCGTTTAGAGTATTCCCGTCACTTCAATATCAACTTTTGTGCTTGAAAACTCCTCGCTTTCAGGAGTATTCTTAAAACAATTCCTAAAAAAGGGTGTCTTAAGTAAGCCAATAAACATTGAAAGGTCAAATAACTTAAAATTAAACATGCAATCTGTCATTTTGTTTTTAACAATCCAACACTGCGTTAAAGCATTCTGTATCGCAGCTTAAAAACTGCAGTCAACACACCCACCCGCTATAACTTGTATACTCAGCTGTGCATATCACTGAGGCTGTTTAATTTTATTTGGCTAAGTATATTGTTGTTTTTTTTATTTTTTATTTAAGTATATTGTTACGGCTTATACGAATGTTCAGGTTTAAAAGATGAGTTTACTACGTCATGTCAGTCCGCCCTTCTGTAAGCACGATAATTTGGAAAAAAATTGAGATTCTTATTTAAATTTTGAACGTGGACCCTGGAACAGATATAACATACATGTTTAAAAGAAGCAGAAGTATTAACTTCTCATTTATCAAATATTTTGAAAAACACACAAACCGGGATTGTGGTCCACAATTAAAAGCTTCATAAATTCGTTATAGTCTCCTCTTTGTGACGAACTGCCCACTTCTGATATAAAAACAATTCCAAAATTTTATTTATCATATGTAACTCAAAAACTGTTGGCGTTGTTTTGTATTATTATAGGAAACGTGCGTGAGAAAGATGGACGATTTTAGTAAGATCCAGGCTTATTTTTATTTCAAATATTTTGAAAAGGCCGTCGTCAAAAGTATTAAACAAGATCTCTACGAAAAGTAGTTTTGTAACAAAGCTATTTTTCTTATAAGGAGAAAAGCAGAACAATTTTGCAAATGGACGCAATTTGGTATTCATACTTCCCGTATACCGAAAAATATTTGAGGTAAAATTGAACAAAATCATAAAAAACTGTGCTTGACAAAAATTTAAAAAGCAATATTTATGAAACTCAGCTGACAGCTGAGTGTATAATGTCTGGTTACACCTGAACTTAGAACCTATTACTTTTTTTTGCGAGATCTTCATTACGCAAGCGCGCAATAGCAATCAATCGGACCGCAACCTTCAACAACTTTGACACACCATTTTATCAATGACGTACGATCTGGATTAGTTTGCCGGTCTTGTATGTCATGGACCGTGTACACTAGTGATGGACGATATGGCGATTTTGAGCTATCAGTGAAAATAGATATGGCTATTTTTGAATATCGGCTATTTTTTATAGCTATAGCGATCGCTTTATTTCAACAAGCGATTCCATACAGAAGAGCGATTTTGAGCTATCAGTGAATATAGGTATGGCTATTTTTAAAGCTATGGCTATTTTTTACAGCTATGGCGATCGCTTTAATTTATCTTTAATAAGCGAATCTGCAATTATTTGTATACTTGTATATAAAAAATTAATGTTTAAGTCTTTTTACCAGAGTAGATTGAATGTTATACATTAATTTATACTAAATTAAATTTTATTAGAATATATGAACCAAAATTGGAATAAAAAGAAAAAAGTATGTACCTTTAATTGTAAACTAATGTAATGTGAAATTCTAATTTTCTGAGATGTTATGATATATATTATTAACTGGCTGACGACAATATGTTCAGACTCGTATTACACTCAATGAGATGAAAATAGCTGAAATAAATGTATATGCATCTTTGTTTTATAAATTTTGTTAATTGAAAATGCTTTGATTTTTAAATGTAAGATGAATCAACCCGAAATAAATCTGTATATATAACACCATAAAAACATGATTTATTTACTATATTATACTACACCGATGTATTCAGAAATACTCCGTATGAATTTATTCTGAAAGTTGTATTTGGCTGCATAAATTTGTACAGTAAAGTGAATCAATTTTTAATGAAAAATACAGAGGAAAAATATAACAAATTCTTCAAACTATTACAAAAATATTCTTTAGCAGAAAATTAGCCACCCACTGCAGGGCCCTAGAAATTAGCCGGAGAATTCAACCATATACAAACCATACGACAAATCTTGAATTGCATTCTCCCAAAAACCTTAAATTTTGAGTTAATCTGTTTACAATAAGACGAGTGATATATGTTTCTATAATTATTTTATTTTACCATCAAAAACACAAATTTTATAAAACTGTTAACGGCTACTGCCTAGAAGTATGAACTTATGAATAACACAGGCAATCAATCTTAGGCCAAGTCTAAAGACCCATGTCTATTTGGCGTCACATAGTGTAATTAAAAACAGTCATTCCATTTCTTTTATACATTTCATGAAATTAAAGTTTTAAAATTAACTTATATTGCTTGTTTAATATTTTGACAAATATTAATTATTTTATTATAAATACTTAAATATAAAATCAAAATATAACGAATTTTATATTTTATGATTGGCGTTTAAAAAGATAAGCATTTTAGCCTTTTCATCATCTAAGCGCATTCTTCTCTCGCTTAAAATAAGGCCGGCTTGAGAAAAAAGTCTTTCACAGGGAACCGATGTTCCTAAACACCCCAACTTTCGCGAGCTATAGGAGATAGATTGGGATACTTGTAATTGTTTTTCTGCCACCATAAAAAAGGATCAGCTTTTCGTGCAATTACAGTTTCTTCTATATACCTCTGCACTTCGATAATTGCTCTTGAATGAGTTGTGCCTTGCGGTCTCTTTGATCTTTGCGTTGATTATTTTTGAGTTCGATCTTTCGCTTGTTTGTAAAAATTACCCAAACCACGTGGCTGCTTTTCTAGCCGACTTCACAATGTCGTCGTTCTAGTTGTTGCACAAGTTTGCTTTGTTCCGTTCGCTGTTTCGGAAAGTAAAGCACACAGATGAGCAATGATGAACGATATCTCACTATCGATGATTGCATCGCTGCTATTAGTATTAGAATTCCATGCTGAAGGAAAATCGCCAATCGCTATAATCGCTATAATCGCTATTGGCGATATTCTGCCAGAGGTGATTGTCATTCAAAAGAATCGAATGAAGGAAAATAGCCAATCACTGATATATTTGGATTGCAATAGCCATAGCTATTAGCGATTTGTCAATAGCGGCGATGCAATCACCAATAGCGAAATATCGAGCCATCACTAGTGTACACTAGTACCTATTCCATTAAACATTCAGATTTAATATGACGGGAGTTAGGATTGTTTGCATTCAAACTACAACATCCATCTGCTTCGCTGAGTGTACTAATTTTTCGAAGGAACTTTGTTGCGTTTAATTCCTTATTCATATCGACCTTTTCACTGAAAGCTACAGAAATCTTACTATGCGCTAATGTTTTTATACATCAGGGATCGGAACATTTAAAAGTTTTATTATATATTTTTTTCAGCAGTTTTTTTTTCAGTTTTATTTTTCAATAGGAATTTTAAAATTAGGTCATTTTTTTTTTGCTTGTTAAATAATAGTTATTTTTCGAGATTTTTGTTTTTCTCAGGAACTTTTTTTTTGTATGTACAAATATATATAGCTTCGTTTTATAGATCAGCAGACATGTATATGGCGGCCGCCGTGGTGTGAAGATAGAGTGCCCGCTGCCTGCGTTCGAACCCCGGTCAAAGCAACATCAAAAACTTGGAAACATGTTTATTCAATTAGCAAAAAAGATTTTGCAAGCGTTGTCGCCCCTCGACAGTGATTTAGCAAGCACTCCTGCCATGAAAGGCTTCTCAGTGAAAATAAATCTTCCTTGCTTGCATGTTGGTCCCGTCCCGCCAATTTCTAGGAAAAAGTAAAAGAAGCACGACGCAAATTGGAAGAGAAGCTCGGTATAAAATTTCTTTGGAGGTTCTCGCGCCTTGCATTTCTTTTATTTTTTAGGTATGTATATATACTCTCTACGTACACATATTTATATGAACCAATGGAACATGACCTAATAATTTCAGATGTTCTATGTAGTGACAGCTCATTTTGAAAAATCCCTAACAGTTCGAGTTTGTGAGGGAGTGGAATATATCGGATGACAAAGAGAAGTTGTCAAAGTAACTGCATCATGCAAATATACCAACTTAAAAAAAAAAATAAAAATCAATCCATTTTTCGATGGAATGTATAATGATGTTGTCTTTCTATGTAGGTGAGGACACACCTTCCGTATGGTTTTATTTTTAACTTTGACCAATAACAGTTTTTGCAATCCCTGTTAAACATAGATATGTATGTACATACATATATATGTCTTTTCAGCTCAGAGGATAGTTACTGGTAAACGTTTCACTTGTAGCTTCGTTCTTTGCACTCGTTAATTTTGATTTATGTACTCGATTTATGAAATATTGTTGGAAATGCACAGAACAACACATAGGCCACATGGGATGCTTCTGACCAAACAAGAAAAAGATCAAGACCAGTGCAAGGAGAGTACAAAGAGACAAGCGTACATAAGTCAGTGTCAGTCAAATTGACTCCAACTAACTACGAAAGATAATAAGAAATATTTGAAAAGTGTCTCACCGGGACTTGAAGCAGTGCGTACAAACGTCATTGAAAGCCATACAGAAATTTGTTCAAATATTACATAAACAGTGGCTGGCGCGATAGATCCCTTTCGTCTACAATGGACTATAATTGATATCCATGAGTCCATTATGGAGTTAGTATATAAAGAGATGAAAACTGGCTATAGTCGTATGGTCCTTTGCGGCTCCTCCCGGATCCATCCTTGATTGATGCCTTTTTTTCAGAGTATCTTCAATGTGTATACAGTTAAGTGCAATAGTGGCAGTTGAAAACTGCAACTGATAATGAATTAAAAGGATTTAAACGACTAAAGGGTGTTTTTATTACTTTATATGTGACCCGGCCTATGAAAAGGTGGCTTACGACTCAAAAAAGAAATTGCGAGAAACAACTTGCAATCCATTTCTTCAGTTTCTTAGTAGTTTTTCACATATGTTGTGATATAAAAGTCTTTTAGTACTCAAAATAAATACTCAAAAATGCAAGGTATCATCATCATAATTAATTGGCGCTTACCCGCCCAAGAGATTATAGCCGCTTCGTAAGAAGTCACGCTAGTTACCCTTTTTTCCCTATAACTGACGCCAATTGGGAGCACCAAGGGAGGTCAAGTCTTCCTCCACCTGCTTCAATTGCCTACTCAATCCAAAGTAGCACTTGTTGGCAAGAGTTATTCTCCATTTAATTTCTAAGCTGATACTGTTTTTGCTCTTAATGCTGCTTCCCAAATGAACGAAATCTTGCAATCTTAATCTCTTCAACTAGATCAACTGGCGCTGAGCAAAATGGCTCTATTTGTAGGTAATCAGAGTTATTTATTTATTCAGTGCAAAATGTTTTGTGAAAGGAACAAACAAGCTCGCGAAATAACTGAGAAGAACCAATAGGGTGACATTATTTTCAGAAAAGAAAGCGCCATTAGATGCCAGCAAGTACTTCGTCTTGTCCTCATTTACTTTATATGTAAGCATCTGAAGAAATTTTAAGCATCTAGCTGTTAAAATATGGGGAAGAAATTACGTAAAACTTCTTATCTGAACAATCGGTTGTGTGGGATATATTATATATATATATGAAAGATCATGGCATTTTCTCGGACAACAATGTATGATTTATACGTTAGCATCTTTGGATATATCAAGCTTCTAGCTAATAAAATGTGGAATGATTGATCGGACACCCAAATATACTCGCTTACCGAATTGCAGCAAGATACATATCTCAAAAAGCGAGGGACCAGTTTGCGTTCCAACAGACAGTATATTTTTGGTTAGGCGATTGTGATTTCAGCGGTTTGAGCGTAGTTATTATTTACCGATGTTAAGCTCATTAATTCTTGGTACCATTTCATTTTATGAAAGGTATAAAAATGCCTCCGAACACTGGCAAAAAATAACGAATTTTCAAAGCATAGTGAGTTAAATAAATACTTCTGGCAATTGTGCAGTTTAGGGGCCCCACCCTAAAATTGGGCCTTTTGTTTTTTTTGAGTGAGGTATCAAAAGACGCGTACTCACGTCTAGATCAAGAATCCGAAAGCGGAAGTTGGTTTTTTTTACCCGTTTAAAAGTTATGCGCGAAAAACTGGTTCGTCTTGTACATATGGTTCCCGCACATTTACAATCTTTTAAACGCACAAATCACATCCTGTTTTGTTTTTCGATAGATTAATACAATTTGATATTCACGAATTAGTGAAAAAAATTTGTCTAATTTCTCTAATTAATATGCAATTAGGTAATAAAAATACAGAAAATACCCTCTAATCACTTGATTCGTTGTTGAAGAAAAACACGTGATGGTGAAGAGTGCTGCCAGATGAGCAATAATAGAAATTAACTGAACAAGAAATTACTCTTGCTTTTCTCGAGTCTTATGTTTATTGTTATGTTAACCGATCCAACACCGGCTGCGCCATGCACAGTAACACCATCCTTTGACGGTTCTGTTCCTTTTCAGGTCTTTAAGCTACAGTTTGAGAAGACCGCAGCAGTGAACCAATGGAATGCTGAAGATAAAGTTGCAGTTCTGTTCGTGGCACTGAAAGGGCCTGCCGCGGAAATCTTACAGACTATTCCAGAGTACGAACGGAACAGTTATGACGCATTGATGGCTGCTGTAGAACGGCGATACGGAAGCGAACACAGGAAACAGATATTTCAAATAGAATTGCAAAACCGCTACCAAAAAGCTAACGAGACTTTGCAGGAGTTTGCTTCGGACATTGAAAGATTGGCTCATCTTGCAAATGCGGATGCACCCGTGGAATACACGGAAAGAGTGAAGATTCAGAGCTTTATAAATGGCATACGGGACGTCGAAACGAAGCGAGCCACATACGCGAACCCAAAGCAAACATTTTCTGAAACGGTATCCCATGCATTGACTCAGGAAACGGCGTCATTATTGAGTAAACCAGCATACAAAGCTCATCGTGTTGAAGTAGAAAGGCCGGAGTTGGTAGATACAATTTTGGAAGCTCTGAAGTGATCACAACAGAAAAATGCCGGAGTTATGAAATGTTTCAAGTGCGGTAACCCAGGTCACATTGCACGTCATTGCAGTAGCAATTCCAATAGTTCCAACAATGTGGGTGGCCGTAAACGCAGAGCTGAAGGAGACGAGCAAATCTCCAAACCCACTCAATCGTTAAACTAAAGCGAGTCAGCCGCAAGGGGCGACAGCTGGCTCGCTCAATTGAATGCCCCATAATCTCTATCTCGCAAATTGGAAGAAGGTCATGCAATCTTACTGTCGGAGGACATGTGGATGGAAAGGAACGTTTACTGACTGTAGATACGGGTTCATCCCATTCCATCATTCGATCAGATTTAGTCAACAAGAAGATAAGACCATTGCTTGGAGCAAGATTACGTACAGCCACGGGAGAGGACACCCAGGCGCTTCCCAAGGCAGTCGGTTCTATGTACCGGAGCGACTCGGGATTTTTCCCGACCAAGGACTGTCATTTCAGTGTGACCCCATTTAATTTGTTTCGTCCCCCCCACAAATTGTCATCCTCCCAGCAGCTCCTTGCAGCAGGACTGCTACATATTCTCTTACTCCGGGAAGGTATCGAACCCAATCCGGGTCCGTCTCCTGACCCCGGTCATGAGAAATGGTTTTGCTGCATTTGCCAGAAAAGAATCTTTTTAGGACGGTCATACTCTGTTCAGTGTGTTTCGTGCAAGGGATGGTTGCATCGGACAGGTTGTTCTGGGCTTGATCCCAAAACCCGACGTCCACGTAACTTTTATAAATCTTTTGTGGCTCCTTGCTGCTCACGCTCAAGGGCGTCCCGTAGTCTACGCCTAAGCGTATCCCCACTACCTTCCAGCAGCTTCGCTGCTCAGCAAGCCACAACAAGTAACCGCTGCTGCTCGCGCCCCACGGCGCCAACAACTCAACCAGCTGATACCACTCATAACTACTACCTTCGTAGTAGAGCTGGTTGCAATGCTGAGCATCAGCCCCTGCCCCCGTCTTCTTCTCCCCCCCCCCCCCCCCCCCTCTTTTCTGGCAGCAATCGTGCAGGTCAGGGAAACAGACTCTTAGTCCCTATCTCCGTTTGCACCGTCTGCCAGCATAGAATATATAGGTTTGCGACATCCGCTCAATGCAGCTCCTCTCCTGCCTTGGGTGGTGCCACTTTCCTAGATGTTTTGGTCTCCGTGACGGCAACCCCCCGACGGGTTTCATCGCGCCATGTTGCCAGGTCGCAAACCCAAATCATCCGGGTACCCCAATGCTTGCCCAAGGGCGCCCAGTCCCAAGGCCACAACAGCAATTGCGTCCTGGCCTTCCACAACCTAGGCGTAGTCACCCCTCACTTACCCCTAGAGTGGCGGCGTCACCCCTCATGCACTTCAGAATTCTGCAGTTCAACTGTAATGGACTAACTGGGAAGATTACGGAGATAGTCGATTTCATGAAGCGGCACAACATCCGCATTGCTGCGATTCAAGAGACTAAACTCACAGCAAGATCTGCATTGCAGACCTCCTCTGGTTATAATGTCCACAGGAAAGACCGCGAGAGCGGAAATGGAGGCGGCCTCGCGTTTATTATACACCACTCTGTGCAATATCATATATTTGATCCTGGCATCGACCGCAGTGACAATGTCTTAGAACGTCAAGGCCTATCTGTCCGGTCAGGCGATGCAAATCTAGAAATCATCAACATCTACATCCCTCCTGTCACCTGTTGCCACAGTGGATACCGCCCTAATATCGAGGCCTTACTCACTGGCAACAATCGCATTATCTTAGGCGATTCAATGCCCATCACGACCTATGGCATTCAAACTTGCGGGCGGACAGTAGGGGTGAGATGTTGGCGGATCAAATAGACGAAACGACGTTCTGCACAATAAACGGAGACGCACCCACACGTATGGTAGGAAGCTGTCATAGCTCGCCAGATATCTCAATCGTGAGCGCAGAACTCGTAAACTGCGTCAACTGGCAGCCGATGGTAACATTGGCATCCGACCACCTGCCCATACTTATTTCGTTCGAGCGTACCGCCGACTTCATCGTCACCGAAAAACGCACTTTCATAAACTTCAAAAAAAGAAAGTGGGAAGAATATAAATCTGCAACAGACAGCAGCTTTGCTGCCCTCCCTATCCCGACTGATGCCCGCCAAGGGGAGCGTGCCTTCCGTAAGGTCATTGAATCCGCCTCGGCACATTTCATTCCCGCCGGCAGAATTCCCGAAATCCGGCCCCACTTCACGGCGGAGGCCGCGAGCTTAGCGAGGGAACGCGACCTTATAAGACAGCTTGATCCAGGCGACCCCCAAATAAGGGATATATACCAACGCATCAGATTGCTTGTGGACGAACACAAGCGGGCGAAATGGGAAGAGCACCTAAGAGGTTGTAACCTCTCTACCGGTGTAGGTAAACTTTGGTCCACCGTAAAGTGCCTATCGAATCCGACTAAGCACAAAGACAAAGTTTCCATCGCCTTTGCCGATAAGGTGCTGTCGGATGCGAAAAAATGCGCGAGCGCTTTCTGCCGACAATATATAATGCATCCTACGGTCGACAAAGATAGACGGAGAGCCAATAGACACGCACATAAACACAAACTCAGCGCGTCACCAATTACCATCACCGCTAGAGAGGTTGAGGACGCCATTGGTCGCGCTAAACCATCCAAAGCAGTGGGCCCAGACGGCATAGCCATGCCGATGCTTAAAAACCTAGGGAAAGAGGGTTTCAAATATTTAGCGCATGTCTTCAACCTGTCTCTTTCCACCTTTGTCATACCCGAGAAATGGAAAATGGCCAAGGTGGTCCCGCTACTAAAGCCTGGGAAACCAGCTAACGTAGGTGAGTCATATCGTCCGATATCTCTCCTATCGCCAGTGGCAAAGACGCTTGAAGCCATTTTGCTCCCTTATTTCCAAGCACATTTGCAGCTAGCCCCTCATCAGCATGGCTTCAGAAAACTCCATAGCACTACCTCCGCGCTAAATGTCATTAGCACCCAGATAAATTGCGGTTTGAATCAATATCCCCACCATAGAACAGTACTCGTAGCGTTAGACCTATCAAAAGCTTTTGATACGGTCAACCATGGCTCGTTACTGCAAGACCTGGAAGGGTCCACCCTTCCCCCATGTCTTAAAAGGTGGACCGCAAATTATCTGGGTGGTCGGCAGGCATCGGTGCAATTCAGAAACGAAACATCAAAACAAAGGAGAATTAAACAAGGGGTGCCACAGGGTGGTATCCTATCCCCGCTTTTGTTTAATTTCTACATATCTAAGCTACCTTCACCAGCGGAAGGAGTCACAATCGTTTCCTACGCCTATGACTGCACAATAATGGCCACAGGCCCAGGCCCAAAGATCGATGAGCTATGCAATAAAATAAACGGCTATCTCCCTGATCTCTCCAGTTTTTTCGCCTCGCGAAACCTGGCATTGTCACCGACTAAATCTTCCGCGACCTTATTTACAACATGGACGCCCCAAATGTCGACCATATTGAACATCCACGTCGATGGCACTATGCTACCGACTGTCCTACACCCCAAAATCTTTGGTGTGACGTTTGATCAGGATCTACATTTTGGTGCGCACGCAACCGCAATTGTTCCAAGAATTCAGAGCCGTAATAAAATCCTCAAATCCCTTGCTGGCAGTACCTGGGGAAAAGATAAAGAAACGCTCTTGACCACATACAAAGCAATTAGCCAGCCGATTACGTGCTACGCTTCACCCATATGGTCGCCAAGCCTATAAACCACCCACTGGAAGAAACTACAGGCCTGCCAAAATACTGCTCTCAGAATCGCCACGGGCTGTCTTCTTATGTCCCCAGAACACCATCTGCATAATGAGGCGAGAATACTCCCCATCAGGGAGAGAAATGAGATGCTGACCAAACAGTTTCTGTTGAATACCCAGAAACCTGGGCATCCCAACAGACATCTGATTGACGAACCAGCACCGCCTAGGGGCCTAAGGAGTCATCTCCGTAAGCATTTTGAGTAAATACGGCACCTGAGAACCCAGCCGTATGAAGCGGAAAAACACGAGCAGGTCCTTGGTGAACTCCATAGACAGGCGTCGGACCTTTATGTCGGGAATTGCCCGGTGAATCCAGTACTTGAAGAAAAATATCCAGAACTCGCAGAAGAGGAACGCATACTCCCCAGGGAAACGCGTGTCACTCTTGCTCAACTTCGTTCTGGATACTGTAACAGGTTAAACTCTTACCTATCCAGAATCAACCCCGACATACAAAATGTATGCCCTGCTTGCAATGTGTCCCCACATGACACCAACCATCTCTTTAATTGTAATGTGGAACCAACGCTTCTAACACCCCTTTCCTTATGGTCCACCCCTGTTGAAACGGCAAGTTTCCTTGGACTCCCGTTAGAGGATATTGATGACAATTTGTGATCGGTCGCGGCTATTAGGTGGGGCGAGCATTGCTACAACAACAACAACAACAGGACACCCAGGTAATTGGAGAAGTAGAATGTGAAGTAGCAATTGGGAACGTCACGGTACTTCACAATTTTATAGTGGCAGGTATTGTTGATGAAATCATAATTGGAGTGGACTTCTTAATCAACCAAGGCATCAAGATCGATATGCAAAGCAAGACGATGCGATATAAGAACATGGATGTGTCACTTAATTTCGGCTACGAGAGAGGCTACAGCAGTAAACGAGTGCTGGTGGAAGAGAGTCAGCAAATACCACCAAAATCAGAAGCAGTCATCTGGGCAAAGGTAGATGGAGATTGTGGGACAAACAAATTGTGGGTTTTCGAAGCAGCAAATAAATCAGCACTTAACATACTTGTAGGAAAAACCCTGGCTATGACAAAACAAGATGGACGTATTCCGGTAAGAGTACTCAATGAGTTCAAGTCACCATTCAATTTGACCAAAGGAGCTATTTTGGGAAGATGCCAAGAGGCCGAAGTAGTTATTAACTGTGAACAGCTCCAGGAATACGTTTCATCTAGTAATACTGATCTTTCAAATGATATCACGGAATGGACGCATGGGCTAGAGGAAGCCTATCAGAATAAGGCAAAACAACTGCTCATAAAATACGCGAACATATTTGACCAGGATGGTTCCAAACCAGGCCGCACCAATGTTGTGAAACATCAAATTGACACTGGAGATGCGAGGCCGATCCGTCAAGCTCCACGTAGTGTTCCACTGGCGAAGCGGGAAGTTGTGAGTCAAATCATGCAAGAAATCATCAGCTAGTCCATGGAGCTCACCGGTAGTACTTGTAAAGAAGAAGGATGGAAAAATGAGGTTTTGCGTGGACTACCGAAAGTTGAATGACGTTACGAAAAAGGATAGCTACCCGTTACCAAGAATTGACGACACTCTGGACTCGCTATCTGGTACGAAATGGTTTTCCACACTGGACTTGAAAAGCGGCTACTGGCAAGTTGAGGTGAAGGAGGAAGATAAAGAGAAAACAGCCTTCAGTGTCGGTGATGGTCTTTGGCAATTTACAGTGATGCCTTTTCGACTTTGTAATGCACCAGCTACTTTTGAGAGACTCATGGACCAGGTACTGAAAGGACTACATTGGAAAACATGCTTGGTGTACCTGGACGACGTCATCGTATTGGGCAAGAGTTTTGATGAACATCTTAAAAACTTGGAGGAAGTTTTCCAGAGAATAGCTGGCGCTGGTCTGAAGTTAAGTCCCAAAAAGTGTACGCTGTTTAAAAAGGAAGTAAATTATTTGGGCCACAAGGTAACGACAGAAGGTGTCTGTACAGCGAATGAAAAGATAGAGGCAGTAAAGGATTGGCCAAGACCACAGAATCTGCATGAATTGAGAAGTTTCCTTGGGTTGTGCACATATTACCGCCGATTTGTACCAAATTTTGCCAGCGTAGCCCATAGTGTCCACGAGCTAACAAGGAAAAATAAAGCTTTTGAATGGAAGAAGGACTAAGAAGTAGCTTTCCAAACATTGAAAGAGCGGTTGTGCACTGCCCCATTGTTGGCATACCCGATTCCAGGAGCAACGTTTATTCTAGATACAGATGCGAGCGGATATGCTATAGGAGGCGTTTTATCACAACTGGTCGATGGACAAGAGAAGGTAGTTGCATATTACAGCCGAGGAACTAGAGAGGAACTATTGCGTTACACGGAGAGAGCTGTTGGCATTGGTAGAGTGCATTAAACATTTTCACAAATACCTCTACGGCCAGCGATTCCGTGCCAGGACAGATCACGCAGCGTTGAAATGGCTTCTGCAGTTCCGTAATCCGGAAGGACAATTGGCACGGTGGATCGAGCGACTACAAAGCTATGACTTTTCCATTGAGCATCGAAAAGGTAGTACCCATGGAAATGCTGATGCAATGTCACGAAGACCATGTAGTCTGGAATGCAAGCACTGCTCAAAGGCCGAGGCTAAAGAAGACATTATAGATGTCCGGCTAATGACTATAACGTGTACGGATGAATGGGACAAGGAACAACTAAGAAAGTGTCAGCTAGAAGATACAGATCTGTCACATGTTATGCAAGGGCTCGAACGAAACGAAAGACCAAGCAGAGAGGAGATGTCAGCAGAGAGTCCCATTGCGGAGTCATATTGGGCACAGTGGAACAGTTTAGAATTGATATCCGGTTGCTTGCATCGAGTATGGGAGAGTGAGGATGGTCAATGAGACTGATAGTTGTTCCCAGGAAGAGGATTCCTGACGTGCTCAGCGAGCTGCACAATGGTCCAAGTGGAGGTCATCTTGGAATCACGAAGACACTCGAAAAAATTAAGCAGAGATTCTATTGGGTTGGTTGCCGTCAGTCGGTCACCGAGTGGATTGCCAACTGTGAGGTATGCAACAGAGCGAAAGGGCCCAAAACCCGAAGTCATGGCCAGATGAAGCAGTATATTTCAGGTGCACCATTTGAAAGGATCGCCATGGATGTCGCAGGTCCATTTCCTACTAGCAACCGCGGAAACAAATACGTACTGATGGTTATGGATTATTTCAGTAAATGGCCAGAGGTATACCCAATCCCAAACCAAGAAGCAGAAACAGTAGCAGAAGTGGTTAAAAACGAATGGGTTGCAAGGTATGGTGTACCAATGGAGTTACATTCTGACCAAGGCAGGAATTTTGAATCAGCTGTGTTCCAAGAAATGTGCAAGAAGTTGGGCATTCGAAAAACACGGACAACTGCATTGCATCCTCAGTCCGATGGTATGGTGGAACGCTTCAATAGAACATTGGAGGAGCATTTAAGGAAAGTAGTAGACAAGTACCATAAGGACTGGGATACACACATATCATTATTCTTGATGGCCTACCGATCGGCAGTACATGACACAACGGGCCAAACTCCCGCAAAGGTAATTTTTGGCAATGATCTTCGACTGCCAGCTGATTTGAAGTATGGGATAGATGCCGATGCGGAGAGGAATGTCAAGAAATCCACTGGTGTCTTGGAAGAAGAGCTGAGAGAGATACACGATCTGGTAAGGCAACGAGCAACGATTATAAGTGACAAAATGAAAGCGAGGTACGATAAAGCAATTAATTCGGAAGGGTTTCAGGAAGGAGACTTGGTGCTGCTATACAACCCACAACGAAAAAAAGGTTTGTCCCCGAAATTGCAGTGTAACTGGGAAGGCCCATACAAAGTTGTAAAACGGATCAACGATGTAGTGTACCGCATACAAACCACTACCAAACCACGAGCCAAAATGAAAGTGGTTCATTTGGAGAGATTAGCAGCGTTTAGATCGAGAGATTTGCCTGACCACTTTCATATGTTTTCATTTGGATAGAAATTTTTTGCAATATTTGTGTTGATATTTTATAAGTAAATTAGTGAAATTTAACATAATTTTTTCGTTAATTCGTGCAAGTTTGATTATGTTAATATACTAAATATAAAAAGTAAAATGATGTGTGCGCTTAAAAAATTGTAAACGTGCGGCAACAAAATGTATCACACAAACCTGTTTTTCGCCGATAATTTTTAAACCGGGTGAAAAAAGTTAACTTTACTTACTTTCCACTTTACCTAAATTTAAGTAAACTGGCCAATATTGTATTTCATACGAAATGATTAGGTGTTTTGTGCCCTCCAGTAAATTCGATATCGATTTCGATTCACCGAATTCGCTCATTTAAAGGAACCCACACACCAAGTGTTAATGAGTTATCCCAATATCATTTCCATCCGATTATGACACTACATTATAATTTAAGGCGGATTATAAACATAAGAACGGTTACGCAAAATAATTATGATTGGCATAATTGAAGCTTTGAAAACCGAGCTGACAGGAGCATAAGGAAGTCATCCGAGGTTGTTTGGGGGAAATAAATAGTATACATGAGATGAATATGATTAATGAAAAAAGGCGTTAAATCAGGCGCGGGCTAACATATTTGCATAGAGGCCTTGGGTGCAAAATGGGTGCAAATATGCGGCTTTTGGCATCACATACTTTTTAATTAGATCGCTGAGTGCCTGCAGATGTAGAAAATAGGGGCTACATCTGCTAAAGTTGACTTCCAGTATTTATAACATAAGTCCTGATACTTAATTTGGGTTTTCCCGTTTGGGCGTCAATACTAGAGATACATTCAGTCTATTTCTGGATGAAAAAGTATTAAAAATTGTGTTCGTTGGAAGCGATATAAAATAACATTCATTTGATATGTGTTTATTTAAAAAAAAAAAACACTACACGCTGAATGCTTTCAAGTATGTTTGAAGCCATGCACAAATATTATCATTAACGTCCACTTGAAAAGAATAAACTCAGTCGATGCAACACCTGCTACGTGATTCACAGAACTTCTGCTCAGAAACACTTACTATGTAGGCTACTGCCGGCTGCTCTACATTACTTCTGCTGATTTTTGCTCTTCGAGAGGGCTAAACTCCTATTTGCGCTCTCAATCCGAAGTAGTATTTGTTGGTAAGAATAATTCCCCATAAGATTTCTAGACTAGCATTGTTTTCGCTTTTCTTACGAAGTCCTTACCGTTTTGATTTTATATTTGTGGACAATAGCTTTTCTGCCAATGCGTGGATCCGCGGATTCGTACTTTGACTTACCTTGTACTTCGTTTTGCCCTGGTTCACCACAAGGTCCGTTTTTTTCCTTTTTATCCAGCCCATAGAAGGCAAAACATACGGCGCGCTAATTCAGGCCAAAAAATCCATAATCGGCATACCCTAGCTCCTGTAAGGATTTTAATGTTATAATATCAAAAGACTAAAATTTTCAAACGATAAAAGATAAATAGGCAACAAGAGAGTGCATAACTGTTTTTGGGCCGGAAAAGACACAATTTATATATCAGCTTGAAGTTGATAAAACTCACATACCTAAGGCGATTATAGCTTTTTTGTTATCATTTCGCATTCGCATTTGCATTTTTATTCGGGAATGTCAAATATATGACATTTGTAACATCCCTAATTGATACCTACATAAGGTTAGACATGAAACGAGCCGGTGCACAGTGTTACTTTTTAGTAATTTAAGATGACGAAATTCAAATATCTATTTCATTTGTAGATATGATGTAATATTTTTTTTAAGATATAAATACAAAATATTTTCGATGTATAAAGTGGCCGTGACACCTCCCATACAAATGGAATCTTTCATTCCCCATATCTCTGGAAGTATTCAAGATAGAAAATAGAATTTCAATTAGGTTATGTAACACTTCCCATACAAATAGAATTCGAAATATAAAAACTAAGTGACTAATTTTTGTAAAAATATCGATCAAAATATTTCAAATTATACCCTCAGTCCGTTTTAAAATTCCATATTGCATTCCTGCGCACAAGTATCAGTTCACGGTAAATATAAAAGTACAATGTTTAGTGTAAATTTTCATATTTATTTCAAATCACAACAAAAAAATAAGGTACAATAGAAGTATATGTAAATAATACTTATTTTGCAGTTGAATATATATATTTTTTATAACAAAAATACGTTCTTTTAAAAAAGCACCAAAAAAGCAAGACTGGAGCATTCACAAAGGAATGTCTAGTCGCATTTTTTCCGCAAAAATATCTAGTACTTGGTCACTAGTCACTGAAATATCGCGATGAATATTAAGTAACGCCAGCCCGTTCCTCTCCAGTCTTGTTACGCGAATACGTCTTCAATCTGCGTAAAGTTGAAAATGACCGTTCACTTGAAGCTACTGTGACTGGAAGTGTGGCACTAATTTGAAGAAGCCGGTAAACTTGTTTGTAAAACTACACATCACACATATCGAGAGCTTCAAAAAATGTTTTTGGTCGCTCCCTGAGAGGAATTTTAATGTATAATTTTGAACTACCAAATGGAAGTTGCATAGATTCTAGAACTACTTCTTACCGTTTCCACATTTTAAAATCGGATTTTATTTCTTCAGTAATTTCAGTAAATTCACTCGGTCATACTTCCTTGAAAGCAAAGATGGTCTTGTCTATTTCAGCTTCATCGATCTCTGCACATATTGTTGGAATAACATTTTGTATCTTGGAAAGCAGATCTCGCTGCTTTAAAAATCTCGATTCCAGCTCCTCAGAGTACTTGTCCCAAAATGGGATGTAGATTGATCGCCTATAGTACTCTTCAGCATCTCCACCATAATTGTCTCGATTTTTCGGACGTCCTGCTCGTCGAGGGACAGTCAGTATGGTGCCAATCGATTGAGCAATGTGTGTCGCTGATTCGAAAATTTCTCGGAATGTTTCATCTGCTTTGGTACGCATGTCCCTTACTTCGTCATGGACATCATTAGCATATTCAATGCAATCACTCAAGCTACAATCTTCTTTCTGTAAATTGAGACTCAAAATTTTAGTCAACATGAAGATTGGTTTGAGCGCTGTCAACGAAATTATGAACTGCGGTGTTTGAATTGCAGCAAGTAGCTCATTTGGCTGCACGCCATCAGACTTTACTTTCAGCTCGTCCATTTCTTCTAGAGCGGATGCGATAAATTCTATGCTATCGTAAAACCGGTTGAGTGATGCAAGGTGTTCGATCCAACGCGTTTCTCAAAATTTCAAAGGACGAGTCTGCTGGGCAGTTTTTGGTTCAACTATGTGTTGCAGCTTTGTTGCAATTTCGAAAGAAACTGACCACTTTTTTGACCGTCCTTAAGCACTTGCGAATCGGTGCAATGTCACATTCAAATTGTGGTGTTCGCAATGGAGATAAGGTGCAATCAAACCTGAATTTTAGACTATAGCTGCACACGGACCCAAAAAAAATTGTTTACGAGCTTTACGCAACGCCGTTTTTTCGTCTAAATTTAACATTTAATTAAATATTAACAGGGTGATGGAAAACTCTGTACATATAATTGGCATACGTGTTCCTGACCTCGAGAAGAACAAAAAGTGTTAGATAACATTTTTTCCGTCTAGTGTAATTTTTTCGGGAATCCGGGACTCAAAATTTCTTAGACCAAAGCGTCTTGGCCTTTAAAGAAGCTATTCAATATGACGCTGTGGTCGTATTTTTCGTCGTATTGTGCTCAGATATGGCGCGTTAGAAAGGTATTGATTTCCACTTTACCCTATTAGGGGAAAATTCCAAAATGTCCTGTACATGTGGCCGAAAAAATGTGAAAGCTCCAATTTTTCAACTTTGAGCCCCGGTTGTCCATAGCATCTGAAAAGTATAAGAGACGTGCAAAATATGAAATTTTCAAACCTCTTCTTTCATTTTTTTATATAGTGTGTGCACGTAACACAGTACAGATTTTGGTGTAAAATTTCGGAGGGGGAGGCCTATTTTTTTTTTTTAATTTTGACTTCCCAAATCAGTGAAAAGTCGCAGTGTGCGGTGTGTGCTATTTCTTGTTGTACTACATTCGGTTGTTGCAATTTGGTTTTTTGTTATTTTTGTTGCTGTAACTCTTGTCAATGCTACAGACTACGAAATGCAAAGTCACATCAGAGTCTCTGCATGTTGCAAATATTTACCTGTACACGCGTCCACACGCCTTTTACTTACTCATTCACCCATCCTACCACTTTACGCTTCCCACCCGCATGCAAGGATGCACCCGTAGTGCAGCCATGCAAGTTGTTTGCATTTGTTTCTTACGTTGCTAAATGTTGCAAGTTGCACGCAGATTCATCGATTGTTCAGCCGCTCATACATATTGCCAATAACGCAACAACAACAAGTAAGCAGTGATATCATAAAATTTTCTAATCTACTCCGCCTGCCATAACATAGCTAAATGCAAAGCACAGTTTAGGACGACCAAAGCTACAACAAACGTGTGCAACTAGTTTATTTAGACACCCTGAGCTGTTGAAGCCGTTGTCTGTCAATAGCAAGTGTGTATTTCATTTGAATTTATTATAATTGCACATTTTCATACATATGTAAGTGGTAAGTACGTACATATGAATTCCGATGGCGCTACTAGCGTGAATTTGCTTTAATTGTTTCCTCAACTGAATACTCTACCTCCGTCAGCCCCCTAATATTAACCAAGATTGTTTCTCTAAAAGTATTACTCGCTGATTGAACCAATAAAGCAAAATATTTAATATGAATGTCAATTTAACGCCAACGTTATCGAATGCAATTTTTTTTTGCATAAATCTGAGTTAGTTAATTTTTTATATACTTGTAATTTCATAATTATTTCATCCACTGCGACTTTATGTACTTCAGATAGGTGTCTTTAAGAAATAATTTTAACGACTAACTTATCTAAAATAAACATTAATAGCACAAAAGTTAATTTTCACACTCGTTCAATTAGTACAAAGAAAATGAAATATAGAAAATAACGAGTTCGGTGAGAAATTTATTAAACTGCTTTTATAGCAAAAAATTTGTTATACTTATGGGTAAATCCACGAAAAATTTGACTTATTTTATATTAAAGATTAATACTGAACTTTGATACTCTTAGCAATATGACTTAAAAATATTAGGACGGCAGATTTACTACCATCAAGATTTGTCCTGTACGTGATACACTTGTTGAAAAAAACTATTTCATGCAACAAAAGGATGTTAGCCCGTTTTTTGGCAAATCTTTCAATGACTTCTGACTTTAATATTGTGATTAGTATATAAGAGAGCTAAACCGAACAATCTTACTCGTAGCATAGTGGTCCTGAGACAAGTTTTCAAGAGGGTTAGGGCGGAAATCGAACGTTTAGAGCGTGCATTTGGCACAGGAAATGTGCAGAATATGTAAAAACCAGCGTCAATTATCTTGTACATAAATTTCGATATCGAATTTCTTTAAGGTTTCCAATGCAGAAGTCGCCAACCGATTTGTTTTAAACCAGTAGTGCACAACGCCGACAGAGCTTCGAATACAAACGAAACTTCTTTTCTAGTAGTTGTGTTTACATAAAGAATTTTCATGCACAGAACTCACGCATCAGATGCTAACTGCTAGAAGTACAAGCTAAAACAAATTGACTGCTTGCTCTATTGAATCTCTGTCGCCGAATAGTTTTCCGAAGCTCTTGAGAGCACCACTGCTCTAAACTTTTTTCGTTGCTGCCAATAGGCCTGATTATATTAATCAAACCGGCTACAGACCACAACCACAATAAAGCAAAGCTTAATGACAACCGTAGCCAAGCATTGGCTGCTTCATTACTTTAAATGCGGCAGGCAAAAATATTAATTATAACAAACGGACGCGGAAAACTTAGACAAAATTATCAATTATGTTTAGAAAACGCCTAGTAGAATTAATTTAGCTGATATTATCTGATATTAACTTCTATTTTAGTTTTTATCGACAAAATAAAAAAAAACGCCGCTCACTGTCGCTACCCAAAAATAGAATTAGCTTTGTGAAAGATTGTCGTGCTGCTCTGTTGCGCCGATAATAACGACCCTCAATATAAAAATAATTTGACAAATGTCGCTTTGTAGCCGCCGTCGTGAATGTAATCAGGCCTAATGACTTTGCCAGTGATTCAACTCGCATCAAACGTTGAACAACGCTGTCCTTATTCACAAGACCGCTGAACCTATTAATTGAGCAGTTTATACGATTTACACTTTCATTTGACTGTGGGATACTTTTTCCGAAAACAGCAAATATAATTAGAGTCCACCCAAATACATCTCTTGAAAAAAAAGGATCTTCACTGATACTAATTGGCGCATTATCGAAATCGATAACCTCTTTTCAGAGTATGATGCTGAGTTAACGAGTGAACGAGCGGCCCCTGCATAAAGAAAAAAAGATCGCAGATATAAAAGACTACATTAACCAACATCCCGTCGCAAAGTTCCTGAAGGGGATAAATAATTTTTCATGTAAATGCAACAACAACGGTTTGAGGCAGAAAACCCAGAAAGAAATCTGGTTCAGTTTTTTAATTTCTTGTCTTTTGTTTGGCAAAGCTGCCTTTAATAAATGAAACACAATAGGGGGACTGACTCATTTAACCTTATAAATGCCTTATAAAGTGTGTAAACGTATACATTTATCTAGTGCGTAAACGAACTGACAAATTTTGTATGAAAAATCATTTACACAATTTGTATAAATTTACGCGCGTATTTCATAGTGTAACCGTCCTGTTCATAAATAATTTTTCTTCTTAGTTCGCATGGCTGGGTACCCGGTGGTACTTGTGGTACAGGCAGTTCATAGAGTATGCAGCACTTGTGGAAACCCAATTCGCCTTAGTCATATTAAAAATAAATGTCCTGAGTGTTAACTTATAACCATTTTCATGTTATTTATTAATTGAAAATGTAATCACTTATTATTTACGTGAGAACTACTAGTGGTACCTGGGTATCCCAGCCATGAGAACTAGTAATAAAAAAACTAATTTTACTAATAAAAAAATAATTTATCAAAAAACCATCTCTATGAAAGTATATTTGAAAAATTTTTTTCTCCTTTTTGTAGAAAACTTATTCCCATAGGATGCCACAAAATTTTAACTTGTTTCTCTTTGTAGATTACGTAAAAACGTGACAAATACTAGTGGTACCTGGGTATCGCAGCTATGAGAACTAGTAATAAAAAATTAATTTATTAAAAAAATCATCTTTATGAAATTATATTTGAAAAATTTTCTCTCCTTTTTGTAGAAAACTTATTCCCATAGGATGCCACAAAATTTTAACTCGTTTCTATTTGTAGATTATGTAAAAATTGCATTTGAATATGCAAAAGGTACCCGGGTACCCATCTATGAAAAGGACGGGTAAACGCGGTAAACTCAAAGGAATGCAAGCAAGTCATTTACAAGAATATCTTAGTAAAGACGTTTTAGTTTTGATTTTTCACTTAACGTTGGCATTTTTTAATTTGTATAACAATCAAAAATTTTTGTTGGCAATAATACAGCTGATCGACAATTAAGTTTATCAATAATATTAATAGTTTCGTTCATATAACAGCGTGTGTAAATGGATATAATTGTACACCTGATAAATTTATATGCTTTAATAAGTCCTCCTAATGACAACATCTGCTTACCACAACTCATGTGTACAAAAATATCACCACCTCTGGTGGTCCGTAGAATTCCCGTGAGAATTGAGCGTAATACGGAGCTAGAAAACTCACTGGGTGATGGCCATTAATAAACACAACAACCTTATTACAGCGATTCAACAGACAGAACTAATCGCGAGGAACTAGCGAAACAAATAGATACATAATAAGTGGCGATGCCCCCACATGTAGTGGCTTATCCTCGTACGCTACTCACAAAGGGGCTCCAAAGGGTCAGCAAAACAAAGTTAGTGCACGCTATCCTCCGATACCACGTGCTATTAAATTAGGCTTCGTGATTAATAGCAGATGTAGGAAAAGCGGATTGGAGGTAGTGAAATGCCGATAGCACCTTGACACTCAGTAAAACTTATGAAAATTAATCCTTTACTAACGTATTGAAGCAACTCACTCGAACTCGCAATCGACTCGTAACCATAGAAACCAGGCAAATAACTTTGAGAGGTTGACACGGCTTACGAGCTTTGCGAGAGTTTTGCGAGCTTTCATGTGCTGGCCTATTTAAAAAACACTAAATTATGATGAACGTAAAAAAATATCAGTAAAGTCAGTGTAAAATATACGTGCATTGATTCTTTTACTCATAAGCTTCGAACGATCAAAATATGTTAGGTTCCGGATTCGTAATCAAAGCTTTCCATAAACTGCACAACTATCTTACATTTCCTAATTTCTAAAAATGTGAGGAGTAGCATAACCTTATTAATGTTCAGTTGGTCTTATATATGACTATCAATAGAAATTTGACGCGTCCAACGCTTTTATTTAATTGTCCGACCAACGCCCCTAGATTGATGAGGAGTGTGAGGATTAGCACATAGGACCTACCTAATTATTTTATAGCTTTTAGTATTGTAACGAATTTAGTGAAATTCCTCTTATTCCAAATCTTCTGCTAACGTTCGAATCGCTAAGCTGTTGAATAAATAACTCCAATATTCAATAATATAAAAATGGTCTTTATTAGACTACTTTGACAGTACTTCAGAATAACACTTATACTTCGCAACCAATAGCGTGCTTATCCCTCCTCGATCTCCAAAATGTTTTGATGTCATTTCTACCGGACTGTATGGAATATTGTTCCAAATGTGAGCCAAATCGGACCACAAATACGATTTTTTTGAATATATCGTTCCATGTGCCACCTGGTGGCGATAGTTTTTCATATGTCGCTTTCTATTCGTGTATGCAATATGTGTTCCAAATAAGAGCCTAATGAGACCACAGATACGATTTTTTTGAATATCTCTATGCTTGCGCCACCTGCCGGCGATTTTTTTCATGTGTCTCTTTCTATTCATGTATGTAATACGTGTTCCAAATATGAGCCTAATCGGACCACAAACACGATTTTTTGAAATATTTCGATCCATGCGCCACCTATCGGAGTTTTTTTCATATTATTGCATTGTCATCGTGTTCTGAACTATATTCCAAGTTTCAAGCTTGTAGCTTATCGGGAAGTTACTTAAATTTTAATTACAAAATTCGTTCACAACGGCCGTGCAGCCGTGCGGCCGGCCTGTCAAGTCAAGCTAAATAAAACCGTTTAATAAAAAAAGGACATCGATGTATTTGTGCCAGATAGTTTATGAGCGGAACTCAATATTCTCAAAATCTGTCGTTTTTTAAGTAGCATTTCTTCACGAGAAAGACTAAGGCCCAAAGCCAACGAACTCATTGAACCTTATCAATGCGGCTTCAGATCTGGTAAATGTACAATACGTCAGATCATGAAGAATATTCAGAAGTTATTTCTATCGGCACCCGTATTTTGTCCAGAGGACTTTCCTATCGAATTTTTACTCGACGGCCAAAACCGCTTAGGTAATTTAGCGCCAATAAATAATTTCTTCTAAGAACTCCCAATGGCGGCCTTTTTTCGGGAAGCCAATTAATGAACGGAATGCAATATTCTTTTTGGGTCATTTTTATATGGAAACTCGAAATTGCCAAATGTAGCAAATCATGAGAAAATCTATAAAAATACTGGAGGTGTTATTGGACATGAGTAATCGATACCTCGTAACTGTGTCCACGTACTCTATACCTTATAATGTACATGACGGTCTTACGTTCTATCGTGCTACACTTTGACAGCACAAAAGTGTACCAACTTTGGTCGATTTTGCAGATATTATGTTTTACGAGAGTGAACACTTGATGTGAAATATATGTAATCACTGTTTTCTCAAAAATTTTATACTTTTTTAAAACTTCTTTCACTACTCATACTTATTAAAAAAATAAGCAGTTTGTTGTTCTTTGTGAAACCAACAGTCAATATACAACCAGTACATCATCATTGGAGGAAATGTAACATTTTTTCAAATCAGTTAAGTCCAGCGTTCTAAAATAACTAAACTGGGGGAAACGCATTCTTATGCAAATCATTCACTCCAAAAACATTTATAATACATATTTACGTGTTCATATGTACATATGCATATATGTATACAAAAAAACTTGTATATCATGATGCTGCTTCTGCCACTTATTTCGCTTTTGTTTTGTGCGGCAGCCGTGGTGTGGTGGTAGAATGCTCCGCCTACCACACCGAAGATCCTGGTTCAATTCCTGGGCAAAGAAACATCAAAAATTTAGGAACAAGGTTTTTCAATTAGAAAAAAAAACTTTTCTTGGCGGTGTCGGTTTTCGGCAGTGGTTTGGCAAACACTACGACTGTATTTCTGCCATGAAAAGCTTCTTATTGAAAAGTCATCTGTTTTGCAGATGCCGTTCGGAGGCGACGTAAAAACATGTAGGTCCTGTCCCCCCAATTTGTGGAAAAAATTAAAAAGGAGCACGACGCGAATTGGAAGAAGAGCTCGGCCCAAAATCTTTACGGAGGCTAACGCGCCTTGTATCTTGTGCAGTTAACAGAGCCGTCTTTATTGAGGCGCTGAATAGAAATGTGCATGACTTCGTACACCTCTGTAAGATAGAAGTCCTCCAGCGAATCATACTACTTCCGAACTAGCGCAGAACTATCTAATTGAGAGACAGTACTGGTTCTAATTCGGTCCCTTCGCCAACTGACACTAGTAACATTGCGATGACCTTCGAAATATCAATTGTTCCACTTCGCAGACCTTTTTAACACATTCTTAAAAAATGTTACCTCACATATCTCAGACTTAAGCGCTCTATGTACAAGTGTGGCTACGAACTGTCCCTCTCTGCATCCGATTAGCATCAGCTCAGAGATAGCCATTCAACCTTTTCTGCAAAACTGGTGCTTAGCGTAACTGTCTCCCATTGGTTGCAGAGAGTATACATTGAGTTGTGGTTGATAACCAGCTATGCAAATTTCAAGTACATTACCTGTTATATCATATGATTACTAACTCTGTTTTTACTGTAAGTATATAACAGGCAACAAATTTATCCATCTCGGTGAATGTCGTCGTAAAAAGGAAAGAGGTGAGCGTTCTCAGAAATTTTATAGACACAGTTTCTTCCCGGACTATATATGTAAGTGTAGGGTTCCTTTTTACTTTTTTTACATACTTTGTAAATTCAGTTTTTTTAGTTTATTCAATTATTTTATTTTCATTTTTGATTTACATATTTCAAAAATTTTCAGTCAGATAAGAAATTTGAAAATAACTATATGTACGCGTTCATTTCATCGTATTTTAAAATAATAAAGTTTTTATATAATTTAATATTTACATGTGGTTGTCTTAACCACAGTAAGTTTACTGTTTTAGGGCTACATGGTATCTTTTTGAAACCGTACTAGAAAGCCTACGAACTGAACCCGGATTGATCTGCTTATAAACCTTTGAGACCTTTCATGTTAAAGGAAATACATTTTAGCTTTTTCCATATTTCTATTAAATTTACCAACAATACATACTTGGCCATCTTTTTCCGATTCAGTACTCATAATAATGTTTAATTGTAAACCTAAAACTCTTTTCTTTAGGGTATTGGCGTGAGTGAGTGACAGTAAACTTAAGAGCCTTGGTGAACTATGCTGTATTGTATCTTATTTTATTGAATGTGAATGAAAGTTACTGGGACGCGAAGTGGGGTCATATAAAATCTAGACCTAAACTTGCTAATCTTTCCTTACAAATTTATTGAGTACTTACCTAGTTTGCTTGCATTAAAAGACTAGAGGGGTATGCAGATTATCAGTTATAAGCGAAACAGGGCCCTGAAAACTACCTCAGCAGCAGAGCCACTTGTCGTTCTGCGCGGCCCTCCTGCGTATATAATGGCCAAGAATATAGCGTTAACAACTGTATTAAGTCTCAAATCCTAGGGACAGCAGATTAAATAAATACGTATGAGATTTGAGCCGAGACTATCTTACACTTTACGTCGTGCTACTCTTTTCTAATTTTTCGTACAAATTGGCGGGACGGGATTTCCATGTTTTATGCCGACAAAAACGCTTAAAAACTCTATTGCTAGTTGAACAACTTTTGGAGGCGTAGGCGTAGTACTCGACTACCACACCATGACAGGCGACGTATAGCAGTATAACGGCAATTAAAATAGGACAAACAAGCTGCGTTGTCGCGTGCCTGAGCTTCGGAAGAGATCTTGGAGGGTTGGTGCAAGGATGCGGAAATGGGTGAACATACTATACGTGGGAATACCGATGGTTCCTAGTTAACGGAAGGGGTCGAGTTTGCTGTTGACTTTGTGGATCCAGAAATAAGTAGATTCTACGGACTGCTAGTGACTGTAGTGACTTTCCTAAGCTGCAGCCGCGTATATTTTGATAGTCAGGCGGACACTGAGGCAATAAGAAATAGGCTGACAGATAGACCGATGAATGGATGAGCAATGCTAACATAAACTTATTTTCGTTTGAGACTACCGATTTTGGGTTGACTTAAATAGGATATAGAAACAAAAAATCACTACACTCAGAGAAAAACGCCGTTCTAAAATCCAGCACCACCAGACTCAATTCAAGCTTTTCATGTTCTTACTTTTTTGCTCTTGAAAAACGAATGACCTGTTCTCAAAACAACAACCTTGTTCTTGAACCGACAACCATTTTCTTGAAAAGAGAACGGCTGGTCTCAAAATATTGTAACGATTTTACTTGCAAATCCTCTTATTTGCCTTTTCTTCTAACGTTCGAATCACTAAACTGTTGAATAAATAACTCCAATATTGAATAATGGAAAAATGGCCTTTATTAAAGTACTTCACAATAACACTTATACTTAATAACCAAACTGATAGCTTAAATGAAACTGACTTTCAAAATAATACTGCTATTGCTCGCTAGATATCGTCTTAATCGAAACTTCAAATCAAACTGAATTACTTCTTACTCGCTTGCGCCGCTTTTATAGTTTACGCTGCATACATCTAGGCTCTTCTATTTCCAGAACTTACCAACTATTTCGTATGTTTATAGTTCTCATATAGTTTCTACTTGTTTACAATTGTCTACTTTTCAGCGTCTCACAGATGTATGTTTTTGTAGTTTACAGTCTCTCGCACACACATAAGCGTATAAGTAAATGCATCTGTGTGTAACATCTCTCGGCTGCCTTATATATGTGTATACATGATTTGATTAATGACGTAAATACCGCTTAGCATGGCCTTAGCATCGCCTTAGTGACGGTATAGCTTAGTGATGCTAATATCCGTGACAATATTGTAACGAATTTACAGAAATTCCTCTTATTTGCAACCTTCCACTAATGTTCGAATCGATAAACTGTTGAATAAATAACTCCAATATTGAATAATACAAAAATGGCCTTTATTAATAACACTTATAATTGGCAACTGTCTTTCACCAGCACTCGATTACTGCTGAACCCTTTTTCCAAACTGAAGTTAGGTGGCACATCCTAGTTCTCATAACGCATCACCCTTCTCTGCATATCGATCTTGATGTCATGGTCAACCAATAAGTCCACTCCCAATATGACTTTATCAACGATCTCCGCCACAACGAATTTGTGTAGAACTGTGACCTTTCAATTAAGACTTCACATATCACTTCTCCCTGGACTTGGTTATACTCGCCAGTGACCGTTCGCAACCTTGCTCCAGGTAACGGTTTTACTCTCCTTTTGACCAAGTCAGATCGGATTAAGGCATGAGATGCGCCCGTATCTACAGTCAGTGCACATTCTTTGCCATCCACATTCCCCCTGACGGTAAGGCTGCTCGATTTTCCACCAGATTGCGAAACAGATATAACAGGACATTCAATAGCTGGAGCTAGCTCTCGATCTCTACATCTTACTCGCTCTTGCTCATCCCTTCCAGCTTTGTTATTAAAACCACCCATGCTGTTGAAACCACTAGGATCAAAATCGCAATGACGTACAATGTGATCAGGCTTCCCGCATTTGATAACTCTTTCACTCCGCTTTTGCGATCCTTTCAGCGCCTCCAATATTGTGTTCACCCAGTCTGGCCTTTCCACCTCCACACGGCGTGCTTTGAACGCTGGCTTACACAGAAGCTATGCTGTTTCCAGAAAAAGAGCTTGTGATACCGTTTCTGTGAATGTAGGTTTTGGGTTTGCGTATGTAGCCCGCTTCGTTTCCACATCTCGTATGCCATTTATGAAGCTCTGGATTTTTACCCTTTCGGTATATTCCACGGGTGCGTCCACATTCGCTAAATGTGCCAGCCATTCAACATCCGACGCAAACTCTTGCAATCTTTCACCAGGCCTCTGGAAGCAGTTCAGTAACTCCATTTGGTAGATCTGTTTCCTGTGTTCGCTTCCGTACCGTCGTTCAATGATTGATAACTGTTACGTTCGTACTCTGGGATGGTTTGTAAGATCTCAGCAGCTGGTCGTTTTAAAGCCGCGAACAGTGCAGCAACTTTATCTTCGGCATTTCAGTTGTTCGCTATCGACGTCTTCTCAATACCTGGAAAGGAACAGAACCATCAAACGTTGGGGATTTTACCTTCAGAGTAAACGTTGAAGTTATTGGACGGTTCAATTGTAACTCCTGAATACGATCTTTTAATGCATCTAGCTCGGCCTCCATTTTATCTTGTCGACCACTGAACCCTTCCTGAAACTGCGTTAGTTTCTCTTTCATACGCGCTTCCAGTTGTGCAGAGATCTGCGATGATACCTGTGCTGAAATTTGTGTCGACATTTCTGATATACGTGCCTCTTGTGCTTCAATTTTAGATGTTATTTCTGACGACATTTCTGAGATACGTGTGTCCTCTGATTCAATCTTCGCTGTTATACGGTTCTCCTGCGATTCCAGCTGAAATTAAATTTGCGACGACATTTCTGAAATGCGTGCCTCCTGTGCTTCCATCTTGGATGTTACTGTCGATGTTTGAGCAGATATTGCAGCCAAAATCGTGTTCAAGTCTGTGCTCGTAACTGTGTGTGATGTTTCGTTTTTCTCTTCAATTTTTATACTCAGCTGAGCAGAGCTCACAGAGTATATTAACTTTGTTCGCATAACGGTAATCCGTAACGGCATAAACTAATCGAGATAGATATAGACTTCGATATATCAAAATGATCTGGGTGAAAAAAGAAATTAATTTAGCCATGTCCGTCCGTCTGTCCGTCCGTCTTTAAACACGACAACTTGAGTAAATTTTGAGGTATCTTGATGAAATTTGGTATGTAGGTTCCTGGCCGCTCATCTCAGATCCCTATTTAAAATGAACGAAATCGGATAGCAAGCACGCCCACTTTTTCGATATCGAACATTTCGAAAAACCGAAAAAGTGCGATAATTCATTAGCAAAGACGGATAAAGCGATGAAACTTGGTAGGTGCGTTGACCCTATGACGCAAAATAGAAAATTATAAAAATTTTGGACAATGGGCGTGGCCCCGCCCACTTTTAAAAGAAGGTAATTTAAAAGTTTTGCAAGCTGTAATTTGGCAGTCGTTGAAGATATCATGATGACATTTGGTAGACACGTTACTGCTATTACTATATGTGTGCTAAATAAAAATTAGCGAAATCGGATGACGAACACGCCCACTTTAAAAAAAAAATTTTTTAAGTCAAATTTTAACAAAAAATTTAATATCTTTACAGTATAAAAGTAAATTATGTCAGCATTCAACTCCAGTAATGATATGGTGCAACAAAATACAAAAATGAAAGCAAATTTCAAAATGGGCGTGGCTCCGCCCTTTTTCACTTAATTCGTCTAGAATACTTTTAATGCCATAAGTCGAACAAAAATTTACCAATCCTTGTGAAATTTGGTAGGGGCATAGATTCTATGACGATAACTGTTTTCTGTGAAAATGGGCAAAATCGGTTGAAGCCACGCCCAGTTTTTATACACAGTCGACCGTCTGTCCTTCCGCTCGGCCGTTAACACGATAACTTGCGCAAAAAATGATATATCTTAACTAAACTTTGTTCACGTACTTATCTAAAGTCACTTTATCTTGGTATAAAATATGGCCGAAATCCGACTATGACCACGCCCACTTTTCCGACATCGAAAATTACGAAAAATTAAAAAAATGCCACAATTCTGTACCAAATATGAAAAAGAGGGATGAAACATGGTAATTGGATTGGTTTATTGACGCAAAATATAACTTTAGAAACAACTTTGTAAAATGGGTGTGACACCTACCATATAAGTTAAAGAAAATGAAAAAGTTCTGCAGGGCGAAATCAAAAGTCCTTGGTATCTTGGCAGGAGTACTGTTCGTGGTACGACATATATAAATAAATTAGCGGTACCCGACAGAAGATGTTCTGGGTCACCCTGGTCCACATTTTGGTCGATATTTCGAAAACGCCTTCACATATACAACTAAGGGCTGATCCCTTTTAAAACCCTCATTAATACTTTTAATTTGATACCCATATCGTACAAACACATTCTAGAGTCACCCCTGTTCCACCCTTATTGAGATATCTCGAAAAGGTGTCCACCTATAGAACTAAGGCCCACTACGTTTTAAATAATCATTAACACCTTTCATTTGATACACAAGTCATACAAACACATTCCAGGGTTACCCTAGGTTCATTTTGCTAAATGGTGATTTTCCCTTATTTTGTCTCCAAAGCTCTCAGCTGAGTATGTAATGTTCGGTTACACCCGAACTTAGCCTTCCTTACTTGTTGTTGTTGATTCTTCCACTTCAGGATAAAAGACGTACTCGTCCACATCAATTCCTTGCGACTCCATTATCTCTCGTAGCCGTGCGTAAAGTTCGATCTTATTGCCGGTTGTATTCAATCTACGGTTCTCAAACTCCTTTTTCAGTTGATGGATCTTTAATTAACTCAACTTTGCCATGTCCAAGTTGTATTCAAAATCTTCGGAATTTATTCAACAATTCCTCTCCTGACACCAATTGTTGCGAATTTACTGAATTTCCTCTTTTTTGCAACCTTCTACTAATGTTCGAATAACTAAACTGTTGAATAAATAACTCCAATATTGAATAATACAAAAATGGCCTTTATTAATAACACTTATAATTCGCAACTGATTGCTTGCTTAAACCAAACTGATTGCCGTGCCTCTACTGTTGCTGCCTTTTATACTGTCTGGTTTCCTCGTTGCGTATTTCTAGGCTTTTCTATTCTAGAATTTACTAGTTAGTTATCAGCTATGAAATTACCAGCTATAACTACGTTTATAGCTTCTCATATGCGCGTGTATATGTGAGTCGTACTTGCACAAATTATTACCTTCTTTTGTGAGCATCTCAGATAAGATATATGCATGTGTTTGTGCGTCTCTTCTCCGCTGCTCGTATGAACATATGGGTAGACATAATGATTGATTTAATGATGTGCATACAAGTCACTGCTTAGCATCGGCTTAGAGATGATAGTATCCATTAGTGTTGTTAATATTCGTCACAATATGAACAAATGTTCTATTAATGAGAACAGTTTTCTTAAATTAACAACAATTTTCTTAAATTAAGTTCAAGAAAAAAGAAACGGTATAATTCGTGTGCGCTACAATGTTAAATACAGCATTTGGCACAGGCGTAGTGGCCCAGCGGCTATTATGTTGCGATTGCGATCGTATGGCGCGAGTCCGATCATCGTCAAACTCTGAAGTTTTTTAAAAAAATTTTTTCATGTTCTATTTTTTTAACTCTTATTTTTCGTTCAGTTCCATTCACATATGCACAGTAATTCTCAAACCTGTTATGAAATGTTTTAAATATATATTCAGATAAAAAAAAAAAAATAAATGTAAGGCGCGATAACCTCCGAAGAGATCTAAGGCCGAGCTTCTCTTCCAATTTGCGTCGTGCTCCTCTTGATTTTTCCCTACAAATTGGCCGGACGGGACCTACATGTTTTATGCCGACTCCGAACGGCATCTGCAAGGCAGATGAGTTTTCACTGAGAGCTTTTCATGGCAGAAATACAATCGGAGCGCTTGCCAGACACTGCCGAGGGGCGACCCCGCTTAGAAAAATTTTCTTCTAATTGAAAAATCTTATTTCTAAAATTTTGATGTTGCTTTGCCCAGGAGTTGAACCCAGGGCATACGGTGTGATAGGCGGAGCACGCTACCATCACACCACGGTGGCCGCCGCCTGCATCCGCAGATTGCATCATCAAATAAGAAGAATTTCTCAATAAGAGAAATATATGAAAAAAAATGCATATTATGCGTGTTTTCTAATCTTTTGGAATTTAATAAAAAAAATTTTGTTATTAAAAATAAATAAATGGTACCTTGCCACTCCCACCAACGATCAAGCACAAACCGTTCTTTAATTGAGACCGAAAACTGCTAAATCGACCACAAATCGTTCTCGAAGCGTGAGAACGAAAAATTTTAAATCAAGCCCAAGAAGTGTTTGAAATGGGCACAGAGAGTTCACACATCAATACCAAAGTGGTCATAAAATACGAACGGTGTGCTTGGAAAAACTGTTCTTAAAGCAAGCCCATCGGTCACGAGTTAAGAAAAAGCGTACTTAACAGACTTTTGTCAACAAATATTCTTAATTTTGAACTTGTTTCGTTCGTTTTAGAACGATTTTTTCTCTGAGTGTAGGCACCCGCACCGATCAAGTCGATAGCGGTTACCGAAAAACTTGGATTTTTATATCGGATATCGTCCCATCTCTTCGTAAACTATGTAACTACCTGCGAGGTAAATTTCAGTTTGACAAAATAAATTATCTTCATGGTTTTAGGCTCTTTAATTTATAATATCAACATTCTTTGTATGCAATACCCAAGTTGATCAGTTGTTTTTATTCGCTCTGCCGAAAATTCCTCAACTGGCAAAAGCATCGACTCAGAGCCACCTATGACTGAACCAGTTAAGAACGCGTCCTTAATGCCTGCAAAAACACAATACATCGAATGAAAATTAGCAAAAATTGTAGTGAATGGGTGAGCAACATAAAAAAACCACTAGCTTTCCCTGGTAAACCCAAGAAGAAGCGAGACGTCCGCCTTCCCAACCTTTGCCAGGCTGTCAAAGAACCGTGCGCCCAGAAATCTGAGCCTTCTTCTTTGAAGCGTCGGACATCGGCAGAGAACGTGGTAGATCGACTCTGACAGCTTCTGCAGAGGTAGCTTTTTGGTATTCGCCACCGTCGGAGCATTGGGGTGATAGCACAATGGCCTGTGATGAAACCTGTAAGTACCCTCGCCGCGGATTTGTTCAGTTTGAGAAGGAAGCTGGTGCCTTTCCTATCCAACCCTGTAGGTCCATAGCAAATCCCTTGCCCTGTTCTCATATTCCTCGATTGTCCCCAGGAGGTAACCCAGCGGTGGTCGAACGGAGCTGTTAATTTCACTTTTGTCCAAATCGGAACATTTCCTAGACATCTTACCTGCGAGTTTATTCCCTTCAATGCCGCTGTGCCCAGGGACCCAGCAAAGGGAGATATTGAGATGACTTATAGAAGCCAGCGAGGCTTGACACCTCCGCACGATATCCGATTTTATCATGTTGGACCCTAATGCCTTTAAGGCGGCTTGGCTGTCAACAAAAATTTTTACGTCGGTGTCGGAGACCATACTATCTTGAAGCAGCCTTACTGCTCTGTCTATGGCATAGACCTCGGTGGGGAATACACTGCATGCGTCAGGCAGTCGGAATGCTTGGCTTAACTGTAGATGTGTTGAGTATATCCCAGCTCCAGTTCCCTTTTCCATTTTCGAGCCCTCGGTGTAGATTATAAAGCCTTTGCCATTGTTTAGGCCGTCTTCCCATTCCTCCTTTGAGGGATATCGTATGTCCTGAACCTGGAAGTCCAAAATCGCTGTGATGTGGTCGGGTTTGGATTTTAGGTCGGTTATTATTCCGTGTAATTGTCCCTTCGTCATATCGTCCAGAATCGTCGCGTGTCCCTGCATAGCTGATTTCCACATATTGGATTCTCTTAGTCGTAGAACTCTTCCTGCGGCTAATCCCCGCACGAAGACTTGTAGGGGCGTCAAGTGAAAGATTGCATTTAGCACTTCCTGAGGTGCACTGCTCATTCCCAGGCATGCCAGCCTTTGTACCTTCCCGACTCTCAGTTGATTACCCTTTTTTCTAGCGCCTTCTACCAAATCAGAGCTCCATATGTTAGTATCGGTCGAATGAATGTTCTGTACATGTCATAAATGTTATGTAGTGCCAGTCCCCAGTTGCGTCGAAACCCCTTTTGCAGGTGTAGTATGATGCTAGAGCTTTCTTTGATCTCATCTCAACATTCTTTCTCCAGCTTAATTTTGAATCGAGTATAACCCTCTAGGGTAAGCGCCCTTAAATATTAGTTAACAAATTATTATAGTGGGTGTTTTAGAAATTCGCTCTACTCACCTTTTGAAAAAATGTTGGTCCCTCTGAAAGGATTGCCGTATAGATTAAAAGTTATAATTTTATTTGCAAATTTTTATAGTTAAATCATTTTTTTTTTAACCTTACCAATGTTTAAGACTGATTACAACCTTTACAAAGACATTACGCAACAACAAGAAAACTTGTAATAGATAAGCACCTACTGATTTTATTTAATTCGACTAGCGATAAAATATTGACAGTACTGATTTCTGATGTACTCGATTAGCAAAAGTTATTTAGTCAAGTAATCGATTAGTTGTTTTTATCCGGTTAATGACAGTTCGACTATGCGAATAATAATTTTTTTTTGTAAGTTCCTATGTTTTGTTTGTGTTTTCCCATAGTCCTGAGGATGGTTTCAGATTGAGACCTTAATATCGACCAATTAATTAAATACATAACAATACTAAAAAAAATTAATTATTTAATGATATAAATTTAGTTTATAAAACCGTCTGTATTCGAATAATGGCAGTTAGCCGATTTCAAGCTATGTTGATTGTAACCAAGAACCTTAGTATTTACGGCCAGAACCCAAGGGCAGACATCGCTCTCTAAAAAAATGGCAACGATATATGTATGTATGGGCAGTATGTATGAACGTTAATAGTTTGTTTACGAATATTTTTTAAATAAGGCGGACAGAAATGAAAGTTGCAGTGGTTCTAACTACGTTAGTAAGCACCATAAACAAAACGACAAGCGTAAATAGATAGAACGCCCTCATTGGCAGGCTCATTAACGGAAGATTAACGGTGTTTAAATTACATTTTCAAAACGGCTCCACCACAAAACCAGCCCCCAATCCCACAGCCGTCACAAGTGCCACCAAAACAAGCGCATGTGAAAATACCGTGAACTTCAGAAGAGTTAGTAAGGCTATTTCTAATTTCGATTCCATTATAAATGCATTTAGAGCTTGTTTTCAAATTTGTATGCATTATTAAGTTGTGTGTATGTATGTGTGTTAATATATTTCCATATCCATAAAAACATATATATACATTGTTATGTTTATTAGGAGGGCTACTTGGTTCGACATAAAGTAAATTTCGAGACCCACTACTCTTCATGAGCTAGTCAGGGGGGTCATTCATAAAAAAGTCAACCCTGGAGTGGAAATAATTTTTCTTACAAAAATGGAGACAGTGTAGATGCAAATGTTGTAAAAACCTTCACGCAACTTAAAAATAATAAATCTTTAAATACATTTACAGCACCCTTTCTTCCTCTTAAAGTAAAAAGCTAATTTAACAATTTCATTTACTTTGAAATAGCTGGATTTGAAAAATTTGTCAAACAATTTGCGATACACTACACAAGCAATTAATACGAAGAATAACAACAAACGAAGAAGAACAAATAAGCCAAATAAAATAAGTGGAAAATTGTTTTTCAAATTTCTGCAAATAGTTTTTTTATTTCATACTAGAGTTCGCCCAGTGGTTGAAATTCAACCACTAGAAACATCACTATACTTTTGCTTGCATTCACTTTCTCTCCTATCATCCCCTTTTCTTTAATCTCCTTTTTTATTCCTTTTCTTTCCTTTGCTATTTTTCAGTACATCTTTTAATTTCCTTTATTTTCATTTCCTCCTTTCCCTTTCTTTTACTTTCCTTTCCTTTATTTCATGCTATTCACTTTTATATTTTTATTTTATTTTGTTTTACTTTATCATGTCTCATTTTTTTATTTTACTTTATTGTTTCTTAATTTTATTTTATTAACTAAAAAACTACACGAGATTGTTGCAACCTTGATTATTCTCGCTTGTATCTGTAAATACTTTGAATATTAGCAAAGAAAGTTATGCAATTACTCATAGTCTGACCCAACCGATATACTTCCAACAAAACAACTGCATATGTACACACTCTCGGTTCATTTGCTCGCGAGATCAAATCCGAGTTCGTTTGCATCATGCCTGCTAGTTTTACGCGGGACAACACTCTCGTGGTTGGCATAAGTGTTGGTGTGATTTTTAAATTGATATCTAAGCGCTTTATTCAACTTTTTTTGATGGACTGAACTGCTCCTTTAGACGATACATATCTAATTATTTATACATTAGAATTATAGTTTGGCCGTAAATTTCAACTTTTCTATTTAGATACTAGATTTGTTATACATTGTTAGAATCTCGTTTGACAAAAATCCCAGAATCTAATTCTGACACCTTTGAAGTTGTTATTCAACAATGCAGTATGGCCCGCCGTGACAAGTGCGCAGAAACATTTGTGAGAAATCAAACAGCTTTATAATCCTCACAGAAATATCAACTAAACAGGTCCAGTAGATATTGAAATCAAAATGCGACATCAATGAATTAGGATTTTTCATGGCCGTTGAATCTGGGTTAACTCCTAAAAAAGTAACTCAAACTTATCTGATTATATGAGGTGAACCATTCAACCTTTGGAATATTGTATTTGTAATTAACAAGTTCATTAAATGCCTTTAATTCGAACATATTTCACCCGTGACAAATGGTGTCCCACGCGTGACAGTTATATTTTATATAAATGTTCGTTTGTCTAAAAGTGTTTAGACAAAACAAGAGTATAAAAGTAGCACCAGCTGAGGTACGAGCAATCAGTTTGATTTAAGCACGCTATCAGTTGCGAAGTATAATTGTTATTGTGAAGTATTTTCAAAGTAGTCTAATAAAGACCATTTTCCATTATTGAATATTGGAGTTATTTATTCAACAGCTTAACGATACGAACGTTAGTAGAAGGTTGCAAATAAACGGATTTCCCTAAATTCGCTAAAATATATTTAAATGAAAATTGTAAAAGAGTATAATTTGATAGTGTGTCCTTTTTTGCATAGCAGTAATGATTGAATGTTAAGGGTCTTAACCTATCTACTAGAACCAAAAATCCCCAGCTGGTTTTATCAGAATACTTCAACAAAGATGAAATATTGCGTGCAATTGTCCCAACCGTGACAATGGAACATCACTGAGTATATGATCATGCTCTTCCTAAACTAGATATATCGCTCTCAAGCCCCAAAACAATATCGGCTGACTTTTATTACAATACATTTCAATGCGTAGAAGTTATTGCTCCAAATGTAACGAAGATAGTTAGAATTTGTAGTCTTGTACCTACATTATAAGCCAAAATGTAACCTACTTATCATTAAGATTTATTCACACAAAAAATTAAAATGTACCAGAAGTTTCGATGTCTCAAGAATTTCGATGCGTAACATTATGACCCAAAGTAATATTCAGACCCAGGTTAGCCAACTTCTTTCAAAATAGGGGAGGCACCCTAAAAATTTACTTGAAAGCCTTTCTTTAATAAACTTGTTTCGTAGAGTTTGTATTCCTGATGGACCATGGCGAAAAAATAGCGTTATATAAGAAGGCTCAGCCTAACATAGTTATACGTACATATGTTTGTGAATATTTTTCAACCTAAGGTGGCTTCACCAAAGATAAAAAGTCGTAACATTTACAATATTTAGAGAGACAAGAGCCTAAGAATGGAATCACAGTAGCCTCACACTGTGACAAGTGACGCCTCCTTCGCTGCTTCTTGTGATTGCATCGTAACGCAATGCGTTGTCACCACTTTATAATTAACTAGCCGATATTGGCGTTGCATCTAGACAAGCTCCAGTGACCAAATGTCTAATAACAAGAACAAATAAATAAATAAACAAACAAATAGACTGGTTGGCTTAAAAATAGTCTGAAGTAGTAATAAACGCCACTACTAGAAAGGCAAGCACAACGAAAACAACAAGAGCAGCATATAAAAAAAAAAATTTTGCCGTTGCTTCTGGAGCTGGAGACATTTGACAATTTTCGGTCGCAACCATTCGGCTGCATGTCAAGCACAGCAGGTTTTTTACTAACTTCAATATATAAATGAGAAGATCTGCCCCTGGCCAAAACATACAAAAATGAACGCACTCATAAATTTAATTAGAAACAAAACATTATTGCATACACACCTTCACCCTATTCGGTAGCACATACCCAGCAGTTTATTTTAACAGCAAAAAATAAAATCACCCCCGTTTATCTTATTGTACATCGCTTTTCACGAAATCCTACAATATTAACGTTTTCTGATAACCGCCTTGTAGTGCAGTGTTTCGGGGACTATGCTTTGGTATCTGAGTACATAAATACAAATAAGAAACACTTTTGATTACGTTAAAATTTTGAATCTCAGATAAGAATAATTTACAATTTCTAGAGAAGAGCCAATATAACTTCAATATCCCCTATCAGCAAACCCCCAGTTTTTCAAGAGAGCAAAGACCCGTTTTGGCAGCTATATTGTAAATTGCTAATAATGTAAATCACTGCAATGGTGATAAACGATCCCGTTGTGTATTCAAAGCAGTTTTACATTCTTAACTCAACTTAGTTAGTTTAAAAGTCAGATAGAGGTTTTTGCTATTCGAATGGAAATGATTTTTATGAAAATTATTGTTAATAGACGTTATTCAAGTGAAATGAACATATTAGTTTTTCCTATATAGCGTTAATGTCGAACCATGTTTTGAAAATGATGCCTTGTAATGGTGGGTAAAGTGCTGGTGTTCCATATCGAAGGCCTCATATTGGTTCTCAAGGCAGGTATTTTCAAAAACGTTAACCGCGGACGGACGGGCAGGCGGACCTGGCACAATAAAAATATTTTTCGAACTGATAATATTGATACACGGAAGTTTATGTTTATCTCGACCTTTCACCCCAGCGTTGTGCGATTAGAGCTATATTTTTGTATGCTTAAATATATCTGGTTATGAAAATGGGAGCTGACAAAAAAAAAAAAAAGAATTTTGCTGACAGAGGTATTTTCGAAATGAGAATTAATACCATTTGAGCTAAATTTTGAAGCTGTCATACATGAATCGACGATATATATGACCTGGTATATGAAAAGAGACCTTACATGCGAAAAAAAGTTTTCGAGAAAACAGCGATTGAAGTGAAACAACTTGTTCCGTCAGTTTCTCGTTACTTACTTTTTTGTTAAATTGTTACTCGGGGGGTTTCTGGTTTTTGATTTTTCAGATTTTACCACGTGAAAGAGCGTCCCGAACTCTAGACGAATCGACAAGAAAGTGCAAAATGATTTTTTGACACGCAAGGTCCCTTTTCATAGACCAGTTCGCATATAATTAACTTAGTAGGTGTAACATGTCAATCTGCCACAATCGGCCCTCACGAGGTGCCTGGACTATGTTTTAGTTCGAAATCAAATCACGTCAGAATTTTGCGGATTCCTGTTTTGCAATAAATTAAAATAAGCTCAGCAATAAAATTTAGGAAAGTTCCCCGAGCGCTCTTTGAGAAAACTGCAAAGGATATTTTTGCGCTTTCATCAGAAATATAAGAGAAATTTTAAAAAACATATTGAAAATTCAACTTAGAGCATCATTGTTAATTTTGTATAACAGTTTTCTTGCTGATTTTTGTTACGTGTATATACAAACGATTATTGAAAAGAATCCATAGTCAATTCTGCGTCCACCAAGATACGAATTTCAAAGACTAATTAAGGTTTTATTGTTGTGTTCTACGGTTTAATATTCATATGAGGTGGTCTTTCGAATTAAAATATAGTTCAGGCCACGGCTAGGCTACCATCAGCTAAATTTTTTTACATATTTGTGTACTTACTTATGAGCAGCAAAAAATATGCGCTAAAAAGGTTACTTTAAGCGCCTATTCAAAAAGGAAATAAATGCCGCTCACTGGCGTTATTTCACTGCATGAAGCAATCACTGAAGTTCTCGCAACAACCGTGTATTTGTAATATAATTTGAGAAAGAAGTTACTGTCAAATGATGTAATGCTTTTACAAAAAATTGTAACTCACTGTTGTTGTTTTGCCCTAAAAATGAGACCAATAAGATAAGAGGAATATTACAGTTGTGGGTTGTAATTTAGAATATATGAATCCGGCTCGATCAGATCAGCATCTTCTGGTTCTAGACCGACTGCCGCGGGGCTAATATATCCACTGACTTACTTTAGTAAATAATAACTTGGTAACATTAGTAATACATCATGAATTCAACTGTCAGGAGTTTTTGGGGAATCTTCTGATCACGTTAATATATTAGAAGGGCATATCTTTTCCTTCCGACTCTCAACGACAAATCAACAGAGCAGATAGCAATATCAATGCATTTTAAGGGATGAAAACACATTTAAAAGTTTTACGATCACTTCCAAGTGTGACTGTAAAACTTTTCATCTAACCCGAAGCCCATTTAAGTGCGTTTCAATTGCAGCTGAAGTTGACGCCAGTTTTTTTATTTTTATTCGACGCCAAAAGTAGTGTTAACTCGCACTGGTCCTGTGTATCCCTTCTGCAATGGCGTTAGGTGGCACTGATATGCTCAGGGCCGCATTAACCCTCAACGGGGCCCTAGGCAACCATCAATTTGTTGGGCCCTTTTTTCACGTCCGTTCCCTTCTTTTTTCGATTAAAAATACAAACTTATATCTTTCATAAAAATTTTATTGTCACTATGTAATAATATCAATAAAATTACTATCTACATTTTAAACAATTCGTTTTCTACATTTGTTTTCGGAAAATTCATCAATTATATCATCAATATCGATTTTCTTCAATAAATCTGTAGTAGCTCTTTCAGCAGCTTTGATTATTTTTAATTTCGAGAAGGATCGTACGGCAGAACAATTTGTGAGCATTAATGTTAAAAAAATCCGAAGGGATATTTCTGCGTTAGGAAATACATCGGCTAAATGATCTTCCATTAGAATTTTATACAAATGGCTATGAGTTTTTTGTGCATCGGTGTATCTGGAGTTCACGTAACTGTGGAGTTGTTTCATTTCAATTAAAAATTCTCCCAAACCTCTAAAATAAAAAATAACTAAGTTATTTATAGCTTCGTGGAGGTCTCCATCACTTAGAGAAAAGTTGATGAGAAATGCAAATCTCTCTGAAACTTCCATATACTTTCACTGTGAAGATTGTCGATGATTGCGAGGAAACTTTTTCTCCTAAAATCATCGCGAGGAGAAAATTCTACTTCTGGGTCATTTCCGTCATTAGGTTGTTTTTTCTACGACGAGTACGTTTTACGATTTCTGTATAACCTACAACAGTAGTGGAATTCACTAACTTTTTTAACAACATTTGCCTTCGCTTTATTTGCGAATCGACAACTATAACGATTTCGCTATTCAGTAACTATTTTGTATCGATATTTGTTTATCGACGATCGGCTGTGTTGTTTAATAACCGGCAAATAAATTGGCTGCGTTAAAAATCACGAAATTAATATTTCTGGCAATTTTAGTTAAAAAAGAAAATCGGAAGTTTATTTAAATACTTTCAAACACGAAAAGCTCTTTATTTATAAATCAAATGGCATTATTACTATTACTTGTTGACACCATATTATTTTAATGTGGGAAATTGGTTATGTCGAGAAATATGAAATTAATACCGCATTTACTTACCTTTTGTTAAAATATGTAAAAACTTGCACAATAAAAAGCAGTTAGTATACGGAATTTATTTATTTGTGGCATTCCTTTTGTGCTTTTCGCCTTTTTTAGGTTTCGTTAAGCTGTGCTGCCACCTTTCTACTATTAAAACGAAATGTAAATGTCAGATATTTCGAGTCCTTAAATCTAAGTTAATGAATAGTACAATCGATAAGGCAAGCGGCAAAATCGTTAATTAAAATCTCGACAAATCGCATCGTTATACGTTAGTGAATTCCACTACAGGTAATAATTGTTTTGTTTTTTCCTCGAAATCATTGAACTTTTCACGGAATGAAACTAAACTCTCTTCTAACGATCCGTACAAAAAGACACACGTTTGCAAATCTGCTTTTTCACTTTGCAATGACTTACTTACTAAACGCATAGCAGTCAATATAGAGTTGAAGGCTTCTACACCCTCTGTTACAAAAATAACCAAAATTTTTCAAAATAAAAACAACCAGTGTACATTTTACGACAATTATTTTTTTATTAATCAATATACCCTCCTTTTACTTCGATACACTTCTTTGCCTTTTGAATGCCGCCAATTGATCTTTTTTTTTATTTGAGTAAAAAATATTTTCAGTTCTGATTGTATTTTTCTTTCATTCTCTAGAATTTTGTTTGTAAGAAAATTTTAGAAGTCATTTTCATTTTTCGGGGGCCCCCGATTTTAGGGCTACTGCATTTTCTGCATACTTGTTAATCCGGCCCAGGATATGCCGAAAAAACCAAATTCTGTTATGGCTTTCGTAGCAAGGTATTTATTTTTATACTCAGCGTGCTTTACACACAGAGTATATTAACTTTGATTGGATAACGGTTGGTTGTACAGGTATAAAGGAATCGAGATAGATATAGACTTCCATATATCAAAGTCATCAGTATCGAAAAAAATTTGATTGAGCTATGTGCGTCCGTCTGTCCGTCCGTCCGTCTGTCCGTAAACACTATAATTTGAGTAAATTTTGAGGTATCTTGATGAAATTTGGTACGTAGGTTCCTGAACACTCATCTCAGATCGCTATTTAAAATGAACTATATCGGACTATAACGACGCCCACTTTTTCGATATCGAAAATTTCGAAAAACAGAAAAAATAAGATAATTCATTACCAAAGACGGGTAAAGCGATGAAACTTGGTAAGTGGGTTGACCTTATGACGCAGAATAGAAAACTAGTAAAATTTTGGACAATGGGCGTGGCACCGCCCACTTTCGACAACCGCCCATTCGTTGAAGATATCATGATGAAATTTTGCAGGAAGGTTACTACTAAAACTACATACATATGAGCTAAATAAAAATTAGCAAAATCGAAAAGAACACGCCCACTTAAAAAAAAAATTGTTTTTCTAAGTCAAATTTTAACAAAAAATTTAATATCTTTACAGTACATAAGTACATTATGTCAACATTCAACTCAAGTAATGATATGATGCAACAAAATGCAAACATAAAAGAAAATTTCAAAATGGGTGTGGCTCCGCCCTTTTTCATTGAATTTGTCTAGAATACTTTTAAAGCCATTAGTCGAACAAAAATTTACTAATCTTTGTGAAATTTGGAAGGGGCATAGATTCTATGATGATAACTGTTCTCTGTGAAAATGGGCGAAATCGGTTGAAGCCACGCCCAGTTTTTATACACAGTCGATCGCCTGTCCTTCCGCTCGGCCGTTAACACGATAACTTGAGCAAAAATCGATATAACTTTACGTACCTATCTGAACTGACTTTATCTTGGTATACAAAATGGCCGATATCCGACTATGATCATGGCCACTTTTTCGATATCGAAAATTACGAAAAATAAAAAAAAATGCCATAATTCTATACCAAATTGGAAAAAAAGGGATGAAACATGGTAATTGGATTGGTTTATTGACGCAAAATATAACTTTGGAAAAACTTTGTAAAATGGGTGTGACACCTACCATTATTAAGTAGAAGACAATGAAAAAGTTCTACAAGGCGAAATCAAAAGCCCTTGTTCTGGGTCAGCGTGGTAGATATTTGGGTCGATATCTCGAAAACGCTTTCACATATACAACTAAGGGTCACTCCCTTTTAAAACCCTTATTAATACCTTTCATTTGATACCCATATCGTACAAACACATTCTAGTGTCACCCCTGTCCACCTTTATGGAGTTATCTCGAAAAGGCGTCCACCTATAGAACTAGGGCCCACTCCCTTTTAAATAATCATTAACACCTTTCCTTTGATACCCATATCGTACAAACGCATTCCAGAGTCACCCCTGGTCCATCTTTATGGCGATATCTCAAAAAGGCGTCCACCTACAGAACTAAGGCCAACTCCCTTTCAAAATACTCATTAACACCTTTCATTTGATTCCCATATCGTACAAACACATTCTAGAGTCACCCTTGGTCCACCATTATGGCGATATATCGAAAAGGCGTCTACCTATAGAACTAAGGCCAACTCCCTTTCAAAATACTCATTAACACCTTTCATTTTATTCCCATATCGTACATACACATTCTAGAGTCACCTCTGGTCCACCTTTATGCCGATATCTCAAAAAGGCGCCCACCTATAGAACTAAGGCCCACTCCCTTTTAAAATACTCATTAACACCTTTCATTTGATTCCCATATCGTACAAACACATTCTAGAGTCACCCTTGGTCCACCATTATGGCGATATATCGAAAAGGCGTCTACCTATAGAACTAAGGCCAACTCCCTTTCAAAATACTCATTAACACCTTTCATTTTATTCCCATATCGTACAAACACAGTCTAGAGTCACCCCTGGTCCACCTTTATGGCGATATCTGGAAAAGGGGTCCACATATAGAACTAAGGCCCACTCCCTTTTTAAATACTCATTAACACCATTTATTTCATACCCATATCGTACAAACACATTCTAGAGTCACCCCTGGTCCACCTTTATTGCGACATCTGGAAAAGGCGGCCACCTATAGAACTGAGGCCCACTCCCTTTTAAAATACCCACTAACACCTTTCGTTTGATACCCATATCGTGCAAACACATTCTAGAGTCCCACCTGGTCCACCTTTATGGCGATATCTGGAAAAGGCTTCCACATATAGAACTAAGGCCCATTCCCTTTTAAAATACTCATTAACACCATTCATGTCATACCCATATCGTACAAACATATTCTAGAGTCACCCCTGGTCCACGTTTATGGCGACATCTCGAAAAAGCGGCCACCTATGGAACTGAGGCCCACTCTCTTTTAAAATACTCACTAACACCTTTCTTTTGATACCCATATCGTGCAAACACATTATAGAGTCCCCCATGGTCCACCTTTATCGCGATATCTCAAAAAAGGCGCCCACCTATAGAACTAAGGCCCACTCCCTATTAAATAATCATTAACAACTTTCATTTGATACCTATATCGTACAAACACATCCTAGAGTCACCTCTGGTCCACCTTTATGGCGATATCCCGAAATGGCGTCAACCTATAGAACTATGGCCCACTCCCTTTTAAAATACTCTTTAATACCATTTGATACCCATGTCATAAAAACACATTCCCTACCCTAGGTTACCCTAGGTTCATTTTCCTACATGGTCATTTCCCCTTATTTTGTCTCCAAAGCTCTCAGCTGAGTATGTAATGTACGGTTACACCCGAACTTAGCTTTCCTTACTTGTTCTGCTTCTCTTTTCTTCAAAGCGGGTAAAAAATTTACTATCTTCCGACCGTTGTAAATACATAAATTCCGTTTTAGATAGCGTACATCTTCTATCTTTCTTTATTTATTTCACCTAGTGATTCCACCATGGGCTGTGTCTAGCTTAGATCACCATCTTGCTCATCTCTTTGCTTTTAATGTTTAAGGTGTTCTATCATTATATCACATATCGGGTTGTCTCCGCATTTTCGCCTCCACTGTCACTGACTCCGTGAAGGTTTCGTCGAATTTTATCGATGTTGATGGTCCTGTGCTGGATATAGATCCGGTACATCTCGGTAACAAGCACCATTAAGGTACAAGCCCGACCATCTCGGGAACAATCACTTGACCGCATTAAACTTTCAGGCCTACCCGCCCCACCCCTAGTTCCGTGAGGAAATATGTCATTAACAAAAACACCCATGATTGACAAAAGGAGTTTACCGACGCTGTGTGGATAAGGCTGTTCATGTTTTTATATTAGTCGGATGTGGAATGTGTGTCATTCATTATGCGTTTTCTGCAGCGATTTCAATTTCAATTTTTGGCAGTTTCGAATGCACGACCTGTTCAGGAGCTCTATATGCTATTTAGCATTGAGCATTTCGGGCGTCAGTTAGTAAATATAGTTAAGGGGTCAATAGGAGACAGCCCGCAACAGGTATGGATGCGGTATTGTGAGAAACCTGCAACCTTCTCCAGTCAGCGTCGGATAAGAAAGGTACCCATTCTTGCGACTCCTAACAATCTATCGGCTATCCAATTGCCTTGCATACAAAGTTTCTTCTTAACCAAGTGCTGTCACCAAGTGACTTACGGATTTTGTTGCGCTTTGGTCCAGTGGAGAAAGGACACTCTCCTGTGTTACCTTTTCTGCGGGCTTTATAAAACCATTAGTTAATGGACTGCACCAATATATTCCATAAAAATTTTGTTTCAATCTTGGCAAACTGTTTAAACGTTTTCAAAATGACTTGAACCCACAAAAAAAACTCCAAATTTACTACATTCGTATTCCCTACTAATTTACACAACTACTACAAATTTTCAAAATTTATAACCTAATTTGAAGGGTGATTTTCTCAAAAATTAGTGTTTTATGACCCCTAGTAGAATCTTTATTCCTCTTCTTGGTTCGGTGTCATATATACTACTGCACTTGACATACTGCTGGGTAATATGTTAAATTAGCTTAATTTTATTTAGTAAATTTTGATAGGATTTTTTATAGATAGCTCCACATCTTACTACATGCCCGCTTTTCTAGTTCACATTCTTTTACACAGCTTCTGTGGTCGTTCGAATGTCTTGTAGTTTTCAAATTGAATAGTAAAATATGTGCGGACTGTTTTGTTAACAAGTCATTGGAAATGAAATTATGACCGTTCCTTTCTCGCATTAAACGAAGCATATCAATTAATAGATGCTTCAAATCTTATACATTTAATAGATATGAACGTATGTAAGTTGATGACTATACCATCTGTAGTAACATACATATGTAGGTATTTGCATCACAAAATATTTTCTTACTGTGGAAAACAGAGCTGCACAAATTTATTTATCCCAAAGAAAGCTAGCTCGCATTAGCTATGACATGAACTGGTTTATATTTATAAAAATAACGGTTAAGCCTCTCCCAAAAATTTTGAGTTTTCCTCACAAATTGGCTAAGTACTAATACCATATTCCCTAATAGCTTTTAAAGCAAAAATTTTTGCTTTTTATTAGACAGAATTGTTATAACTTATAAAGTGCAACACTTCGTCATCAGCATGGATAAACAGATTGTTTTAATTTACTGTTTCCTGCTTAGGGGCTAAATGTAGTTCTAAAGTAAACGCTTAAGAAATACTTTGACAATTGTTTTTGTATTATCGGCCTATTGATACGCCTAAAGCGTACTGAGGTTTAGCGACCTTCGAAATGGACCTATCTGCGTAGCTATGGCAGGAGTCTGAAGAAATTTTCTATCTTATATTACGAAATTTAAAAAAATAATTTTTCAATTATAGAAACACAATAATTATTATTACTATTATAAAAATTATAGTAACAGGCTTTGAGCTCGTATTCGAACCTGGTTCAAAATATGGTTCACTTCATTTAATCATTTAATGGGTTGAATAAATTTAAGTTACGGAAGTTTTAAGAATGTTCACTCTCTAAGGCTTTCAGTCAGATTCAAGGGCCACGAAGTTTTGATTAAAACTTCTACTGGACGTAATAAATTGATTTCTCTGTTAAGATTGTGAAGCGCCTTAGAAATATCTCTTCTTTTATAACAACTAGTTCTGCATACTTGTATTTCATTGTTGAATAATTTCGTAACAACTTCGAATAAGTCAAAACAGAATTTTTGAATCTATTTGAAACGAGATTCTAAGATAGTGTAACAAATATGAAATAAGAGAGCGACTTGCAAGGTTTAGAATAACAGCTTTCGACTTTTTCGACGTTTGGGACCAAGCTGCTCGATGCATCCAAAAATAAGGATATATAAAATGCTATTTAAATGAGATCAATTTTTCTTATTAATTACTCGAATGGTAAATGACATATTGCTTGACAGCTTTTTCAACATAATTGCAATAGTTAAATCAGCACCTCATTTCAAGAGAAAAAAGGTATTAAAAATAAATTTAAAGATTAAATTTTATATTTTTAGGTTGACTGAAGGTGCCACGCCTACCTCACCAAAATCTTGGGTTCAAACCCGGGCAAGGCAACATCAAAAATTGGAAATTGGAAGTGGAAGTTTATAAGCTAATTTGTTCTTCTTTAGCTGCTCTGACATTTCTATTTCAGGCTCAGCCCATTTTTCACACTCAACCAGAGAATTACAAACACAAAATACATGGATTGGGTGGGTTCGTTTGTATTTTCGTGTATCTGCCCATTCGTATGTATTTCATTCACTCGTTCAAAATAGTACTCTTTTTTTTGGTCGACTTTTGTTTAAGCGATTTCATCCCAAACCGCTTAGCCAACTGAACTAGCTTACTTAGTGTTGTTGCCTTCTATGCATTTCTCTAATCTACCTAGCGTTTTATTTCCACTGGCTTGCAATAAAAGCGGCTAATATAAATTATTCGATTAATCATGACATCACTAGAGGGGGCCAGCTATGGGGGAGTGTGGTGTCACCACACAACATTTTTTTATTTCAAAGTAATCGCAGGCTTGCAATGTAATATTTGAATCTACGATTAAGGGTCATCTTAATTATCATATGTTATGCAACCAATTATTTCATTCCCATTACAACCTAGTCAGCGTCTTTCGTTGTAATGAATATCTGCTGATCGTATACGAAACGAGATCTCACATAGCACGATTGCTACAACTAATTTGTGATTATTTATTAAAATTCTTGTCACCGCAACAGAAAACATTGTTAGAGCAGCACATTTACATGCAAAAATAATTGAACAACAATTTTCCATTCAGCCACAAATTGCTGACCAGAATCTTTAAAGTTAACTTCGCTAATCCACGATTGTGAATGACGATGAAATGGACATGAAGATGAGGATTGAGTATATGCTGCTAGATATGCTTGTTCTAGCAAAAGAAAAACTTTTAGAAGGGTACACGTACCAAATTCTAGGTTCTAGAGGATGTAATCACGTTCGCCGCGACATGTGTAAATTGACAAACCAAAAAGGACAATAACACCTTAAGATGTATAAGTGGAAGTTAAAGTTGCCGTAGTGATACAGGAGATACAAGTGTTGCCAAGCTGTGAATGCCACCATGAAACTGAGTTGTTGGTATTGTTGTTCAACTAAATCGCGTTCAATGCTAAAAACTAAAACAAGTGGCCAAATTGATTTTGCGTTTTTGCCGGTTTTAAATTTAAATCGGTTTAGCATTTAGAATTTTTACGCTTCAGGACATAGCCGCTACGTGATTAGTTGCTTCTTCGCTGTACTAACTCTTGTACATATGTTGTAGTTGTTATTGCTACAGTTGTGATTAGTAGTTGTTGCTGCTGCCGCTGCCCATCAACGCAGGACAAGGCAAGTTGTCGAACAACCTGGGAGGAAAACCAACAGCATCGTCTTGAGTAAAAAGAAGAAAATAACTTTGTATGGTGTGAATTAATTTTTTTTTCATAACTTTCTATGTGCGTAAGAGTGCGCGTTCCGAGCGCACGTGTTCAACTGGATGTTGCAATTTTAATTGAACTAGCAATTAATTAATTTCAACACACTCTTTTTGAGGTGTGAAGGGTATGTGCCTCTTACAACAGGTACCTAGGTACTTACATATATATAACAATAAAATAAAAAGCGAGACAAAAACTATTAAAATTATAAACTTATGATCGTGGAGTTCTAAATTTCTTTATCTTGGCGTTTTAGAAAATATAAATAAGAATTCAACAAGTAAGGAAGTCTACATTCATGTAATGGCAAATATATAAGAAATATCAAAGATTTATATTGCATTCTTCTCCAGCAGGAAAAGAAGCTATTTGATTACCAATAAACTAACGTGCACTTTTATCTGTGCTTTTTTTTTTTTTTTTTTTTTTTTTTTTTTAACAAAAGCTTTTGAAGGCAATGACCGCAAACTAGGCAAGGGTGGTTGTTACTTGTCAGCTATTATACCTTACCGTTATAATAAAAATATTTACCATATGCGGCACGTCTCATAGAAATATTATTATTATTTTTTTTATTATTATGTATTTAGGCTTAAGTTGAATTTTAAGGTCCACTTGCAAAATGGCAAGCTATTTTTTTTTTAGCTCAGAGCTAATTGAAAAAATTTTTAAAAATATATGAACTTAATCCCTCATGTCAGGTCAACCCTGAGTTAAAAAGTTAACTTGCCATTCTACAATTGGGGCTAGGACTAACAAAAAAGGGCACTAGCTGCTTTGGCCATCAGCTCACAAGTGATATAGAACTAAAAACCACCCTTAGATGGCTTTTATTCTGGATAAATGAAATCGGATGTGGGCATTGGAGGCTTACATTTTCTTGCATATTTATTCGCCAGTTTTTTAGAAACTTTGACATTGTAGGAAATTATATGATATCATATTTCAACACACAATTTTTTTTTTTTTTTCACAGGTGCCTTATTATGTGACTTGATTCAAAATAAATTTATTTCGGATTAAAAAAAATTTACGTGGTGTGACAGCTTTCGAATCGCATTTCCTTTCGAATCGAGCTACAGAATAAGGCCGGTACATTTCAAAGTGGAAGCGAAATACTTTCCGGAATCCGGTAAAGTAGGGAACTATTAGTTAGCTTGTTTTAGCAATTGAAAACACAATAACTTGAGAAAAACGTTAGGTGTCCTTACGAAATTTGTTATGCTGGCTTATATGTACTCAGATATCGAAAATTTTGAAAAATTGATAAAATGCGACAATTCGTTACCGAAGACCAATAAAGTGATGAAACTAGATTCGTGCATTGAGTTTAGGGCAAAAAAGAGAAATTTGCTCAAATATAGGAAAATAGACGTTAAGAAGAACTAAATTTATATATGTTGCATGCCGTAAACAAAAAGCCGCTGAAGATATCGAACTGAAATTTAATACGGGGATTTTCCACGCAGCTGTATATGGATGTTTTCAACGCTACGGACGTTCCAGCCTGATACAATTGTTTGAGTATTAAAACAATAGTTGGCAAGGGATCAGAAAATTATATTTTGTTATAAATGACATTCGTAGAAATCTATCCGAGCCAATTACAAATATTTTCCTTAAGCGATAAACAGCTCCTTTATGGGAACCTAAACTTGCTGTTTGTGCGTTCCGGAAACGTTCCTACTATTTGAGGTGACATAATATTGTCTAAGAATTTTACGAAACGGTTATTGCTGCATGAAAATGTTTTAGTAATGGTTAATAAACGAATATACAAGATTTTTAACTCCATAACATATATCTCTACAGCGATGTTTTTTGTTAGTCAAAAATCGAATTGACACTTTTTTTCCAAATATGCACATATGCAAAGTTGTGTCGAAAACCGCAATAAATCTTGCAAAATTTATTTTTCAACTTTACCCCGCAGATATGAGAAAATCTCTTTCAAGTAAATTTACAAAGAAATGAGCGTTTGGACGGTCCAAATTGGGGCATCCTTAGAAACCTGACTGCTACTGCTTCTTGAAAAACATATAAATTCCGTTAAGTGTTAAAATTTTTACACGTCAAACCAAGGACACGACTTATTTGCGAAAAATCACTTATTTTGAAAAAATATATTGTTCTTTTTAAGCAGTTTTTATTATTAGTTTGACGAAAAATAATGCATTCTGAGCAAATGTATGTTGTTGTTGTTGTTGTAGCAATGCTTCGCCCCACCTAACAGCCGCGACCGATCACAAATTTTCATCAATATCCTCTAACGGGATTCCAAGGAAACTTGCCCTTTCGACATGGGTGGACCATAAGGAAAGGGGTGTTAGAGGCGTTGGTTCCACATTACAATTGAAGAGATGGTTGTTGTCATGTGGGGACACATTGCAAGCGGGGCATACATTTTGTATGTCGGGGTTGATTCTGGATAGGTAAGAGTTTAACCTGTTACAGTATCCAGAACGAGGTTGAGCAAGAGTGACATGCGTTTCCCTGGGGAGTATGCGTTCCTCTTCCGCGAGTTTTGGATACTTTTCTTTAATTACTGTATTCACCGGCAATTCCCGGCATAAAGGTCCGACGCCTGTTTATGGAGTTCACCAAGGACCTGCTTGTGTTTTTTTGCTTCATACGGCTGGGTTATCAGGGGCCGTATTTCCTCAAAATGCTTTCGGAGATGACTCCTTAAGCCCCTAGGCGGTGCTGGTTAATCAATCAGATGTCTGTTGGGATGCTCAGGTTTCTGGGTATTCAACAGGAACTGTTTGGTCAGCATCTCATTTCTCTCCCTGATGGGGAGTATTCTCGCCTCATTATGCAGATGGTGTTCTGGGGACATAAGAAGACAGCCCGTGGCAATTCTGAAAGCAGTACTTTGGAAGGCCTGTAGCTTCTTCCAGTGGGTAATTTTTAGGCTTGGCGACCATATGGGTGACGCGAGCACGTAACCGGCTGGCTAATTGCTTTGTATGTAGTCATGAGCATTTCTTTATCTTTTCCCCAGGTACGGCCAGCGAGGGATTTGAGGATTTTGTTACGGCTCTGAATTCTCGGAAAAATTTCGGCTGCGTGCTCACCAAAATGTAGATCCTGATCAAACGTCACACCCAAGATTTTGGGGTGTAGGAGAGTGGGTAGCGTAGTACCATCGACGTGGATGTTCAAAATGGTCGACATTTGGGACGTCCATGTTGTAAATAAGGTCGCGTAAGATTTAGTCGGTGATAATGCGAGGTATCGCGAGGCGAAAAAACTGACGAGATCAGGGAGGTAGCCGTTTATTTTATTGCATAGCTCATCGATCTTTGGGCCTGGGCCTGTTGCCATTATTGTGCAGTCATCGGCGTAGGGAACGATTGTGACTCCTTCCGGTGGAGAAGGTAGCTTAGATATGTAGAAATTAAACAAAAGTGGGGATAGGACACCACCCTGTGGCACCCCTTGTTTAATTCTCCTTGGTTTTGATGTTTCATTTCTAAATTGCACCGATGCCTGCCGACCACCTTTTAAGACATGGGGGAAGGTTAGACCCTTCCAGGTCTTGCAGTAACGAGCCATGGTTGACCGTATCAAAAGCTTTTGATAGGTCTAGCGCTACGAGTATTTTTCTACGGTGGGAGTATTGATTTAAACCGCAATTTATCTGGGTGCCAATAGCATTTAGCGCGGTGGTAGTGCTATGAAGTTTTCTGAAGCCATGCTGGTGAGAGGCTAGCTGAAAATTTGCTTGGAAATAAGGGAGCAAAATGGCTTCAAGCGTCTTTGCTACTGGCGATAGGAGAGATATCGGACGATACGACTCTCCTATGTTAGCTGGTTTCCCAGGCTTTAGTAGCGGGACCACTTTGGCCATTTTCCATTTCTCGGTGACAAAGGTGGAAAGAGACAGGTTGAAGACATGCGCTAAATATTTGAAACCCTCTTTCCCTAGGCTTTTAAGCATTGGCATGGCTATGCCGTCTGGGCCCACTGCTTTGGATGATTTAGCGCGACCAATGGCGTCCTCAACCTCTTTAGTGGTGATGGTGATTGGTGACGCGCTGAAAATGTGTTTATGTGCGTGTCTATTGGCTCTCCGTCTATCTTTGTCGACCGTAGGATGCATTATATATTGTCAGCAGAAAGCGCTCGCGCATTTTTTCGCATCCGACAGAACTTTGTCGCCAAAGGCGATGGAAACTTAGTCGGATTCGATAGGGACTTTACGGTGGACCAAAGTTTACCCACACCGGTAGAGAGGTTTTAACCTCTTAGGTGCTCCTCCCATTTCGCCCGCTTGTGTTCGTCCACAAGCAATCTGATGCGTTGGTTTATATCCCTTATTTGGGGTCGCCTGGATCAAGCTGTCTTATAAGGTCACGTTTTCTCGCTAAGTTTGCGGCCTCCGCCGGGAAGTGGGGCCGGATTTCGGGAATTCTCCCGGCGGGAATGAAACGTGCCGAGGCGGATTCAAAGACCTTACGGAAGGCACGCTCCCCTTGGCGGGCATCAGTCGGGATAGGGACGCTTCCCAAGGAAGTCGGTTCTATGTACCGGAGCGACTCGGGATTTTTCCCGACCAAGGACTGTCATTTCAGTGTGACCCCATTTGTAATTTGTAATTTGTTGCGTCCCTCCCACAAATTGTGTTCCCCCCAGCAGCTCCTTGCAGCAGGACTGCTCCATATTCTCTTACTCCGGGAAGGCATCGAATCCAATCCGGGTCCGTCTCCTTACCCCGATTCTGAGAAATCGTTTTGCTGAATCTGCCGGAAAAGAATCTTTTTGGGACGGTCATACTCTGTTCAATGTGTCTCGTGTAAGGGATGGTTGCATCGGACAGGTTGTTCTGGGCTTGATCCAAAAACCCGACGTCCACGTAACTTTTATAAATCTTTTGTGGCTCCTTGCTGTTCACGCCCAAGGGCGTCCCGTATTCCACGCCTTAGCGCCCCTCCCCCCCACTACCTTCCAGCAGCTCCACTGCTCAGCAAGCCACAACAAGTACCCGCTGCTGCTCGCGCCCCACGGCGCCAACAACTCAAACAGCTGCTACCATTCATAACTACTACCTTCGTAGTAGAGTCGGTAGCAATGCTGAGCTTCAGACCCTGCCCCCGTCTTCTCCCCCCTCTTTTCCGGCAGCAATCGTGTAGGTCAGGGAAACAGACTCTTACTCCCTACCTCCGTTTGCACCGTTTGCCAGCACAGAATATATATGTTTGCGACATCCACCCAATGCAGCTCCTGCCTTGGGTGGTGCAACTTTCCTAGATGTGCTGGTGTCCGCGACGGCAACCCCCCGACGGGTTTCATCGCGCCATGTTGCCAGGTCGCAAACCCAAATCTTCCGGGTACCCCAATGCTTGCCCAAGGACGCCCAGTCCCAGGGCCACAACAGCAATTGCGTCCTGGCCTTCCACAACCCGTAGTCACCCGTCACTCACCCCCAGAGTGGCGGCGTCTCCCCTTATGCACTTCAGAATTCTGCAGTTAAACTGTAATGGACTAACTGGGAAGATTACGGAGATAGTCGATTTCATGAAGCGGCACAACATCCGCATTGCTGTGGTTCAAGAGACTAAACTCACAGCAAGATCTGCATTGGGTATAATGTCCACAGGAAAAACCACGAGAGCGGAAATGGGGGCGGCCTCGCGTTTATCAAACACCACTCTGTGCAATATTATATATTTGATCCTGGCATCGACCGCAGGGACAATGTCTTAGAACGTCAAGGCCTATCTGTCCGGTCAGGCGATGCAAACCTAGAAATCATCAACATCTACATCCCTCCTGCCACCTGTTTCCCCAGTGGATACCGCCCTAATATCAGAGCCTTACTCACTGGCAACAATCGCATTATCTTACGCGATTTCAATGCCCATCACGATCTATGGCACTCAAACTTGCGGGCGGACAGTAGGGGTGAGATGTTGGCTGATCAAATAGAAGAAACGTTGTTCTGCAAAATAAATGGAGACGCCCCCACACGTATGGTAGGAAGCTGTCACCGTTCTCCAGATATCTCAATCGTGAGCGCAGAACTCGTAAACTGCGTCAACTGGCAGCCGATGGTAACATTGGCATCCGACCTATACTTATTTCGCTCGAGCGTACCGCCGACTTCATCGTCACTGAAAAACGCACTTTCATAAACTTCACTGAGCAAATGTATCGATGTTTAATATATATCATGGACAATTTTTTGAAGATTATCTAAATTAAAAAACTTAGTAACTAATCATATTTGATTAGCATTTAATATCTTCTATATTAGCCAAATAATTGGATCAATATTTTGTCTTGTAAGCAAACGTTTACACCCATATGAACGTTATGAAATTTATCAAATCGTTTTGTTGACCAAGTCCTTTAAAAAAAAAGACCGATGTGAAAATATATATTTATCTCTGATATAACATATAAAGATAAGCTATATGAGCTTTGCACAGGCAGCGAAAACGATACGAATTAAAAGCCAATGGATAGGCCATGTTACGCTTATGAAAAAAGCGATTACTCATCTTTGTAATTTTCGACACCTTTTTATTTAAAATTGGCAGATGGCGTACTAAAGAAGTTACTAGCACACTTTTCTTGTACAGTGAAATATAAATAAGATCTATGCTCGAGACCAACAAACGTAAAAGCTTCAAAGGATATTGGAAATGATTGAAAGAACTTTTTAAGGAGACTCAATATCAGTTCACACTTCAAATTTCAACATTCTAGGTGTATTATTTACTAAATAATCAGGTTTTATGTGTTTTCCTAAGTGTTATATTTATAAAGAGTGGGCATGTTTATCATCCGATTTCGCCTATTTTAAGTAGAGATGGGAGATGAGTGCTAAGGAACGTATATACCAAATTTCAAAGATATCTCAATATTTACTCAAGTTATTGTGTGCACAGACAGACAGACGGGCGGATCGGTATGACTTAGTCAATTCCTTTTTTCATCCTGAGCATTTTGATATATGGAAGTCTTTATTTATCTCGATTCATTTATGCCGTTACGACCGTTACGACAACCGATATGTTAACAAATTAATATAATCTGTGTGCAAAGCACGCTGAGTATATAAAGGCAATAACTTTACTAGCCATAGTTGTACTCAATCATGTGACCAACACTGTCTATTATGTATATCACTTCAATCTAATAATCGCAAAGCAGGCGCCTCCCTGTAAGTGAGAGATCTACTTGGCTATGGTAAAACTACAAACTTACTTTGATATGATAACCGGTCACTGTATTTCCTTCATTAATTCCACGTAATTAAATCACTTTTTGAAATGTCATCATAAAATTGTTGCTATTAAATTTCAACGAGACAGCTTCCAATCATCACCCCACCAAAATAATACGTGTTTTTGAATACAACCATACATACAAATATATCATCAATGAATTTTCATCCAACATGCAGAAAATAGTGTAAGTTCGTATTATTTGAAATGAAAGTCGAAGTTCGATATACGCTTCTATTTTATAAAAATTATAAGACAATCGTACAAACAAAGAAATAAAATGCCTGCAAAAAAGAAAATTCCTTAAAAAATTATAATTTCTGGTAAAAAAATGTGGTTAAAAAATGTAGGAAAAAATTACAGTATGCCCAGAAATAATATTGCAGCTCGGAAAAAAGTATATGCTGCTTTGATGCTGCCAAAGCGGCTCTCGGACGAATTACGAATGCGCCGTGTGGACGGGCGAATCGCGAACTACCCGGTAAACTATTTTCAGTGTCAATTAGGTGCTATGCAGACATCGTTCAACCCACTTAAGTTACAATACTCTACTTTTGAACACATACAGGTTCAGCCCCATCTAATTTTGCTATATCATCCCTAAGAATTTAATATAGAGATCTAACAGACACTGTCGTTGGCTATATAACCGGTCATATAACTGGCACTACTTACAACATTTCCTAAATGTAGTATACGCTGTATTACACTCTGATATAAGCTATGTATATGAACTGTAAAACTTTGGTTTTAACATTGTGCGCAATGTACGATTTACTTTGCTAGTCATAAAGATAAGAAACCAGACCACCAAATTAAATCGAATCTAATTTTTATCACTTTGCTAAATTGATTTTTAATTTTCTTCGCGCCCTGTTTGCCACTTCTTGTAGCAAATGATTAGAGGAAGGGTAATTTTCACTTTTTTTTTAGTGAAGGTAGCGGTAAAATATCTGAGTACCGTGGTGGCCGGATAGCCGTATGCAAAAGCCCAAACATTTGCAAAAACAAAACTGTAGAAGAGAGAAAAATTGATATTAAACCATTTTATGGTCTTTACCTAATTAGTTTAAGGAAGAAGACAAGAGCGTTCACCTAAGAGGCAATAACAACGGTTAAAATTGAATTGAATGCGTTTCTTTCAGAAATTTAATGGCGCCATTATGTACTTTCAAGCGGGCATATGTATGTGAGTAAATATAACAACAAAATTATAATTTGTTAGTTCAAGCGCGATATCCAGATCAGAAGAAAACGCCCAAAAGCCAAATTTTAGATATTTTTATTTCAAAATTTTATTATTAATTTTCTTTATAAAATTGATTCCAAAATAAGTGATGCAACCATAAATTTAAAACTGGAAGTATTCTTCAGCTTTTCTAGGGCTCTTGAAGAAATACTCAAGAAATTCCAAGAAATCCTTGTACATTTTAATTGATGCATGCATACCGCATCTTCAACGAAATTTTGTAAAGAAAGTGATTAATAATGGTGAAAAAATATGATTTCAAAAAAAAATTCAACTTTGGCTTTCATGGAGTAAATAAGAAAATTTCTTAAGCGGTTTATCATGAACTGTATACCGTGCTTTAGAGTGTTTGGCGATGATATCAAAAGCTGCAAAAAATGACTGGATCGTGTGCTAGGAAAAGATAGTGCATAGTGTTTTCATGTGCAAACAATCAGTGGCGGAACCATATGGGAGGCAAACTGGGGGAGGGTTCCCCTCCCAAAGCCATCGTGACTCTAAAAATGTATGACCGTTATAAATTTGTACCAGTTATTTACTTAAAAAAATACTAAATTTTTTTTTAAACAAAGAAGCACATCCAATATTATTTATATTCGTTTTTATAAAAACTCTTTTAATAATTTGACGAAAAAATGTCTATTGCGTATTGATCAAATTCCTCAAATTTTTACGTTCTGGGAAGTGGTCTTGAGTATTTATTTCATATTTGGCATATTGGCAGCCACGAAGTACAATGACAAAGCCTATGGTAGCATTTATTTTGAAGAGTGGGTGGAATATTAAAATCTTCGCTGGGTGCTTCGTTGCTGCCTGCGTTTAAGAGGACAGAACTCTCTGAACATTGGTTACTAGGTCGCGCTTTTCATTCTGACAGAAATTTGACCGTGGCTTGAAACCTTGCGTCTCTCGGCGAATTTCGGGTAATATTTAAAAATTTTGAAATGCTCTGTAGGTATAATGTGTATCTAGTGCCGTATTTTAGATGAGGGGACAGCGGTGTTGCTTTATGGTCTTGTAATGCTTAAATTTTGAGGTGGATATGACAGTATTTCGGACAAGTTGATCGCTCTTCAATGCATTAATTAAAATTGCTGTGTATATTTTTTTTATGAACAATAAGTGTACACAATTTTTCATAGCCGGATTTTTGAAAAACAATTGGCAGACCTACAAATTGCGAATTTCTATGCATGTTCTGTATAAGCATTTTTCATTTACATATATATAGAAAATGCGCGTAGTAGTCAAACGATTATGTGATTCTTGCACAGGGCAATTCTTTTTTTAAAAGGAATGGTGGATAACAAATTTCATCACTATATCTTCAGCGTCCTCCAAATCGATGCAAAGCTTTTTTAACAGATACGAACGTCCGTAGAAGGCGTCTAAAATTGTATTTTGCGTTTAAAAGTGAATCCAATCACCATGTTTCATCCCTTTTTTCGTATGTGGTATAGAATTATGATATTTTTTTAATTTTTCGAAATTTTCGATAGCGAAAAAGTGGGCGTGGTCATAGTAGGATTTCGCCCATTATTAATACCAAGATAAAGTGAGATTAGATAAGTACGTGAACTAAATTTAGTAAAGATATATCGATTTTTGCTCAAGTTATCGTGTTAATGGCCGAGCGCAAGGCAGACGGTCTACTGTGTATAAAAACTGGACGTTACCGTCATAGAAGCTACGCCCTTACCAAATTTTACAAGGATTGGTAAATTTTTGTTTGACTTATGGCATTAAAAGTATTCTAGACGAATTAAATGAAAAAGGGCGGAGCCACGCCCATTTTGAAATTATCTTTTATTTTTGTATTTTGTTGGACCATATGATGGCGGGAGTTGAATGTTGACATAATTTACTTATATACTCTAAATATATTAAATTTTTTGTTTAAATTTGACTTTTAAAAAATTTTTTTTAAGTGGGCCTGTTCGTCATCCGATTTTGCAAATTTTTGTTTAGCAAATATATAGTAATAGGAGTAACGTTCCTGCCAAATTTCATACTGATATCTTCAACCACTGCCAAATTACAGCTTGCAAAACTTGTATATTATCTTCTTTTAAAAGTGGGCTGGGCCACACCCCTTGTTCAAAATTTTACTAATTTTCTACTCTGCATCATAAAGTCAACCGAACTACTAAGTTTCGTCGCTTTATCCGTATTTGGTAATGAATTATCGCACTTTTTCGGTTTTTCGAAATTTTCTATATCGAAAAAGTGGGCGTGGTTATAGTCCGATTTCGTTCATTTTAAATAGCGATCTGAGATGAATGCCCAGGAACTTACATACCAAATTTCATTAAGATACCTCATACTTTACTCAAGTATCGTGTTTGCGGACAGACGGACGGACGGACGGACGAACATGTCTAAATTAATTTATTTTTTCGCCCAGATCATTTTGATATATAGAAGTCTATATTAATCTCGATTAGTTTATGCCGTTACGGGGTACCGTGAGCTCTGCTCATTTGTGTATAAAAAATCGCTAGGCGCTACCACCGACTGGCTTTTTTCGTAAAATAGCTCTCAAAATCAGCACAAGAACTTCACTAAACACCGCATGATATTTGTTTTAATTGTTATTGTCGATAATATTGCATTCGGATCATCTCTACCTTTTTTTTACGATACGTGAACTATTACCGGAGTTACAGCTTGACCACTGTTGTGAAAAGCTGAGTCTAAAAAGAGAGGAGCCACGCCCATTTCTTAAAATTTTAATTGATATCGCTGGTCACCGGAATACAATATTTGAACGAGTTCGCTTTATTAATATCTTATCTAGGTCGATGCAAAGTTTCAGCAACTGCTCGAGCCTTAACTCGGGAATGGTTGGGACCACGAAAAGGTACTTCAGACTGAATCTGTGGAGAATTGAATGATGTTCAACTTCAAACTGAGCGCGAAACTCGAGCAAGATATAGGAAGCGAGATATTTGAGAAATACTATATTTTGCGACCCCGGCACTCGAAAATCGCAAGATGCGCACATGTGACTTATAACGACTCTTACCATTAACATAATGCCAAAATACAGGCGTAGTGCCAAAATAAAGGCGAAAGCTTTCAAGTTTTATCTCAATTATCTCAAAGGTCAAAACTTAAATAGCTGGAATAATTTCAATTTTCTTAATGAATCAATTTTGCATACAATTTTTTTTTTCAGTGCCATAATATTTTTGAACAATTTTTATTTGCCCATTCGCTAGTGTAAATTTCTTTTTTATACCGAAGTGCTCGTCCATCATATAAAACGGCCTTTGATTTGCACTTGCATATAAAAAGCAAAACCTTCCATATGAAGTTTATATATATGTGGGGGCATACGGGAGGGCTTCGAAAACATTTTTTTTTAATTTAAAGTGTAAATTTGTATCTGCGCCTATGATTCAGGACAAAAAAGAGCACAAAAGTGATATAAGTGTATAGGGGTTGAGCAGCCCTGGTAATTATATAAGTAGTAATAAAACTTTCCTTCGTTTATAGGACCACGAATTGTTTTATCGTGTGTATTGTTCACGTTCAAGAGAACTTCACCAGACATTGACGACCTTCCAACTGTTCAATTAGGTACGAGCAAAATAAAAAAATGAATAAGCTGGAAGGTTTTATTAAAAAATATGGTTCCAACTAAATACCTCGGCACCAATAGCCAATTTGACACATTAACCAAAATATTTCCTAAATGTATTTACTTACATATAGCAAATATTGTTGAAGGCAAATTTTTTGAACACTTTTACAAAAATATCAATTGTTTCAAGACAACCGTAAATCTTGCATATTTCTAAATTAGGCTACAAGCATTGAGTTATAAATTTTGTAGAAATATCTTTTTTTAATTAAAACTTTTTTTTCAAGTATCACACAAAAGAAAAATAAGAAAACAACGTGAGGTTTTAGGTTTAACTGAAATAAAGCTGTAGATATTTCCAATTATTGCATCCAACTGTGGCTTAAGTGAGCGGTGAAAAGGCGTTAGAGATAGTTTTGTGCGTGCAGGTAATTACAAGTCGACTTCAGTATATGATAAATATATAAGCCGAAATGTCAGCTAAGTGGCCGCTTAATAAAACGTTGAAAACTGATCATCATACAGAATTAAGAAGAACAATGAGTTAACATGAGGCGTCAAATGCATCAATAATGAGCCGCTAATCATAAAGTGGACACGCGACTAATTTGAATGGGAGACAAAGAGAACGCCAGCGGCAGTCGGAGGTGTCGAAACTAAAATGAAATTTAGCAAAACGACCATAATTGTACGCAAATGAAGGTAAAATGCTTGCAGCTGAAAAAAAAAGGGTTAAATTAGTAGTTATACGCCCAGCAATTATGGTCGGATAAGAGGTGTGTGAAGATGGTCGTGCAGCCAGTGAAATTAATTCAAATGCCTCTCCATCATAACCCAGGGAATTTTTTTCTTTCTACCATTTTTTACTACGAGTGGATTAGCACGAAAGAAAGTATGGATTTATGTATGCATGTGTATGAGTATGTTGACACACAAACGCATTCTTATGCACATACATATTTACGATAACAGCATGTGGCGGTGTTTAACTTAAAGTAGAAAAACTCAAATTGACAAAAAAGTAGAAAAACTCAAATTGACTTTTCGTTATGCAGATGAGTGCTATTGATAATTTATAGCATCGGGAGCAGATTTGCCAATTTCCAGATGAGTGCACCACTTGCGCTATGTTGAGGCGTAAGCGCATTGAAAATGGCGATCAAAACGTGCGAGTGATTACCCAGTAGCGCCGATTCAGTCAAAATGCATTGAAAGGCTATAATTTCATAACCGATGAACGCACACATATGAATACCGGCTGGACATGCCAGCCACTTGAAGTATGGGACCAACCGGCTATTGGATCATTCCACGTTTGCACATACACACATCTGTAATGAGTGTAGTAAGCATAGTGAAACGGCGACTTGGCGGCTGGCAGATACAGCTCTTGATCGCTCCTGCAATAAGCATCTTCGAGAATTGAGAAGTCGATTTTATCGCTACTATACTTATTTGGTCTAAGTAAACATTTGCGCCACTTGCAATGGGCGTCCATCGATTTACTCTAAGACATCCTATACATACAACGTTTATGAAGTGGTATGTACGTACATACGTATGTATGTAAGTAGAAGGTTATGCGGTAGCATTCTTGAGTTATTGATTTGGTTGCATGTACTATACATATATATGAAAGTATGTATGTATACATCAATCGATTATGAGCAAATATATGCATGAAAAATTTGATTCGATCGGTGCATCAAAAATTCATCGTCTAAAACTGATCATTAAACTGTTGGTAATACTTAGAACAGGGACGTGACCAAGTGAAAAATGTGATCGTATTCAAACCGTTTTTGCACTATTGGATTGGTTAATTAAAGCGGGTTTTTGGCTCTTTAAACCGCGTTTTCCGTTCGGTTCAACGGATCGGGGGAAAAATGTGCTTACGCTTCACTTTTAATCAGTAATAATCCAAAAGTATAAAAGTATGGGCAAAAGGATCTACGTTAGAACATATTTATATACTCACACCATACATATCAGAAACTCTTTGATTTGCAATAATCAACCGAGATTGATAATAACAATATCTTCTAGCAAACCCTCATTAATTAAATAAATTCTTCGTAGCTCTGAAAGGTCAAATTTGAATGTAGAATACGCTCACTCTCTCAAATCTAAAACTTAGCTTACAGGAAACGAAATGGCACTTTCAGCGGAATTTTTTTTTTTTTTTTGTGGTTGCAAACATTTTTCCGTCAGTGGAGTAATGGAAAACTCTTTCTTTGAGCCAACTGCTAAATGAAATAATAATCCTTCAATTTTAAGGAAATGGACGTCTTAAATTTTTTTCACACTTCACTATAATATAAAGAGGAAAAGTGTATTCACAACCAACACTTTAAAACGTCGATTGATCAATACTTGCGTTCGCCGAAAACGCCCCAAAAATAACTTGAACCACTTGAGTTTACTCTTTATCTATCTATTATACTTCCAAAAGTTCAATAGATGCATTTGTCAACATATTTCGGGATCCGTTTGGTATTATTAACCTATTTGATTTTACCTACCAATGATTTAGTTTCAAACTTGGTCTTCTTAAGATTTCTCCAATTTCCACATCGGTACTGAGATTAGACGAAATTGATAATTTCGGAACGGCTCGTAAGTTTAATATGTTCTCAAATTCTTTAGATATAGATTTTGTGCTTATTCTAAACTCAAATAACAACTTAATAAAGCTTTAACCTTACCTTTAGCAGTAATTGTATTAAATTCGTTATGTAATCTGTAAGTTTGCATGTATTTGGTTAATGGTTTGTAAACAAACAAACAAATTATACATTTAGCTACAGAAAATTTATTGAATGAGCCATTAAAATGCTACGAAAACTAGTTCGGTTTTGGGTTTGAATAAAATACTTGTATACGATTTTGGTTCGGTTAACAGATATATGCGTTTTTACGGTTCAAAACCTAGTCACGTCCCTGGTTTAGATGCATTATGCTCAATTTCTTAGATTTACAGGGGCATAAACCTATCCTAAGAGTATCTTTTTGTGATAATGTGTTTATTTTCCGATATTATATGTTAAAATGAGTCCTTTTCATAATGTTCAGAATTTGTGTATAGATTTTTTTCATTTAAGAAATTATTTCTCTGTGTCTCCTGTTCCATATGCCTCTACGCCATTTTCTTTCTTGCGGTTCCTGAACTTCCGTTGGGGATTCTATACATATACTTTTTGTGTCTCTCTATCCGTACATGTCTATGTCCTCGTCCCTGTCCAGTCCATATCCCTTTCCCCTTTCATGTTCCTCTTTCTAAGCCAAAATCTCATTCATATACAATTCGGTGAATATTAATAAACACATCTTTGGTTCTGGTATAAAATTATGTACATACATATATTCATATGAATGTATAATTATATTATCAACAAAGCACGAATTATTCTTTTTCAGAAGAGATTTTTTTCTAATCAGGTCTTTTTCAACGCATGTATTTTAGCCAAAAAATGTATCAAAAACGTACATCAGTAATGCCACGCTATAGCGAAAGGTCTATTCTGAGATGGAGCTTATGGTCTTGTTCTGCATCCTTTGGGGCAGCCTTTTAAGTTTGCAAGAAATGAGTTTAGTACTTAGAGGCAAATTATGTATAATGCAACGAGTCATTATTTCTCGGGTGTGTCAAAGCTCGTATGATATGAATAAAAGCATTCATTGGCGGCCGCCGTGGTGCGATGGTAGCGTGTTCCGCCTACCAAACCGAAGGTTCTGGATTGAAGTCCCGGGCAAAGTGACATCAATATTTACATTTACACAGAGTTCATTCAGAATCAATTACATGCTATATTATAAATGGAAAGGTGGTAAATTATAACACATTTCGAAGTATCATGGCGCCTTACGCAACAACGCCTAGCAGAAATTGTCCAAATAAATATTGCCGTTTAAGCATAAAATATGTTTTCCATACATCCATGAAGGCTTGCATTCGATCACACAAACGCAGTAGCACCGCGCTTCAACTGCCACAGAGTGTTAGTTTGCATCAAATCGTAATTACTATTATGTATGCTACTGAGGGATACTTAAGAGCTACCAATATAAATAAATAAATTTAAATGGAATAAAAGCATACAGAAAATGAAAGACTTAAACAACGAACTTGAAACAGCGAGATCAAGCAACAGCAATGTGGTGCAGTGTTGTTTAAGCGTGTTGGATGGCTGGCATCGACACAAAAATAAATGACTACACAAACAAACACATATTTTTTGAGGATATTAGAGAGATTCAGCGATGACACAGTTGGCCTACTTGGGCGTCAAACTACTCGCTGTCACAATACGGCCTGTTTTTTTGCTCTCTGCTACGGTTACTTCGTTTTACTTTCGTTGTGTATCCATGTAAGCATGGCACATCTCTGGTAGGTGGGTTCGCTGTTGTTAGCTGTTCAATACCAGAAGTACTTAAACCGTAAGGTAAGTATTTTTTTAATTACAGCCCCAGCCCATTTACTTTTTTCTGATGGCGGGTACAAGGAAACACGATGAATATCCGACAGGAGAGAAGCGCACGACATAGCAGCGGTATTGGTCTTATCTCGCAGCTCAAGGCGAGACTCCGCAAAGGGAAGTAGTGGGGGAAAAGATAGATAGTGGGAGAAAGATTAATATAAATCTAAAATAATTTCTGAAAAAATTCACTGAGTGTTCCTTGATAAGAGAAAGTTGTAGGACTTGAGGTTTGAGTAGGAAATGCTAACAGTTACAAGCGTCTTTTGACGTGTTTGCGCCGAAAGTACCTGCAAATTTTTTTTAGTGGCAGCCATACGTATTGGATTACGTGGAGTTGGAATAAATACTACGAAAGTAAAATAAACGCCAGATCTTGACTTGACTAAGTTTGGTAAGGAAATTCCCTTCAAGATTATTTTCCAATTTATAATTTTTTTTTTTTTTTTGTAATAATTTTTTCGTTAAATTTTCTTCTATATATTCAAGTTGTGTAGCGCAGTCTTATCTATTGCAATCCTGCTGTACATCCGATGAAATGTGCAGAGCTGACACAATATGATGCAATAGAAAAGTGTCAAATGTTACTATGAACCCTCCTCGTTTTTATATCCTACCCTTATGTAACAAGTACAGATTGTCATTAAGTATCCAGTAGAATAAGCTTACCATAAAAGAAGGTAACCAATGTCATCCCTCGGCTTATTGCAAAATTGAAACAAGATCTAATTTTTCGAATTATTTTATTGATTAGCTATTTGGTGACAACGGTATCCGATTTTTTCGCCAAATTTTGCTTAGATTTCGATTCATGTCTAAGTTTTTTAAAATAGGAAACATTTTCTCTAAACAGGGTTGCCCCTCGGCAGTGGCCAGGCGAACACTTCGAGTGCATTTCTCCCGTGAAGCCGCGGTTCGGACTCGATATAAAATATGGAGATCCCGTTCCGTCAATTTAAATGAAAGTTTGAAAAAGAATGACGCAAATTGACGGAGAAACTCTGGCCTAATCTTCTCCGAGGTAAATCGCGGTAGTGTCTATTTATTCTTTCATTATTTATTTATTTAATTGTTCACAAGATTTTCATGCCCTTCTTATTTTATTCTCGGTTCTGAGAAAACTATGAAATCTATCCATGAATAATCTAATGATAAAACTAGAATAGACCACTCTCTAAACGTGCTTTATTAATACATAATGATCCGCGTACACTTCGAGAAATGATTAATCAAGAGAGCTCTTTCTTTTCGGAAGAGTCCTTTGCCATGAATTTTTTACATGGCTGTATGGCAACATATAAATAAATAAATGTAAGACGTGATAACCTCCGAAGAGATTTTAGGTCTAGCTTCCCTTCCAATTTGCGTCGTGCCCTTTTTGATTTGCGGGACGGGAAGTACTTGTTTTTATGCCGATCCCTTCTTCTTCTAAATGAAAAAAACTTGTTTATTAAACTTTGATGTTGCTGTGCCCTGGGCGTGAACACATGATATTCGGTGTGGTAGGCGGAGCTACCACCACACTACGGCAACATATATGTAGTATGCATATATGTACACTGAAAGAAATGGTACTAGTAAAATCAACAAATCGGTTCTGTTGTTCTTGACTTAACGGAGATTCGGTGAAATTGATCGAATTATAGTTAATTCGACCGAGTTCTTTGTCAAGGGAACAAATTAGTTTAGTCGTTTCAACAGAAGAGAAATTTTCGCTCTTAAGTTAACAAAATTCTGTAAAATTTACAGATTCCTAATCAATCTAACTGATTTTTCTGTTAACACAACTGAGCTTACAGGTCATTTCAACGGCGATCAACTGCAGTGTTGCCAGGTGATGCAAAAAAAGAAGCTAGATTGGCAAAAAAAAGGTTAGAAAGGGCTAAATTTAGAAAAAAAGAAACTAAAAAAAGGCTAGCATTTTTTTGGTTAATTCATAAATTTTTTTTTATATTTTAGTTTACACATTTGTAAATAAAAACTTATAAACATAACTTAAGCATAACTTCCTGTTTCAAAACATATCAGGCAAATTTTCCTTGAATAGCGCATGGAATTACCTTAAATGATTGCATATGTGTAATACATAAAAAAATATTACAAACTAATTATTTATATATATATTCCCCGTCTGAAGAATCAGAAGAGCTTAAGTCTGGGTATAAAGTTTGGCCATTTACCATAGATATGAGATCATCGGTAATTTCAAAATCATTACAACATTTAGATAAGCGATTTAACGAGCATCTAATATTAAGCAGCGCATTAAGCATTTTAATTTTTAGTTTGTTCCTTAATTTAGTTTTCAGAATTTTCATGCCACTAAAAATTCTTTCAACCTCCGCGTTACTGAGTGGTAATACTAAAAAGCTAAATACGAATTCGACAAGTTCTAAAAAAGGAGGTTCGTTTAATGCATTTTTATGTTCTCGGACTTCCGACCAAAATTCCATGGTGGAGTGTACATTTTTCCATTGTATAGTTGTAAGTTTTCGCCACTGCATCTCTATTAATGCTATTTGACTTGAAGAATAACTATACTTCTCTTTTTCAAAGTAAGAAAATACATCTGACTTTGAAATTTTCAACGAATTTTCAGCAGAAAAAGAATTAATCTTTTGTAGAGAACCCATATTATTAGGTATTAGGTGTTCACAGGAACTACTGAAATTATTTTATTTTAGAAATTTTTAAAAATACATTCGGAGTAAAAAAGGCTAGAAAAAAGTCACGAAGCTAAACCCAAAATTTCGAGGCTAAAGGCAAAAAAAAGGGTAAATCTAGCCTCGAAAAGGCTAACCTGGCAACACTGGTGACTACTATTTTCATTTCTATATTCATATGTATGTATATGTAGCAATCATGCGTATTTATGTATTCACATATTTACGTATTTATATCGCGGCCGCCGTGGTGTGATTGTAGCGTGCTCCACCTACCACACCGAAGACCCTGGGTTCACACCCCGGGAAAAGCAATATCAAAATTTTAGAAACAAACTTTTTCAATTAGAAGAAAAATTTTCTAAGCGGGGTCCCCCTCGGCAGTGTTCGGCAAGCACTCCGAGTGTATTTCTGTCATGAAATGCTCTCAGTGAAAACTCATATGCCTTGCAGATGCCGTTCGGAGTCGGCATAAAACAAGTAGGTCGCGTCTCACCAATTTGTAAGAAAAATTAAAAAGGAGCACGACGCAAATTGGAAAAGAAGTTCGGCCTAAAATCAATCTCTTCGGAGGTTAGCGCGCCTTACATTTATTTATTTATGTGGCAACATATGTACGCTCATACAAAGCAGTCGCAACAACTTTTTTTGTTCATTTGACTACTAAAACGGTCAATTACGAATTGGCATTTCTAGATTGCAGTACCAGCTTTCGATGGTTGATTACCGTCAAAACTTTGAGCCGAATGGAGGCTAAGATGATACACTCAAATTTCTCCATATATGCTTCAATACCTTTCAAATCCGTTACTGTTTCTGAACTCAGATTCAAAAGCTTGATTTCATCAATAGCTTTCAATATTTGGGGAATGTGAGTTGCAAAAGGTTTTACACTATCCACACGAGCAGACCATCGTGTTTGTGACATGCTGTGCAAGGAGAATTAGTTTTTTCCTTGAGAATTTCCCATCTCTGAGGGCTTGCGCTAAAGATATTATAAAATTTCTGCATAATACCGAAAATTGTCATGACTTCTGCACAACATTCAGCAGCTTGCACTCCACATAAATTTAAACTATGACAAGCACAAGGTGCAAATATTGCCAGGGAGTTATCTCTCAGGATATGACTCTGCGCTCCTTTGTAATGACCGCTCATATTACTGCCATTATCATACCCTTCCCCACGGCAGGCATCCAATGGAGTATTGTGCCTTTTTAGAGTGCAATCGACAAACTCTAAGAAGCGTTCTTGGATTTTTCATTTTCCGGAGTTCTGTTTAATAAAACATAACGCAATATAAAAACAGTCTGCTCAATAATCGCCGAATTAGGGGCTGTATCCACTATTACTGTGTAATACTTGACGGACTTTCTCTCGCCTTCTATCTTTCTACTTACTTGACTTCCACAGATTTCTATGAACTCATTTTGCATTCCATCAGCAAATAATGTGCTTGGAGACGATTCTTTTTCGTATGAGATTCCCTCACCATCTCCAAATGTTCCTGCAATAGGAGGTCATAATTGCTGATCAGTTCCAAAATACCAAGAAAGTTTCCCTTTTTTAGATTTCCGATCAATGAATTATACCCTCTAAATGCCAATCCTTTTTCTCCAAGAAATAAAACAACATCAAGAATTCTGCGAAGTATCTCTCTCCAGCGAGCTGCTTCATTTTTCAGGGTTTCCGCTAAGAGAAAATCCACTGAACTTGCATTTCGAAACCTCAATTCATATTGGCGCCACTCTATATAGCAAGTTTTATGATTTTGACTATTTTCATGTTCAGGAATTTTGTCGTGTAACCCCTTCCAACCTTTTTCTTTAGAATAACCTGAAGATTTTGTTAAAGCTGATCGGGTAATTTCGGAAATTTTGCTGAAAAGCCGGCATGGAAAACAAAAAAGCGCTTCTTTTGTTGCACTCCAAACGAGCCAATCACGGTTATTTTTTCTCCGTTTTTAAACTACTGCATAGATTTTATCGCGGGCTTGGCGGCTAATTCAAAAATAAATAAATAAACCGTAACGGATATTTGTCAAAAAAGGTTCGAAAAGGTTCGGTGTCAGCAACAGGCCAAATACATAAAATTGGATCTCTATCATAAAGTTAAAGTTAAAGTTAAATCTAAAGTTAAAGTTAAAGTTAAATCTAAAGTTAAAGTTAAAGTTAAAGCTAAAGCTAAAGTTAAAGTTAAAGTTGAAGTTAAAGTTAAAGTTAAAGTTAAAGGGAAAGTTAAAGTTAAAGTTAAAATTAAAGTTAAAGTTAAAGTTAAAGTTAAAGTTAAAATTAAAGTTAAAGTTAAAGTGAATGTTAAAGTTAAAGTTAATGTTAAAGTTAAAGTTAAAGTCAAAGTTAAAGTTAAGGTTAAAGTTAAAGTTAACGTTAAAGTTAAAGTTAAAGTTATAGTTAAAGTTAAAGTTAAAATTAAAGTTAAAGTTAAAGTTAAAGTTAAAGTTAAAGTTAAAGTTAATTAAAGTTAAAGTTAAATTTAAAAATAAAGTTAGAGTTAAAGCTAAAGTTAAAGTTAAAGTTAAAGTGAATGTTAAAGTTAAAGTGAATGTTAAAGTTAAAGGGAAAGTGAAAGTTAAAGTTAAAGTTAATGTTAAAGTTAAATTTAAAGTTAAAGTTAGAGTTAAAGTTAAAGTTAAAGTTAAAATTAAAGTTAAAGATAAAGTTAAAGTTAAAGTTAAGGTTAAAGTTAAAGTTAAAGTTAAAGTTAAAGTTAAAGTTAAAGTTAAAGTTAAAGTTAAAGTGAATGTTAAAGTTAAAGTGAATGTTAATGTTAAAGGGAAAGTGAAAGTTAAAGTTTTTTTTTTTTTTTTTTTTTGTGTTTCGTGGAAGGAGGAAATGCTTTATGCACGGACCGGGATATTTAAGCCTCACTGCGAGACTCTCCGAGTGTAGGACTCCCTTCTTCCATGAAGGCCTACCCACTAAAACTTAACCTCCCACGGCCCGCGCTAATCCCCGTACCTGGGACCGCGTTTAGCATTACTTCGGGTACGGGTGCGCGCTACGTGAGCTCTATGGCTACTCTCACGCTAATGGGCTAGGCATCCGTCTTCTCGTTTACTGGTAAGTATATGCCTCACATATGTGCTCACCGTATCCCATCTGTCTCTTCGACAGGTCATGTTATTAATGACACTGCCCGGGGATAGGTCGCCAAGTACATCTTCTACCCTCCTTCGCTGATGGGAGAAGTGCCTGCATTCGAAGAAGGTGTGGCGTACATCGTCTATTTCCCCACAGTAAAGGCAGCTCGGGCTATCAACCTTACCCATTCTGTGTAGGTATTTGCGGAAGTAACCATGTCCCGTTAGAAACTGGGTCAGGTAAAAGTCTAGCTCTCCGTGCGGTCGCTTCAACCATGGATTCAGTTCAGGGATTAGTTCCCTAGTCCACTTTCCTACGATGCTGTTGCTCCACTGATCTTGCCAACGTCGGATCGATTCTTCTCGCGCCTGCATGGCAACAGCAGCTCTACTTGCTTGCGATCCGTTGTCATATATTGTTTTTCTTTCCTCAACGAGAAGATATATCGGTATGGTTCCGCAACGACCAGGACAGCTTCAGCTGATACCGTGCGGTAAGCCGAAGATATTCGCAGCGCCCCTCTGCGTTGGAGGTGAGGGCGACTCGGTTCTTCCGGTATTTCATTGCGTTCGCCCAGATTTCTGCACCATATAAGAGTATAGAATCCGAGGCTGATGCAAGCAACTTCCTTGTGCATGGCTTTGGGCCACCTGTGTTTGCCATTAATCTACTCAACTGCGCTATTATGTGCGCAGCTCTTTCGCAGGCCCCTCGTATGTGATCCGAGAAGTTGAGTTTGCTGTCTACCCTCACTCCCAGATATTTCGTTGAAGCGAGTGTTTCTATTGGCTGGTCCCCAACCATCATGTTCCTGATAGTGGGAATACGTCTCTTTGTGAGGATGACGATCTCCGTTTTGGCTGTTGCTAACTGGAGACCGTGCTCAGCCATCCACCTATTTACATTACGCATGACCTGGTTTAATTTTAGCTGTGCCAGCTCGCAGCTTGATGCTGTTATCACAGCTGCCACGTCGTCTGCAAAGGCAACGAGGAAGGTGCTTTCTGGCATGTCTAATCGAAGAAGACTGTCGTAAGTTATATTCCAGAGATCGGGACCTAGTACCGAACCCTGGGCTGCTCCACCTGTTATTTTTACCTTTTTTTGACCGTGAGTACTTTCATATGTTAGATACCTCTCTCTTAGGTAGTCCCTTAAAATTTCTTATAAATATTGCGGTACTTTGAAAGTGCTTTCTAGTGCCTCAAGCATGTCCTCCCACCTAGCTGAGTTAAAAGCGTTTTTGACGTCCAGCGTGGCCAGCAACACTATAGGTCTTGCTCTGTGGCACGCTGTCTCGGCTTTCTTGACTGCGTCTATAACTTCTGCTATGGCATCGATTGTGGAGTGCCCCCTCCGAAAACCATGCTGTCTGGGCGACAGTCCTCGGGCGTCCTGTAACGCTCTGGTGAGGCGTTGCTTCAGGAGACTCTCCATCAATTTCCCTGCTGTGTCCAACATACATAGGGGACGGTAGGATGATGGAAAGTTGGGATCTCCTTTCCCTTTTGGAATGAGAACCAGTCGTGCTGTCTTCCATATGGTGGGGAAAGTTCTTTCTTCGAGACATTTGTTGTACATGTGCAACATAAGTTCTGGGCAGTCGTTTGCAGCTAGTCTAATTGCCTCCGCGGGTATTCCGTCGGGCCCAGATGCTTTCTTAGGTTTCATAGTTCGCACGGCAGTTTTAAGCTCTTCTTCTTGGAATGGTTCCACGTTGCGATCTTCATGGGTAACGTACCCGCCCTCCCTAGGCAGTTGGGTGGGAAACAGGCCATCCACAATGTTCCTTATTTGGTTCTCGTCCATCAGCTGGTTTGGCGGACGGAACTTCTTCATTACTATCTTATATCCCTGCCCCCATGGGTCTCGATCCACTTCCTCGCAAAGCGCTTTCCAGCACTTAAGCTTGCTTTGCTTAATGGCAGCACTAAGAGCTTTCTTCGCTCCTTTGTACGCTTCCGACTTTTCTAGAGCCTCAGGCCTGCCGCGCGCGCGAGTTGCTAGCCTTCGCATCCTGTTGCATATTTTCCGCAGCTCCGCGATTTCGCTATTCCACCAGTATACCTGCTTTTTACCCCTCCACACTCCCCTCCCCTTAAAGTTAAAGTTAAAGTTAAATTTAAAGTTAAAGTTAAATTTAAAGTTAAAGTTAGAGTTAAAGTTAAAGTTAAAGTTAATGTTAAAGTTAACGTTAAAGTTAAAGTTAATGTTAAAGTTAAAGTTAATTAAAGTTAAAGTTAAATTTAAAGTTAAAGTTAGAGTTAAAGCTAAAGTTAAAGTTAAAGTTAAAGTGAATGTTAAAGTTAAAGTGAATGTTAAAGTTAAAGGGAAAGTGAAAGTTAAAGTTAAAGTTAAAGTTAATGTTAAAGTTAAAGTTAAATTTAAAGTTAAAGTTAGAGTTAAAGTTAAAGTTAAAGTTAAAGTTAAAGTTAAAATTAAAGTTAAAGTTAAAGCTAGAGTTAATGTTAAAGTTAAAGTTAAATTTAAAGTTAAAGTTAAAGTTAAAGCTAAAGTTAATATTAAAGTTAAAGTTAAAGTTAAAGTTAAAGCTAGGGTTAAAGTTAAAGTTAAGTTAAAGTTAAAGTTAAAGTTAAAGTTAGAGTTAAAGTTAAAGTTAAATTTAAAGTTAAAATTAGAGTTAAAGTTAAAGTTAAAGTTAAAGTTAAAGTTAAAGTTAAAGTTAAAGCTAAAGTTAAAGTTAAAGTTAAAGTTAAAGTTGAAGTTAAAGTTAAAGTTAAAGTTAAAGTTAAAATTAAATTTAAAGTTAAAGTTAAAATTAAAGTTAAAGTTAAAATTAAAGTTAAAGTTAAAGTTAAATTTAAAGTTAAAGTTAGAGTTAAAGTTAAAGTTAAAGTTAAAGTTAAAGCTAAAGTTAAAGTTAAAGTTAATGTTAAAGTTAAAGTTAAAGTTAAAATTAAAATTAAAGTTAAAGTTAAAGTTAAAGTTAAATTTAAAGTTAAAGTTAAAGTAAAAGTTAAAGTTAAAGTTAAAGTTCAAGTTAAAGTTAAAAATAAATTTAAAGTTAAAGTGAATGTTAAAAATAAAGTTAAAGTTTCTTATCGGTCACCACGCTTAAAAAGTGTAACTTGAATTAATATCAAACAAAACAAAATGTTGCATGACCAAATTTGACAAGGGATGACGGAAAATCGTTCCACCATACATCATTGCATAAATATAATAATTGCATAGGTTGATAATAGATATGCAATAGCTTTACCGCGGCAGTCCCCGAGTGCCACACGTCCTTTTTTTAGAGTAGTATGGAGTATGATTTGAAGGAAATGGCAACCACTTAAGTCGTTGGGAAGTCGAAATAAAATGCGATTTTAAGTTAGTTGAAGCATTTTTGACAGATAGCGCTTATAAAATTGTGTCAAAAACGTTTATCTAACTTAAAATCACATTTTATTTCGACTATGACTATGCCCCATATTTGATCGGATGCTTATGATTTTAGTTAAGTGATTTTCAATTTTAAAACAATTTTTTGTAGCAACAAAATATGTATGTATGTATCTATGAAATCCTAGTTAGAGTACTGTCAATACTGCTTTGCTTTGCCTGGCCCCAAAAAACCTTCCGGGCCCCGGGGCAATTGCCCTGGCTGCCCCCCCCCCCCCTCTCCACGGCCCTGATGGGCTGTCTTGTTTTGATTTCGAATTCAAAACACGTTGCGAGCATTTTCTGTTAGCAATATAGGAGTATTACATATATAGTAGTATGTATCTAATTTTTCTCTTAATTTTCTCTCACGTTGTTGTTGTTGTATCGATAAAGACACTCCCCGAAGATTTTGGGTAGTGTTATAAACGTTGATGGTTCTTGCCGGATATAGATCCGGTACGTTTCGGTAACAATTACCATTAAAGCATAAGCCTGACCATCTAAGCAACGATTTAATATGACCACGTTGAACCTTCTAGGCCATCAGATTTTCGCCCAACAAGGAGATTGGACCAAGCAAACAACTAAATTTTATTTTTACATAGAATAAATGAATGTACATTTTGCGTTGTTAATTAGTAAAATCGAGCAGGTAATGACGTCACCTTAAGAGAACACCTTTATTAGGTGAGCCACACATAACGTTTCGACAAAAAGGTTGACTATCGTTCTTATGGACAAATGTAACGGAAAAATTTACTTATTAACTTTATTTCTTGATAGGATACCACCAACATAGACGTGGTTCAATCATCATAAAAAATAAATAAATAAAATAATTATGATAACAATACGAAATAAGAGCGTTTATTGACAGTTTAAGCCACAACACAGCATTTCATTTTAAGTAAGGGCCAATAAACAGAAAGCAACAAACATAGTGTGAGGTCTAAGCGGAATGATTTAAATCGTCCAAGAAAATGTGCGTTGCCTTAAACAAAAACAAAACAGTAAAACAGCTATTTTATGTTAACAAAATAACCACAATAGCGGATGACAGAAATGGTTAAGAACTTGAATTTGTGTATACTTCAATCGATATAAAAGTGCAGACCACCAACAACTAAATGATATCCGACTTAAACAACTTAACTCGTGCTATTGTTAAAATGAGCCAATTTAAGTGTCAAACGGAGTTTAACAAAAGAAAAGTGAAAGCTTCAAATTTATGGTGTTAGAAATCATATGTACACATTATATTTTGCCTCTATTTTCTGTAAGTAAAAGAATACAAATGTACATATATCAATTTCTGTTCATTGTTGCTTCTTCACTCAGGATGGTACTAGATTCTTGGCTGGTATGAACATACGCCACACAAGTTGGAAGGGACTGGTGCAAGCCAAAACCATTAAATTGTTATAAGTTATATGTAGATGCATTGTGAATATTTCACATATAAACAAAACTCATCATATATATATATATATATACAGTTACGAGCAATATCGTAACATGTTATATTACCTTGAACTTCAGCAACTTCTCTGAACTGTAAGTTCTTATGTACAAAATAATTTGATACATAGTGTTATTAGCACATTTAAGGCCCTGGAAAAGTTGACATAGTCATAAGACTTAATCGTAACCATATTTATATGTGTGTAAGTGTCCTAACCTAAAAATTTGATAATTTCATAAAAAAAAAGAAAATTCCAAAAAAAAAAAATGTAGTAAATGGCACAATTGATAAGTCACTTAGTCAAAACTTATCCAAAACAAAAAATGAATTATTCAACAATTTAATAAATTCACCAACTCAAATACATATTTCCAGAGCTCAGAAAAACACCTCAATGATTAATTCAATATTTATCTTAAACTTCTATTATAATTCAATAAATCATATGTGGTTTGAAAAAGTTAATACTCCTTTTTAAAAACTTATTGGAATATTCAAAACTTTTATCGCACCCAAAGCGAATTCAGTACCAGGTGTTTTTATCCCAACAGCTGATTGCTTCTTCTTGATAATTTTCCCTTGTACAATAATATTTCAGTTAATCGAAATCAATGAAAATTTTCTTTTTACTTGACATTCATATGCACGGCGAATTGATTGAGTTCGCTTAGCCACCTGGTATAGATTCGCCTTAATCGCATTCAAACTTTTGTATATAATCACGCCTTCCTCAAAAGAAAACTCATATTGAAAGAGCTATCGCTCATTCGTATTTCATCAGTCAGTAGTTTTTTTCGATTCATAAATTAAATTTTCAAAAAGTTATAGCTCATCAAGGCTAGAAAATGCCTATGTAGTAAACAATTTTTTTTTTAGATACTAACCCCTTTACAATTTACTCTCAGATTTGGGCAGGATTGTGAGCAGTGCCAGCCTCTCTTTACTTCAGCGGGATTTTTGCGGAATTTTTCGGGGTCTTGTCTTGTCTGCTTCTTATTCTTATGGAGCTTCTTTGAAATCATGTTTTGGGAACATTTAAGGACCACTTTCTTAAAATTTTCGGGCTGTTTTTGGAGTCAAATTGGCTCTATGGTTTTTTTTTATTTGATATCTATTGTTTCAGTAACATCTATCGATTTAAGTCAACCGCAAAAAAACTCTTTTAATAAGCAGGAGTTCGCTCCTTTTGTTTTATTTCTAGGGTAGGTTTCGTAAGCTCTGCGTAGACAAACTTTGTGAAAAATTAGAAGATAATTGCTCAATGAGGTATTGAAATATCGTAGACACTTATTTATAGGAAATATTTGATACATAAAAGAGGGCGTGGTTATATAAACCGATTCCATCCATTTAAGATAAAAGCCTTACTTCGTGCTACAAGGAAGGAAATGAAATTTCATTTCAATACCGAGTCTGTTGCTTTTATTGTGCAGTTGGCTACGTTGGGGGCTATGGTGACTCTATTTTATTGAAAAGAGTGTGCCGATTTGAAGAATTTAAATTCCCACTTCTTTTTGCACCATATGATTGGACTTTTCGATTTTTACTCACTGTGCTATAATGTAGTGATCGATTCAATTCCGCATCATTTGAAAATTCCAAGCGATGTATATGTAAATAATAAATTTTAAAAAATATGAACCACATTAAAACTCTTAAAATGCTCGCTCATGAGCAGTGCTGTTCAAAATTTTTTATATGAAAGTGCAAATCACAATACATATACTAAATTTTATGTGTACTAAAAATTTTTTTTTTTGTATTTAAAAAAAAATATTTAAAAACTGTATTTGTGTGAAGTCGGGAAATGCTAAATATTTGGTTTCAAGTTTCAAAATGTTTGCTTAAAATATTACCCACGATTTAGTGGTACTAAGAAATTTTTTTATTAATTCAGGAGAGTCTTTAGTTGTTCCATGTGCAAATTTTAAGCCGAATTTCAAGAGCAACGAATATTGATAATGATTTTTTGCCTGGTCCTAAGGAGACAATAAAAACATCAAACAAAAATGTATGTTTACATGAATCCGAAATCGTAAAGTTTTCGTGGTGACACTGAGAAGGTTCATCTTCAAAAAGTCTTCCAACAATACCACCAACTCTGTATCAAAATCCAGATTATTTAAACGACTTCGATATCGGTACCGTCAATAATGAGTTTTTGCGATCTGAAGAAGTCAACGAAATAATTCGTCGAGGCCATCAAAAGTGTCCTGTTATATTTCCACGTGATTGTCATAACGAGGCACCTCACCACCTACCTCGTTGTTAAACAGAATCTTGCCAAATGGAGAGAAAGTGCAGCGTGACTGGTTGGTGTTGAGTGCCAGTAGCAATACTTTTTATTGCCTACCATTGTCGTCTGTTAAGCAGCAATAATTTAAATCGACCTAAAATTTGTTCTGTGGATATTCGAAATTCGAGGGATGGAAAAAGCTATACGATAAACTGCCATCACACGAAAATACTCAAGATCACATTAAATGTTATATTCAATGGCGATCGTTATCTAATCTAATTCAAAAGGAGGCTACAATTGATACACTTATCAATGAACAGCTAATCACTGAAACTCACAAGTGGAAAGAAATTTTATATAAAATTTTGGACACTATTATATTTTTGGGTCAAAGAGGCCTAGCTTTCAAAGGCGAAAGTATATATCTTGGTGAACGAAACGATGAACAATTTTTGGGTATATAAGATCTCAAAAGCCAATATGATCCGATACTTAGATATCATTTGAAGAAAGTTAGGATTTCACAACAGCAGCACAAACGCTTACAAGTTCACTGTATTTCCCCAGAAATTCTGAACGAGATTATAGAAATTTGTGCAAAGCACCTGATTTCCTCACTATATTAGATCAACGCAAAAAAGCCAAGTATTTTGCTATTATCGTTGATGCTATGCCTGATGCTAGTCGCGTTGACTACTCCATTTCAATTCGAAAGCAACAAATTTTACAATTCAAGAACGGTTTTTGGCTTTCGTGAATTGTAACCAAAAAACTGGTCAGAAAATCTCTGATCTAATTTGACATACTTGACTGAAGATTATCGTGTACAAGGGTACGATAACGGCGCCAATATGAAAGGAGCTTACAACAGAGCACTACGTCACATTCTCGACAAAAACTCGAATGCTGATTACTCGCCTTGTGCAACCCACAGTCTGAAATTATGTGGTGTTGATGCTGCAGAATGGTGTACAAAAATGTTCTACTATTTTCAGCAGCACTCCACATTGATGGGACATCCTCAAAAAAAATGTACCGAGTTCTCTTTATAGTCTTTCAGCCAAAGCCAAATTTCACTGCGCAAGCATACGGTGATGTTACCGGCATTCTCAAATACATCAACAAGTTAGAATGTATCTAGCTGTCCTCAATTTGGTTCAAAATACTGACCACCATTTATGAAAGAAACGTGGTCCTCCAAGCTAGAGACGCCACCATAGATGTTGACGTCCAACATCTAGATTCCTTATTAGCTGATTTGAAGTTGATCAGGAACCAATGGGAAACAATTTTAAACGAATGCAAAACAGTTGCTATTCAATTGAACATCTCGCCAAATTTTCCGGACATTCGAAAGAGAAAACCCAAAAGACGTTCTGAAGATAATTTAAATGAGATGATTACGGATGATTCAGAGTCCGATTTTAAAAACAATACATTCCTGGTGATCGTTGATTCGGTAATCACTGGCATCACTGAATGTTTTGCAGCTACGAGAAATTTGAGCGAGACGTTTTCCTTTTTGTGGCAATATGAAGGCACGGATGAAACTAAGGTTCGGGCGAGAGCAGCAAAATTTGTCGAAAAATACAACTCGGATATTTCTCAAAGCTTAGAATGCGAAATAATTCACTTGAAACACATTGACGAAGGAAATTTTGATAAAGGTCTGTCACCATTGGAATTGCTGAATGCCATCTACATATGTTCAAAATCTGTATACGATTTTCCCCAACATTTGTGTTGCTTTATGTATTTTTGCACTATACCTGTCACTGCAGCTAGGTTAGGTTAGGTTAGGTTAAAGTGGCTGGCTCCGCTGCCCGAGCGGAGACTCACGTAGGCCGTTGTGGCCCGTTGTCCTACCACGCGGGGCCCCTATTTCCTGTTACCCTACTTTCGAAGAAGAAGAAATTTTAGACCCCAGTGAGGCTAAACCAGCGCATTTGCCTAATGAAACGCAAGATGTCGTTTGGTTTTATAGATTCAAACTCCGCAAGGCACCCAAAGGAGTGTCTGTGGAGGCATTGGTACCTGGTTTTTGACAGTGCGGGACAGTGGCGCAGATAGTGCCCTACGCATTTAAGCACCGTGAGTGCCCATGAGACAGTGACCTGTAAGAAGGCCCACTAGTGGGCTTATAGAGATACGGTTTAATAATATCACCGATTGCGATCTCTTTTCATTCAGCTTAGGCCAGATTTTCTTGGATATACTACATGTAGGTTCCTTTGCCCATGTGGCGTTTGCCTGATCCGTGAAAAGAGACCGCAGGCAGTGTTTTCAAGTGTTTAGAGGAGGGCTGGGCCAACCCGCGGAGGTCATTGTTTGCAGGTTGGTGCCTTCCCTAGCTAGCTTATCCTCGGCCCAGTTTCCTGAAATGTCACAATGGCCAGGAACCCATATTATGCTTAGGTTGCAATTTTCAGCTAGTTTGTTGAGGGTTTCTCTGCACATCAATGCCACTAGTGACGAGGTGTTACTGCATTGCAGGGATTTTATGGCAGCTTGGCTGTCAGAGAAAATTGAAATAGAATTGGTCACCTGCAGGTTAGCAAGATAGAGGGCTGCTTCCCAGATAACTATTAGTTCAGCCTGAAAAACACTGCAGTGGTCGGGTAAGTGAAAGCTCTCGCTTAGATTGAGCTTCTCCGAGAATATTCCGCTGCCGACTCTGTTGTCTAGTTTAGAGCCATCTGTAAAAACGGAGATTTCGTGAGATCCCGGCTCCACGCCGTTTGCCCACTCGTTCCTCTCTGGGATTCTTGTGGAAAATTTGTTGTCCCAGCAAGGGGACGATGTTGTATGTCCAACTTCAAGAAGGTTTCGGTGACCTGCTTCAGGATCCAGATGTGACCAAACCTGCAGTCCCTCCATGGTTCGATAGCGTTGAGCCTTTCCGTGTTGCAGAAGGTACATTATCTACCATATAGATCGGTTGGGAGAAGGAATAATATGGTTTCAAGGGCTTTGGTGGGAATGGAGGGAAGGGCACCGCTGGTAAGCATTGCCGCCATCCTCTGCACTCTCGTTACTTTGCTCTTGTTAGATTCGATATCGAGTGCCGTCCACCATACGGTGACGGCGTAGAAGAGTATGGGTCTCACCACTGCCGTTTAGATCCAATGGACTATGCGTGGCTGGAGACCCCACCTTTTTCCGATTGCCGAATTACAAGCGTAGAGAGCCATTGTGGCTTTCCTGGATCGTTCCTCCACATTTCGCTTCCAGTCAAGCTTCCTGTCTAGAATAACTCCGAAATATTTAACCTCGGTAGAGAGTTTGATTTCCCTCCCATTTAGGGACGGGAGGGTAAATTCCGGTATAATGCGTTTGTGGGTAAAAAGCACCATCTCAGTTTTTTCACTGCTGATGCTGAGCCCGCATTCTCTAGACCAAGTGTTTGTTAGATTAAGAGTATTTTGCAAGAGTTCGCCAAGTACCGGAAGGTGTTTGCCGGTAACTGTCAAGGCTATGTCGTCGGCATGTGCAATGACTTGGTATCCGGTGGCCTGTAGTATAGATAACAGAGCGTTCACAGTCAAGTTCCATAGTAGAGGAGAAAGAACGTCCCCTGGGGGATTCCTCTGTTGGTATACCTTATTAACGATGAGCTGCCCAGCTCAGAGATAATGCTTCTCTTGTTTAGAGGGAGCTCGACGAATTTCACAAGAGGCTCTTCCACCTCTAGTGAACGTAGAGATTTTGTGACCGCTGCTGGGAGAACGTGGTTGAAGGCTCCTTCTATGTCGAGAAAGATACCCAGCGTAAATTCTTTAAAGGAAAGACCCTTCTCTATCTTAGTAGTGATAGCATGTAGAGCTGTCTCTACGGATTTGCCCTTAGAGTAGGCGTGTTGGTTGTTGGAAATTAGTGCCTTATTTGCCGATCGTCTAACATAGGCGTCTAGCAATCGTTTTAGAACTTTCAGCAAGAAGGAGGTCTGACTTATTGGCCTGAAATCCTTTGGACTGTTGCCCGAGATCCTGCCTCATTTGGGTATGAAGACTACCTTTGCCTTGGTCCATTCCGTGGGGATATAGACCAGGTTGAGGCAAGCCTTGTAGATTTTAGCTAGCAGCGGGCTTATAAGATCGCTTGCAGCTTGCAACTCAGCGGGAAATATTCCACCCATTCCCGGAAAATTGAAGGGTTTAAAGGACTTGATTGCCCATCCTTTTTCGCTAACTATGTGGTCCAGGGGTCGAAACGGCCCTGGGTTAGATTGCGTGTTTAAGAGGTATGGTTGAGAGATGCAGCCTGGAAAGTGAGTGCTGACCAGGGTATCCGTACTAGAAGTGGCCCATTCTCCGTTCGCTGTGCGAATGCAGCTGGGAGGTATGGGGTTTTTGAAGAGGACGTTTCGTAGGCGATTGGCCTCTGAGACTTCTTCGATGTCATTGATGAAGTTTTTCCAGGTGTCCCTTTTGGCCTTCTGGATTGACTTCTTGAAAGATTTTAAGGCGTCCTTATAATGGGACCAGATTCCAGTGCGCTTAGCCTCGTTAAACAATTGTCTGCTGTTTTTCCCCTGCTAGGAAATTTCTTGGTTCCACCAATAGGGTTTCTTTTTGCCCCTTACCTTAATCCCCGGGCAGGCTGCTGTGAAGGCAGCGTTACAAGGTTTGGTGATAAGATCTACAGCTTCTTCTACTTTGGACGATGGGTCTAGCTCACCGAGAGAAGCAAATGTTGTGTCTAAAGGAGGCGCTTCATCAGTTCTTATCGGTAGGCTCGACCTACCGTGAGAAGCGTTTCTTAGTCCGTACGTCTCCTAATCTGTAAGCCACCCTAGGCGGTGTACGCAAAAGCATAGTAAAAGTGATATACATATGATAAGGGTAGGAGTTTTCGTTGGAAGCTCTCCAATTTTTGACAAGGTCAGTGAATGGCCCTAAAACTAGAGTAATATCTAGAACCTCCTTTCTATTTGAGGTGATAAAAGTTGATTTATCTCCAGAGTTCCATATACTTGGATTGTTGTTAATAACAGAATCAAAAAGAGACTCACCCCCAGTGTAAATGTCGGTAGAGCCCCAAGCGGTGTGATGTGCATTGGCATCGGCTCCGATTATTATCGGGAACCCTTTACTGTGGGCCTCCCGTACCGTTTTGCAGAGCCGGTCCTGCACAGAAGTTGGGCGATCGTGCGCCAGATAGGCGGACATCAGCCAGAGCGTTCGCTCCTGTAGCTCGAGGCTAATGTAGGTAAAGTCCTCGTCGCTAAAAAGAGATAGCAGAGTAAATACTAGAGTTTTCTTTATTAGAATACAAGATCTGATTCTACCTGTCACGGGCGGTGTCACCAGCTGGTAGTCCTTAGAATAGAGCCCACACACCTTGCTGTGAACGACGGAAGGCACCTGGACTAGAACGACGTCCTCATCTGTTGTGCTGAGGCGTAATATTAGGGCAACCGAGGCTGCCTTAAAGTGGTGCAGGTTTATTTGAAGTACCTGCGCGCCCTTTAAAGGTCGGCTTCAGCACAGATGTCCATCCTCTGCTGTTCCGCAACGTCGGATGCCTCCTCTACGATAGTATCGTCGAATTCGGCATCCGACGGGTCGGATTCCAGCAGAAGCTGCTCGTCCATGCCAGTAAAGAACTGGCCCGCAAACTCAGATACCGAGAGTGTATCGCTCACGGCATCCGGAATGCTGCGTGCCAGTTCGATATCGGCCCCATGTTCACTCAAGGTGTTGCATGGGTCCCCGAGATTCGTTGTGGCGGTTGCAGATTCGCTCGAGGCGGTATCCCCAACTACCAGATCTTCCGGCGCGGAGGTGGTTCCTTCATCAGGGCCAGGGGCAGTAGATCCACTCTGGGTGTTTCCATCTAACTCCTCGCCCTGAGGTACAGGCTCACCTTCGTCCGGTGCTTCTTCTTTAGTACAATCCCTTCGAATCGTCAACGTGATGGAGTAGAAGCCGTAGCTTAAAACTCCACCACATTCGTCAAGCCAAGGGAGAGAAGCCTCGTTTATGATGAAACCAACATAACGCTGCTTCGCCCTTGTCTCGCCGACCCGGGCTACCCTCCAATCACTCGAAGGTAGCCCATTATTTGATTCTGCGATGGTTTCTAAAATCTCGCCAGGATCCGCTATGCCGTCTGGGACCCAGGCCCAAGCTCTCGGTCTATTCGGAATTTCTTCCAAACCGACCGCATCCAAGCTGGCCCCAAGCTGTTCTAGCGAAGCTATGGCGAGTTTGTAGAGCTTGCACGAGTGCTCATCGGCGCAGGAAACAAGCTTGACCCTGCCCTGGTGCCAGCCGGCATCACGAATAGTGGGAGCCGGCTCCGGATACTTGGTCATGATGTCCTTAAAGATCTTGAGAAAGCCATTAAGGGCATCCTTCCAGTTATCCGGGGTCATGTTCCCATCAAGGTGACCGCGGTGCAAAACCGCCATCGTAAAGTTGGCCTTGGCCGCCTCGCTGAAGGTTTTGGTCAGGGCAAGGGGAGTAGTGGCCGAAGGCTTGTGCCTTTTGGGAACGCTCGAGGCACTTCCCATAGACGTTTGTCTTTCAAAGGCCGGCATCTTCGGGTCGGAAGATTGTTTGATGGCAGAAGAGGTAGTCGCAGTACCTTGGGGGATGGAGTTGTTATTGCTGCTCTTCTTGGCAGCAATAATCTTCCTGGCCCAGGTCAGAGAACTTTTTTGCTCTGCCGTCAACTTGTCGCTGGGAGAGTTGCCAAATCTCTCAACGATTTTGGCGGCGTTGCGGATGTTCCACTGGTTACGCACCGAAATCGGTATTCGCTTATTTGCCTTTGAACCCTCAAGGGATTCAGCCGGCTTTCCAGATAGCATTGCAGCGGTAGAGGCAGTACTTTTGTTCGTGTAGGACTTAGTGCTGTTTCCATCCTGCTGGCGAGAGGTGCCCGGTACGGACATGGTACGGGCCTCCTGTGCTTGCTCAGTCGGACGCTGCTTTCCCTCTTTGGGGCTAGCTTTGCTGGCTGTCGCGGGATTGGACTTGCCCTCAAGGGGTTTAGTCCTTCCGCTAGCTTGCACAGGTGGCCGAGAAGTATTTTGAGGCCGTGGAGGCCTGGTCGGCGCCGTATGTGCGGGTCCCGACGGGTTGGTAACTTTTTAACCGCTTAGTCCAAAGGCGGCATCTTTACCCGTGCAGGGATCCGAGGCTTGGTTTTTTGTCTGTTCATGTTCATGTTTCGTCGGCTGCCTACTAAGATGAGGCCGTTCGGCAGCCTGAAAAAAGGGAAAGGGGAACAATGCGGTCGACTGCGGTAGAGCCCCATGCCGCAGCAAGTCGCCGTTACTCCCGGAGGTGGACCGGTATCCGGGAGGCTCCGTAAAAATACAGTCGGATACCCCTGATTGCAAATCATCCAATGGGCACGGAAACGCATAACACCCTGGATTAGGGGTGGACCACCTTTTCAACTGGGCGTGATCCGGCTCCCACCCTGAGGCCACATTTAAAAACCATTTCCATATGCCTGAGCTATTAAGGAGCTGGTACACAGATGGAAATGATTCCCAAACTAAGCTAGCACTCCCCTGGAAGAGGAAACTGTTGTGCTATTACCAGCCGGTACCCTCTGGGGGGTTCAGCCCAAGGATTTTCGCCAGCCGTCACTGTAGCTAATGCAGAACGTTCCTTCACGTCCTTCAAGAAGCAAAAACTTTCATAGATCGTGTTCATCTCAAGAGCGAGTTTAAGGACTTACTTTGTGTTGAATCTGTTTTGGCAAGACAGTTAAATTTTGATATTATTATAAAAAATTTGCAGAGAAAAAGGCAAGTAAAGCCACTCTTTCATATCCGAACTTTCTATATAGAATAATTAAAATTTATAATCATCATTAAATTTATCGGAAATGTATTAAAATGTTACCAAATAACTAGAAAAGATTATTTGAAACAATATGTGGCTGTTAAAAGAGAATTTTATTTCTACGCAACAATAAAATAGTATAAATAATAAATATTCCATATATGTAATACTCCTATATTGCTACAAAAGGCTAGGTACATTCCCAAACATCAGAGTGCCGATATATTGCTGTTTAAACGTTTTTGTTTTTGTATTCAGTAATCGAACATACCTAAATTTAAATTTTTTCTTGTCACACTTATGCTGCTACAATCACAAAAATTTTATAGGCTGTCTTGTTTTGATTTCGAATTCAAAACACATTGCGAGCATTTTCTATTAGCAATATAGGAGTATTACATATATGAAATATTCTGTGTTAATTTTTTTGTCAGCTCTTAGTCCAAACATCATTTAGTTGATGTGGCAAACATTTTTTTTTATGTAATCCATCAATAATGATTCATGAATGAGACGTGATTAATTCCAAATGTATTAGTGGATTTTTTATAGGGGGCTCGTAAATTGTTTAGTCCCGGGCCCGGATTTTCTCTCTTCGGCCCTGGTTGTGATGAATAGTGGATACACACAGTTTTTAAAGATGAAACATAGGCACATATTTCAGTTACATCTGAGTATAATGCGTATTGAAATTTAGTAGTACAAATTTTTTGCGCAGCAATTCCAGAGGTGTATTTAAAGCTTGACGCTTAGCAGTCCATATAAAGTTTAAGCATGAACATATATAGAAGGGGTGTAACCAAGGCGATCAGGGACCAGAATTTTGAAAACCGTTGGCAGTGGTCGACAAGTCTTTGGTATATTGTTACCATGAAAATATTCGCTTTATAAATTTATCTGCGATGCCTTACTTAAGGTATCACATTTTGTAAATTTTTTGAAATTAGTAGCAACAAGTAAGGAAGGTTAAGTTCGGGTGTAACCGAACATTACATACTCAGTTGAGAGCTATGGTGACAACATAAGGGAAAATAACCATGTAGGAAAATGAACCGAGGGTAATCCTGGAATATGTTGGTATGACATGTGTATCAAACGAAAGGTATTAAAGAGTATTTTATGAGGGATTGGGCCATAGTTTTATAGGTGGACGCCATTTAGGGATATCGCCATAAAGGTGGCTCAGGGTTGACTCTAGACTTTGTTTGTACGATATGGGTATCAAATGAAAGGGGTTAATGAACATTTTAAAAGGGAGTGGGCCTTAGTTCTATAGGTGGACGCCTTTTCGAGATATCGCCATAGAGGTGGACCAGGGGTGACTCTAGAATGCGTTTGTACAATATGGGTATGAAACGAAAGGTGTTAATGAGTATTTCAAAAGGGCGTGGGGTTTAGTTCTATAGGTCGACGACGCCTTTTCGAGATATCGCCATTAAGGTGGACCAGGGGTGACTCTAGAATGTGTTTGTACGATATGGGTATCAAATTAAAGGTATTAATGAGGGTTTTAAAAGGGAGTGGTGGTAGTTGTATAGGTGGTCGCCTTTTCGAGATATCGGCATGATGGTGGACCAGGGGGGACTCTAGAATGCGTTTGTACAACATGGGTATCAAACGAAAGGTGTTAATGAGTATTTTAAAAGGGCGTGGGGCTTAGTTCTATAGGTGGACGCCTTTTCGAGATATTGCCATAAAGGTGGACCAGGGGTGACTCTAGAATGTGTTTGTACGATATTGGTATCAAATTAAAGGTATTAATGAGGGTTTTAAAAGGGAGTGGTGGTAGTTGTATAGGTGGTCGCTTTTTCGAGATATCGGCATAAAGGTGGACCAGGGGTAATTCAAGAATGCGTTTGTACAATATGGGTATCAAACGAAAGGTGTTAATGAGTATTTTAAAAGGGCGTAGGGCTTAGTTCTATAGGTGCACGCCTTTTCGAGATATCGCCATAAAGGTGGACCAGGGGTGACTCTAGAATATGTTTGTACGATATGGGTATGAAAGGAAATGTGTCAATGAGTATTTTAAAAGGGCGTGGGGTTTTGTTTTATAGGTGGATGATATATCGCCATAAAGGGGACCAAGGGTGACTCTAGAATGTGTTTGTACGATATGGGTATCAAATTAGAGGTATTCATGAGGCTTGTAAAAGGGAGTGGTGGTAGTTTTATATGTGAAGGCGTTTTCCTGATATCGACCGAAATGTGGACCAGTGTGACCCAGAACATCATCTGTTGGATACCTCTAATTTATTTATATATATAATACCACGAACAGTATTCCTGCCAAGATTTCAAGGGTTTTTTATTTCGCCCTGCAGAACTTTTTCATTTCATTCTACTTAATATGGTAGGTGTCACACCCATTTTACAAAGTTTTTTTCTAAAGTTATATTTTGCGTTAATAAACCAATCGAAATACCATGTTTCGTCCCTTTTTTCGTATCTGGTATAGAATTATGGCATTTTTTGCGTTTTTGGTAATTTTCGATATCGAAAAAGTGGGCATGGTCATAGTCGGATTTCCGCCATTTTTTATACCAATACAAAGTGAGTTCAGATAAGTACGTGAACTGAGTTTAGTAAAGATATATCGATTTTTGCTCAAGTTATCGTGTTAACGGCCGAGCGGAAGGACAGACGGTCGACTGTGTATAAAAACTGGGCGTGGCTTCAAGCGATTTCGCCCTTTTTCACAGAAAGAAGTTATTGTCCCAGAATCTAAGCCCTTACCAAATTTCACAAGGATTGGTAAATTTTTGTTCGACTTATGGCATTAAAAGTAACCTAGAAAAATTAAATGAAAAAGGGCGGAGCCACTCCCATTTTGAAATTTTCTTTAATTTTTGCATTTTGTTGCACCATATAATTACTGGAGTTGAATGTTGACATAATTTAATTTTATACTGTAAAGATATTAAATTTTTTGTTAAAATTTGCTTTAAAAAATTTTTTTTAAAAGTTCGTTCTCCGATTTTGCTAATTTTTATTAAGCATACATATAGTAATAGGAGTAACGTTCCTGCCAAATTACAGCGTGCAAAATTTTAAATTACGTTCTTTTAAAAGTGGGCGGCCGCCCATTGTCCATTGCCAATTTTACTAATTTTCTATTCTGCGTCATCAGTTAAACTCACCTACCAAGTTTCATCGCTTTATCCGTCTTTGGTAATGAATTATCGCACTTTTTCGGTTTTTCGAAATTTTCGATATCGAAAAAGTGGGCGTGGTTATAGTCCGATATTGTTCATTTTAAATAGCGATCTGAGATGAGTGCTCAGGAACCTACATACCAAACCATACCATCAAGATACCTCAAAATTTACTCAAGTTATCGTGTTAACGGACAGACGCACGGACGGACATGGTTCAATCAAATTTTTTTTTCGATCCTGATGATTTTGATATATGGAAGTCTATATCTATCTCGATTCCTTTATACCTGTACAACCAACCGTTATCCAATCAAAGTTAATATACTCTGTGAGCTCTGCTCAACTGAGTATAATAAATGATGATGTTGATGAGGCTGAAATTAATCTATTATACCATTTTCGTTTTGTAAATTATTGAACATGTTATCGGGATAAACGCGATTCAGAGCAAGACTTAATTACATTTAATTGATTAATAATGCTGCATCAATGAGCTTTATTTCGAAAAACATAGTCTCAATAAGCAAAACAGGCCCGCCCACCATGTCCCTGCCTAGTTTCGCAATGTATAATACACCAAGAGTTATCCTGCGACTCTGAAAAGTATGAAGGTGTATAATTTTCAGACGACTAGGAAAGAGAGGATCGAAAAGAGCAGGAATTATTTGTGAACAGATCCTACATTGTCTAATGTGATGAAGCATATTCCAAAACAGATCTTACTAACGTTGTAGAAATGGTGGTAATTTAAGTGTCTTTGTATTCGTTAGGTTCATCGCTGAATGTTAATAACTCTAAGACTGCAGAGCAAATTTTCCTTCCCTTTACGGTGAGCTGGCTACGCCCTTGTGTTTTTTGCATGCGTAAGTAAAATACCAACAATACATTTGTGCAGATATTTTACTAAACCAAGTTATGTATATATGCAAAGAAACGACGATTGCCTTTAAGATCAAGACACATTTACGATGTTTATGATGCACCATTAACGCCAAAATCACCACGACCAAAACTATAATCATCAACGGCACATTAAATAGCAACATCAATAGGACGTAAAAGTATAGGACGCGTGCTTACCTGCATTCGCACGTGCGTCAGAGGTGACAATTTTATGACCATTCAAAAGAATTGTTCGACATGCTTTACCAAAAGGGTCAACAACGTAAAGGAATTAAGATACATGCCTAAATACTTAAACACTAGTTTGTACATATATACATATGTAAGTAGATATATATTTTATGTAGTCATATTTGGAATTTTTGTATTTAATGTTGCGTTGGGAGTGCATCACTTATGATATAACTAAAGGTATTTCTAAATGAATACCAGATAGAAAAATTAAGTAACATGGAACTCAGGGCCGTAGGGAGAAAACCGGGCCCGGGACTAAACAATTTACGGGCCCCTATAAAAAATCCACTAATACATTTGATTAATTTTAATTAATGACGTCTTATTCATGAATCATTATTGATGGATTATATCAAACAAAATGTTTTCCACATCAACTAAATAATTTTTGGAGTAAGAGCTGAAAATAAAATTAATACAGAATATTTATTATTTATACTATTTTATTGTTCCGTAGAAATAAAATTCTCTTTTAACAGCCACATATTGTTTCAAATAATCTTTTCTAGTTATTTGGTAACATTTTAACACATTTCTGATAAATTTAATGATGAATATAAATTTTAATTATTCAATATAGAAGCTTCGGATATCAAAGAGTGGCTTTTCTTGCTTTTTTCGATGCAAAATTTTTTATAATAGTATAAAAATTTAACTGTCTTGCCAAAACGGATTCAACACAAATCGTGGCAAGTCCTGAAACTCGCTCTTGAGATTAACACGATCTATGAAAGTTTTTGATTCTTGCAAGTACGCCGAAGGAACGTTCTGCACTAGCTACAGTGACAGGTATAGTGCAAAAGATACGTAAAGCAATACAAATGTTGGGGAAAATTTTATACGCACCTTTATCAAAATTTGCTTCGTAAATGTGTTTCAAGTGAATTATTTCGCATTAAAAGCTTTGAGAAACATCCGACTTGAATTTTTCGACAAATTTGGCTGCGCTCACCCGAACCGTAGTTTCATCCAGGTCTTCAAATTGCCACAAAAAGAAAAACGTCTCGTTCAAGTTTCCAATAGCTGCAAATCGTTCAGTAATGCCAGTGATTACCGAATCAACGATCACCAAGAATGTATTGTTTTTAAAATCAGACTCTGGATCATCCGTAATCATCTCATTTAAATTATCTTCAGAACGTCTTTTGGGTTTTCTCTTTCGAATGTCCGGAAACTTTGGCGATATGTTCAGTTGAATAGCAAATGTTTTGCATTCGTTTAAAATTCAAATCAGCTAATAAGGCATCTAGATGTCGGACCTCAACATCTATGGTGGCGTGTCTAGCTTGGAGGACCACGTTTCTTTCATTAATGGTAGTCAGTATTTTGAACCAAATTGAGGACAGCAAGATACCATCGAACTTGTTGATGTACTTGAGAATACCGGTAACATCGCCGTATGCTTGCGCAGTCAAATTTGGCTTTTGGCTGAAAGACTATGAAGAGAGCTCGGTACATTTTTTTTTGTTGAGGATGACCCATCGTGGCGGAGTGCTCCTAAAAATAGTAAAACATTTTTGTACAACTCCGAAGAAAGTAATTGCAGCCGTACAACATTCTGCAGCATCAACACCACATTAATTGAGACTGCGGGTTGCGCAAGGCGAATAATCACCATTCGAGTTTTTGTCGATAATGTGACGTAGTTCTCCGTTGTAAGCTCTTTCCATATTGGCGCCGTTATCGTACCCTTCTGCACAACAATCTTCAATCAAATACGGCAAATTAGATCAGCGATTTTCCGACCAGTTTTTTGGTTACAATCCACGAAAGCCAAAAACCGTTCTTGAATTGTAAAATTTGTTGCCTTCGAATTGAAATGGAGTTAGCGCAAAATGAACGTATTAAACGTGACTAGGATCACGCATAGCACCAACGATAATAGCAAAATACTTGGCTTTCTTGCCTTGATCTAATATAGTTTCCCTCACGTGCTTTGCACAAATTTCTATAAACTCGTTCTGAATGTCTGCTGCTGTTTTGAAATCCTAACTTTCTCCAAATGATCTCTAAATATTGGATCATAATGGCTAATGAGCTCTTAGATGCCCAAGAAATGTTCATTGTTTCGTTCACCAAGATATTTACTTTCGCCTTTGAAAGCTAGGCCTCTTTGACCCAAAAATAAAATAGTGCCCAAAATTCTATATAAAATTTCTTTCCACTTTTGAGTTTCAGTGATTAGCTGTTCATTGATAAGTGTATCAATTGTAGCCTCCTTTTGAATTAGATTAGATAACGATCGCCATTGAATATAACATTTAATGTAATCTTGAGTATTTTCGTGTGATGGCAGTTTATCGTATAGCTTTTTCCATCCCTGGAATTTCGAATATCCACAGAACAAATTTTAGGTCGATTTAAATTATTGCTGCTTAACAGACGATAATGGTAGGCAATAAAAAGTATTGCTACTGGCACTCAACACCAACCAGTCATGCTCCACTTTCCCTCCATTTGGCAAGATTCTGTTTAACAATGAGGTAGGAAATGCCTCGTCATGACAATCACGTGGAAAAATAACAGGACACTTTTGATGACCCGACGAATTATTTCGTTGACTTCTTCAAATCGCAAAAACTCATTATTGACGGTACCGATATCGAAGTCGTTTAAATAATCTGGACTTTGATACAGAGTTTGTGGTATTGTTGGAAGACTTTTTGAACATGAATCTTCATCAGTGTCACCAAGAAAGCTTTACGATTTCGGATTCATGTAAACATATATTTTTGTTTGATGTTTTTATTGTCTCCTCAGACTCAGGCAAAAAATCATTATCAATATTCGTTGCTTTTGTAATTCGGCTTAAAATTTGTACATGGAACAGCTAAAGACTCTCCTGAATTAAAAAAAAATATCTTAGTACCTCTAAATCGCGGGCCCCCTGAGAAACCCGGGCCCGGGAAATCCTCCATCACCCCCCCCCCTCTCGTCGGGCCTGATGGAACTAGTGCATCTTTGACGGATTTTGGGTCTAGTAAGAAAGATCGGTGTTCCCTTCGTTCATCTGAATTGCTGGCTGCAATCTAAAATTCCAACAAAGAAGAATTTTTTCTCAAGGTCATTCAGTTTTCGCCAACGCGTAAAAATCATAAATCTTTTTTTCGAATTAAATTGTCGTATACAAAATAACCTGGCTAGGCCACTCTGACATAATCGGTTTAAGGGCTAGCCGGGGGAGATCTCATCGGCAGCGTCTGTACACCTCTAGGTGCGGCTGCAAGCGGGCGTCTGTCTTGGAGCAAGCGGCTCGCTATATAAACGTGCAAGTAATATTTTCACCCCCGCTGAGCGGGTTGTGCACTGGGCTTAGGACCCGCCACGTAAAACTATACTCCAATGAAATATAACAAAAAGTCTCGGATAAATACACTCTCTATTGATGACTACCATGGCAAACGTTTGAAGGACAATGAATTGAGGGCATGCACCTGGAACGTCCGCTCCCTGAATGGACTTTGGGTAGATGCCCGGCTGGTTGATGTCCTCGTCAAAGCAAAATCTGACATCACCGCCATCCAAGGAATGCGTTGGAAGAAGCAAGGAAGAAAGAAGATCAAAAATTGAGACATCTATTGGAGTGGCCATACGAATAAGCGCAGTTTCGGCGTCGGATTCGTGGTGGGAGAGAGACTTTGTCGCCAAGTGCTGACGTTCACGCCTGTGGACGAGCGTCTCGCCACTATCCGAATAAAAGCAAAATTTTTTAATATATCATTCGTCTGCGCCCATGCGCCGACTGAGGAGAAAGACGATGAGGTGAAAGACACTTTTTATGAACAATTAGAACGCACATACGGGCGCTGCCCCCGTCATGATATAAAAGTCGTGCTTGGCGACTTTAACGCCAGGGTAGGCAAAGAAGGTGTTTTTGGCCCTATAATCGGAAAGTTCAGCCTACACAATGAAACTTTTCCTAACGGACTGAGGCTGATTGACTTTGCCGGTGCTCGAAACATGGTCATATCCAGCACGAGGTTCATGCATAAAAAGATATATCAAGCTATATAGCTGTCTCCTGATCGAAATACTCGCAATCAGATCGATCACGTTGTGATAGACGGACGGCATGCCTCCAGTATTTTAGATGTGCGCACGATCCGAGGACCTAACATCGACTCGGACCATTATCTAGTTGCAGCCAAAATACGCACCGCCTCAACGCGGCTAAAACCAAGGAACAAAAAACACAAGGAAAGCTAGACGTCGAAAAGCTTCAATCACAACAGACTGCCAACGATTTCGCAACTCGACTCTTACACCTGCTCTCTGAGAGCACAACTCATCCTGAAGGAATACAGGAGCAGTGGGAGCATATCTCCAAAGCACTTCGTATTGCCGCCGAGGAAAAAATTGGTTACCGGCGGCCGCGAAAAAACAACTGGTACGATGAAGAATGCCGCGTTGCAACCGAAAGAAAAGACGCTGCCTACAGGGCTACGTTAAAAACGAGCGCGACAAGAGGAGTGCAAGAAAAAAAAGAAGAAAAAAGCAGAAGCAGAAAGGCGTAAGTGCGAGGAGCTTGAGCTGCTAGCCACCAGGAATAACGCCCGAAAATTTTACTAAAAAATATGGCGACAGACGGAAGGTTTTAAGACCGGGGCAAACTCCTGTAGGAACGAAAACGGCGACCTTGTAACTGATGTCCAGCGAGTGCTTAGATTATGGAGGGAATGCTTCTCTGCTCTCCTAAATAGAGGCAGCAATTCACCGCGCAGAGATGAACAACCCGATACCGCAATCAATGATGATGGAATATATGTCCCCCGCCCGATATGACGAAGTTAGAATAGCAATAACCAGATTGAAAAACAACAAGGCCGTGGGCGCTGATGGGTTGCCTGCGCAGCTATTCAAGTACGATGGCAAGGAGTTGGTAAGGCGCATGCAGCAGCTTCTTAGCAAAATATGGGCGGACGAGTGCATGCCCGACGATTGGAACCTAAATGTTCTTTGCCCAGTCCACAAGAAGGGGGATACTGCAAAATGCACCAAGTATCGTGGAATCAGCCTTCTTAATATCGCATATAAGGTCCTTTCAAGTGTATTGTGCGAAAGATTGAAGCCCACCGTGAACCGGCTGATTGGACCTTATCAGTGCGGCTTCAGACCTGGTAAATCTACCATCGACCAAGTTTTCACAATGCGCCAAATCTTGGAAAAAACCCGTGAAAAGAGAATCGACACACATCACCTCTTCGTCGACTTTAGAGCCGCCTTCGACAGCACGAAAAGGAGCTGCCTATATGCCGCTATATCTGAATTTGGTTTCCCCGCAAAACTTTTACGGCTGTGCGAAATGACGTTGAGCAACACCATCAGCTCCAGACTGGAAAAAGAAGCGGTAAAGATGGGCTTGATGATGAATGAGGATAAAATGAAGTACCTGCTGTCATCGAGCAAAGAGTCAGCGCGTATGCGCCTCGGCAACCACGCTACTGTTGCCAGCCATAATTTCGAAATAGTAAAAGACTTCGTTTATTTGGGAACCAGCATCAACACTAGCAACAACATCAGCACTGAAATCCAGCGAAGAATCAATCTTGCCAATAAATGCTACTTTGGACTAGGTAGGCAATTGAAAAGTAAAGTCCTCTCTCGGCGAACCAAAATCATACTCTACAAGTCACTTATCGTACCCGTCCTGCTATATGGGGCAGAAGCATGGACCATGACAACAGCAGTTGAAGCGGCTTTGGGAGTGTTCGAGAGAAAAGTTTTTCGAAAGATTTATGTACCTCTACGCGTTGTCGATGGCCAGTACCGAAGAAGATTTAATGATGAGCTGTACGAGCTATACGCAGACATCAACATAGTGCAGCGAATTAAAACGCAGCGGCTGCGCTGGCTAGGCCATGTTATGCGAATGAAAGATAATGCTCCGATAGGTGGCGCATGGATTGATTTATTTGTTGTTCGATTTGGCTCATATATTACATACATGAACAGAATGCGACCTATGAAAAAAATCGCCGCTAGGTGGCGCAGGTATCGAGATATTCATATTTGGAACAAATATTACATACAGTCCTGTAGAAGTGACATCGATTAAAGTCTTTGGAAGGATTATGTTTTGAGGACTTACATTGTAACAAATGGGCAGGAAAGAGTCCTTGTAATAATGAGTAACTAAATAAACTAAATAGAGTGAGAAGTAATAGGCAATTAAATAAAGACTAAAAACTTTAAAATAAAATAATTTAAAAAAAAGTTTGAATTAAACGGTTTTATTGAAAACAATAGTTACATGAAGTAATAATAATACTAAAAGCTAGAAAATAATTAGGGCCTAGGTACTAGTCATCACACTCCTCATCAATCTAAGGCGTTGATCAGAGAATTAAATAAAAGCGTCCTATTTGATGTAGATAGTTCCCGTCCATGCATCATAGAAACCCTAGCCCACGATGTACATATGTGCAAGCTCGTGTTGTTGTTGTTGTGTTAACAGTGCTCGCTTATGGTTCGAACAGATAGAACAAGTTACTTATTTGGCGGACAAGGAAGAAACTGATAGGAGAGTTGGCTGTGCTATTTTAATGGTAAACCCCAGATAGGCTACAGATGTCGCATTCGTTATACTCTGCCATTTTTCTACTTTTCACATACTTTAACCACGTCACATATGTTGCACTTTATTTTTTATTACTGGTACGCGAGCTAATTGTCGATACTTATGCAATGAAGATTTTCATATAAATGCTTTCTACGCAATCTTATGCATGCCAGTAACATCGCCACACTCACGCAAGATATTGCGTTTGTAAATCTGAAGGAACTTCATACTTGGCAATTGAAGTTTACAAAATTTCGCGAAATACTGTTATAAACTTTCTCACCAGACAAGAAAAATACTCATATTCATTTGTTAAATTGCAGTTTTTAACTGTGAAAACTGTTAGAAAAGTACCAACGAGTGGGAAAAATAATTTCACTTGCAAAGTTTGACAGCACCCTTAACCAAAGCAAACGTCAAATACTTCTTCTTATGCTTTGCCTGCAACAAAAATTGGGAGTTGGCTACTTCTTCATGTCAGATGGCGCCAGTGTCGCTCAATCTGCCGTTCTCCATAAAAATACGTGTAATCTACTCATAATGCATAAGATTGTGTTAAACGCATCTATATGAAAAACTGCTTAATATTATTGTTGCCGAATGTACTTCATTTTTAACAGGCCAAGCACATATCGCTAGCAACGCTTCCCAAGGCAGTTGGTTCTATGTACCGGAGCGACTCGGGATTTTTCCCGACCAAGGACTGCCATTTCAGTGTAACTCCATTTAATTTGTAGCGTCCCTCCCATTAATTGTCATCCTCCCAGCAGCTCCTTGCAGCGGGACTGCTCCATATTCTCTTGCTCCAGGAAGGTGTCGAACCCAATCCGGGTCCGTCTCCTGACCCCGGTCCTGAGAAATGTTTTTGCTGCATCACCCGGAAAATAATCTTTTTAGGACGGTCATACTCTGTTCAGTGTGTCTTGCGTAAGGGATGGTTTCAACGGACAGGTTGTTCTGGGCTTCATCCAAAAACCCGACGTCCACGTAACTTTTATAAATCTTTTGTGGCTCCTTGCTGTTCACGCCCAAGGGCGTCCTGTTGTCCACGCCTTATCGCCCCCCCCCCCATTACCTTCCAGCAGCTCCACTGCTCAGCAAGCCACAACAAGTACCCGCTGCTGCTCGCTCCCCACGGCGCCAACAACTCAAACGGCTGCTACTATTCATAACTACTATCTCCGTAGTAGAGTCGGTAGCAATGCCGAGCATCAGCCCTTGCCCCCGTCTTCTTCCCCCTCTTTTCCGGCAGCAACCGTGTAGGTCAGGGAAACAGACTCTTAGTCCCTACCCCCGTTTGCACCGTTTGCCAGCACAGAATATATATGCGACATCCGTCCAATGCAGCTCCTGCCTTGGGCGTGCCACTTTCTTAGATGTTTTAGTCTCCGCGATGGCAACCCCCCGACGGGTTTCATTGCGCCATGTTGCCAGGTCGCTAACCCAATTACACCGGGTACCCCAATGCTTACCTAAAGACGTACAGTCCCAGGGCCACAACAGCAGTTGCGTCTTAGCCTTTCACAACCCAGGCGTAGTCACCCATCTCTCACTCCTAGAGTGACTTCAGAATTCTGCAGTCAAACTGTAATGGATTAACTGGGAAGATCACGGAGATAGTCGATTTCATGAAGCGGCACAACATCCGCATCGGCGCGAATCAAGAGACTAAAATCACAGCAAGATCTGCTCTGCAGATCTGTACTGGGTATAATGTCCACAGAAAAGATCGAGAGAGCGGAAATAGAGGCAGCCTCGCGTTTACCTTACACCACTCAGTGCAATATCATTTATTTGATCCCTTCATCGGCCGCAGTGACAGTGCCTTAGAACGTCAAAGCTTATCTGTCCGGTCAGGCGATGCAAACCTAGAAATCATCAACATCTACATCCCTCCTCCACCTGTAGCCCCAGTGCATACCGCCCTAACATTAGCGCCTTACTCACTGGCAATAATCGCATTATTTTAGGCGACTTCAATGCCCATCACGATCTATGGCATTCAAACTTGCAGTCAGACAGTAGGGGTGAGATGTTGGCGGATCAAATAGAAGAAACGACGTTCTGCACAATAAACGGAGATGCCCCCACACGTATGGTAGGAAGCTGTCACAGTTCGCCGGATATATCTATCGTGAGCGAAGGACTCGTAAACTGCGTCAACTGGCAGCCGATGGTAACATTGGCATCCGACCACCTGCCTATACTTATTTCGCTCGAGCCTACCGCCGACTTCATTGTCACAGAAAAACGCACTTTCATAAACTTTAAAAAAGGAAAGTGGGACGAATACAAATCCTCCCCCCCCCCCCCCCCCCCCAATCCCGACTGATGCTCGCCAAGAGGAGCGTGCTTTCCGCAAGGTCATTGAATCCGCCTCAGCTCGCTTCATTCCGGCCGATAGAATTCCCGATATTCGGTCTCACTTTCCGGCGGAGTCCGAAAATTTAGCGAGAGAAGGTGACCTTATAAGACAGCTCGATCCCGGCGACCCCCAAATAAGGGATATAAACCAACGCATCATATTGCTTGTGGATGAACACAAGCAGACAAAATGGGAGGAGTACCTGAGCGTTTGTAACCTCCCTGCCGGTGTAGGTAAACTTTGGTCCACCGTAAAGTCCCTATCGAATCCGTCTAAGCACAATGACAAAATTTCCATCGCCTTTGGCGATAAAGTGCTGTCGGACGCGAAAAATGCGCGAGCGCTTTCTGCCGACAATATATAATGCATTCTATGGTCGACAAAGATAGGCGGAGGGCCAACAGACACGCACATAAGCATAAATTCAGCGCGTACCCAATTACCATCACCGCCAAAGAGGTTGAGGATGCCATCGGTCATGCTAAACCATCCAAAGCAGTGGGCCCAGACGGCATAGACATGCCGATGCTTAAAAGCCTAGGGAAAGAGGGTTTCAAATATTTAGCGCATGTCTTCAACTTGTCTCTTTCCACCTTTGTTATTCCTGAAAAATGGAAAATGGCCAAGGTGGTCCCGCTACTAAAGCCTGGGAAACCAGCTAACATAGGAGAGTTCTATCGCCCGATATCTCTCCTATCGCCAGTAGCCAAGACGCTTGAAGCTATTTTGCTCCCCTACTTTAAAGCAAATTTGCTGCTAGCCTGTCATCAGCATGGCTTTAGAAAAATCCATAGCACCACCACCGCGCTAAATGCCATTATAAATTGTGGTTCAAATCAGAAGCCCCACCATAGAACAGTACTCGAAGCGCTAGACCTATCAAAAGCTTTTGATACGGTCAACCATGACACGTTACTGCAAGACTTGGAAGGGTCTACCCTTCCCCCGTGTCTTAAAAGGCGGGCCGCAAATTATCTGGGTGGTCGGCAGGCATTGGTGCAATTCTGAAACGAAACATCAAAGCCAAGAAGAATTAAACAAGGGGTTGTTTAATTTTAACATATCAAAACTACCTTCGCCACCGGAAGGAGTTACTATCGTTTCTTACGCCGATGACTGCACAATAATGGCCACAGGCCCGAGCCCACAGATCGATGAGCTTTGCAACAGAATTAACGGCTACCTCCCTGATCTCTCCAGTTTTTTCGCCTCGTGAAACATGGCATCATCACCGACTAAATCATCCGCGACCTTATTTGCATCTTGGACATCCTAAATGTCGACCATTTTGAACATCCACGTCGATGGCACTACGGTACCGACTGTCCTACACCCCAAAAATCTTGGGTGTGACGTTTGATCAGGATCTACATTTTGGTGAGCATGCAGCCGCAATTGTACCGAAAATCCAGAGCCGTAATAAAATCCTCAAATCTCTTGCTGGCAGTACTTGGGGAAAAGATAAAGAAACGCTCATTACTACTTACAAAGCAATTGGCCAGCCGATTGTATGCTACGCGACCCCTATATCGTCGCCAATCCTTAAAACTACTCACTGGAAGAAGCTACAGGCCTGCCAAAATACTGCTCTCAGAATCGCCACGGGCTGTCTTCTTATGTCCCCAGAGCACCATCTACATAATGAGGCGCGAATACTCCCCATCAGGGAGAGAAATCAGATGCTAACCAAACAGTTCCTGTTGAATACCCAGAAACCTGGGCATCCTAACAGGTATCTGATTGATAAGCCAACACCGCCTAGGCGCTTAAGGAGTCATCTCCGTAAGCATTATGAGGAAATACGGCACCTGAGAACTCAGCCGTATGAAGCCAAAAGACACAAGCAGGTCCTCAGTGAATTCCACAAACAGGCGTGGAACCTTTATGCCGGGAATTGCCCGGTGAATACAGTAATTAAAGAAAAGTATCCAAAACTCGCGGAAGAGGAACGCATACTCCCCAGGGAAACGCATGTCACTCTTGCTCAACCTCGTTCTGGATACTGTAACAGGTTAAACTCTTACCTATCCAGAATCAACCCCGACATACAAAATGTATGCCCCGCTTGCAATGTGTCCCCACATGACAACAACCATCGCTTCAATTGTAATGTGGAACCAACGCCTCTAACACCCCTTTCCTTATGGTCCACCCATGTTGAAAGGGCAAGTTTCCTTGGAATCCCGTTAGAGGATATTGATGAAAATTTGTGATCGGCCGCACCTATTGGTTGGGGCGAAGCACTGCTACAACAACAACATCGCTAGCAATCTCCAAATTGTAGAATTAAAGAGGCATTGATATAAAAAAAGCGTTCGCAAAGATATTTCTTATTATATTTGTTTGCGATCGTTTATAAAATCGTTTATATCAAAACCACACCCACGGTTTTAAAACTATCACGTCAATTTTTATTAGATTTTGGGTTATAAGAGAAATATATGTACAGATGTCTCCGAGTTATATCTACCGAAATGTTTCTGTCATCACTGGGTCAAAAAATGGGCGTAGCCCATCCGTTTCCAAAACTGGTTTACTTACATATATTCTTGTTATGAATACACTTTTTATTTAAGACAGCATTCGCGTAAAGTGGTTTTTTCCAATATATAGCGTACTATATACGCCAAAGAACCCTTTACAAATATTTTATATAATAGTTTCATTCTTTATGACAAGGTTAATCAGTTTATCGAGATCTCTTTGAACGGGTATATAGTTTTGAATAATATCTAAAAAATTGATATTTTCAGAAGTGTGCGGTCTTACTCTCCTTCTTAAATATTTGAATAATGCAGAAGCAATTTCCAACTACACGAACCTTTTCTATGTTTGTGGGAAGATTATAACTCTCACTCGAGAATAATTGATGTTTCGGACTCGCTCTTTGCCATAAAAAAGACTGTTCTATCTTCTCTTAATAATTAAAAAATTATATTTATACGTTTAATCTATTGTATTTTGTGAATCTATATTTCTCAGCTGATGAGTTTCTCTGTAGCTGAGCGGTTTTAGATCTCGGCGCTTAAGAAGCCACTGCCTCCCAAAGACTCGGTAACAAAAAAATTATAAATAACACATAAACAAGAATTAGGATGTATGAATTAAATGATGAAAACAAAAACAAAAACAGGATTAGCCTAGTTTCATCGGGCCACTTGAGAGCTGTGCGCTGCCAAAAAAAATAAAAGAAACAAAAATCAGGGCTAGATATGGGTACTATAATTGTATTATTTAATAAATAATCAGGTTTATGATGTTTTCCAAAATTTTAGATTTAGCTCATAAGATATTAAATTTCAATAAGATATGTACCTACCTCAAGTATAGATTAGATTTCTCAAGGAGAAGTGCAGGACATTAAAAAAGTTTAGTATAGCCCTAAAGTATCGATTAAAAAATTTTACCAAACATAAGCCAACACAGACGCTATACGTGTGACCATATCGTGTGCGTAAGTTGAAAAGCAATAACTTTGTTGTATGCATAAAAAGAGTATTTTCTCAGTAAGAGGTGAGTGTTTTGCTTTTGCAGTGAACACAAACGCCCCACATATGGATATGTAACTTAAATGTTCTCATTTGTTGGAAATACAGAGCTAGAGACAGCAAACATGATCAAATGACTAATTTTCATTTCTGATAAACAATAAAGCACGTGATAAAAGTATTTAGGTTTTTATTTTTTGTAACATTATTGGGGTGTTTCATTTGAAAATTAAAAAAAAAAATTTATAAACTAGAATTTAATTAGATAAAATAAAATTAAATTAAACCAAATAAAATAAAATGAAATAAAAAAAAAAAAAAATAAAATAAAATAAGAAGGAACAAAACAATAAAACTATATAAACTGAGCACGAGTTTATATATAGTACGCAAACAATCTTCTGCAGTGAAGATGGTACAATACCAGCAACAAAAAGCACGTCTAGTACAAATTAATGTAAAGACAGAATGTCTCAAATTGTGCAAAAGCGTGAAAATGGGATAAAACTGAAATTAGCCAAAAAAGCAAATGCAACACAATAGCCCAATGGTTAGGCGGTTGTGATTTCAGCAGTTTGACCGCGGTTCGATCCCCGGTGAAACCTGTTGAAATAAAATAAACATTACGAAATTGCCTGACGATGATGACGTGGCGGTTTTCGAAATGGTACCATCGCAATATGCCAGTAAATGTTTCCTTCTTTTCAGTTTTTTGCAATAAAACCAAAAATAATAATTGAATAACAATTATTATTTACCGGTGTTAAGCTCATTAATTCTTAACAAGTAAAGGTGTCTAAGTTCGGGTGTAACCGAACATTACATACTCAGCGTGAGCTTCAATTATACATTTCATTTCAGATAAGTTACTTTTCGACATAACACGTGGCACCGCCCGTTTAAAAAAAAAATGTCTCCCATTTCCTCTTACAGTAAAACTTGATAAGTCAAATATCATTGATTTAAAACTATTTTTTGCTAAGTTATAGCTTATTATTCTAGTCTACGACCCTTTTAAACTTGTTTTATATTTAAGTTGCCGTGGTCTTTAACCGATCCCGTCCATTTTTACTAGAAATATTTTCTGCTATAAGGAAAATAAGTGTACACAATTTCATTACGATATGTTAATTTTTCTTCGAGTTATGGCTACCGAAACATAGAAAATTGCTTAGTCATAAAAGGGGCGGTGCCAAGCCCATTTTTTCAATTTGACGTATTTCCTATTTACTGTTATAAATCCACTTGATATAAAGCTCTTTTTTGCAAAGATATAGCTTATTTTATTCATCCACGACCCTTTTAAAAACCTTTTACATAAAAGTGGGCGTGGTCTTTAACCGATTCCGTCCATTTTTACTAGAAATATTTCCTGCTATAAGAAAAATATGTGTACCCAATTTTGTTACGATATGTAAATTTTTCTTCGAGTTATGGCTCCCGAAACATAGAAAATTGATTAGTCATAAAAGGGGCGGTGCCACTCCTATTTTTTTAAATTTGACGCATTTCCTATTTACTGTTATAAATCCACTTGGGAAATGAAATACCATTGATATAAAGCTCTTTTTTGCAAAGATATAGCTTATTTTATTCGTCCACGACCCTTTTAACAATCTTTTATATTAAAGTGGGCGTGGTCCTTAACCGATTTCGTTCGTTTTTCTTCAAAGCATTCCTTCTAGTAAAGGCAACCTCTCTACCGAATTTTGTTACGATAGGTTAAACGCTTTTTGATTTATGTTTAATAATATTTGTAAGATTGATTTTATCACAAGTGGGCGGTGCCACACCCATTTCAAAAAATATTTTCAAATTTTTATCAAGAGTCTCAACATCAGTCCACACGTCAGATTTCAACATTCTTGGTGTATTATTTACTAAATAATCAGGTTTTTGTGTTTTCCAAAATGTTATATATGTAAAAAGTGGGCGTGGTTGTCGTCCGATTTCGCTTATTTTCAATACCAATCTATTCTGGGTCCAGATAAGCTCGTGTGCCAAATACTTACTCAAGTTATAGTGTTAACGGGCAGAGGGACGGACATGGCTCAAACAATTTTTTTTTTAATTCTGATGATTTTGATATATGTGAGTCTATATCTATCTCGATTCCATTATACCTGTAAAACCAATCGTTATCCAGTCAAGGTTAATATACTCTGTGTGCAAAGCACGCTGAGTATAAAAATCTTAAGTAAAATTGAACACACCCTTAAACATACAAACATAAAACAAAATAAACTAACATAAAATAACAAAAAAAAAACAAAATAAAATAAAATAAAACAAGTAAGGACGGGACTCTCTTCGGCTGTGCCGAAGACTTCATACCTTTCATGAATGGGGCTGAACAATAATCTTATCCCGTTCGTAATCTCCAAATAATCGGATGTATAAAATAAGAAATATATAGTGAACAGTTGTACATACCTATACGATTTTTAAGATAAATATAAAATAAAAATGGCAAAAAACCCCCTTATGTGAACGATCGGTTGTATGGGATATATATTATATATAGCTCCGATGGAAATGATTTTTACAGGAAATCTTCTGTGATATATTAGAATATATATCACCAAGTTTCAAGTTTTTATATTGGAAACTAAGGGAGAAATGGCTAAAAATCTTTCTATCTGAACGATCGGTTGTATGGGATATATATATTATATATAGCTCCGATCGAAATGATTTTTTCATGAACTCGTCTATGATATATTAGAATAAATATCACCAAGGGTAACGTTTTTATATTGGAAACTAAGGGAAAAATGGCTAAAAATATTTCTATCTTAAAAATTGGTTGTATGGGATATATACTATATATAGCTCCGATCAAAGTGATTTTTTCAGAAAATCTTCTATGATATATTAAAATATATATCACCGAGTTTCACGTTTATACTTTCTAATTAAGGGAGAAATGGCCAAGCATCTTTCTATCTGAACGATCGGTTGTATGGGATATAACTATATATAGCTTCGATCAAAGTGTTTTTTTCAGGATATCTTCTATGATATATTAGGGTATATATCACCGAGTTTGACGTTTATACTTTCTAAATTTGCGGCAGGAATGACCAAAATCGTCTTATCTGAACGATCGGTTGTATGGGAGATATTTGTTATAGTGGTCCGATCCTACCGGATCCGACAAATGTCTAATATAATACAAGAATACATCCTTCTGCGAAATTTCATTGAGATATCTCAAAATTTGAGGGACTAGTTTGCGTTCAAACAGACAGACGGACGGACAGACGGACGGACGGGCAGACGGACACGGCTATATCAACTCAGTTCGTCGCCCTGATCAATTCGGTATACTTAATGGTGAGTCTTTCTTCTATATTTCTCAACGTTACAAACAGCAAAGGAATGGCAATCAAGGGAAATGAAAGAAAAGGAAAGGAAAGGAAATAATGGGAAATGTAGGGAAAGAAAAGAAAAAAGGAAAGCAGAGAAAAGGAAAGGAAAAGGAGAAAGGAGAGATTACGGTGTGTTCTATGTGTGGTAGTTAGTGACCGCTGCAGTGGTTGAAATTTAACCATTTGGCAAACTCTAGTAATATATGAAGTTTGTTAAATATCATCATGTTTCTTTTTCTTATATGATCAATTCTTTCTTTGCAAAACCGCGTATACGTTTGTAAGTATTGAGCCGAATAAAAATTGCAAACCCGCCTTCGATGCACTGATTTTAAATATCTCTTTTATTACACTATTCTTATAGAAACTAAAAATGTTTTTGGAAAGATATTCAAATGTTGGAATTTATCCCTTAACGTACAGATTGGTTTTAAGGTAAATCAGTTTTTAAGTTTTCCTGTAAAATGTATGTACCAGCGCCGCTTTGCAGAAGTGCTGTGCATGGTTGTGCACTTTCAACGATGATATGCATCGGCGTACATAATGTCCTTAAAATAAACTAAACGAGGCTTCAGACAAGCCGACCATTTATCTTGCAAGTTATTTAACGTGGAAAAGTTAGAAGGGGGAGACCTCCTCTGAGTTGGGAAAGACAGTTGAAGGAAGACGTGATCCTCGTGATACAAATTGTTCAATTAGAGAGAAATATGGATAACTGGCGTAATTTGCTACGTAGCGGCTGAATTTATATAGATGGCTATTTGTTAAAAATGTATATAAGAAGCAATATATGTATATAAATAAAAGGACGTGAAAACTTCATCTCATATTTAGACTTCTCACCATATATGGTTTATGAAGCTTAGCTCTTTTATTTATTATTCCTTTTGTTCACAACTTTTGAAAACGACAAACACCCCGTTATGTTGATTGGTTGATTGTTGTCTAATAATTGAATAATGGTTGGTACGATGACAGCGATCATCTATGGAGGAGCATGCTTCACAGGCTGAACACACAGAAATTTCTGACAAATCAGATTGCTCGGGCAGTTCTTCCGTTTCCGATGCAGTTAAAGTTTCGGAAGAATCGAAGTCTGACGCAATAGAAGCTTCAGAATCACTAAACTCATACAAATCGTCCATAATGAAATTATGTGTATACTTTTTGATAAGAGCGTAGAGTAATTATTGTTCCTATATCAGTTGCTTATGAGCACATCAAACAGTTGCAGGTTAATGCTTCCAATCCGTTAGTGAAAATGATCTTTGACTGCTTCAGGAAAATGAATTTTATGCTGACAATCGGAAAACTTTTGGAATGTGTACTATTTTAGGCATTTGCTTAAATTATATTAAGAAAGTGTGCTTGGATTCAATGGAATAAAAAAGTCAACAGCGCAGCGTGTTAAGAATAAATCGGTCTGAAACTAAGATAAGATGGAAAACCCAACCAATATTATCTAGTATTGAAAAATTTGGCAACGCGTTCGCTCTAATTGCACAAAGTATACTAAAATATGGTATAGGCGTATGGATGTGCCAAAGTAATAAAATCAGATTTTTTAACATGTAATCCAAGAATTGAAGATATTTGGAAAATTTCTTAACCCCATTCGTGAGAAAAATTACACCACTTTCCAGTTCTTTGCACCTTTATATTTTTTTTTATCACTATGTACGTTATTAAATTTTGTAGGCTTGTCCGATTTTTTTTTAGGCAAAGGAAAAACCGGATGCCTCCAATTTGTTCAAAGTTTCGCTTACAACTTTTGCATCATCAGGCGCGTCTTACAGTTCAAAACACGTATTTAAAACTTGGTTTTATATTTACGCTATAAAATATTTTGTTTTTAAAAATATTGGTACTAAGTATTTGTTCTTTGGGGTATCCAATTGGTAAACCAACGCTTTAATATGTGTCGTGTACTTATAACCACCATAAGTCCAATAGTTTCAGTTCATTATTTTATGTCCTTGTATCTTTTGGAATATGTCAATGTTTTATGTTAACCTTCCCGGAGTATTTTACATTGATGCTGTAGTAAGTGTTAATCTTTCGATTGTCAATACGAAACCCAGTTATTTGACTGTTTTATTGTTTCTGATCCGTCTATTTTGTTGAAGTTTCACCAAGTTTTCGTTTGTTCCAAATCTTAACTTATTGTTTTTTTTTGTCAGATCGCGGGTTCGAATCGAGCTCAAGGCCTAACAATAATAACAATTTTATCGTAATTATTATTTAATAAAAATGTATCAGAACAATAATTATAATAAAATAATATTAATATTTCAATCGGTAGGCCGATATAACAACAAAAATTGTTTTTTTCTTTTGACATTGATCTTGCCCCGCATAAAGCTGGAACCTTTGAATTAAGAAACTATAAATAAATATATATTGTTGTTACTTTACTTCTGTTGATGACAGGCTTAACTTTTTAAGCAATAAATTGCCCAAAGTTTTTAGGTCCAACCCAAGGGAGGCTCGAGAGAGGCATTTTGAACATTTGGAGAACTTCATGAAAAAAATCCGATTTTTTGGTAGCCTCTTTCAACTTCATAGATGGCAGCGTCTAGCAATTTTTTACTCTCCCTCATTCTTTAATTTCTTCCCGGTTTCTGACCGTTGCGGCAGTCATACCTATAGCAAAGAAAAGAGGTGCATCTTTTCAATGTGATTTTTGACCTGCTGGCTCTTGGAAAAGTCTTTCAGGCCTTACTGTCTGAGCAAATTAGTTGTCATGTACACAATGACGATTTAGTCTCTAAATTTCAGTGAGGTTCCAGAAATAAAGAATTATTCAAAGGCGATGTTAAGAGCTCTGGTTGATATTCGTTCACCATATGAGAAAAACCATCGAACGCTCTTTTGCTTATTCGATTTTTCCAAAGCTTATGACTCAGTAGACCACTATATCCATTGCTCAAAGCTTGTAAAATATTTTGGGTTTAGCCCGCACTCTGCTGAGATTATTGAGAGTTATCTTGGTGGACGGTTTCAAGAGGAGAAAAGTGGCTACTTAAAATCAAGTCTTCCGAAGCTTCTGATAACTAGTATTGTACAAGGCTCAATACTAGGTCACATATTTTATGCATGCCCAATTTGATGATATTCAGCTCTTTTTATCAGGCAGTTTTGAATATATTGACCTTCTATTTAAAACTTGAATTCCGAACTATCACCGCTGCAGAGACATTTTACATGCTAAGATGCTGCGTGGGCTCATAGTACCTCCGATATTTGTAGGTGTTAGATACCTGCAATTTCTAGATAACACATTTTACTCCCGATCACACTAATGCTGTAATTGGTAAAAGTTATGCCGCCCTAAGGTGTCTAAAGCATTCTGCCACATGCACCCCTATTGATATAAGGCACAAAGCAGTGGTACAGCTAATACTACCAATACAATAACTTAGACTCACAGCTCTGTTTATGACCTCAATAAATGTGATCACATCTTTCGCTAAAAGACTCGTCTATTGAGATGTTGCAATCTCGATTTCCAAAGGCCGAGAAGTGGTATTTTTCTTTTCTACTCCATGTTGTCTCAAAGTCCGTCGTACCTTTTTGAAAAGTTAATATTTACAAAGTTTCTTCGTTGGATTGACCTCATTATTCCCAAATTCAATTTTGTTCATACTATAAGAACATGAGAGTCAATACCAAATACAGCAGAAAAACAAAAAACAAAAGTAAATTTTGAATATTTTTGAGCAAACACTCAGACCGATCATCTATTATTTATATATTTTAATTCTGTTGTAGCTATCTACGTTAGCTGCAAATTAGTTTGTAAGTTGAAAATTAATTTTGTTCTATTATCCGCGTGTTTATCTTACTTTAAAATTTTGTTAAACATTTCACAAATGGTTGTATTATAAAAAAAATTTAATAAATGCGCGAAAATCTCCGAAGATGTTTTAGGCCGAGCTTCTCTTTCAATTAGCGTCGTGCTCCTTTTAATTTTTCCTCCAAATTGGCGGGACGGGACCTACATGTTTTACGCCGACTCCGAACGGCATCTGCAAAGCAGATAAGTTTTCACTCCCTGTCAATGAAACGTTGGGCAGAAAGGAAGAATAAGGTTGTTTTATTTGCACCAAAAATGTATTAAACTAAACCAGTCTACGAATCTACTAAAATAACTGCTGTAAACGCATTTTAATTAATTGAATCTTGTTCGCGATATCAAAATTTTAGATTTTGACGACTGATTTCACTGCCAACTAATCAAATCAATAATTATCACGATATCTTGCCACATTAGAATAATTTTCCTTAATGACTGGTGTAGCTTAAAAAAAAATTTAATAAATCTTTGAGTTAAAAGTAAAAACTTAGCAGAAGCGTCATAAAATCTTCAATATTTTTATACTGGAAAACCAATTAAAATCAAAACGAAACTCATAAACAGGACCAAATTAATAGGTTAATGAAAGCTGTAAATAATTCAAATTCAAAATATTTACAATAGCGGCGTGCTCCAAGAACCCACCAACGGAAAACAAACCAGCAAGCACTTTAACGGATCGGCTTTTGCTCCACATTCACTAGCAGCAGCGAGTACAAATATACCACAGACGCACAGCTGGCAGCCACCAGGCAACTTGCTGCCAACTATTTGGCGGTGGGCTGGTGAACGTAAACGTTTACTCACCGTCATTAGGCGAAATGTCGTTGATAACCGATCGACGCCGCTGATTGTAGTTCGATAAGAGCGGTATAAATTTGGTACCGCACAATACCTATCCCCACAAATGGCATAGAAAAATTGGTAGTGGAATTGTTGGTCATGTATCTGTCGCCTGTGGTGTAACGGCAGCAGAAAGCTTTTTATTCCAACCGCGGCACATGCGTGGCGCGGCAGCAGGTGCAGGTGTAAATAATCTGAGCGCACACGATTGCTCAAATCCGCACCAACGTTGCCGCCTAAGCACTGATATCAATCCATACATTGTACATATACTGAAATATGATGCTGAGTTGATCCCATATGGCCTGCTGTGCGGGAAAAATGGCGCCACATTTAGTTACACTCGCCACGCTGGTCAACAATTTAAGGCTGTATTTTTACAAGTTACACATGTTTTGTATGTTAAACGTTAAACATGGTTAAGTACACATACATTTGTTATGGTTAGAATGTTAGAATCGAACCGAAAGAGATTGAAGGCAGATGAAATTGATATCCAAAATAAGCGCAAACATTATTCAAGCTAACTATTACACATAATCAATAGTTGTTAGCACATTAAACTTTATCGAATTATTCGTATCTTTTCAAATCTATCGAATAATGTTTTTTTCTTTTCAAACATTTCCCCAACCGGACTTTAGAACAAGTCGTTTAATTGTACTTAAACAATTTCTAAATTGGGAAAATAAATTCAATTCGGATCGAATTTACATATAAGCATACGCATGTTTTATTTATATATGAGTAAATCCACCGAAAAACGCAAATCGGGTAAAAAATAAATACATTATATGATCATTAATTTTTGAAAAAAGTGAAGGAGATGTATTAATCCTCTAGGAATCCTATTTTATTAAGTTTTTTTTTTGTTTTTTTTTTTAGATTATATAGTTTATTACATCAAAGAAGCCACTTAGTTTAAATTTACTCATACATTTTGTGCTTTCAATTTTTTCCGTCGAAAGCTAAAATGAGCATTTGTGACGCTTCGCGAAAATAGACCTCCAACTTGAAAAGAAAAATAATTTTTTAACGAACTATTACTAATGAAAGATCGTTCTCCAGAAAAGTGCGATAATTCATTACCATACCGGATAAAGCGATGAAACTTGGTAGGTGGGTTGACCTTATCACACAAAATAGAAAATTAGTAAAACTTTGGACAATAGGCGTGACACCGCCCACTTTTAAAAGAAGGTAATTTAAAAGTTGTGCAAGCTGTAATTTGGCAGTCGTTGAAGATATCATGATGAAATTTGGCAGGAACGTTACTGTTATTATATGCATATATGCTAAATAAAAAATAGCAAAATCGGATAAAGAACACACCCACTTCTAAAAAAAATTTTTTCAAGAGTCAAATTTTAACAAAAAATTTAATATCTTTACTGTATATAAGTAAATTATGTCAACATTCAACTCCAGTAATGATATGGTGCAACAAAATATAAAAATGAAAGCAAATTTCAAAATGGGCGTGGCTGCGCCCTTTTTCACTTAATTCGTCTAGAATACTTTTAATGCCATAAGTCGAACAAAAATTTACCAATCCTTGTGAAATTTGGTAGGGGCATAGATTCTATGACGATAACTGTTTCCTGTGAAAATGGGTAAAATCGGTTGAAGCCACGCCCAGTTTTAATACACAGTCGACCGTCTGTCCTTGCGCTCGGCCGTTAACACGATAGCTTGAGCAAAAATTCTATAATCTTTACTAAACTCAGTTCACGTACTTATCTGAACTCACTTTATCTTGGTATAAAAATGGCCTAAATCCGACTATGACCAGGCCCACTTTTTCGATATCGAAAAATACGAAAATTACCAAATATGAAAAAAGAGATGAAACATGGTAATTAGGTTGGTTTATTGACGCAAAATAAAACTTTAGATAAAACTTTGTAAAACGGATGTGACACCTACCATATTAAGTAGAAGAAAATTAAAAAGTTCGCAGGGCGAAATCAAAAGCCCTTGGAATCTTGGCGGGAATACTGTTCGTGGTATTATATATATAAATAAATTAGCGGTACCCGACAGATGATGTTCTGGGTCACCCTGGTCCACATTTTGGTCGATATTTGGAAAACGCCTTCACATATACAAGTAAGGCCCACTCTCTTTTAAAACCCTCATTAAACCCTCATACAAACACATTCCAGGGTTACCATAGGTTCATTTTCCTAAATGGTGATTTCCCCTTATTTTGTCTCCAAAGCTATCAGCTGAGTATGTAACAGTGATGATAATCATGGTATATTTGTACTTTTTTTGGTACATTTCGCTTCCCGAAAGAACGTTGGTACTATATTGACATATTTGGTATAGTTTTGTAAAATACAGCACTACACTTCAAATCATTTGCAAAGCAGCTCTGAATGTACAAAAAAATTCTAAATTTTTCGAAGAAAATATATAGTTAATTTGTTTTGTTGCCGAACATAATTTATTATTTGCAATTATGGATCATTTAAATATGCTTATGAAAAATAGCATAACTGATTCTAAAATTGTGAACAAATTTTGCATCAATAGAATTAAAGCACAGAAAATAATAACTCAAATAACAGGGCCAGAAAATTATAAATCCATTATTGCATTTGGTCAGAAGAATTATGACTCTCTAATAATAAATGAAACGACTATGATAGATTTTTAGATTTAATACCTTTGACCGATAGTAGCACGGATGGTATTTTTAATGCCAGTATTAGATCTTTGAAAAACCATTCAATACCACTTGACAAAAATTATTGGTTTCACTGCCGACAATTGCTCGGTTATGATGGGAGCAAAAAGCGGATTTCAAGCAAAGCTGAAGCAAGTTGTTCCAAATCTGCATGTTAATGGATGTGTTTGTCACATTTTAAATTTAGCTTCAATGGCCGCTTCTGATGTATTTCCCAACAAATTTTTAAAAGACGTAAACTATAATTTTTGTAACATCCGCCTTAGGAGGGCAGACTTTCAGAGTTTTCAAGAACATTTCGGTACAGAAATGCATGTTATACTAAAGTACGCCCCCACAAGGTGGCTTTCTAGACAAGCAGTCATAGATAGAATTCTTGAGCAATGGGATGCCCTCAAGTATTATTTCAATCTTCACGTATTTGAAAATAAAAGCAGTAATCAAAATACTAATCTTATATCTGAAATTTTTCAAAGTCATATTTATAAAGTATATTTTACATGTTTGTCTTATATTTTAAATGAAATAAATAATGTGAATATAGAAATGTAGTCTGAAGATATTCGCACACATTTACTTATTACCAAATTAAAAATTTTATTAAAAATCTTATTTAGACTCCAGTCCTATTTGGATTTTAAATATTGTTCAGACGAAAATCAATTAATCCCAGATGAAGTTTACTGCGGTGTTAATGTGGATATTATTCTATCAAACAGCCTTTTCGAAAAAGATGATGTACACATATTTAGGGGCTGTGCTAAACAATTTTATATACAATTTTGTAGTACTTTATTAAAGAAAGTAAATTTAATAAAACTTTGTTGTGGGCTGCAAAGCTTCCACCAGAAAGAATTTTAAGCGGTGAAACAAATAGTATTGTGCCTTTGGTTATGGACTTGTTCCCGAAATCTGCATTTGATAAAATAGGGAAAATTAATTCTGAATTTAGAGCTTTAGCAGAGAATGAGAGCCTTAAAAAATTCAAGAATTTAAATATAAGCAGCTTTTGGAAAGAATTAAGATCAGTTAAAAATGAATTAAATGCGCAAATGTTTTCCAATATTTATATAATAGCTCAAGGCATATTGTCGATTCCACATTCATACGCAAACGTAGAAAAAATTTATTAAAACTAAGTGTAGAAATAGACTTAAAATAAACACAGCTTCGAATTTAATAAAAACAAAAGACTTGATGAAATCAGCTAACGGTAGTTGTCATAATATATATAGATACTGTAACGAATTTACTGCAATTCCCCATACTTGCAATCTTCTGCTAAAGTTCGAATCACTAAACTGTTGAATAAATAACTCCACTATTCAATAATGCAAAATGGCCTTTATTAAAGTTCTTCACAATAACACTAATTTTGCTCGCCAGACAGCGTCTCTACAGTTGCTGCCTTTTATACTCTGTGATTTCAGAATTTACTTAGTTACTGCTATAAAATTATAACTACAGATGTACGTGTATAGCTTCTCATATGCGCGTGTATTTGTGAGCGACACTTCCACAATTATAATTGCATACTTTTGGGAGCATCTCAGATAAGATATGCTTGTGTTTGTGCGTCTCTTCTCCGCTGCGTATACGTACATATGTGTAGACATAATGATTGATCTATTGATGTGCATACAAGTCACTGATTAGCATCTGCTTAGAGATGATAGTATCCCTTAGTGCTGCTAATATTCGTTACAATGCGAAAAAAATCGTTTTGTGAGCTGAGGTATTTAAAGAACTCAAAGAAGAAGAACTGTTAATGTAGTGATTGAAACATGAGTTATTATTATAGATGTAGACAGCAATTTTCAACTTTTATACCTGAATCTAAATCTTTTGTACCTAAAATATTTTTATGAAATGTTTTTGCATTGAATGCAATTGTTATTTTTTTTATATTAGTTTTATTTTCTTTACTGGTACTCAATAAAGAAATTGTTTTATATATACGGTTACTCACAAAAATAAGTACACACTTGGTTTATGCTGGAAAAAACTCAAATTCATTACCTCACAGCTTAATTGATAATTTTCCTATAAAATATCGCAAATTCCCTAAGAGAAACCACATTCAAAAAAATGTCAAAGGTTATTCAAAGGTAAGGAGAATTAATCAAAATTTCAAAAATGACCATCAAAATTTTCACATTTTGTTTCAGAATTTATAAAAAAATGTTGAGTATGCAGTTTTGTAGCCCAATAAATTTTAGCAGAAAAATGCATTTTGTATGTGGGAAATTGCTAAATACCCTCGCCGAAAAAAATACTGAAAATTCAGGAAAAATATTGAGCTATTTCTACTGGTATGTAATGTTCGGTTACACACGAACTTGGCCTTCCTTACTTGTTGTTTCTCTTTTTTTTTTTTTTTTTTAACTGAATAGCAAATTGGGAACTAAAACAAAATGTAATGTGCAAAGGAAAAATTGTTCACAAGTCATATCAAAATGTGCGACCCGTCACCTTGGAATACCCCACATGTAGGTACAAAGGGGAGATTTATTCACAAGCATACAGCCAAAACACTTAAAAGAATTAGGTTTCAGTGGATAACCACATATCTACATACAACATCATGTTAAAAGTAATTTATTCCATGCGGGCATTCTGAGTAGTGACAAAGCATGGTATATACATTAGCAGCGGACTGCACTACCAGAATGCTTCATTTCATACAAATTTTGACCATATATAATGCGGCTCGGACGTCACAAAAAACAGAAGCAATTTTTTAACGCTTGTGAAAATATGAAAAACTTAGCGAATCTTAGGGGAAATTTTACATTTCTTAAATGAGAGACTGAAGATGAAAGAAGATCCTAGGCTTGTAGATTTAGGGTGTCTGAATTATCTTTTTAAAACGTTGGATATAAGCTAAGGTATGGTAACGGGCGCGAAGTTACAACATTCTCAATGAATAAAATTATAGGTTAGGTTAGATTGAACCGGCCGTTCAATGAGACCTCACATTGACTGAAAGCATCCATAGTGTTACCAGAATGTTTGACTACCAAACGTAAGAACCCCAATCAGGTGCCAGGACTTATGTTATAGAATAAATCCGTCCCCTTGGAAAATAATAGATGTTTTCTAGAACCTAGCTTAATTGCTACCTCGAAACCTGGCAACTCTGCCGCCCCTAATACTAGAGCCTTGCCCTGACGAGTGCAGGGCACGAACACAGAACATGCTCAACTATTTCTTCCTGCAGCTCGTGCTTTCTAAATCCGTTATTACCGACGAGGCCTTACGTATAAGCCTGTGACGCCAGAAGACAGTGTTTAGATAGTATGCCCATCGTTAGCCTTAAGTCTTCTCTCTTCAGAGATTCTTTGCATTCCAGGGCACTTTTTAATGAAGTGCTGCGTGAGACTTTTGCCCTAATCGCCGCCTGACTATCAATATATATGTATATTGAAACTACTGCAGCTTAAGCACGCTTCCTCCAGACTTTCTGTTACTTTATTCGCGGCTATATTTCCGCCTGAAAGACGCTGCAGTAATCTGGATGTACTTATGTATATCTGAGAAATAGTATAAAATAAACCAAAAACTTGAACATGCATTTTGAGTAACCGTCTTCCTTACTATGCTTGTCACTATATACAGAAAATAAATGGCGTTTTCTTTTCTGAAAAACAAATGCCACCCTCATGTTGCCCTCTTAATTTCTAACTTTTGAACTAGGTGCCAATCAAAAGGGCTCTATTAGTAGGAAATCGTACGCTTTTTCTATTGAGTGAAAAATATTATGTGAAAGCAAGACACAATCTTACGAGAGAGCGACATTATTTTCAGAAGAGAAAGCGCCACAAGATGCCATAAGTATTTTTATTAATTTTTTTTGTGTCTGCATATGAAATCATTGAAGACACCAACAAAACCTGAATTAATCTTTAAAATTCGTATCTTTATGAAATCAGAACTGACTTTACATTTTCTCCAATGAATAATCTCCAAGGAATTTTCTTCAAGAAACCCGTTACCAGAGTAAAAAACTCACAACAATTTAAGTTTTCGCTATACTTATTTTGTAAGATTTTTCTAACATTTCCAAAAATCAAATAACAGTTAATACACAGATGAAAGCGGCAACATACATATGTATAAGTTTTGTTAGTAGACTGAAAAGAAATAAAGTTATTGGCAAATATATGAATCAACCTATGAAAGAGCAACTCGACACATTTTAGACACCAATAAAATATATTACTCGAACTTTTCGGAAAAAAATATATATTTTAAAGAAGTACATATAACTATTTAACTTCTGAAAAGCTTTTGAATTTCAAATGCAAGTTTTCTTACTAGAAATTCCTTTGTATTTTTTTTTTTTTTTTTGGTAATGGATGAGGTCAGGATCAATAACAAAACCTCCTTTTTCCAAAGTTTCTTATACTTTTTTTCATTGCTAAATAAAAGTCTAGAAAATTTTGAATAATAGCAAATATAAAGGTCTAGGTTGAATTATATAAAGATAACATGTTATATTTTGTAAGAAAAACTGCCAAATTTGCAAAACCGACAAAGCTTTTTTTAAAACATATTGCTCTGTCCAGGATAAGGGGAAACCATAAACTATTTTGTTTGCACATTATACACATATCGTCGGTCCAATGCCAAAGTCACGAATGTGCATATTTGATGTTTTGTGAAAAACGCGTTTCAAACCTTTAAAACATTGTTAAAAATAGACTTAATTAATAGGGATTTAATTTTGTATATTTTAACCACTATTGAGGGGTTTACTTTTGTAAACCACTAAGTAATGCTAATTGAAAAATGTGTATTTATTTTTTTTTTTTTAAATGCACATTCGTTTTGGCTTTGCAAAATTTGACATATATAATATTTCGTTTAAACAAAAATGGCACATTCGTGACTTTGGTACTGTACCGACGGTATTTAATCATTAATACGAAGTGATAGAAATAATATCGGGCCACCTTTTATTTTCGTTTCGTGGTGGAACTTTTTTGGGAGTCTCCCTTATATATATTGTAACGAATTTTGGGGAATTCCGCTTCACTTCGCAACTAATGGCATGTCTAAATCAAACTGATTGATTATTACTCAGCTCGCGCTGCTTTTATACTCTCTGTTTCCACGTTCACCCATTTCTCCTAAGGTGTAGTAATTTCGCGAATAGTTGTACCTCATGCGTGGTTAGTTATCAGCTATATATGTTACATGTATATCTGTAGTCCACGCCTCTCCCATAGCCATATGCGTGTGCATGCGTGAGTAACTACTGCGGTCGATGACTAAATATTTGTGTGTGTGAGATATCTCTTCGCCGCCTTCTACATAAGGCTAAGTTTATGATCGAGCGTAATCGCATCGCGCGATGCGACGAGAATCGCTGTTAGCGATAAATTATATTAGTGCATATGGATATGTTTATCACAAAGCGATTTAGCGTAAAGCGAATTGAGCGATTACAAGCGACAAAAGCGACGAAAATTTGCAACCAAAATATTTTGATTCAGTTGATCGAAATTAGCGAAATAATATGGATGTTTTTATTGAAAAGGTACGTGACAAGCAGTGTTTGTGGAATTTGCGTCATGCAGATTACCACAATCGCGATTGGATGCACTTGATATTTTTTTGTCTTATGCATACTTTTTAAATATTTTTTTCGTACCAAATAGCTATTTCTAATAATAAAATTTTACGAGTTAATATACGCATATTGCTTTCTCTACACTGCCACAACGTGAATAAAAAGATATTGAGTTATATTGTTGAGCATTCCATTGCTCGGGATTCGCTCTACTATAACCCTCAATCGCCAGCGATAACACTAGCGAAAATGTAACAAGCGATGGAGCGTTTCTCGTCGCATCGCGCGATGCGATTACGCTCGATCATTAACTTAGCCTAAGAGTGGCTGCTTTATTGTTGTTGTGTATTTATTTAGCAGCAACTTGGTGATGCTAATATTCGACACAATATTTTATGTACGCGAGTTTTTCACTGCACTCCTCTTAAACGGCTGGACCGATTTTGTTGAAATTCACAATTAGTGTATGTATGATGCCATTTGCCTAAAATTTGGTACGGGGTACTTCCTTGATTAGCTTATTGTTTGAGAAACTTTTCATTCCGGGAAGTGGACCATTCATGGTGTGATTTGCTTGAAATACAACACAGGGGTACCTCTTTCTTTCGAGAATTCCGACCGAGCCCATCCTATTGTATTCAATCGTATTTACGGGGCGATTTGCTTGAGATTTGGGAGACTTGAAAGGGGTGGGAGGTGGACCAGTGGTCCATACCTCTTCCAAAAAATATAATTCATTGTGTGATTTGCTTGAAATTCGACACAGTGGTACCTTTTTTACCACGTTAATATTTCAGAAGCTCTTCTTTCGGAAATTCGGACCGGGCCCGACCTATTGTATTCAATCGTTTCTTACGGGGAACGAACCAGTGGACTATTCAAAAAAATATTATTTGGTGTGTGACTCCTTTGATATTTGGTATACCCCTCTTAGGTAAGCTTAATATCCGGGACCCTTCCTCTCAGGCACATGAACCAAGTGCCAGCCTATTGTTCTAAAAAATCTTTTATATGAAGCGATTTGTTTGAAATTTATTAAGGCAGTTCAGAGTTTTGTGTATTTTATATTGGGAGCTTTGCAATAGCAAATGTAAGATATTGTTCGTGAACAACTTTTTTCTTTTTTCAATTTTTCTCTGCACATTTGTTTTGCAATGGCAGTTGTTGATTCGCTATTCAATGTTGAAAAAATAAACTATGGTGATTTGCTTTAGAAACTTTGCCTTGCATGTAGTGGACCGGGGACCCACCACTTCCAAAAATCTAATTTATGGTGCGATTTGTTTGAAACTCGTTACAGGGGTACCCCTTGGACTAGGTAAATATTTCGGAAATATATCTTTTTGGAAAGTGGACCTACACTGTTAAAAGTTTGAACCTATATCCGAATTTGGTTTAAAAATTTAATTAAACCAGTTTACGTGAAAGTAGGTGCACGGAACTGGGTTTCAATCTTAAACTAGAGAAGTTGACACTTGCATTAAAAGAAAATCTAGTAGACAGTTCCAAGGTTTCGAACCGACGTGCTCCGGATTACACTAAGCAGTCATATCTTAATAACAAAACATATTATACCAACTATTATGTATAACAAAATTATTCAAAGAATAAACTAATTTTAAAAAAAATTTTAAGTTAAACGGTTTTCTTGAAAACAATACTTACATTAATTAATAATAATACTAAAAGCTAGAAAATAATTAGGTAGGTCCTAGGTACTAGTCATCACACTTGGGGGTTGATCCAAAAATAAATAAAAGCGTTGGGCGCGTGGAATTTCTAAAAACGCGAGGCGTAGCATAACCTAGTTAATGTCCAGTTGTTCTAACTTATGCATATGGGCAAATCCGAAAAACTTTTACTTTTTTGGATACTCGGGTTTTACACACGGGCAAAAAACTCAAGGCCAGAAAAAAGTACAAGGACATTAAGTTTGACCTTTTGACTATCCGATCTGATGATTTTAAAAATTAAGAAAGTTGATAGTAAGTTTTTGCAGAACTTCGAAACGTAAAAAACGTCGATTTTTACACTTTTTCAAGCGATACCCTTGATTTTTTTGCAATTTTTTCGATAAAATTTTGAGGCATCGCTGAAACGCTATGGAATTTAAACTGAATGTTGTTTTTGAGACGGAGATTCTAAAAGTATGAGCAAAATTAATGTGCCCCTCTAATACTCTAAACTATCATCAATCAAAATAGCGACACTTTTTTGTTTGTCATTTTCAATATTAACAGTTTTTTGCTTATAGCTTTTTGAGGCAACTGAGTATTGAAATTTGGATTATGCACGATAATAGTCTATCAGGGACTAAAAATACCTGGGGCTTCTAATTCGATGTGCCCATTTCAGTTTTGAAAGCAGAGGCAGAAAAGTGGAAGCGCTTGGTTGCGTAAATTTTTTTCAGGAGCATATTTTTGTGTGGGCACACAGATACAATTTTACTTTTATCACTTCATACCTGTTTGTTAATTTTTTCTCTACACTACAGTGGTATACCATCAATTGCCTCATCTTGGAATATTCTCGCAAGGAAAGTTATTGATGTTTGTATATGGGACGAATATACGAAATTTCCGACAAAAATTGGCAACCGTCAAAACGTGTGGAAAAAAAAATTTTTTTTTAACCAGGTTTTATTTAAAAGTAAATGAAAAGAAACACAAATTTGGTACAAAAATAAAAAAATAAAAAAAACTGTCAACACTTTTTGACGATTGCCAATTTTTGTCGGAAATTTCGTATATTTGCCCCATGTACAAACATCAATAACTTTCCTTGCGTGAATATTCCAAGATGAGGCAATTGATGGTATACTACTGTGGTGTAGAGAAAAAATTAACAAACGGGTATGAAATAGTTGACGGTTACCCGGTTTCATATTTTTTCCTATATCTCTAAATCCGGATTTCGGTATCAACAAAATTTTACTAAAATATGCCCCACATAGACATGTACATCCTGATAAAATTTCAACACAATCGGTTAAGAAGTGTTTAAATAAGTAAAAACTTAAGGTTTTCCGGGTTTATATTTTTATCAATATCTCCAAAACCGGATCTCCGGTATTAAAACTTTTTTACCTAAACATACTTCGTTCACATACCTATATGTTTTTAAAGTTTCAAAAGAAACGGTAGAAAGGTGTTAAAATAAATGCGTTGCAAACTTTGCAGTAAAAAATATTTGGCGGTTATTCGGTTTTATATTTTTACCGATATCTACAAAACCGGGTCTTGTGTATCAAAAAAATTTTACATAGCTGACAGCTGCATATATCTCCATATTTGGCTAAAATTTCGATATAATCGGTACAGAAGTGTTGAAATAAATATATATTTAACATTGCGACCTCAATTTATATACATTTTGCTCGATCTTTTGACTATATCTTTTTGACACATTATGTAAGACGAGTAACGGCGATGCACTATAACTCCAATTTACCCCTCAATGTTCCTAACAGGGTGACCCCCTAGGGTGACCCCCTATCGTGCGATTTCTTTAATTTGATGCTGGAGAAAATTATACTAGCTGCAGAACTTAACCGCACTGGAACAATATACTATAAAAGCGTGCAATTACTGGCATATGCTGATGACATTGATATCATCGGCCTAAACACCCGCGCTGTTAGTTCTGCTTACTCCAAGCTGGAAAAAGAAGCGGTAAAGATGGGTTTGATGGTGAATGAGGACAAAACGAAGTACCTGCTGTCATCGAGCAAAGAGTCAGCGCATATGCGCCTTGGCAACCACGCTACTGTTGGCAGCCATAATTTCGAAATAGTAAAAGACTTCGTTTATTTGGGAACCAGCATCAACATTAGCAACAACATCAGCACTGAAATCCAGCGAAGAATCAATCTTGCCAATAAATGCTACTTTGGACTAGGTAGGCAATTGAAAAGTAAAGTCCTCTCTCGGCGAACGAAAATCATACTCTACAAGTCACTTATCGTACCCGTCCTGCTATATGGGGCAGAAGCATGGACCATGACAACAGCAGATGAAGCGGCTTTGGGAGTGTTCGAGAGAAAAGTTCTTCGAAAGATTTATGGACCTCTACGCGTTGGCGATGGCGAGTACCGACGAAGATTTAATGATGAGCTGTACGAGCTATACGCAGACATCAACATAGTCCAGCGAATTAAAACGCAGCGGCTGCGCTGGCTAGGCCATGTTATGCGAATGAAAGATGATGCTCCGGCCAAGAAAGTGTTTCTATCGGAACCCGCCTATGGAAGCAGAGGTAGAGGGCGGCCCCCACTCCGTTGGAAGGACCAGGTGGAAAACGATTTAAACTCCCTTGGTGTGACCAATTGGCGCCGGTTGGCGGAGCGAAGGAGCGACTGGCGCGCCTTGTTGGACGGCCATAACCGTTTAGACGGTTAAGCGCCAATTAAGTAAGTAAGTAAGTTCCTAACAAAAAGATATTTGCGTGATACCATGTTTCAAAAAAAAATGTTTTCTCCAAAAAAACCTAAGTTTGGCGGATTTCCCAATATATGAAAATATCATTTATTAAGATATGGACGGTTGACTATCAATAGAAATTTGACGCGGCCAACGCTTTTATTTATTTTTCTGATTAACGCCCTTGATTTATGAGGAGTTTAATGCCTATTACTTAGGACCCAACTAATTATTTTCTAGCTTTTAGTATCATTATTACTTAATGTAGGTACTGTTTTCAATTAAACCGTTTAACTTAACTTTTTTTTTTAATTGTTTGATTTACTTAACTTTCACATAGAAAAATTTAAACTTATGTGCTCCAAAATATTTTGATGTCACTTCTACCGGACTGTATGTAATCTTTGTTCAATGGGCCAAATCGATCTCGATCCTTGCGCCATCTGGCGGCGATTTTTTCATAGGTCGCTTTCTATTCATGCATGTAATATGTGTTCCAAATATGAGGCAAATCGGACCACGATTTTTTGAAATATTTCGATCCATAAACCTCCATCGGAGTTTTTTTTTCTTATTATTGCATTGTCATTGGGTTCTGAACCATATTCCAAGTTTCAAGCTTGGGACTTATCGGGAATTTACTTAAGTTTCAATTAGAAAATTCGTAAACAACGTTACACAGAGACAAGCTAAATAAAACCGTTTACCAATCTTTGACTTTTAGCACTTTCCAGAAATGAAATATTTTACTTTTTAAATTTTCAGCAACAAGTTCACACTTTTGAGTTTTGTTATTAGTTCAGAAGTGTACATAAAACTCTATTTTTAGATTTTTGAAACTTTTTGGTTTTGTTCTTAACCCAAAAGGGGTTTCAAGTTTCTGTTTTCAAATTTTTTAAACTTTTTTTGGAGTTGTTTTACAACAATTGAGTTTTAGACTTATTGTTCAAATAATTTAAAAATTTTAACCAAATAAAATTAAAAAACACTGAGAGAATTTTCCGAATTAGTTCAAAAAAAAGTGCTTAAACCGATGAATAGTTCCAAATTTGGGCTCAAATATCTAACCGTTTATTTAGATAAATGTTATTTACGGAGCAATTTTTTAAAATGTATATTTGGGTAGGTAAATATTTGGGATAAGTATACTATACTAAAAAAATTATTCATGGTACAATTTCATTAAAATTCGGTACAGGGGTACTCCCTTGACGAGCTTATTATTTGAAAAATTGTTCCCATTACCACTCTAACTACCATTCCCTATACCCTTCCTTCAATTTCATCATAATATGAAATCTCTATACCAAAGCAGCCTCATCTAACCGGCCGGTTTTGATATGAAACTAATGCAGTTAAAAATTTTAAAATCGCAATTTCGATCTTGAGTTAAAAAGTTACCAACAGATTTTGCATTCCTCTTTATAAATATAAAATTAGCCTATTCAAAAAGCTGCTTTAATAATAAAATAGCAAACAAATCGCACAGTAAATAAAATTTACTGAGAACTTTAAAATTCATTTGCTCTATAAGAACACATTTTGTTCATAAGAAATGTTTTTTCGGCCAGATAAATGGCCCTAATAATATCATATATATGATAGCTTGGCTCTAGTCCACTTGCCGAAAAGAAAGGGTCTCAAATTTATCCTTGTTGAAGAGGAGCCACTGTACCAAATGTGAACAAATCGCGCCATATATACAATTTTTTTACAAAAGGTCGGGCCGTGTTCCACTTTCCGGAAAGTAAAGTTTCTCAAATAAAAAGCTAGCCCAGAAGGTACTGCTGCAACCATGTACTAAATTTCAAACTAATTGCCACCACATATTCGATTTTTTATCGAATTTCAAAGCTAATTGCGCTATAAATTGAATTCTATGGAATAGGTCGGTCAGTGTTTCACTTACCGGAAAGAAGTGTTCTTTTATAATAAACTAGTCAAGTAGAAGTACCCGATAACACTGCTATAACAAGTGTTAAACTTTTCAAAAAGGAACATATCTACCTAATTTCAAGAAAATCGCACCATAAATAAATTTTTTGTCGGTATCCCTGGACCGAATTTTCTTCTGTTCAATGAAAATATCTTTTGCAAATATAACATCGCCACCCAAAAAAAATTGTCGGTAATGGTAATGCGACACATGTATTCCGATGCGTTTTGAAGCGCTGAATCCGAATCTGCTATCTGGTTCGGCCCTATGCTCAAAAACACTCAATCGTGAGTGTTTTTTGTTTGTCCTGAGACAATCGATTTTAAATTGTCCCATTTGAGGAATTTCGAACCATGCGGTTTCACCCAAACATAAATTTTCTTTCCTGATCCTTTTACAATCATACTCACTACTAACTGAGCACCGAGATCCAAAGTGTAGATTGTCTTTAGCCCTATTTTTAACTTATTTTGTACAAAATATGTGTACGTACATGTTCGATTCTGATATTTGGTTTGATTGATTGGATTAGGTACTTACCTTTGTTATTTTTTTGTAGCCATGTATGTTGGCATTACTCTCGTCTGTCCTCCCTGGTAACAAGACTTGTGACTACGCTGTTCATCGTGCCAAACCCATTTGGCTTATAAATTTTATTTCATTCATTGATTTTTACTGTTCGTTCATTCATAAGTATTTTCATTCAGCAATTTAAAAAGCATACACGCAGATTGAAGACCGGTTTCTTATTTTTTCGATCTCCACCATCTGATTGTGGCGTTTGGCATGCTTTTGCGTTTTCTATTAATTCAAATTGTGTTTACATGACTGAGGGGCGCGGACTTTGAACACAAATTTCCTTTGACAAATTATAAAAATCATTTTTTATTATACTGACGTGTTACCACTGGTTTTTATGTATGTACTATATGTGACCCGGCCTATGAAAAGGTGGCTTATGGCTCAAAAAAAAGAAAACTACTAAGAAACTGAAGAGATGCATTGTTTATCTTTAACAGCTGTTTCTCGCAATTTCTTTTTTGAGTCATGAGCCACCTTTTCATATGGCGGGTCACATATATATTTTAATTTTTTTTTATTTTATTCATATGCCTGTATAGACACAAGTTAACTGGTTATTATTGTGTACATATTTCAATATAATATCAGACTGTCTTCATCAGGCTATTCACATTCTTATAATATTTATTTTGTTCACCCAAAGTAGACCTAGATCGGTCATAACTATGTCGGCCTATCCTAATAGAAAGGTCATAGCTTAAAATTATTGTTAAGAAGGACGTATCTCAGACATTTTGTTAATAAGGCCGTATCTCAACGAAGTCGTTAATAAAGTCGTATCATAGGAGCCCGGTAAAAAAGTTGTAATTGAAATTAAAAAAATTTTTGACAGAAGAGATATGAACTACATTTAGTTTAATTTCTTTTCACAATTCGTTAACGACTTAAACTATTGCTAAACTATACTATAGAAGGCACATGAATACATATTCTGGCCTACCAATGTTTGTCTCTTGCGAATTAAAAATAGTAAATCATTTAAGTTAAATTCTAAGCTTTTTTGACAAAAAAAAATAAAATATTTTTTTCAGTTACAACATCTTTTACCGGGCTCCTGAGTTACGACTTTATTAACGACTTCGTTGAGATACGACCTTATTAACAAAATGTCTGAGATACGTCCTTCTTAATAATAATTTTAAGCTATGACCTTTCTATTAGGATAGGTCGACGTTTTTATTATATGAATGGTATTTTACCTTCACTTTGCTTGATGATGGCAGGTCATTTAAATAAATGTATGGCGCGATAACCTCCGAGGAGATTTTTCCTTTTTAATTTTTCCTACAAATTGATCATTTGCTTTGCCAATATTCATAATGAAAGCCATCTTATCGCCTTCCTTTTCCAGTTTGGAGTGAACAGACCTTTCGACGCGGATTTTCAGGCCGACTATGTCAACGCTCTTATAAAATACTGTTCCAGAGGAGTTAAGTTCCGCAGCTTGTCTACTTCCTCCAGCACCAAATAAAATAAATCGCACTATAAGAGGTAACTGTGTCTGAAAGCTGGTTTAATTTCGAATTTCTCGGAGAGCTCTGTCAATCAGTGAGTAAATTTTTTTATGCGGATCTTTCCTACTATTTCAGGCATAGTGATAATCAGGCCATATACGGTGGGCCCCAACCTTTCGCTTAATGTGCTTGAAAGGACCATAAATGCGATACTAAACAGGCTGCTTTCGTGATAGTTGGCACAGTTTGAAGAATCCCTGTTCTTGTGGACTGCAATATTCATGCTCTTGACCAATTTCTCGCTGCCGTATTTGCATAGCTTCATAAGAAATCCATCAGTGCCAGCGGCTTTGTTATTTTTTAATACGGTTGCTGCTATTATTGGCGGCCGCCTTGGGTTGGGTGCTCCGCTTAACACGCCGAAGTCCCGACCAAAGCTGCAACAAATATTTAGAAACATGTTTATTCAATTAAAAAAAGTTTTTCTTAGCGGGATTGTAGTATTAGGACTTATAGAAAAAGTATCGATACTGGTACTCATATATAATACTCGCATCAGAGTATCGATGACAGTATCAGTATCAATAAAAAATGTAATCGATCCAAGGGAGTAATTCAGGATTTTTATCAAAAGTGAAGAGACTTTTTTAAAATGAGATCATATGGTACAAGTAAGGAAGTATAACCTTGGAGGAAACCGAACATTATATACCCACTTGTGTGCTCTTAAATATATTTTAAGGATACATTTAAAGAGAAACTTCACGAACATTAAATGATTTAAAAGATGTTTTATTCACTTTGGCATTACAAAAAAAAAAAAGGTTTTTCGAGCGTATTTCTCCCATGAAAATCTTCCCAGTGAAAATTCATCTGCCTTGCAGATACCATTTGGAATCTGCATAAAATATATAGGTCTCGTCCCCGCAATTCGTAAGGAAAATTAAAAATAGCACTACGCGAATTGGAAGAGAAGCTCTGTCTAAATCTCCTCAGAGGTAAATCGCGTCAAGTAGTTTTTTATTGCATTAAAATTGTTGTGGAGAGATTAGCTATATTTCCGGAAAGATGTACCACATTTCCGCCGTATTGCAAAGTGATATCAATGGCTTTTGATTTACATCTTGCAAAACTTTTAAATTTTATTCTGTTTAATATGAATATTTTACGAAACTTATATTGTACATCGTAACTTTTTTTACAATCGTCAAGTTTCACCACTCGTGCTTATTTGTTAAAGCATTGTTCATTTTACCTATTTTTGAAAGTTCTCGTGGATATAAACTTATTTCGACCCTTTTCAATACTAATATATCGTCGACGATGCTGTACAAACTGCTAACTCTATCCGCAAAATAATCACAGTAGAACGAAAGAGCTCTGTTGCATGACATGTTAAGATGTTCAAGTTATGGTGTTAGTGGAATGAACTTTGCTGGTCTTAAACATGTAGACCATCGGCACTTGGTAAAGTATCGGGGAAAAGAGCATCGAGTACAAAATACTCGAATATTTTTTGGAAAAGCATCGATACTACTCACTCAGTACTCGCATCGTTCAATCACTACCCCTGGGCAGTGGTTTGGCAAACACTCCAAGTGTATTTCTACCATGAAAAGCTGAAAGTTCATCTGCATTCCAGCTGCCCCTCGGAGTCGGCATAGGTCCCATCCGTCAATTTATGGGAAGAATTAAAAAAGAACACGACGCAAATTGACAGCGGAGCTACGCCAAAATCTCGTCGGTGGTAAATCGCGATAAGTATTTATTTACTTTTATTGCTATTCTTGCCTAGCCACCCTTTGAAATCCAGATCAAAGTTTGTATCTGATATCTTCTACTATAGTATAACTAATTTGGGTATTGAACACAAACAAGTTTGCTACTCAAAAATGGAGTAAATATTGAGATATCTTCACCAAATTTGGTACACGAGCTTATCTGGACCCATAATAGATTGTTATTGAAAATGAGCGAAATCGGATGATAACCAGATATTTCTGTTTTTTCTAATTACATCAACAGAGTTTTCGGTTCATATGACATTAATACCTGTGGGAAAAATAAAAGCCGGATAAATATAATATATTTAAACTTATTACGTAGTTTTCTTTTATTTGCATAAATTACACATAAGTACATTTCATTTCTAATGATTTTTTTGCTATATTTAGCAATATTAACTAAAATAATAATGACTTTCTAAATCCTGTTCTTTCAAACAAGAGGGCTCAATTTTGCATTTCGCTTGGAGAAGTTGCAAAATTCTACGCGATAAATAGGTGTCCCTGTATCGCATATTTTTATACTCAGTTGAGCAGAGCTCACAGAGTATATTAAGTTTGATTGGATAACGGTTGGTTGTACATATATAAAGGAATCGAGATAGATATAGACTTCCATATATCAAAATAATCAGGATCGAAAAAAAATTTGATTGAGCCATGTCCGTCCGTCCGTCCGTCCGTCCGTCCGTCCGTCCGTTAACACGATAACTTGAGTAAATTTTGAGGTATCTTGATAAAATTTGGTATGAAGGTTCCTGAGCACTCATCTCAGATCGCTATTTAAAATGAACGATATCGGACTATAACCACGCCCACTTTTTCGATATCGAAAATTTCGAAAACCAGAAAAAATGCGATAATTCATTGCCAAAGGCGGTTAAAGCGATGAAACTTGGTAGATGGGTTGAGGTTATGACGCAGAATAGAAAACTAGTAAGATTTTGGACAATGGGCGTGGCACCGCCCACTTTTACAAGAAGGTAATTTAAAAGTTTTGCAAGCTGTAATTTGGCAGTCGTTGAAGATATCATGATGAAATTTGGCAGGAACGTTACTACTATTACTATATATGTGCTAAATAAAAATTAGCAAAATTGGATGAAGAACACGCCCACTTTTTAAAAAAAATTTTTTTTAAATTCAAATTTTAACAAAAAAGTTAATATCTTTACTGTATATAAGTAAATTAAGTCAAAATTCAACTCCAGTAATGATATGATGCAACAAAATCCAAAAATAAAAGAAAATTTCAAAATGGGCGTGGCTCCGCCCATTTTCATTTAGTTTGTCTAGAATACTTTTAATGCCATAAGTCGAACAAAAATTTACCAATCCTTCTCAAATTTGGTAGGAGCAAAGATTCTGTGACGGTAACTGCTCTCTGTGAAAATGGGCGAAATCGGTGGAAGCCACGCCCAGTTTTTATACACAGTCCACCGTCTGTCCTTCCGCTCGGCCGTTAACACAATAACTTGAGCAAAAACCGATATATCTTTACTAAACTTAGCCCACGTACTTATCTTAACTTACTTTATCTTGGTATAAAAAATGGCCGAAATCCGACCATAACCACGCCCACTTTATCGATATCGAAAATTACGAAAAATGAAAAAAATGCCATAATTCTATACCAACTACGAAAAAAGGGATGAAACATGGTAACTGGATTGGTTTATTGACGCAAAATATAACTTTGGAAAAAACTTTGTAAAATGGGTGTGACACCTACCATATTAAGTAGAAGAAAATGAAAAAGTTCTACAAGGCGAAATCAACAGCCCTTGGAATCTTGGCAGGAATACTGTTAGTGGTATTGCATATATAAATAAATTAGCAGTACCCGACAGATGATTTTCTGGATCACCTGGTCCACATTTTGGTCGATATCGCGAGAACGCCTTCACATATACATCTAAGGGCCACTCGCTTTTAAAACCCTCATTAATACTTTTAATTTGATATCCATATCGTAGAAACACATTCTAGAATCACCCTGGCCCACCCTAATGGCGATATCTCGAAAAGGCGTCCACCTATAGACCTAATGCCCACTCCATCTTAAAATGCTCAGTAACACCTTTCGTTTGATACCCATATCGTACAAACATTCTAGAGTCACCCCTGGCCCACCCTAATGGCGATATCTCGAAAAGGCGACCACCTATATACCTAATGTCCACTCCCTCTTAAAATGCTCAGTAACACCTTTCGTTTGATACCCATATCGTACAAACATTCTAGAGTCACCCCTGGCCCACCCTAATGGCGATATCTCGAAAAGGCGTCCACCTATAGACCTAATGCCCACTCCCTCTTAAAATGCTCAGTAACACCTTTCGTTTGATACCCATATCGTACAAACATTCTAGAGTCACCCCTGGCCCACCCTAATGGCGATATCTCGTAAAGGCGTCCACATATAGACCTAATGCCCACTCCCTCTTAAAATGCTCAGTAACACCTTTCGTTTGATACCCATATCGTACAAACATTGTAGAGTCACCCTTGGTCCACCTTTATGGCGATATCTCGAAAAGGCGTCCACCTATAGACCTAATGCCCACTCCCTCTTAAAATGCTCAGTAACACCTTTCGTTTGATACCCATATCGTACAAACATTCTAGAGTCACCCCTGGCCCACCCTAATGGCGATATCTCGAAAAGGCGTCCACCTATAGAACTAAGGATTACTCCCTTTTAAAATACTCATTACCACCTTTCATTTGATACCCATATCGTACAAACACATTCTAGAGTCACCCTGGCCCACCCTAATGGCGATATCTCGAAAAGGCGTCCACCTGTAGACCTAATGCCCACTCCCTCTTAAAATGCTCAGTAACACCTTTCGTTTGATACCCATATCGTACAAACATTCTAGAGTCACCCCTGGCCCACCCTAATGGCGATATCTCGAAAAGGCGTCCACCTATAGACCTAATGCCCACTCCCTCTTAAAATGCTCAGTAACACCTTTCGTTGGATATCCATATCGTACAAACATTCTAGAGTCACCCTTGGTCCACGTTTATGGCGATATCTCGAAAAGGCGTCCACCTATAGAACTAAGGATTACTTCCTTTTAAAATACTCATTACCACCTTTCATTTGATACCCATATCGTACAAAAACATTCTAGAGTCACCCCTTTCCCACCCTAATGGCGATATCTCGAAAAGGCGTCCACCTATAGACCTAATGCCGACTCCCTCTTAAAATGCTCAGTAACACCTTTCGTTTGATACCCATATCGTACAAACATTCTAGAGTCACCCCTGGCTCACCCTAATGGCGATATCTCGAAAAGGCGTCCACCTATAGACCTAATGCCCACTCCATCTTAAAATGATCAGTAACACCTTTCGTTTGATACCCATATCGTACAAACACATTCTAGAGTCACCCCTGGCCCACCCTAATGACGATACCTCGAAAAGGCGTCCACCTATAGACCTCATGCCCACTTCCTCTTAAAATGCTCAGTAGCACCTTTCGTTTGATACCCATATCGTACAAACATTCTAGAGTCACCATTGGTCCACCTTTATGGCGATATCTCGAAAAGGCGTCCACCTATAGAACTAAGGATTACTCCCTTTTAAAATACTCATTACCATCTTTCATTTGATACCCATATCATACAAACACATTCTAGAGTCACCCTGGCCCACCCTAATGGCGACATTTCGAAAAGGCGTGCACCTATAGACCCAATGCCCACTCCCTCTTAAAATGCTCAGTAACACCTTTCATTTGATTCCCATATCGTACAACTAGAGACACCCCTGGTCCACCTTTATGGCGATATCTCGAAACGGCGTCCACCTATGGAACTAAGGATCACTGCTTTTCAAAATATTCATTAACAGCTTTCATTTGATACCCATATCGTACAAACATATTCTAGAGTCACCCCTGGTCCACCTTTATGGCGATTTCTCGAAAAGGCGTTCACCTATAGAACTAAAGCCCATTCCCTTTTAAAGTACTCATTATCACCTTTCATTTGATACCCATATCGTACAAACACATTCTAGAGTCAGCCCTGGTCCACCTTTATGGCGATATCCCTAAATGGCGTCCATCCATAGAACTATGGCCTACTCACTCTTAAAATACTCTTTAATACCTTCCATTTGATACACATGTCATACAACCACATTCCAGGGTTACCCTAGGTTCATTTTCCTACATGGTGATTTTCCTTATCTTGTCTCCATAGCTCTCAACTGAGTATGTAATGTTCGGTTACACCCGAACTTAGCCTTCCTTACTTGTTTTGCATTGTTATGCACAGTAAATTCAAAAAAGGGTTTTTTCGTTTTGTATTGATAACCGAGAAACTATTTTTTCCCCCAATTTGTGTTCTTTTTGATTGGTGGTTTTCTTATTTTGGTGTTTTTTTTTTTTTTTGTAAGAAGTGGTACCATCGTCATAAGTACGAAGCAGAGAGAGTGAGCGTAAAATTCGCTTTGAAATTTGTTCACGCATTTACTGTTGTTCGCTGTTGAAATGACCAGTGCGATCAGTTCTGCTAACAGAAAAATCAGTTAGATTGATTAAGAATCTGTCAATTTTACAGAATTTTGTTAACTTAAGAGCGACAATTTCTCCTCTGTTTAAATGGCTAAACTAATTTGTTTGCTTGACAAAGAACTCGGTCGAATTAATCATAATTCGATAAATTTCACCGAATCTCCGTTAAGTCAGGAACAACAGAACCGATCTGTTGAATTTACTAGCACCATTTCTTTCAGTGTATGTGTCTGATATTAAGTTTGCAACTGAATTGGAAATATCTCAAAAATTGATTACAAAATTCTGTCCTACCTGAGAAATTCTTTCAAAATATCTAGATCCTTACAACACCTAGTTATACCTTTTGTCATATGTTTTAAACTGTTATTGACCACTGAACCAAATTTTAAATTTTAAGCGTCCTGCTCAGCTGGAAATCACTCAAAAACCGACTTAAAAATTTTAAAACTCGTATGAATTTCGGGTGTCTTATATTAAATAAGTTTTCAGGTTACTGGGACGTAACTTAAAAATCGATCGCAAGATTTTAGACTCTCCTTACGAATTTTTTAAAGATCTTTTAATATCTTGACCCCTCCCATTTATTAGAATTTTTAATCTTAACATTATATTTTAATAGAACTCTAATCCTTGTACGAACTTTCAAGTATCAAGATCATTTTGTCATCTAGCGAAAGTTTTTTTTCCCTCATGTTGTATTGTCATCGTGCTCTGGTGTTTGCTCCAAGTATCAAGCTCTGGCTTCAGGGTAAGTTACTCAATAATGGATTGCAATATTACCCAATTGTAATATTAGAAGACTCATAAATATCAATGAAAACTGTACTTCAGTTCATCAAGAAATTAGTTGATAATGTCGATCGAATAGTTATGCCTCCTAGTAAATAAAGAAAGCGCGATTCCGTTCCTGCTAACATTTTACATCACTGAAGTTAAACATCTTGCATCATATTTTGAAGTGAACCGATCTTAAGTAACAAAATTGGTAGAAATTTCAATCGCTCAGCCATATGGTCACACATTTACAAACCTATATACATGTATATACATACACATGTATATAGGTTTGTAAATGTGTGACCATATGGTTGAGCGATTGAAATTTCTACCAATTTTATTACTTAAGATCTACTCATAAGCTCCTTCTATAGAATTAAATTAGAAAATTGGATTATAAAAAACTTAAATACAATTCACATTAATGTTAAACATTTGTCAATATAAATAGGTATTGATTATGTATGTATTTATGTAATCTCATTTTTGGGGACAAAATGAACTTCAGTAATTTTACCGCAATTCTGCACTTACTACCAACAACAATACATTAACTGACGCTATTGAACTAAAAAGCAATTAACAACAATTAAGTAGAAAGCAATAGTTGTGGCAGGAATTAATTGCATCGACGATGTGCCCAGTTGGTGGCTTCCAGTGTTCCATATTAGGCGCCTTATACTGATATAAGATACGTATATAAACATACATACATATGTCTATCCCGATGGTTGAGTGAACACTTGTGTTAAGTCATAAATTTGAAATTTGTCTACATACCCGTTTCGTCTTTTATCGGAATAGTTAATAAACCTCTGGGGAAAACAACACTAAGTTAAACAAAATTCGCTAGCACTTTTTGTTAAGGTGGATAGTTATTAGGGTCCAACTAATCTTGAAGCTTTTTTAGGCATTTGGCGAAACAAAAAAGTTTTCTTTAAAATAAACACATTTCCTATGCGGTCCAAGACGCCAAATGTATAACATATTGTTTTAGATTTGTAAAATACACTTAATTCATTTTCAATCTAAAGTGCAATGTCTGCACCCAATCACCAAGATGATGTTGAAGAATACGAAAAATTAACAAATTAAACAACACGAAATATCAATAGGCCCATGAGCTTTTAATAAACTCTCTTTGTTTTGATATCAATTCATTTACAAACCTTTTTCAACGAAATATTTAAAATTAATATTTAAGTATTGCGAGATCCAAGATCTCTACTGTTAAACCAATAAAAGATATTTACATACAAATCCACAAATCCTGAAATGTCAAGTTTATATTCCAAGCATTAATTTAGGTAAATTATTCGAATAAAAATTGTTATCACTTCAATTAATTTCGGGCTCAATAATAATTTCATTTTGCTACGCACCATATTTGGAATAAATAAAATTTAATCCATCCTAGTTTATCATCTTAGCTACTGTTAGATATATGCGAAAGTGAAACAATTAATTGAATTAATTAATGACATTTAAATGCCCCCGCCCTAAATTCAGGAAGACAAAAAAATACTTTAATTTCAGACAGAGGCTTAAGCCCCCATTACCGATACTTAGCATAGACTTGACTCGACTTGGCGTTGTAAGATGACCATCGTGGTCATCTTTATTCTTGCGTCGTAGTTGACGCAGGTTATCGCCCAAACGCCTTAACGCAACTTAAGTAAGGCACACAATACTAATTGCGTAGACTTCTCGCACATACACTGCTTCTAATACCAAAACAAGAAACTGATGAACTTCACTTTTTAAATATAGTCTTTTTAAAATATTTTATTTGTTGAATATAAAAATGTTCACAAACTTAGAAAATTTAATATATATGTATTTATATATATATATGTGAGCTGCTGAAATCTTTTTGCTTCTTTTCAAGTTGAATGCGCGAAATTAATTGGCGTCATTCGAAGTGACGTTTATGAAGGTAACCCTCATGGTGAGTGATTGGTGTGGTCAAAAAAATTGACGTGGTTAATATTTAATGATTGATGTTATGGTCACTCAACACTTATCATAAGGGTTGCCTTACATCATCCCCCTTTGGAAAAGAAGAATTGGCCAAATTCTTCTGTCCCAAACGTGATGTATTTTATCTTAATAAAAGTTTAAGACTGTTAAACTAAATTTAAATCTACATCTATGTTTAGATCTAAATTAAAAATGAAATTCTAAAGTCTAATTCTAAAGTAGGACTTAAATTTAATTTTTATAATTAAAAACAATTTTTTTGTGTTTTAATTCTACTGTATGAATTAAGTTCTTAATTTTTAATGATTGTTTAAATTTATTTGAATTCATTGTCTTTTTTTCAGGTTTGGAAGAAAAACATTTTATTTCTAATTTAACAATAGAGATTAACTTTAAATAATCTTGAATTTAAAAATTTAATTTAATTAATTTTTCTTATTCTATTTTTATGTACTATTTTTTTCTTTTTCGTTTCGTCATCAATTAACGTGACGTTTACGCCGTCAATACCTATTACGGTATACGGACCAATATAGATACTACTATGCTTGTCGCGGGGTTCTTTTTCAAGCAATACCTTGTCAAATACCTTGACAGATATTGGTTGTGAACTTTTGTTATATCCGGTTTGATTTTTTAATTTGTGTTCTGTAACTGTTTTATTCGCTAATTCGTGAGTTTTTTGAAAACGAAATTTAACTTCTTTCGAATAGTTTTCTATGTTATAAATCGGGTCTATTTTATCGGTTTGCAGTTCTTTTGGTAAATTAGCTGCTTTGCCAAATACTAATTCATATGGTGAGAATTTATTATCGAATACTGTGTTTGTTGTTGTGTTATGAAGAAAAGTGAAATATTTCAAGTAAACATCCCAGTCGGAAAAATTGGGATTTAGAAAAGATCTTAAATATTCATTGAAAACTCTGTGATTTCGCTCTACTGTGCCGAGAGTTTCATGATGGTACGCTGTGGAAAATTTATGTTCTATTTTTAATAGTTTTGTTAACTCTGAAAAAATTTCATTTTTGTATTCGGTACCTAAATCGGGTTTAATCGTCTTCATAATGCCATATATTAGTATGAAATTTTCAAAAATAGCTGATGCGACCGTTTTTGCACTTTTGTCAGGTATCGCAATCGTTACTAAGTATTTGCTGAGATCGCATATAATGGTGACAGCGAACTTGTTACCATTATCGGATTGAGGTAGAGGTCCTATAGTGTCAATGACAACAATGTCGAATGGCTTACATGGTGTTTCGGTTAGGACTAAATTTTCTTTTGTTTTTGGCTTAACCTTATTCAAAAGACATTTTTCGCAGTTTTTAACAAATTTCGCTATATCGCGCGTCATGCCTTTCCAATAATATTTGGTTCTGAGTTTTGCATAAACTTTTTTGCTACCGAAATGTCCTCCTAAAATTGGGTCGGTATGGTAAGTTGTTATTAATTGTTGTTTTTTGTCTTCGTCTGTCACAGTTTCTACGGGTTCGGTTAGGACGATTTCTAAATGTTTTAAAATTTTATTCCCAGTGGTTTTCAGATCTGATATCGAAAAATATTTAAAAAGATTATCATTTTTTTGCAATTCAATTATATTAATATTGCGCTTGCCAGCTTCTTTTTGTAGCTTCAAAAGTAATTCATCTAAATGTATTATTTTGTTAGCACACGCAACCTTAATTAACTCAATTTTTTTGTGTTTTAAATGCGCATTTAATTCAAAATTCGTAATTTTACCACTTTTATCATAACGTATTTGGGATTTTGCTCTGGGTATTTTCTTTGAAAATTTGTTTGAAAAATTATCATAAACTTGTAATTTTATGTTTTCTTTTACTTTTTCTTCTTTGAGTATTTCTTGTTGCATTAATTGTTCTTGTTTTGTCTGTGATCTTGTCTGTACTGCTAAGATTGATGTTCCTGAATTTTTTATTTCTTCTATTGTGATGCGAGAGAGTGCATCTGCTCCTACGTTCGTTTTACCTTTTATGTATTCAATAGTGAAGTTGTACTCTGCCAGTTCAAGTCTGATACGTGAAAGTTTTGAAGAGGGATCTTTCATATTGAACAAGTAAACTAATGGACGATGATCGGACTTGACTGTAAAGTGTGTGCCATATATGTATGGTCTGAACTGTTTTATTGCAAAAAATATAGCTAAAAGCTCTAACTCAATTATTGATTTCTTTTGTTCTGAATTATTAAATGATTTGGACGCGAAACAAATTGGTAAGTCAATGCCATCTTTATTTTGACTTAAAATGGCACCACAACCAATTTTTGAAGCGTCGACAGTAATTATAAATTCCTTTTTGAAGTCTGGGTATTGGAGAATTTGAGGAGAAATTAAAGATTTTCGAAGTTTTTCAAATGCTATATCACATGATTGATCCCATTTAAATTCCACTCTTTTCCTGCTAAGTTTATTTAAAGGTGCTGCTATGGAAGCAAAATTTGGTATAAACCTTCTGTAATAATTGGCGAATGCCACGAATCGTCTTACTGCATCTTTATCGCAAGGTTTCGGATATTTTTTTATTGCAATTATTTTGGAATCGTCTGGAAGTAGACCTTTTGACGAACATTTGTGTCCTAGGAAAGTGACTTCTGAACGCATGAAGTTGCATTTTTCGGGATTGAGACGCAAATTAAATTTTTTGCATGTTTGAAAGACTTGTTCTAAATTTTTAAGATGGTGAGCTTCGCTGCACCCAATGACTATAAGATCATCGACATATAAAAAGGCTTGGTTTGGAGAAATTCCTGAAAAGGCAATTGACATCATTCTTGAGAATGAATTCGGAGCTACGTTTAAGCCGAATGGTAAAACTTTCCATCGAAAAGCACCGCGATCAGTGCTGAATGAAGTGATGTCTCTAGAATCTTTATTTAATGGGATTTGGTGAAAACCTGAATACAGATCCAATGTAGAAAAATATTTGGCTCTGCCTAGATTATCAAGAATATCGTCTATTCGTGCAAGTGGGAATTTGTCTGCTATCAATTTTTTGTTTACGGCTCTAAAGTCAACACACATCCTGTAGGATTTCTGTCCATTTGGGTTTTTCTTTGGCACAAGTATCAATGGACTATTATAGTTGGAATAGCTGTGTTCTATAAGATCGTTTTGCAATAAATTATCAACTTGTTTATTAATTTCCTCTCTCTGACAGTATGGTAAACGGTAATTTTTTATGTAAACAGGATTTGTATCTGTCAATCGTAATTTCTGTTCATAAAAGTTGTTAAGTGTCATACGATCGGTCTTTAGTGCAAAAATATCATCATATTTTAGACATAAATCGAGAAGTTTTGGTTTGGCATAGTTTGGCATTTGTTTTTCTAAAATTGATTTTAATTCCTCTGACCTTTTCGAATCTTTTGAAAGATCATTGATTTTATACACGTTATAGTTGGTGATTTCATCCGTAAGTATGTTACAGTTTCTTACGTATTTTACCTCGTCAGTGACGTTTAATACCTTTATTATCGGATTGTTGGTGTCAACAATACACTTTGCGGTGAACACACCACTACAAATTTCCTGTGCGTCTATAAAAACTGGATGTTTAGATTTTTTCAGCTTAAATAAGCGATAAACTTCGCATCTAGGAGGAATTATCAATGTATTATCGGTTGTATTATGTAAAATTGAAATTTTTTGAATATTTTTGCCAATGCCAATAGTTATGCTCTCGTTTGCATAGTCTATGATGCAATTGTATTTTTTCAAAAAGTCTTTGCCTAAAATACCATCTGACGGTATGTTGAATTTGTCATCTACTACATTTAAAGTATGTGGAATTGAAAAATTTGAATAAAAAAGTTCTGTTTTAATGGTACCCAATGTTGAAACTGTATCTGTCGTAACACCCGTTATATTTATAATATTGTTGTTATTTATAGAAACATTTTGTTTTAAACTTGAAAGTTTTATAATTGATATGTCAGCCTGTGTATCTACTAAGAAAGTACATGTTTTAAAAGAGTCATTGCAATTCAGTTCGATAAAATCTGAGTAGTTCAGGTTTAAACAATAAATTGATTTATTTTGAAAAACGTTATTTAATTCAGATTCTGGTCCCCCAGTGTTCGCTCCTGAGGGCCGTTGGCGTTTAAAGTGCGTACACTAGCATTATTTGTAGTATTTGAACGTCGATTGTTGTTGTTACTGTTGTTATTGCTGTTGTTTCTGTTTACGGGCCTGCTATTATTTCGAAAATTACCATTATTTCGCGAGCCATAATTATTGTTGTTATTATGCCTATAATTGCTATTGTTGTTTCTGTTAAAATTGTTGTTGTACCTCGAAAAGTTGTTCCTATTATATTGATTTGACCTGAAGTTACCTCGAAAACTATTATTTTGCCTGTTATAACGTGATCTAAACGCTAGTACCTGCCTTTCACTTGTTTGGTTATTTTGTTCTACGATCATTTTCGCAACTACATCCTTAGAGTCAGTAAACGTAGTTGACGCTAAAATTGATTTTACTAGGTCTGAGCGAGTGTTAAGCCGACAAACGTTGACGGTTTGTTCGACTGCCATTTCGTGCGCTTTTTCCTGAGTCATTCCTTCTATAACTAATGATCGTTCTAAAGCATCGGAGAGTTCCTCAACACGTTTAGCGAATTCAGTATGATTGTTATTAAAAACTTTTAACGATGCAATTTTTCCTGCAACAACTTTTGAGTTGTCAGGTTTTATTCTACCTTTTAATGCATCTTTTATTTGTTGAATTGTTGTTACTTCATTTGGAATTGCCTCACGCGCTTTCCCTTCTAACTTGGATTTTATAAACGAAATGAAAGTATTTGTCAAATTTTCTTCCATCAAATCTTCTATCAAAACTATTTTATCTATAAAGGATGCAAGTGAAAGCGGATCGCCGCTGTAGTTTTCTCTAATTATGGATGCACACATAGTAATAAAAGTTTTCTTTTGCTCTGAAGTCGCCATTGTTGGTTGTTCTTCGCTAATTGTGTCTAAATTATTATTGTGGAGTGAATTGGAAAATCCAGGGAAATCCTCAAGAAAAGATACGTGACTTTTTTTAATAATACTAGCTTTGTAAGCTGAAGTTGTCGATGCGTCGGATAATTCTTCCTCAGTGTCAAAATCCGAACTTGATTCGCTTTCTTGTATTAATTCAGAAAGATCTTTGGGTATTTTTATATTGCAGTTAATTCTAGAAAAACATTTAGTGAGTTGTTCTCTGCACTTTGACAAACTTTCGATTATTGAACTAGGCTTATCTCGATTTTCAAAATATGAATTTACTTGTATTATGATTTGGTTATAGCTTTTAATTAAAGCATCTTCATATTCTATTGATTTTTTTCGCTGAGATAGATCGGTTATTTAAAACTCGTTTAGTAACTTTAGTGAAATTAGAGCGTAAATTTTTGAAATTGGAATCAAAATCTGACATTTGACAACTGACATCTGAAAACTTTATTACATTTATTGAAAATGTTTACCTCCGTGGCAGAAAAAAAAAATGTTTCATAAAAAAATTCGGAAAAATGTTAAGATTAACGCTGTAGGCACTGTTTATATAAGAATGAAGTTGAAACTATTCATTCGCTCAGTAATTGTGGTTTGTAATTTAAAAAAATTTTTTTTTTTTGTTTAAAAATCAGAGAATATTCGAAATATTCAAAATCGATGAGTTAATTGGTAAATCGTAAAGATTCGCATATTCGAAAGGCACTGTATTTAAGACTTATTTTGTAAATGCAAGTGAATGTTGAAATATTTTAACCGCACTGTATTCGTTTAATAATGCAAAGAGAAAAAACTGTTGGGATATTTGAAAGACACTGTATATAATACACAGTTTGAAAAGAGTCGCAAATGTAAGATATGTTGAAGTATTTGGAATACACTGTATTCGTGTGATGCTTCGAAGGAATTGTTAACTATTTGAATGGCACTGTATTTGTTGCAAAAAAAAATATGTAAATGTTTAGACATCTATGATGCTTAATTTCCGAAGAAATAATTGGAAAAAGAGAAAAGTAAGCTTTCACCGATAAAATAAATTTTCACCATTACCCTGATTGACTGTAACCCGTCTATGTTGATATTTAAAGTCAATGAGAATTTTTCAAAATTAATTAGGTTTGAATAACTATCGCAAAATTTTGGCGAAAAGATTTGATATTTTTGGTATTATACATATAAAATTGATGTATAATTTGCGTTCCAAAAAATGTTTAAAAAAAAATGTATGAATTTGAAAAAAATATTTTTTCGATTGTATTTATTACGAAGCAATGTTCGCATTTAAAATAAAAAATTCCAGTTCCATATTAATGTTCGACAAAGAAAGAATATAGTAATATATGCGTGATAATATGCATGTGATGGCCGTATATTTGAAATTATATTTAATGTGCATTCGAGTTTTTGGCGATATTTAAATGTTTATATGTTTATATTTCAATATAATTGTTTTATGTATGTAAGTAATTTGAAAAATTCAATTTCTTAATTTAATTAGTTTAACATGTTATTGTCTTTAAAGTAGAAAAAGTATGTTGCTACATGCGTAGTAAACAAATGTTTAAGAAAAGTATGTTTATAATCAAAAGTGTCAAATTGTGTTGCTACATGCGTAGTAAACAAATGTTTAAGAAAAGTATGTTTATAATCAAAAGTGTCAAATTGTGTTGCTACATGCGTAGTAAACAAATGTTTAAGAAAAGTATGTTTATAATCAAAAGTGTCAAATTGTGTTGCTACATGCGAAGGCTACATGTGTATTACGAAAAATTGTTGCTAGGTTTATAGTATACATGTATTTATACTGAGAAAGCCAAACTACCTACGTATGTACAAAGTTAAAATTTTATATACGTATATATTATGGTACTGTACCGCCCTTTTTCTGCTTTGCTTGCTGCCTTTGGTTGTATGCTGCTGAAATTTGTTGTTGTTGGTGTTGTCTTCCGTTGCTGCCGTTACCAAGTGAATCTTTTCCTATTTGCCTCTCTCTTCCGCTATGCTTTTTTTCTTTCTCAGGTTGAGTTGGTGGAGTAAATGGCGTGAATAATTTACCGCACTTAACGGTGCTTGGTAATAGCGTCACTGGTGGTTGTGCTTATCATCACCGTTATGGCATAGTACAGCCAGTTCAAAAAATTTTAACATATATGTGTATGTATGTATGTAACACCACAATTTTCCAATAACTTTCTTTCTTTTTAGTATATTAAATGTATGTATATTTTGGATTTTGTTCCAAAACTTTTGTAAAAGTCCACTTTTAGTTTTAAATTTGGTTTTTATTTACCATTTAAAAATTTTTTGAAATTGTATTGGTTTTTGTAATTTATAACTTTTTTTTTGTAGGTTTCTGAAAATTTTATGAATTTTTTCTTTTTTTTGTAGATTTTGAAATTTTATACTTTTTTTTGTAGTTTTTGGAATTTTATATTTGTTTTGTAGGTTTTGCAATTTTATGATTTTGTATTTTTGAAGTTTTATTAAAAAATTGTTAGTAGTCTTTTTGAAATTTTGTAATTTTTTTTGTAGACTTTTTGTAATTTTGTAGAATTTTTTTTGTAGTCTTTTTGTAATTTATAATGTTTTTGTAGTCTTTTTATGATTCTATGCTACTTCATGTAATTTTTGCAAAGTTTTTCTTTGTCTTTTATATTATTTTACGTATTTTTGCATTAGCACAACCACCACGCACTTTTTTCGTCCATAACCCCACGCACATATTCTTCCAGATTTTATTTTTAATTATGCTGCTTTTGTAGTGCAGGGAATTTTTTCCTTCCCCGACGCCAGTTTTTGCCGCAGGCATGGCCACGGTCGCCATGTAAGACGACCATCGTCACGGTCGCCATGTAAGACGACCATCGTCACGGTCGCCATGTAAGATGACCATCGTGGTCATCTTTATTCTTGCGTCGTAGTTGACGCAGGTTATCGCCCAAACGCCTTAACGCAACTTAAGTAAGGCACACAATACTAATTGCGTAGACTTCTCGCACATACACTGCTTCTAATACCAAAACAAGAAACTGATGAACTTCACTTTTTAAATATAGTCTTTTTAAAATATTTTATTTGTTGAATATAAAAATGTTCACAAACTTAGAAAATTTAATATATATGTATTTATATATATATATGTGAGCTGCTGAAATCTTTTTGCTTCTTTTCAAGTTGAATGCGCGAAATTAATTGGCGTCATTCGAAGTGACGTTTATGAAGGTAACCCTCATGGTGAGTGATTGGTGTGGTCAAAAAAATTGACGTGGTTAATATTTAATGATTGATGTTATGGTCACTCAACACTTATCATAAGGGTTGCCTTACAGCGTAAACTTGGCAACTTAGCCACGATTATACTCCACTTGGCGCATACAATCTGGCATCATAATCAGCGTTGAAATTTATTTGTAAATAAATCTCAATTTGTATGACAAAATGTCAAAATGAAATGGAAACAAACAAATGGCATCTCAAAATGTAAACGTCGCTTAGAACTTACCATGGTTCAACTATATACAGGTTGGCTCATCTGTAAAGCAACAAAATATGTCTGTTCATATTGTCAAAATCTGTGTATTGGTGTTAGTGCGAATGGTATGGAATGGAAACATAAAACTTAGCAGTTTTTGTATGTGTAAGTAAAATGTTGCCAATGTGTTGGTTTCATTTTGAGTTTGCCATCTCCTTTTTACAATCCCTTCGACCATGCAATGACATAAATAAAATCAGCTGATGAGATGAGCCAACCTGTACATAATTGAACCATGGAACTTACATAGAAAATCAAAATTCAACAGACTTCTAAGCCAAGTTAAGTGTTGCCAAGTTTTGAGTAATCAGTAACATGCAATGTTCATTTAACAGAACTGTAAGTGACAGTTCCCAAGTCAAGTCAAGCCTATGCTAAGTATCAGTAATGGAGCCTTTAACGAAATAAAGTCAGGTTTTTTACATTCAAGCCCTTATAGAACTCAATCTTCCATACATTATTCAAATTCTTTATTATCTCATTATTGCTTTGTTGAATGCCTAATGGAGTGAAAAATCTAGTTGGTTTAGTTTTCGAATTCTATTGTCAATGTAACATTGACAATCAAAAATAAATTCTTTTCAATAATTTACGAAAAATAGAAAATTATCAGAAAAATCCAAATTTTAATTTTTGCAGCTTTTGCTGCAAAAGATAATATGCTTTTTTACGATATACACATAAGTGACCTGGAATCATGAAACCGACCCTATTGTGCGAAAATACCGTTCTTCACTTTTTGAGAGATTCTTATAGGAAATCATGGTTCAACTATATGGTTGGCTCATCTGTACAATAACAAAATATGTCTGTTCAAATTGTCAAAATCTGTGTATTGGTGTTGGTGCGAATGGTATGGAATGGAAACATGAAACTTGCAGTTTTTGTTTGTGTAAGAAAATGTTGCCAATGTGTTGGTTTCATTTTGAGTTTGCCATCTCCTTTTGACAATCCCATCGACCAGGCATGCTTAACCAACGAACCGATATCATTTCGTTACGATAATTAACGTTAATAAACGAAACAAAGTCATTTCGTTTTGTTTATTAACGTTAAGAACGTAAAATTAACGAAATGATTTTGTTTCGTTTTCTGCCATATCAAAACGAAATCAAATCGTTTATGTTGATTATTAATTTCAAACTATTCTGGCAAAGCTGATTGATGGCGGAGTCATTAAGGTGAAAGCATTAGCCAAGCTGCTTGCAACATTTCTCATGAATTTTGACAGTACGAACATTTCTCAGAGTATTTTTGACATTACCACCAACGAATTACACAAACAAATTACATGGAGTTTGTGTGTATGTCCGCTCGCTGTTACCACCTTACGGCTTCATCATGGCTATAGCACTGCCAGCACAATTCAAACATAAAATATCACGTTTTGTTAACGTTTTTAACGTTAACGAAAGCTTTTCGTTTCGGTTAAAAAACGAGATACAATTTATCTTGATAATTTCTTTATCGATATATTTCGAAATGTTTTAACGAAAACGGTGGAAATTTGTTGATAAACTATATTCCAAGTTTCAAGCTTGTAGCTTATCAGGAAGTTAATTAAATTTTAATTAAAACAAGTAAGGAAGGCTAAGTTCGGGTGTAACCGAACATTACATACTCAGTTGAGAGCTATGGAGACAAAATAAGGAAAATCACCATGTAGGAAAATGAACCTAGGGTAACCCTGGAATGTGGTTGTATGACATGTGTATCAAATGTAAGGTATTAAAGAGTATTTTAAGAGAGAGTAGGCCATAGTTCTATGGATGGACGCCATTTATGGATATCGCCATAAAGGTGGACCAGGGCTGACTCTAGAATTTGTTTGTACGATATGTGTATCAAATGAAAGGTGTTACTGAGCATTTTAAGAGGGAGCGGGCCTTAGGTCTATCGGTGGACGCCTTTTCGAGGTATCGCCATTAAGGTGGGCCATGTGTTTGTACAATATGCGTATCAAATGAAAGGTGGTAATGAGTATTTTAAAAGGGAATGGGCTTTAGTTATATAGGTGAACGCCATTAGGGTGGGCCAGGGGTGACTCTAGAATGTTTGTACTATATGGGTATCAAACGAAAGGAGTTACTGAGCATTTTAAAAGGGAGTGGGCATTAGGTCTATAGGTGGACGCCTTTTCGAGATATCGCCATAAAGGTGGGCCAGGGGTGACTCTAGAATGTGTTTTTACGATATGGGTATCAAACGAAAAGTGTTACTGAGCATTTTAAGAGGGAGTGGGCATTAAGTCTATGGGTGGACGCCTTTTCGAGATATCGCCATTAGGGTGGGCCAGGGGTGACTCTAGAATGTGTTTGTACGATATGGGTATCAAACGAAAGGTGTTACTGAGCATTTTAAGAGGGAGTGGGCATTAAGTCTATGGGTGGACGCCTTTTCGAGATATCGCCATTAGGGTGGGTCAGGGGTGACTCTAGAATGTGTTTGTACGATATGGGTATCAAACGAAAGGTGTTACTGAGCATTTTAAGAGGGAGTGGGCATTAGAACTATAGGTGGACGCCTTTTCGAGATATCGCCATTAGGGTGGGCCAGGGGTGACTCTAGAATGTGTTTGTACGATATGGATATCAAATTAAAGGTATTAATGAGGGTTTTAAAAGCGAGTGGCCCTTAGATGTATGTGTGAAGGCGTTTTCGCGATATCGACCACAATGTGGACCAGGTGATCCAGAAAATCATCTGTCGGGTACTGCTAATTTATTTATATATGCAATACCACTAACAGTATTACTGCCAAGATTCCAAACGCTGTTGATTTCGCCTTGCAGAACTTTTTCATTGTCTTCTACTTAATAATGGTAGGTGTCACACCCATTTTACAAAGTTTTTCCAAAGTTATATTTTGCGTCAATAAACCAATCCAATTACCATGTTTCATCCCTTTTTTCGTATTTGGTATAGAATTATGGCATTTTTTTCATTTTTCGTAATTTTCGATATCGATAAAGTGGGCGTGGTTATGGTCGGATTTCGGCCATTTTTTATACCAAGATAAAGTGAGTTCACTAAGTTTAGTAAAGATATATCGGTTTTTGCTCAAGTTATTGTGTTAACGGCCGAGAGGAAGGCCAGACGGTGGACTGTGTATAAAAACTGGGCGTGGCTTCCACCGATTTCGCCCATTTTCACAGAAACCAGTTAACGTCATAGAATCTATGCCCCTACCAAATTTAAGAAGGATCGGTAAATTTTTGTTCGACTTATGGCATTAAAAGTATTCTAGACAAACTAAATGAAAATGGGCGGAGCCACGCCCATTTTGAAATTTTCTTTTATTTTTGTATTTTGTTGCATCATATCATTACTGGAGTTGAATTTTGACTTAATTTACTTATATACAGTAAAGATATTAAATTTTTTGTTAAAATTTTAATTTTAAAAAAATTTTTTTTAAAAGTGGGCGTGTTCTTCATCCAATTTTGCTATTTTTATTTAGCACATATATAGTAATAGTAGTAACGTTCCTGCCAAATTTCATCATGATATCTTCAACGACTGCCAAATTATAGCTTGCAAAACTTTTAAATTACCTTCTTGTAAAAGTGGGCGGTGCCACGCCCATTGTCCAAAATCGTACTAATTTTCTATTCTGCGTCATAACGTCAACCCATCTACCAAGTTTCATCGCTTTATCCGTCTTTGGCAATGAATTATCGCATTTTTTCGGTTTTTCGAAATTTTCGATATCGAAAAAATGGGCGTGGTTATAGTCCGATATCATTCATTTTAAATATCGATTTGAGATGAGTGCCCAGGAATCTACATACCAAATTTCATCAAGATACCTCAAAATTTACTCAAGTTATCGTGTTAACGGACAGACGGACGGACGGACGGACGGACATGGCTCAATCAAATTTTTTTTCGATACTGATGATTTTGATATATGGAAGTCTATATCTATCTCGATTCCTTTATACCTGTACAACCAACCGTTATCCAATCAAAGTTAATATACTCTGTGAGCTCTGCTCAACTGAGTATAAAAATCAATATCAAAAGAGTTTTACGTAATAAGTGAAAAGTTTAGGCATTTTCTTCAATTCTTTTAAGTGTTTAGATGAGTTATCACACTCTAAAGAAAATGATAGCCGTACCAAAAAACTAAAGGGCAACAAAAACCCACCCAACGCTTTGAGTCTGATCCCCTCTCAAAATGTTCCTTCACCCGAGGTGCAAGAGTTGATAAACCTAGCTTCCCCAACGCCACAAGTTGTAGTGCCTTCTACTTGGAAGGTCACGAATAAAACGATCCCTGAGTCTCAAATTGCACCTCCTATAGCAAAAACATCAGTTAAGAAGCTGGTTGTAGTCCCGCAAAAAAAAATATATTTTTGTGTCTAGATTTGACAAAGACACCTCTGTTCATGACATTAAGTCCCATGTTGCCTCAAAAATAAATGCAGACGGCATGACGATAAGAAAATTCAAGTTTAATTATGAAAGAAATATTTCCTCATTTAGAATTGATGTTTGTTTAAAAGATGTCGAAACTCTTTTAAATAGCTCGTTTTCCCCGCCCAGGGCTTTTGTTCGCGAGTTTCTTCATAAGACAAATGAGAATATCGCCCAATTTGCTCGTCAAAGCTCTGTTTCATAAAACTGAATTTAAAATGTCTTCAGTATATATTACCAGAACCTAAGAGGTTAAACTCAAAGTTAACAGATCTGTATTTAAAATCATTTCACTGTAATTACAAAATTATTGCTTTTACTGAAACGTGGTTGAAACCACATGTTTTTGATTCCGAAATCATTTGTGACGAGTATCAGTCTAATGGAAATGATCGCTTAAGCAGAATCGGGGGTGGTGTCTTACTGGCTGTACATTCTTCAATACCATCCGAGGAGGTTTATTTACCAGCTACTGATGACATCGAATTTAAATGCGTTCGAATCCTGCTAGACAGAGGACGGATTTTCTTAGTCGTTTGCTACATTCCTCCCTCAGTCGTTTTGATTTTTCGAGAGCCAATTTCAACAAATTAAATGAAGAGCTTTCTAAAATAACTTGGCCTCAACATAATGCGGATGTGGATCAGATCGTTTTTTATTTTAATAGTATCATTTATAATTATTCCGGCGAGATTGCTTTGCCACCTGGGAAATATCCTTATGAACTGCATTCAAGTAATTCAATCCCTGCTCCACACTTATTACCTGAAGATGTTTTATTGTACCTAAAGGCCCTAAAATAATCTTTTACCCTGGCCTGACTTAATTCCCATATGCTTCCTTAAAAAAATGTGCAGAATTCATCTACAAACCTCTTACTGATCTGTTCAACCTATCTTTGAAGTATGAAATTTTCCCGACGGCATGGAAGGAATCCTTTCTCATCCCTCTCCATAAAAGTGGCATTAAGGCTGGGTGCGAGTTTGCCTAAATTGAGAAAAAACCTAAATCATTGGAAAATGTCGGTAAAGCAGTCCAAATAAAAAGTTTAGATTTTTTCAGCATACTTTTCAGCATGACGGAACGATACAAGGTGGCAGCATGGTGACATACCTACAAACATAAATAAAAATTCAATGTATTTTGTTTTTGTAAATCAAATCAAATAAAAAAAGTGTATGATCAGCTGTCCCATGCTGCCACCTTGTATCGTTCCGCCATGCTTTTCAGCCTAAATTCAAACGTCAAATATAAAAAACAAATATCAAATTTTTTGTTTCTATTTTAATAAATGCAAATAAAATGCAGGTTTGGAACCAAAAATTCGGATTAGTGGATGCATGTCTTGGCTAGTGAAGTGTCCGTTGCGAAACTGTGAATTAGACGGTGTGACGATTCCTCCGGTCTCCCAAATCGCTCTGAACTAATTGTGGTCTCGAAGGATTTGGCTCCATGTTATACAGTGTAGGGCATAGTACTCATACAGTTTACTACATCCAATGGCTCAAAATATGTTACACGGGCTATACCAAATGTAAATTATATCCATGGATCGTCCAACATTTCGGAAATCCCAATAAATGAGCTCTTCCACACCCGACCACAACAACCTTGAGTCACTGCATTTTCTATTTCAGTTATCTCGCAATATCTTCCGTTAATCTTTTTAGGCGGGGTCGTCCAAAGCATGCATAAATATTGCAAAATGTGAAAATATGTCATTTAAATATAATTTTTGTTTTTTGCTTTGAACAAAATAATAATTTAGGTTGTCAAATTAACTCGCACACATGTGACAATTTTTTTCCTAAATTTGAGCAGTGCTGGAAAATTCCAATGGAATATTAGTTTAGGTACCTAAAATTTAGGCAAACTCGCACCCAGCCTAAGTCGTCCATTGAAAACTATCGTGGCATAGCTAGACTGTCCGCTATTCCAAAGTTGTTCGAAACAATCGCTGCAAATCACCTAACATTTTCGATTTCAACATTAATTGCAAGTTCTCAGCATGGGTTTTGTAAGGGCAAATCAACCATAACTAATTTACTTGAGTTCACAGCTCACATTTTGAACGGGTTCAGAGAAAATCTTCACACCGACGTTATATACACTGATTTTAGTAAAGCATTCGATAAAGTATGCCACTCTTTACTTGTATATAAACTAGACATGCTTTGGTTTCAACCTAGTCTCACTCGTTGGATTTATTTATCTATTTTATTTATTTATTTCTTACAGCTTATACTAAGCCTAGCTTATACACATATATAGTAATTAACATATAATGTAATTAAAGTAGGTAATTTATATGCATCTATTGACTGTCCAAATGGAGTGAGAGATGGGTAGCAGACGAATTACACCAATGCAAGGATTTTGCCAGTTGTATCTGACGCTGTTAACGTATTAAAAGTGCGAAGGCAACATCTGAACGGCTATCCACTTATTAGGTTGAGTGATGCGTTAGAGTATGAACTTCGGCTACTTTTTGCGTACGTGGGAAAGCTTCCTAGTGCCAGCGTAGAGTAATCGGGATGTATGCAATAGCAGATTCGAAAGTTTGCCCATCTTGCAGTAGAATGGCAGTGTTCTATAGTAATTGTACAATTTGTGTTTAAATTCACTTATGTTACTAGATTTAACATCATTTGGTAATTCATTGCAGAATATTAATGCTTTATAGTACAAATTACATTTATCTGCTTCTGTTCTATAAGCAGGTAGAATAAAATCATTTCTTCTTCTTGTATTTACGGAATGAACATTTCTTACATATTTTATGTCACTATTATGTTTCTAATAAACTTCATCGTATGATAAAACAGTACCTGTTTAATGCTTAGCCTATTTAGAGTGGCGAGCATATCTCTGATAGGTGTGTCATAGCGTTCCCTAAGAATAAATCGCATATCTGTTGCCTTTGCAATTTGTAAATTTGGCTATCTCTCATAATGAAAAATAATGTTGGACAATATATGAAGTGAGGTTCGATTATCGATTTGTAAACCATTACATTGTACCGTCTACTTAAGGTCTTGCAGGTTCTTTGCATGAAATATATCTTTTTGGCTATTTTCCCAACCGTGTAAACGTGTGCTCACTAAAGTTGAGTTTGTCACCGATTTTGATTCCTAAATACTTGATAGTACTGACTTTGTCAATAGCTTCGCTGTTTATATTTAGAAAGGGTAACACACTGTTTTGAAAATTCCTTCTTGATATAACCATAAATTTTGTTTTGCTTATATTGAGTCTCAATCTATTCGAGTATAACCAATCATATACTCTATTTAAGTCTTCTTATAATTTTATATATTTTTCAGTGATATTATCTCCACTAAGCATTATCAATGTATCGTCAGCAAAAAGTTTAATATCATAGTACTTTAGAGAATTGGTTATATCATTAATATAGGTACTAAACAATATATGTAGGTGCCAGGACAGACCCTTGTGGAAGTCCAACAGGCACCTCTCTTTTTTCTGACAGGGATGATCCAATTACAGTTCTTTGACTTCTCTTCAAGATAAAGTCTTGGAACCATTTTAGCTCCGTTTCAGTAACACCTATGCTATAAAGTTTTTTTAGCAATAAATTTGGTCAATAGTCTCAAAAGCACGTTTTAAGTCTAGGAAAACAGCTATTATATGTTTATTTCTGCTCAGATCTTCTTTCCAGTTAGTTAAAACAAGGTTCAATGCACTTTCACAAGAATGTTTTTTCCGAAAACCTGATTGCTGCGCTATAATAACTTTATTATCATCTAGGTACTTCACTAGCTGGTTTTTAAATACAGTTTCCAGTATCTTTTCATCACACGCTAACGTGTTAATTGGTCTTATCTCATCAGATCTTATAGTATTCTTGACTTTCTCTATTGGTACCACAATTGAAGTTTTACATAGGTTAGGAACTATCCTATCTCTATGGCAGAACACAAAGAGTAATCTTTAAAAATATATTTTCGAGTATCATTAGTGTCACCTATATAAATATTCTAAAATCTTGATGTATGCTGATGATGTAAAACTTTTTAAGACTTACGCATCGATTGAAGATCGTTCTTTACATCAGACGGATTTAAATTGCTTGCAATGTGAACCACATGCCGCTTAATCTTCAGAAATGTAAATTTATGTGTTTTTCGCGTAGGAGTTTACAACCAGATTTTTACACAATTAACAACCAAAATGTTTTTTAGACTTGGGAGTTGCAATGAACTACAAACTTAGGTTCAACACTCATATAAGTGTCACCGTAAATAGAGCTAAAGGTGTCTTAGCATTTGTGAAAAGGTGGTCAAAAGAGTTTAGCGACCCCTACGTTACGAAAACCCTCTTCACAACATTGGTTAGACCGATATTAGAGTATGGCTCAATAGTCTGGAATCCGCCTTTTCAAGTCCATACTGACAGGCTTGAAACAATACAAAAACAATTTTTACTATTTTCCTTAAGGAATTTTCAATGGGAATCTTCATTTAATCTTCCATCTTATACTAATCTTTTAAAACTTATCAATCTTCCAAATCATGCTAGTCGTAGAGAAATGCTTGGCGTAATATTTGTTACAAAACTACTGAATGGATAGATGTCAAGCCCATTTCTTCTGAACGAAGTGAACTTTAGTGTTCCCTGTCGCACTACAAAACACTACAAACTTCTTTTTTTAAAACAATGTAGAACGAATTTCGAACTTAACGAACCTTTCCGGTGTTTGTGCCAAGATTATAACTTTCACTCAAACACATTTGATATGTCGGACTCCCTTTTTTCTATAAAAAAGTTTGTCCTTATCTCTCTTAATCGTTAATGCTGTCTATTTTTGTTTCTATATTCTATTAATTTAAGTTTTACCCTCCGCTGATGATATTTCTTCTGTCGCTGAGCAGTTTTAGATCTCGACGCTTGACAAACCACCGCCCATCAATGACTCGGCCATAAAAAAAAACAAAAAAAAAAAACAATAATGAACAGGATTAGCCTGGTGTCATTGGGCCACTTGAGGGCCACAACGTCCAATTATTATTAATATTATTATATTTTGCGGTTTCGCGAAGTTAATTTCAGAGTTGTAAAAAAAAATTTAAAAAACTAAATACATATATACAAGGCGCGATATACCTCCGAATAGATTTTAGGCAGAGTTTATCTTTCAGTTTGCGTCGTGCTCATTTTAATTGTTCCTACGATTTGGCGGGATTGGACCTACACGTTTTATGCCGACTCTGAACGGCATCCTCTCGACTTAGGAAATCTCATTTTCTTATTGAGAAAACTTGTTTCTAAATTTTTGATGTCGCTTTACCCTGGACTTGAACCCAGGATCGTTGGTAGGGGTATACAACTCGACCTATTCTTCCTATTGAGTTGTTAAACGTAAACAAACAACGTCGACCCTTGATCTCCTTTTTCACGTTACTCCGCAATTAAGAAACAAGTTTCTAACCGTACAACATTAACCCTAGATAGCATTTCAAAACTGAACGCGAACAATTTCATAGAATTTTTTTGTGATCCTGTAAATGTTCGATCTAAACACATACATATATCGCAGGTTTCATTGTAAACAGATGCAAATTAAAATGTTCATATATCATAAATTTGAGTTTTTATGATACCCCGGAAAATGCGGATTGTGCTATTATGATCACATGTATAAGTACTCTTAAATGGACAAAAATGATGGTCGTAGCTGTATTTGAATTTCATTTTTGTAATGAACCTGTATGGAAAATAAAACTTCTCTTGCGTTTTCCCAAAAAATTTTGGATCAATTCTTTTTAAAATAAAACGTAGGTGCTTTATATCCATTTTTCGGACCTTTGATGAATGAACTCAGAAGTCAACCTTTGTCAAAACTCTCCTCAAAGAAAAAGTTTTGTAATCAAATTTAGCCAGCCAGTACATGTCACAGAAGACGTCTTGGGTGGTTCAAGCTTAAAACTTTACCAGCAAACTGCTGAAAAATATTTAATATTTTTGCATGCCAAAAGTCGAACTACATATTTCGGCAGTGAAATTCAATTTTTTTTTTGTTTGAATACCATTGTTCAAGGGCTAAACGTAGAAGCAAAAGATACCATCTTGGTAAAAAAGACAAACAGCTCAATGTAAGGAAGTATTTGTTCGGCTTTCTGAAAATTCAATCTTATTATAGGGAGGAATGAAATGCTGCTAAATAGTCCATACAATATTTAGTTGACTTGCAAAATTGTAAGAGTTAAAGCGTGTCATTTGTTGTGCTAAAATATTTTGCGCAGAAGTTGTTGCTATATACTAGGTATGTATGTAGCTCTATTGTTCAAACAGCTTTTACCAGTGAACGGTTTTTCAATGCAACACTTGGCTGCCGTTTTTGCCACTGTGCCTTTCCACCGTTCACTGGCCGATAATAACACGAATTGCAAGTTGTTTGTTGTTGTTTACAACCGCAAAACTATACACGTGCCGCTTTTTGCTCTCGTGCTTCGTCACTACTGTCAGGCCAAGCACTGTCTCCTTGCAGCTTCTTTTTAAACGGTGCTTGAATGCCTTCATTGTTAAGTTCTAGACAAGATGAGTTAAGTGGTTGAGCCGCAAAATGGCAAGCATTGAAATTCCGGGAGCAACATTAACATCAACATTAACAACAACAACAAAGTATGAGTAATCACTGCAATAGCCACAATTGAAAGTGGAAAATGGATTTCATTATAGTGGCGCGTTGTCGTCGCGGTTAGAATAAGTTTAGTCACAACAACAAAGCCTGTTGCTTTCATAGAAGGAAGTGTAAATATGGCTGCAACTATGAGGGAAGTGGCAGCTGGCACAGACAAAAGCGTTGATAACATCACCGCCACCGTTGCTGCGACGACTTACTCACATTTGCTGGTAATGAATGACAAGCCAAAGGCCAGCGCACTAAGCTTGACTGCTTGACGACCTGACTGTAAGAATGACAAGGCACTAAAAAACATCCAACGTTAAAATCTTTTAATATTTTTTTGCATATGCACAGTGAGTAAACAATTTAGGGTTTTTCTGTTAATAAACGCCCACCAAAATATACACCCGCAAAGAACACGACAAAAGCACCTTGTAGCTGGCGTTAAAGTTCAAATCTTATTTGAAACCCAATTTTGTTAAGTCATATATGTAGTACAAAAAAATTTGATATTAAGGCTTAAACTTTTAACCGTGTACATATTGTGACGAATATTAACATCACTAAGCTGTTAGTAAATAATCACACAACAACAACATGAACCAGCCACTCTTATATACGTGTACACATTAAAGCTAGCAACACTTATGTAGAGGGCGACGAGGAGCTATCTCACACACACAGATGTAGGCATCAGCCGAAGTAGTTACTCACACATACACACGCATATGGCTATAAACTACAAATATATATTTACTTATAAAGCTGGTAACTAACCAAGCATGAGCTACAACTGTTCGGGAAATTACTAGACTTTAGAAGAAATGGGTTAACGAGGAAACCGAGAGTATAAAAGCAGCGCAAGCTGAGTAATAACGGATCAGTTTTGATTTAGGCACGCTATTGGTTGTGAAGCTTAATTGTGAAGTACTACTTCCAAGGTAATCTAAATAAAGACCAGTTTGCAATACTAAATATTGGAGTGATTTATTCAACAGTTTAGCGATTCGAACGTTAGCAGAAGGTTTCAAATAAGCGGAATTTCCCAAAATTCGTTACAATATTATCTCTGTACATTACATATTTCATACATCCGATTATTTGGATATTCGGAACGGATAAGATTACTGCTCAGCTGAATTCATGAAGGGTATGATGTCTTCGGCACAGCTGAAGAGATTCCCAACTTACTGTTTTTTTTTTATAACTGCAAGTGTTGGTTTCTCTAGTTTAAAACTGAAACCCAGTTCTGTGCATTCAATATCTCGAAGACTGAAATAATCTAGATTTTATTCCAAATTTTACTTGTTCATATATGTATGCGGCGGCCACCGTGGTGTGATGGTAGCGTGCTTCGCCTATCACACCGTATGCCCTGGGTTCAACTCCCGGGCAAAGCAACATCAAAATTTTAGAAATAAGGTTTTCAATTAGAAGAACATTTTTCTAAGCAGGGTCGCCCCTCGGCAGTGACTGGCAAGCGCTCCGAGTGTATTACTGCCATGAAAAGCTCTCAGTGAAAACTCATCTGCCTTGCAGATGCCGTTCGGAGTCGGCATAAAACATGTAGGTCCCGTCCGACCAATTTGTAGGGAAAATCAAGAGGAGCACGACGCAAATTGGAAGAGAAGCTCGGCCTTATATCTCTTCGGAGGTTATCGCGCCTTACATTTTTTTTTTTTATAAAAAAGATTACGATTAAGGCTAAAACTTTTAACAGTGCATTAACATATATGTAGATTTGACGTACTTTAATGAATGATGCACATAACAAATTTAATATCTTAAATGATAGGGTCTATGATCAAATTATATAAACTTTGTTTTAGAAGCAAATTTGTTGTTGGGTTCTTACATGTGGATATGTTATGGTATTTGTGTATTGTTAAACTGACGGTTGTAAATAGGTACGAATGTAAGTACACCGATTAACGTAGCCTTTGCTACCACAAGATCATCACTAAGTCATCACTTCTTTCTATACTCGCATGCACACGGCCGAAGCCGCGATAAATGAAATCAGATACAAGAAAATTATATGTAAAACTTCATGGATTCCTGATCACTTTGAGCCTGTGCACATTCCTTAAGTCCATCTACATAACTGTAAAATCTAAACGCCATGAAGGTAATGAAAGGCAGACTACCGAGCCAAACAAGGCACTAAGTACATTAAAAGCATTCACGTACAGTGATAGGCTGAAAGGTAAAGCACAATAGGTCTAAATAAAGGCCACAGTGCATCGAGACCTAATAATAATAGACCCACTTGTTTTGTTTATGCAGCTGGCCTGCCTCGCGGCCCTGGGACTGGGTCCTTTCTGCCGCTCCAAGCTTACTCCTCTTACCGGTTGCTGCACTGAGGGTTTCTTTAAGTTCCACTTCATTCGATCCCCAAATCCGACGTATCAGCGCTGTTGTCTTCCTTGGCTTGCGAATCCGTTATCCCTCTCTCACCCCCCTTATTAACACAAGATCTTAAGTCGTTCATCTTGGTCGTACAAACACCTGCCCTACAATGCGGGGTCACTGGGGTAATTATAAACTTGAGTTGATCAATACTGTGCTTTTGAAATAATTATATTTATATGTGTGCGAAAACTCCAATTAAAGCATGCGTTTGTACGAGACAGCAAAAAGTCACCGGATTTCGTGGTTAAAGTGAGTCAGATGAAATTTCAGCGAAACGAATAATATTTGAAAACAAGTAAGAAAGTCTAAGTTCCGGCGAAAACGAACATTATATACCATGCGTGTGCTCTCATATGTATATTAAAGATATATTTAAAGAGAAATGTCAAGAACATAAAATATATGAAAGCTGGAACACACTGCCTATTCATATGTAAATATCGTTACACTAAAACTAACAATATTTTTACAAAATCTCGTTAAATTTGGTCGTTTTTTGTTCGGCTTTGATATTAAAAGTTTTATGAAGAACTCACAAATCCCACAAGAAGATTGCGCAATGCGCATGTAAATATTAGATCAGCTTTTTTTTATGACGTATGAATTGACCCTTTTCCTTTAGCTCTTTTTTTTCTCGCTCTTTTTTTCATTCGCTCAAGGGTCAATTGTGACGTAGATGCGCAGAACGAAGCAATTTTGAACTAGCGAATGCGCAATCTGGGTAGGTAATTTGTGTGAAGAACCCTGCAAAAATTGTTGAATTACGTGTTCCATTTTCTTCATGTTGGAGTACTCTAACAATACTCCTTTGCAATGCGTTTGCGGACCACCATCAGCCGATCATTGCTCGTTTTTTAACGACCGTGATCACGACACAATGACGATCGAACAGAGTTGCCAGAAGTAAAATATTGCATACAAATAACTGATAATAAATTTTACTATGGCAACTCTGATAAAATGCAACCGCGCACTGGTTTTATGTATGTATACATACTATAGTATAGAGAAATATTAGTTTCTTTATTCACGCAAAAGCTAAATAACATAAGAATATTCGTAGTGAAAAATATAAAAGCTGTATTGCCCTTCTTCATTTACTTTCATTATACTCAGTTGAGCAGAGCTCACAGAGTATATTAATTTTGATTGGATAACGGTTGTTGTACAGGTATAAAGGAATCGAGATAGATATAGACTTCCATATATCAAAATCATCAGGATCGAAAAAAAATTTGATTGATCCATGTCCGTCCGTCCGTCCGTTAACACGATAACTTGAGTAAATTTTGAGCTATCTTGATGAAATTTGGTACGTAGGTTCCTGAGCACTCATCTCAGATCGGTATTTAAAATGAACAATATCGGACTATAACCACGCCCACTTTTTCGATATCGAAAATTTCGAAAAACAGAAAAAGTGCGATAATTCATTACCAAAGATGGATAAAGCGATGAAGCTTGGTAGGTGAGTTGAACTTATGTCGCAGAATAGAAAATTAGTAAAATTTTTGACAATGGGCGTGGCACCGCCCACTTTTAAAAGAAGGTAATTTAAAACTTTTGCAAGCTGTAATTTGGCAGTCGTTGAAGATATCATGATGAGATTTGGCAGGAACGTTACTCCTATTACTGTATGTATGCTTAATAAAAATTAGCAAAATCGGAGAACGATCACGCCCACTTAAAAAATTTTTTTTTTTTTAAGTCAAATTTTAACAAAAAATTTAATATCTTTACAGTATATAAGTAAATTATGTCAACATTCAACTCCAGTAATGATATGGTGCAACAAAATGCAAAAATAAAAGAAAATTTCAAAATGGGCGTGGCTCTGCCCTTTTTCATTTAATTTGCCTAGGATATTTTTATTGCCATAAGTCGAACAAAAATTTACCAATCCTTGTGAAATTTGGTAGGGGCATAGATTCTATGACGATAACTTATTTCTGTGAAGAAGGGCGAAATCGGTTGAAGCCACGCCCAGTTTTTATACACAGTCGACCGTCTGTCCTTCCGCTCGGCCGTTAATACGATAACTTGAGCTAAAATCCATATATCTTTACTAAACTCAGTTCACGTACTTATCTGAACTCACTTTGTATTGGTATAAAAAAAATATGACCACAACCACTTTTTGGATATCGAAAATTACCAAAAACGAAAAAAAATGCCATAATTCTAGACCAAATACGAAAAAAGGGATGAAACATGGTATTTGGATTGGTTTATTGACGCAAAATATAACTTTAGAAAAAAACTTTGTAAAATGGGTGTGACACCTACCATATTAAGTAGAATGAAATGAAAAAGTTCTGCAGGGCGAAATAAAAAACACTTGAAATCTTGGCAGGAATACTGTTCGTGGTATTATATATATAAATAAATTAGCGGTATCCAACATATGATGTTCTGGGTCACCCTGGTCCACATTTTGGTCGATTTCTGGAAAACGCCTTCACATATACAACTAACACCCACTCCCTTTTAAAAGCCTCATTAATACCTTTAATTTGATACCGGTATCGTACAAACACATTGTAGAGTCACCCCTGGTCCACTTTTATGGCGATATCTCGAAAAAGCGACCATCCATACAACTACCACCACTTCTAAACCCTCATTAATACCTTTAATTTGATACCGATATCGTACAAACGCATTCTAGAGTCACCCCTGGTCCACCTTTATGGCGATATATCGAAAAGGCGTCCACCTATAGAACTAAGCCCCACGCCCTTTTAAAATACTCATTAACACCTTTCATTTGATACCCATATCGTACAAACATATTCTAGAGTCACCCCTGGTCCAGCTTAATGGGGTTATCTCGAAAAGGCATCCACCCATAGAACTAAGGCCCACTCCCTTTTAAAATACTCATTAACACCTTTCGTTTGATACCCATATTGTACAAACGTATTCTAGAGTCACCCCTGGTCCACCTTTATGGAATATCTCGAAAAGCCGACCACATATACAACTACCACCACTCCCTTTTAAAACCCTCATTAATACCTTTAATTTGATACCCATATCGTACAAACAAATTCTAGAGTCAGCCCTGGTCCACCTTTATGGCGATATTCCTAAATGGCGTCCACCTATAGAACTATGGCCCACTCCCTCTTAAAATACTCTTTAATACCTTCAATTTTATAAACATGTCATACAAACACATTCCAGGGTTACCGAAGGTTTATTTTCCTACCTGGTGATTTTCCCTTATTTTGCCTCCATAGCTCTCAACTGAGTATGTAATGTTCGGTTACACCCGAACTTTGCCTTCCTTACTTGTTTTAAATTAAATTCACTCCGATAATTCTTTCTGACACAATTCCTCTTTAGTACTTTGGCATATGATCCTCTGTGGGTGCTCCATGGGGTACTACAGTGAAAGTACTTTGGAAAGTACTCTCACGTATGTACTCTATGGAATACTCACAAACAAAGCGAGAGTGGGATCACCTACTCCTCTCCTAGGACATCGCAATGTTAATTGGAGCACATAGGTAGTACAGGTTATTACAAACTTATTTAACTATTTGCTCTCTTTAGTTTTAAATAGATTTATTAAGTACCTATTTCTTTTTAGGAAAACATCCTATTTTGGATTTTGAAAGAAAAGGCTAGTAAAGCACATTCTCAAGCTTGGTGAAGCAGGATTTCCCCCAAATAGCCAACCCATACGCATGTTAGCTTATCAATTTGCTGAAAAGCTACAGCTTAAGCACAACTTTAACCACGAAAATGAAATGGCCGGGAGTGCATGGTTCAAAAGTTTTATTGAACGAAATACAGAGCTGTCCATTAGACAAGCTGAAGGCTTATCCGTGGCTAGAGCTAAAGGTCTTAATAGAGAAGAAGTGAATAGCTTTTATGATCTTTTGATCAAAGTTTTGACGGAAAATGATCTTTTGGACAAACCAGAAAGGATCTACAATATGGACGAATCTGGAATTCAATTAAATAATAAACCCGGAAAGGTCGTAGCGAAAAAAGGTGCTAAAGTCGTCAATTCTGTCACATCTGCCGAGAAAGGGGAAACCATGACGATCGTTGCCTATTGCAATGCAATTGGTAATTTCGTTCCACCAACTCTTATAATAAAAGGTGTAAATAAAAAACCTGAATTTGAGGATGGATTTCCGACGGGCGCAAAAGTATTGATGAACAAAAAGTCAGCTTATATTAACACTGAGCTTTTCTATATATGGTTAGTAGAACCTTTTATACCCCTGAAGCCCCGCGGTAAGGTTGTGCTGATTCTAGACTGTCACTCGTCACACTCAACTGCACCAGACATGCTGCAAGCTGCTACTGATCATGACATAATTTTACTGTGTTTGCTAAGTCACACAACTTCAGCCTTACAGCCCTTAGACAGGTCTGTATTTGGGCCACTCAAAACGTATTTCAATCATGAAACTAATCAATTCATGCGTTTGAATCCAAATAAAAAGATCAGCCGGTACAATGTTGGAAGGCTTATACATAATGCTTGGATTCGGGCTGCTATAATTGCAAATGCTCTAAGTGGCTTCAGAGTTAGTGGAATTTACCCAGTTGACCGAAATGCATTGCCAGATACTACATTTCTGATATCAGATACTGCACTGGGTAGTCAAAATCCTGACACTTCCCATGAGACTCATGCGGGCGTTCAAAGAATAGAAACATCTCTACCTCAGGTTTCTGCTTCTGTAGTTGGCCGATTAGAGCTGAATAATAAAAAAGAAAATATTTGCGGACATGATCAAAATAAGACACCGCCAAAACCGATACGTACTCCAATTGACAGAGAATCTCCTAGTCTCTTGCTCGACTCCGATATTTTAGAGGATATTCGTATTGTTGATATTGGTAATTCTACAATAGCAGATGTTTTAGGAAGCGATGATGAGGTAGAACAAGAAACACCTTCAAAAATTCTAATCGACGCCTCACCTATTCCCAAAATTCCTTTGACCCTGGCTAAGAGGGGGAAAATCAGCAGATATTTTGAATTCAGAAGAAAATATAAAACGCAAGAAGGATGTGACTGAAAGAAAGGACGAACAAATAACAGCTAAGCCGAAAAAGAAAATTAAGACTGAAACTACCAAAGAACTGAAGAAGACAGAGAAAAGAACCACCAATAAGGATAACAAAAATAAAAAATAAAGCAAAATAAAGAAAATGATAATTATATAAAAGTAAACCAAGGCCGAGCACCACTAAAAAGGCAAACTATTTACAGTTCAAGCAGCGAAGAAGCAGCAATCCGACTGGATTCAATGTATAATGTGTCACAACTGGCTACATGAAACCTGTACACTTTTCAAAACTTATTGCACAAGATGTGGAAATTTAAAAGCACGACCAGGCTAAAGTTAAATTATGATTCTATTTATTTTTAATTTTAGTTTATTTTTAGTTTAATATAAAAAAATGTATGTTAAAATGAATTCTTATTTATTTTTTGTTGAATAAACGCTTGTGAAATTTAATTTATCAAAAAAATAAAACTATACATTTTAATTCTTAAGAATTTATTGTTTAGTTAGGCAAAAACTTTAACTATGACGATAAGCGTGATACTAGAATTATATTCTGATGATAACAATTAAAAAATTAAAAAAAAAAAACTCAAAATGTTTTCTTTATTATGTTTTTGCAGTAGGAGTAGAACTACTTTGCTTTTGTTTTGGTTTATTCGCTTACATGGTATAAAGGGCATCTATCCTGCATTATAGGCATCTATCCCTCTCAATATTTTCAAAAAACTAATTTTTTCAAAAAGTGTTTATGATAGGATAAAAAATAATAATAATAATTCAAGTTAAAAGATTGAACTAGCTACTTTAATAAAAATTATTGGTATAAAATTAATATTTTTAAAATTAGGCGGCTTTTCCAAAAAGTGGGGCATCTATCCCGGTTTTACCCTATTTTGTGTGAATACAGATTAGTTTTGGAGCACTCCTATACTCCCAAAGGAGTATTCCTTACATTATTTATGGAGTACTCGCGTAAAGAAGCGGACCAGGGATATTTCGGTTTTTCTTAATTTTTGTTCTTTGCATTACATATCTGTAACGGTAATATATGTACGTGCTATAAATATCTTGCCAATTCGGTGACGGTTAAAAATTTAAGCAACTTCTTAAAAAAGTGGGCGTGATTTTTAACCATATATGTAATACTTCTATATTGCTACAAAAAGCTAAGTACATTCCCCAACATCAGAGTGCCGATGTATTGCTGTTTATATGTTCTTGTTTTTGTATTCAATAATCGAATGTACCAAAATTAAAGTTTTTCCTTGTCACACTTATGCTGCTACAATCACAAAAAATTTATAGGCTGTCTTGCTATGATTTCGCATCCAAAACTCATTGCGAGCATTTTCTATTAGCAATATAGTAGTATTACATATATGGTTTTAACGAATTTTTCTCAGATCTAAATAAGATAGCAAGAGCCATAATGCTGCAAAATTGCAAAGTCATACTAACAGCTTCTGATTTACGGCTTTCAAAACTTTGAAATATTCTTCTCCTAATGTGAGCGCGTTACGTCCCTTTTCCGAGATTTTTTTTACAAAACTTATTTATATTTAATATTTTATACTTTGTTACACCATATCACCACTGAGGTGAAATATCAGTATAATTTAGTCATACATAGATGCATATACCGCAAGGATATTCCATTTTTTGTTTCTATTAGACTTTGAAAACATTTTTTTAAAGTGGTCGCAATCCGATGTTAAATTACAACCTAGGACAACCTCCATGATAAATATTCAATGGATTTACGGCTCGCAAAACCTTAAAATTGTATTATTCTAAATGTGAACGGTGCCACGCCCATTTTTCAAAATTATACGTAACTTTTCTTTGTCATAAAATCAAGTTTCATGACTTCATCTATCTTTGGTAGTGAGTGATCGCTTTTACCCAATTAAAGTGGGTGTTTTCGTTTATTTTCGCAATGGATATATATTAGAATGGACAACCTCTATGCCAGGTTTCAATTTCATATATTCTACAAATGGGCAGTGCCACTTCGCAAAATTTTAGATAATATCTATTTTTATACTCAGTTGAGCAGAGCTCACAGAGTATATTAAGTTTGATTGGATAACGGTTGGTTGTACATATATAAAGGAATCGAGATAGATATAGACTTCCATATATCAAAATAATCAGGATCGAAAAAAAATTTGATTGAGCCATGTCCGTCCGTCCGTCCGTCCGTCCGTCCGTCCGTCCGTTAACACGATAACTTGAGTAAATTTTGAGGTATCTTGATGAAATTTGGTATGTAGGTTCCTGAGCACTCATCTCAGATCGCTATTTAAAATGAACGATATCGGACTATAACCACGCCCACTTTTTCGATATCGAAAATTTCGAAAAACCGAAAAAGTGTGATAACTCATTACAAAAGACAGATAAAGCGACGAAACTTGGTAGATGGGTTGAACTTATGACGCAGAATAGAAAATTAGTAAGATTTCGGACAATGGGCGTGGCACCGCCCACTTTTGCAAGCTGTAATTTGGCAGTCGTTGAAGATATCATGATGAAATTTGGCAGGAACGTTACTACTATTACTCTATATGTGCTAAGTAAAAATTAGCAAAATTGGATGAAGAACACGCCCACTTTTAAAAAAAAAATTTTTTTAAATTCAAATTTTAACAAAAAATTTAATATCTTTACTGTATATAAGTAAATTAAGTCAAAATTCAACTCCAGTAATGATATGATGCAACAAAATACAAAAATAAAAGAAAATTTCAAAATGGGCGTGGCTCCGCCCATTTTCATTTAGTTTGTCTAGAATACTTTTATTGCCATAAGTCGAACAAAAATTTACCAATCCTTCTCAAATTTGGTAGGAGCATAGATTCTATGACGGTAACTGTTCTCTGTGAAAATGGGCGAAATCGGTGGAAGCCACGCCCAGTTTTTATACACAGTCCACCGTCTGTCCTTCCGCTCGGCCATTAACACAATAACTTGAGCAAAATCCGATATATCTTTACTAAACTTAGCCCACGTACTTACCTGAGCTCACTTTTTCTTGGTATAAAAAATGGGCGAAATCTGACCATAACCACGCCCACTTTATCGATATCGAAAATTACGAAAAATGAAAAAAATGCCATAATTCTATACCAAACACGAAAAAAGGGATGAAACATGGTAACTGGATTGGTTTATTGACGCAAAATATAACTTTGGAAAAACCTTTGTAAAATGGGTGTGACACCTACCATATTAAGTAGAAGAAAATGAAAAAGTTCTACAAGCCGAAATCAACAGCCCTTGGAATCTTGGCAGGAATACTGTTAGTGGTATTGCATATATAAATAAATTAGCAGTACCCGACAGATGATTTTCTGGATCACCTGGTCCACATTTTGGTCGATATCGCGAGAACGCCTTCACATATACATCTAAGGGCCACTCGCTTTTAAAACCCTCATTAATACCTTTAATTTGATATCCATATCGTACAAAAACATACCAGAGTCACCCCTGTCCCACCCTAATGGCGATATCTCGAAAAGGCGTCCACCTATAGACCTAATGTCCACTCCCTCTTAAAATGCTCAGTAACACCTTTCGTTTGATACCCATATCGTACAAACATTCTAGAGTCACCCCTGGCCCACCCTAATGGCGATATCTCGAAAAGGCGTCCACCTATAGACCTAATGTCCACTTCCTCTTAAAATGCTCAGTAACACCTTTCGTTTGATACCCATATCGTACAAACATTCTAGAGTCACCCCTGTCCCACCCTAATGGCGATATCTCGAAAAGGCGTCCACCTATAGACCTAATGCCCACTCCCTCTTAAAATGCTCAGTAACACCTTTCGTTTGATACCCATATCGTACAAACATTCTAGAGTCACACCTGGCCCACCCTAATGGCGATATCTCGAAAAGGCGTCCACCTATAGAACTAAGGATTACTCCCTTTTAAAATACTCATTACCACCTTTCATTTGATACCCATATCGTACAAACACATTCTAGAGTCACCCTGGCCCACCCTAATGGCGATATCTCGAAAAGGCGTCCACCTATAGACCTAATGCCCACTCCCTCTTACAATGCTCAGTAACACCTTTCGTTTGATACCCATACCGTACAAACATTCTAGAGTCACCCTTGGTCCAGCTTTATGGCGATATCTCGAAAAGGCGTCCACCTATAGAACTAAGGATTACTCCCTTTTAAAATACTCATTACCACCTTTCATTTGATACCCATATCGTACAAACACATTCTAGAGTCACCCTGGCCCACCCTAATGGCGATATCTCGAAAAGGCGTCCACCTATAGACATAATGCCCACTCCCTCTTAAAATGCTCAGTAACACCTTTCGTTTGATACCCATATCGTACAAACATTCTAGAGTCACCCTTGGTCCACCTTTATGGCGATATCTCGAAAAGGCGTCCACCTATAGAACTAAGGATTACTCCCTTTTAAAATACTCCTTACCACCTTTCATTTGATACCCATATCGTACAAACACATTCTAGAGTCACCCCCTGGCCCACCCTAATGGCGATATCTCGAAAAGGCGTCCACCTATAGACCTAATGCCCACTCCCTCTTAAAATGCTCAGTAACACCTTTCGTTTGATACCCATATCGTACAAACATTCTAGAGTCACCCCTGGCCCACCCTAATGGCGATATCTCGAAAAGGCGTCCACCTATAGACCTAATGCCCACTCCCTCTTAAAATGCTCAGTAACACCTTTCGTTTGATGCACATATCGTACAAACACATTCTAGAGTCACCCCTGGCCCACCCTAATGACGATATCTCGAAAAGGCGTCCACCTATAGACCTCATGCCCACTCCCTCTTAAAATGCTCAGTAACACCTTTCGTTTGATACCCATACCGTACAAACATTCTAGAGTCACCCCTGGCCCACCCTAATGGCGATATCTCGAAAAGGCGTCCACCTATAGACCTAATGCCCACTCCCTCTTAAAATGCTCAGTAACACCTTTCATTTGATTCCCATATCGTACAAACACATTCTACAGACACCCCTGGTCCACCTTTATGGCGATATCTCGAAACGGCGTCCACCTATGGAACTAAGGATCACTCCTTTTCAAAATACTCATTAACAGCTTTCATTTGATACCCATATCGTACAAACACATTATAGAATCACCCCTGGTCCACCTTAATGGGGACATCTCGAAAAGGCGTCCACCGATAGACCTAAGGCCCACTCCCTCTTAAAATGCTCAGTAACACCTTTCATTTGATACCCATATCGTACAAACAAATTCTAGAGTCAGCCCTGGTCTACCTTTATGGCGATATCCCTAAATGGCGTTCATCCATAGAACTATGGCCTACTCTCTCTTAAAATACTCTTTAATACCTTTCATTTGATACACATGTTATACAACCACATTCCAGGGTTACCCCAGATTGATTTTCCTTATTTTGTCTCCATAGCTCTCAACTGAGTATGTTATGTTCGGTTACACCCGAACTTAGCCTTCCTTACTTGTTCGTCATAAAATCAACCATAATATCAAGTCCCAGCGCCAATTTTTCTTAATTTATATTTCTAGTCAAAAAATCAATCCACGAATCCAGTCTCATCTCTTAATCGGTCTTTGGCAATGAATCATTGCATTTCTTCCATTTTTCCCATTTGATATCGAAACAGTGTACGTGGTTAACGTTCGATTACGCCCGTTTTAAATTTGGGTCCAGCCACCATATCAAACTTCGTAAATTTATGTCAAATACAAATTACGGTTTACTTTATCGCGATTTTGGTCATATGCCCCGTTCTAGTTTCAAATTCGTTGGCCTGAAGCTTAATACTTAAAAATATTTTAACAAGTACAATAGCAATCACTTTCGTTAAAAATTATGTACCACGATGTTGTATCCCACTAAACATTACAGTACATCAGGTTCTCAACTTATTTCGAACATTTTAAGTTAAATTTTACCATGAATTTTTCTTGGCTTAGAATATTTTTCTGTAGAACTTGTTTATGGGCAAACTCTATATCTGGCTTGTGAATTCGTTGTTTCTAAACACAAAGTTCGGGTTTAACCGAACATTATATACTCAGCGTGAATTGTACAGTTCATTTCAGATAAATTACTTTTATAATCCTACTGAGGCATATTTTACACACAAACTACTCCCAAAAAAGTAAAGGGTTAGGGTTACAGCATGGCTTTTGAAAACTACTTGTTGCGCTAGAACTGTCAAAAGCTTTCGACACGGTCAACCACGATACGTTACTGCAAGACCTGGAAGGGTCCTCCCTTCCTCCAAGTCTCAATAGGGGACCGCAATTATCTGTCTGATCGGCAAGCATCGGTGCAATTCAGGAAAATAACATTTAAACCCAGAAGAATTAAAAAAGGGGCACCACAGCGTGGTGCCCTATCCCTACTTCTGTTTAACATCTACATATCGAACCTACCTTTACCACCAGCAGGAATCACTATCGTTTCCTAAGCCGATGATATCGATGAATTTTGTAATAAAATAAACAGCTATCTCCTTGATCTCTCCAGTTTTTTCGCCTCGCGAAACCTGACATTGCACAAGGCAAAACCATCGGCGACCTTATTTACAACATGAACGCGCCAAATGTCAACCATATTAAACATCCACGTCGATGGCACTACGCTACCGACTGCATTAACCCCCAAAATCTTGGTGTGACGGTCGATCAGGATCTACATTTTGAAGAGCATGTAACCGCAATTGTTCCAAAAATCCAGAGCCGTAATAAAATCCTCAAATCTCTTGCCGGCAGCACTTGGGGTAAAAACAAGAAACGCTCATTACCACTTACTAAGCAGTTGGCTGATTACATGCTACGGCTTAAAAGTTATTATTGCAACGAATTTACTGCAATTCCCCTTATTTGCAATCGTCTGCTAACGTTCGAATCACTGAACTGTTGAATAAATAACTCCACTATTCAATAATGCAAAATGGCCTTTATTAAAGTTCTTCACAATATAACGAACTAAATAACTCTACTACTGCTCGCCAGGTGGCTTCTCAAATCAAACTGAATTACTTCTTACTCGCTTGCGCTGCTTTTACAGTTTACGCTGCACACATCTAGGCTCTTCTATTTCCAGAACTTACCAACTATTTCGTGTGTTTATAGTTCTCATATAGTTTCTAATTTGTTTACAATCATGGTTCAATTATGTACAGGTTGGCTCATCTCATCAGCTGATTTTATTTATGTCATTGCATGGTCGAAGGGATTGTCAAAAGGAGATGGCAAACTCAAAATGAAACCAACACATTGGCAACATTTTACTTACACATACAAAAACTGCTAAGTTTTATGTTTCCATTCCATACCATTCGCACCAACACCAATACACAGATTTTGACAATTTGAACAGACATATTTTGTTGCTTTACAGATGAGCCAACCTGTATAGAGTTGAACCATGGTTTACAATTGTCTACTTTTCAGCGTCTGCCAGATGTATGTGAGTGTGTAGTTTACAGTCTCTCGCACACACATAGGCGTATAAGTAAATGCATCTGTGTGTGACATCTCTCGGCTGCCTTATATATGTGTATACATGATTTGATTACTGACGTAAATACCGCTTAGCATGGCCTTAGCATCGCCTTAGTGATGGTATAGCTTAGTGATGCTAATATCCGTGACACTGCCCTCCACCTAAGTCTGATCGTCCCGATCAGACGAATCTCTCGATCTAACCACTACTAGCCTCTCCAAATGAACCGCCCTTCTATTTCGTGGTTTCCCAATTGTTTGTATGCGGTAGATGGCATCACTGATCCTTTTTACAACTTTGTACGGGCCTTCCCAACTACACCAAAATTTGGAAGGAACACCTTTCCGCCGGTGAGGGTTGTACAACAGTACCAAATCTCCCTCCAAGAAACCCTCCGAATTATTCTTGTTGTCGTACCTGTATTTCATCTTACTACTCATTATCCTGGATCGTTCCTTCGCACTCTGTTCCTTGGCCAATGAAGAACTACTTCGCAGAGCTTGATCTTGACGGATTGACTTTGCATCATCAGTATCGTCTTAACGTTTCACAACAGTAGTACGCGCTGGCTTGAAACCACCCTTGCATTCTTTCTGGAAAGTTCTTCCAGTCGTTTTAGTGCGTCCATTAGGGTTTGTCAATGCCAGTGTTTTTCTCGCAGGTACTTTTGATTTCGCTTTATTTGGCCCATTCGATCCATCAAACTTTGCTCGATCTACTTTCCTTGACTTTCGTGGTCTCTGTCGAATCTCCTCCACCAGCGCTCGCTTACTGCTGAACCCTTTTTCCAAACTGAAGTTAAGTGGCATATCTTGGTTCTCATAATGTATCACCCTTCTCTGCATATCGATCTTGATGTGGTATGGTCAACCAAGAAATCCACTCCCAATATAACTTCATCAACAATCTCGGCCAAAACGAATTTGTGTAAAACCATGACCTTCCCAATTACGACTTCACAGATCACTTCCCCCCAGACTTGGTATACTCGCCAGTGACCGTACGCAACCTCGCTCCAGGTAACGGTTTTACTCTCCTGTTGATCAAGTCAGATCGGATCAAGGAATGAGATGCCCCCGTATCTACAGTCAGTACACGCTCCTTGCCATCCACATTCCCTCTGACGGTAAGACTGCTTGATTTCCTTCCAATTTGCGACACAGATATCACAGGACATTCAATAGCTGGGGCAAGTTTTCGTTCTTTACATCCGACACGCTCTTGCTCATTTCCTCCAGCTTTGCGTTTACGGTCACCCCCATTGTTGGAACTATTAGGACCAAGATCGCAATGTGACCGGACTTCCCGCATTTGAAGTATTTGGTAACTTTTTCACTCCGCTTTTGCGATCCTTTCAGCGCCTCCAATATTGCGTCTACCCACTCTGGCCTTTCTACTTCCACACGGCGTGCTTTGAAAACTGAATTACACAGAAGCGACGCTGTTTCCTGAATCAGAGCTTGTGACACCGTTTCTGCGAATGTTGGCTTTGGGCTGCGTATGTAGCTCGCTTTGTTTCGACGTCCCGTATGCCATTTATAAAGCTCTGAATTTTTACCCTTTCAGTGTATTCCACGGGTGCGTCCGCATTCGCTAAATGTGCTAGCCTTTCAATATCCGACGCAAACTTTTGCAATGCTTCACCAGGCCTCTGGAAGCGGTTCAGCAACTCCATTTGGTATATCTGTCTCCTATGCTCGTCTCTCTAGAGCGCCCACCAATGCTTCATAACAGTTCCGTTCGCCCTCTGGAATGGTTTGTAAAATCTCAGCTGCAGGCCATTTCAACGCCATGAACAGTGCAGCAACTTTATCTTCAGCATTCCAGTTGTTCACTGCTGCGGTCTTTTCAAACTGTAGCTTGAAGACCTGGAAAGGAACAGAACCGTCAAAGGATGGTGTTTTTACCTTTGGATTACTCGCTGAAACAGCTGGGCGATTTAGTGGTAACTGCTCCATACGACCCTTCAAATCATCGACTTCTGCCTGAAATTGAACGATTTTTGCATCATGCGCTTCCAGCTTTGAGGTTACCCTTGCTTCCTGTGCTTCTAACTGCGAAGACATTTGTGCCACCTGCAATGATAAGCGCTCCTCTTGGTCTTCCATCTTGGATGTTATACGTGTCTCTTGCGATTCCAGTTGGGATGCGATACTTGTCTTCTGTTCTGCCAGTTGAGATGACATTTGTGACGACATTTCTGAAATACGCGTTTCTTGTGCTTCAATCTTCGCTGTTATTTCAGATGACATTTCTGCAATACGTGTCTCCTGTGATTCCATCTTGGATGCCATATATGTCTTCTGTTCTTCCATCTTCGACGTTATGCGTGTCTCCTGCGATTCCAGTTGAGATGCCACTGTCGATGTTTGAGCAGTAATTGTAGCCAATATCATGTTAAACTCTGTGCTCGTAACTGTCTGCGATGTTTCGTTTTTCTCTTCAATTTTTGTTGTTGTCTTGTCGACATCAAGAAGAAAGACATACTCTTCCACGTTAATTCCTTCTGCTTCCATTGCCTCTCGTAGTCGTGCCTGAAATTCGAGTTTAATGCCAGTTTTATTCAATCCACGGCTCTCCAACTCCTTCTTCAGTTGCTGTATCTTCAATTCACTGAACTTTGCCATGTCCTTGTTGTCCTCTGGAATTTATTCAACCATTCCTCTTCTGACATCAATTGTAACGAATTTACTGCAATTCCCCTTATTTGCAATCGTCTGCTAACGTTCCAATCACTGAACTGTTGAATAAATAAATCCACTATTCAATAATGCAAAATGGCCTTTATTAAAGTTCTTCACAATATAACGTACTTCACAATAAATAACTCTACTACTGCTCGCCAGGTGGCTTCTCAAATCAAACTGAATTACTTCTTACTCGCTTGCGCCGCTTTTATAGTTTACGCTGCATACATCTAGGCTCTTCTATTTCCAGAACTTACCAACTATTTCGTGTGTTTATAGTTCTCATATAGTTTCTACTTGTTTACAATTGTCTACTTTTCAGCGTCTCCCAGATGTATGTGAGTTTGTAGTTTACAGTCTCTCGCACACACATAGGCGTATAAGTAAATGCATCTGTGTGTGACATCTCTCGGCTGCCTTATATATGTGTATACATGATTTGATTACTGACGTAAATACCGCTTAGCATGGCCTTAGCATCGCCTTAGTGATGGTATAGCTTAGTGATGCTAATATCCGTGACATTATTATTATTATTATTATTATTATTAATAGGTCTGGAAGCACTGCGACATTTGTGCAGATCTATTGTGCAAGACCTTTCAGCCTAATTTCTTATCTGGAGGCTCTTGATGTATCTAAGTACCTCTCCAGGCTTTTTACTCCATATCACATAGGGATTAAGAGTCCCACCATCTAGATGGGATAGTCTCTGCCTAGCTAGAGCGACGCATTCGCAGAGAATGTGAACCGGCGTTTCATCATCCAGCTCACAGAAACGACAAATTTGGGTATCAGATAGATTTAATTTACTTAGGTGATATCGTAGACCGCAGTGTCCCGTGTAGTACCCAGTAAGAGTTCTTAGGTCCTCCTTGCTTAGGTTAATGAGTTTGGCTGATACTTTCGTTGCCGGAAGTAGAAACAGTTTGGCCTGCCTTTGCCCTGGGCAATCAATCCAGTGACGTCTGAATTTTTTAGTTTCCCAGTTACTTATAGTTTCCCTGGTGTGTGTTTTTGTGAGTCCACAAAAGGGCTCTGGACCATAGAATGCTAATGTAGCACCCTGCTTTGCTAGGTAATCTGCATGTTCATTACCTTCGTGTCCCTGATGGCCGGGAACCCATCCCAACAAAACCTTGTTTTTGGCTTCCAGGGCATTAAGGATTCAGGTGCATTCATCCACCAGCTTAGATGTAACTATGTAGGATTGCAAGGCACGCAGTGCCGCCTTCGATGTTGAGCCTCTCCGCAGACATTCTCTACCCCAGACCTCTATTGCATGAATTTCTGCCTGAAATAAGGTGGGGTAGCATCCCATTGGTATCGATTTTTTTGAAGTTTGGCCCATAGATGCCAGCTCCCGTTCTTCCGTCATCGATTTTCGATCCATCCGTGTACCAGACCTCTGAGTCAGGGTCGTTATAAGGATCTCTATTTCCCAGTGGGTCCTGTCCACAATGGACACTTCAAAGTTCCGTGAGATTCTGAGCTTAGGGGGCATTACGTCTCACAGTTGTAATGAGGGATTTCCTATGAATTTTCTTATTACTTTCATATGCCCTTTCATATTATTTCCTTCAACTCAGAAATATTTGGAAGTCTTAGTGCACCTAGTGTTGCCTCTTTCTATATCAAAATAGGGAAGGGAGGTATTCCCACTAAAGCACTAAGTGCGTCAGCAGGGGCGGTTCTCATCGCACCCGTTATGCCAACGCAAACTAATCGATGCAGTTTGCTTAGCTTAGCCGTTGCCTTTCTTTGCGTGGCCTTCTGCCACCAAACTAGAGAAGCATAGGTGACTATCGGCCTGACGACAGTATTAAATGTCCAATATACCATTTTTGGACAAATCCGCCATGTTTTGCCGTAGAGACGAGTACAGGCGAAGAAAGCTTTTGTTGCCTTGTTTAGGATAGCATCCAAATGAGCATTCCACGTGAGGGTTCTATCCAGTGTGACCCCTAGATATTTAGCCTCCATTGAGAATTGTATTTTTGTACCACCCAGGGATGGTTCTGGGATGCATACTTTCCTTCTCCGGGTGAAAGGCACTATAACAGTTTTGTTAGGATTTATAGACAGTCCTTTGGTATCGCACCACGTCTCTATGATGCAAAGGGCTTGTTGCATGCGATCTGATATTATATCTTCGTGAATCCCTGTGATGCAAATAACTAGGTCATCTGCATATCCTTATGTTTCAAATCCCCTGAAGGAGGTCATCAATGACCAGGGTCCACAGGAGAGGGGATTCAGTTGTTCTTCCCAGTTCCTAATGGATTTTTCTACTCTTTAACATAGACAGCGCCCATCGTATTATTATAGGGCTTATGTCCTTGTCAATCATAGCTTGTTCGATAGTTTGATGTGTTGTGTTATCGAAAGCCCCTGATATATCAATAAAAGCGCAGAGGGCTATATTTTTTACCATGAGACTATGAATAGCCGCCTCCGTGGATTTCCCTGACTGGTATGCGAGCTGATTCCTACACAGAGGGAGTTTATTTAGATTGACCTCCCTGATATGCTGATCTAAGATTTGCTCCATACCTTTTAGGAGAAACGAGCTCAGGCTTATTGGTCGATACGACGAGGGCAGTTGCTCGGGTTTCCTTGGCTTTGGTAAGAATACTACATTAACCTCTGCCCACCTTCTCGGGATATGGCCGAGCAGTAGTGATGCCTTACACAAAGTGGAAAGGACTGGGGCTATATGCTTTATCCCTTGCTGTAACAGACAAGGGCAGACCCCATCCGGTCCTGGTGACTTGAATGGGCTGAAATTAGGCAGAGCCCATTGCACTCCTTTCACAGTGGTGAGCTTTGTAGCTAGGCTTTTTTCATTACCACTGATGGTTGGCAAATCTGCCATTATAAGTGGTGATTGATAGCCTGCTGTGCAGTCAGGAAAGTGTGTTTCGAGTAATAGTTTGCTCGTCTCTTCCGGCCGCGTGGTGTAGCTCCCATCTGTTTTTTTTTCAACGTGCCAATTACATTTCTGTGATCTCTAGAAATGGCTTTTTGTAGTCGAACCGCTGCTGGAAGATCATTAATCTTTTCACAGTGTTCTCTCCAGGTAGCCCTTTTAGATTTCCTAAGTTCTTTATTGTAATATGTTAGAGCGACTTTGTATAAATCCCAGTCGCCCGTAGCTCTCGCTTTATTGAACAGCTTCCTAGCCTGGCATCTTAGCTGCCCAAGTCTTTTGTTCCACCAAGACACATCACGTTGTGTACGTATCTTTCCTTGGGGGCAACTCTCATTGAAAGCTGTTTTAATGTCTGAGTGGAGCTGTTCAGATTCCTTGTCAAGCTCCTGCACGGTGGTTATAGGTCGCTGTAAGCTGTTACCAGCTTTCTCAATAATAAAACGGAAAAGCTCCCAGTTCGTTTTCCTGGGATTTCTTAAAGCTGGCATGTGTTCCGGAAAGTGACCAATGTCGAATACAATGTGTTTGTGGTCCGACATTGATTCCTCTCCTGAAACATGCCAGTTAGTGACGGTGTAGGCCATATTATGGCTGCACATAGTAAGATCTAAAACTGTCCCTCTAATAGCATTTACAAAGGTGGGTTCATTGCCCCGATTGATAATGCTTATATTATTGCTACTGATAAACTCAAGGAGATACTCGCCGCTGTTGTTGATGTTCGTACTACCCCATGTTGTATGATGGGAATTTGCGTCACAGCAGAGGATCCATGGTGTGCCACTCTGCTGACAGTATTTGATGAGGGCTATTGTTTCGATTGTTGGTGCCGTTTCTTCCTCCCCTGGAAAGTAGCCAAGATTGCCTTTTGTTCTCCTCTTGGGGTTGGAATTTTAGCCCAAACGCTACGAGATCAGCCGTCATAAACTATAAAAGTGGAAGAAACATTAGTTTGTTGCTTAAAAGCATCGCCGCTCTTGGGCGAGAACTGGTGGCATAAATTATCTTACCATCAGTACTCTTCAGGTCTTTTACGGCACCATGTTGAATCCAGGGCTCCTGGATGAAGGCTATTTCCAGACCTTCTTCTGCAAATTTTTTAATTATGACGTCTGAGGCTGCCTTGGCATGGTGAAGATTCACCTGAAGGCATTTCAGACGTCTGTGTTTTTGGGCTTTGATAGGGAGGGGAGACACTAGTTATGGTCTTTGCGGCCACGTGTAGCCACCTTCCTTGCCTTATTGTTAAGCGACATTACGGCTCCTTCAGCCGTTCGTCTTCGTCCTTTTTTGTTCCCTTTCCTGACATTGGGGCTCCCACGAGGGGTTGCCTTGTTGCCGGGTTTTGTGGGACAGGCTGGCGGACTGTCGCTGCCTCGTTTGGCCTCTGTATGCCAACACTAGGCCCAGAAGGCCTGGGCTCTTCGTGAGAAGGTTTTTGGGGGGTGTCCGATTGACTCGGCAAATCCTGCTGTTCAGTAGGTAAATGCCTACTAGATACCTTCTGGTTCTTCGAACAGCACGGTTTGTCATCGTCAACCGTATCATCCCCCTCACCCCTATTGTCACTGCCGCTGGAATTTATATTTACCAGGGGCAGGGATGGCTTGTTTTCGGGCCTTAACTTGACCCTGTGAAACCCACAGAACATCAAGTAGTTGCGTTGCTTTAATAGCTCCGCAGACCACGGATCGACGGCTATAGTAACTTCCGCCACCGTGGACTTTCGAATCTGGTTGAGGATTCTCCAGTTCCTGGGATTCAAGCCGACATTTTGGGCCTCAGCTAACCTCAAAATGTCGTCGTTTGAGGGGCATTCCTCTTCCTTAAAATACCCCACGAGAATGATGCGACGTGGTATATCCGCATCAGATACGACCTTCAGCTTGGCACCTTGCCATGGAGTTAGCTTTGGGGCGATAGCCCTTAGCCACTCCGCTGTGGTTGCATCCCTGCAGGTGATAGAAAGCCAGCCTGGGCGAGTTGTGCAACCGCTAAAGGTGGGCTTTATAGCACCATCTTTTTGGCTCATCACCTCTCCCAGGATGACCTTCTGTATGGCCTTCAGTTCCCCTGAAGACCAGACCGTGGCTGGATAGTTGGGAGGTATAATGCCCAGCCTTACCCCACTCAGGACATCCCTGAAAGTTGCCGACTGCTTGGCTGTTGCATCACGATGTGGAGGCATGGTTGCCTCGACATTTGGTGCACAGCTTTCCACAGGTTTTGACAATATTTTTGTGTTGCCATCTGTGGGCAGCAACATCTTTTTGGGCTCTCTCTCTGGTGGAGTCGAGCTATCTGAGCGGCCTCTCTTGGCTGACCCCTCACCACGGACCGATCCCAAGGGTTCTTTGGCAAGTCCCTGGCGTCATTGTAGCTAATCCCCCTGGCCAATAATCGCTTGAGACGTTTTCGAGCGGCACCAATTAGCCGATCTCGCTCTGCATTCCGGCCAGGCTGAACGCTTTTCGCCGGAGAGGCAAGGAGCCTCTCTTCATCCTCCGGCGAGACTGTAGATTGTGACTCTATCCGATTTGCGTCCTGCAGAGTCCCCACATCTGCCATCTCCACGTCATGCAGGGGACTATTCGGCCCCGGAAAGTCTGTGGCGACAGCTGATTCGGCTTGCACTGAAAGGTCGCAATCGACCTGATCTTTTGGGAGATGTTCAGCTCCATTTTGGTTGTTTTTATATTATTTTTATCCATAAAAATACCCACGAGTATGGGGGAAGGTAGGCCAGCTGGGACATAGCCCCCAGTATCCCAGCAAGACTAATTACAACCAGAGAGTGTCAGGTATCTGGAGGCCACCGTTATAAGACACACTAACCTAGTGCCATTCATTCCATAAGCACGGTTCGGATGACACTCGGAATTACGGGTTTTATCGAGTTGTCCTCTCTAGATCTGCCATATTTGTTAGCAAAGCTTGGGCACCTTATTCAGGGTGTGACTCTTCGCCACGTATGGCCGGTCTTGAACTAAAAATAGCACCTGTTTATAGCAAAACTTGGCCCAGGGGAAACGGAGTGCGGATGGGAGATGGGGGAAGAAGGGAAATCTTGTTGAAGGGAGGAGAAACGGTTCGCCGCTCGCATTCGCCGCCGAAGCGTTACCAGGTTTCACCGCGAGGAGGCTCCGCCCCAATGTGGGGGGAGGGTGCAAGCAACTACGAGTCGACGTTTTGGGATGACGCCGGTGTGTGCAAGGCGAGATATCCCCATCAAAGACACCGGGCCTAAAAGTTACTCACTGAAAGAAAATGCAGGCCTGCCAAAATAGTATCCTCAGAACCGCTACGGGCTCTCATCTTATGTCGCCAGAACACCACCTACACAATGAGGCGAGAGTACTCCCCATTAGGGAGAGAAATGAAATGCTGAACCAACTATTTCTGTTGAATACCCAGAAACCTGGGCATCCCAAAAGACAATTGATTGATGACGCTACACAGGACCTGAGAACACAGCCGTGTGAAAAAAACACAAGCAGGTCTTCAGTGATATCCACACACAGGCGTCGGAACTCTATGCCAGGAATTGACCAGCGAATCCAGTTCTTAAAGAAAAATACCCAGAACTCACAGAAGAGGAAAGTACTCTCCCTAGGAAAACGGGCATAACTCTAGCTCAACTTCGAGCTGGGTACTGCATCAGGTTAAACTCTTACATATCCAGAATCAACCCCGACATACAAAATGTATATCCAGCTTGCAATGTATCCATATACCATTGTGATCGGTCGCACCTATTGGATGGGGCGAAGCACTGCTCATATTTGGAACACATAATAGATACATGAGTAGAAAGCGGCCAATAAAAAATCGCCGCTAGGTGGCGCAGGTATCGAGATATTCAAAAAAATCGTATTTGTGCTCCGATTAGGCTCATATTTGGAACACATATTACATACATGAATAGAAAGCGACATATGAAAAAAATCGCCACCAGGTGACGCAGGGATCGAGATATTAAAAAAATCGTATTTGTGGTCCGATTTGGCTCATATTCGGAACAAATATTACATACAGTCGGGTAGAACTGACATCAAAATACTTTGGAGTTCGACGAGGGACAAGTATACGTGGCACCGAGTCGAGTAAAGTCTTTGGAAGGATTATGTATTGAGGACTTAGATTGAAACAAATTGTCAGGAAAGAGTCCTTGTAATAATGAGTCACTAAATGAACTAAATAGAATGAGAATTAATAGGCAATTAAATAAAGACTAAAAACTTGAAAATGAAATAATTAAAAAACAAGTAAGGAAGGCTAAGTTAAGTAACCGAACATTGCATACTCAGCTGAGAGCTATGGAGACGAAATAAGGGAAAATCACCATGTAGGAAAATGAACCTAGGGTAACCCTGGAATGGGGGTTAAGATACTTGGCTTGGATATCATACGTGGTTCCAGGCTCTGGATCAGGGACTGGTATCAGTCTTAGACCGGCCATAGTGACGAATTGTCACACGTGATTGGTTGTCACGTCCTGCACGAGGTGCCCCTGCTTCTACTGATAATGGCGGATCTAGAGAGGACAACTCGATAAAACCCGCACCCCTGAGTCATTGTGCCGAGCTCAGGGGAGGGAGGACCCTGTTAAGGGTCAAGATCGGTACTCAACGGTGACGAACCGGATTGTTAGGGACTTGATTTTGACTATGGATAGGAATTGATGACTTTGGGCTGGTAGGTGCAGTATTCTGCCACCTTAGTAGGTCGGGGTGAAACCCTATCGAAATGGCTGGTAGGCTAATGCTGCACCTGCCCACGTCCCGTTAAAACCGTGGCGGGCCTCAAGGTACGTTCCGGCTCCGTCGCCGTTAAGTTGGTGGTGTAGGTGCGGTTGAAGATTTTCCCGCTTTGCGTCCGGTCTGGCTCTGAACGCATTACTCATAAGGTAATGCGTCAACCCTCGCGTGGCCTCCCTGCGCAGCATAGATAACCACGGGACCGTTGAAGGGCGACTACACGATCGGCTCCGGATAGCGGCCTTGAGGGGGGACTTCTTAGAATGGACACGAAGACGAATAAAAAGGAGGGTAGGAGTGACGGCGAAAGTCGTCATGGTGCGGGGGACGCGACAGGTGCGGAGAGTGCTCCGAAGCAGGTCGCCGCCAGCCGGGAAAGCTCCCGGCGGGTCAAAAGGGCTGATCAGACGGATCAGCGCAGGGGTTTGGTTTCAAACCCCGTAGGTATGGGTAGTTCGGGTAGTGGAGGGGTGTCGAAACCGACACCCAATGTAGGCCCATATGGGGCTGTGACAGGGAAAGGCAGAGGTCCGACGAATGCGACGGAGCAGCCCAGTACTAGTAAGGAAGCCCTGTCGCGAGGAGCTTTCCCAACGGGAGCCCTGGGGTCGAAGCCTGCCGGGAAAGGTAGGCGATCGACGCCGGGTAGGAAAGCTCTGGGTGATCGGCGCTTAGCTGAGAAGATCTTGGAGCGCTACGGCGGAAGGGATGCAGCTCAGATGTCTGAGAAGCATTCCCGGACGCTGGAGTGGGCCAGGAGCGTCGTAGCTTGCGACGACCACACACCGGTGTCGAACGATGCGGGTGAGCAGCAGGGTTTGGGGGCTAGGAAGCGGCAAAGGTCGGATGAGCGGAATGCCTTAACGACAAAAAGGGCCCGAGGAGGTGGGGACGCAATTTCGTTTAGCGAAATCGCTAAACGTGCAGGCTCCATCACCCTCGGGGTCCTGGATAGGAGTAGGGAGGATGGTGCCATCTCCCGAGAGGAGTGGCCGTGGGTCGCCAGCGCCATATCAGCGGCCTATATGACCGCTGTTATGGAGAGCCCAGGTACGCGGCCATGCTTCGAATACTCGGGGTGGTATCATGGTTTTAGACTGATTACTTGTGCTGACGAGCGGTCGGCCTGTATTTTTAAGAAAATAATTTCTTTGGTAGGGGAGGTCTGGAGGGGGGCCAGACTCGAGGCCGTGGAACGGAGTGATCTCCCCCTTCGACCGAGGGCTCGGGTGTGGTTGCCTGCCGGGCCATCTCAGCCGGAGAAAATACTCGAACTAATGCGTTACTGCAACCCGAACCTTCCGACGCATAACTGGAGGGTCCTCAGAGTAGAGGAGGCTGTTGGGCCACGTCGGCAAGTGCTGATTCTGCTAAACGCAGAGTCCACCGGTCCTCTCTCTGACACGAGGGGGGTTATCTCCTATGGCCTCGAGCGTGTGGTTCTTAAAATCTACCACGCCGATTCCAGGGGGGATGGTTCCTCTCCCACAGAGACTGTTCGGGAGGTGGAGGCGTCCGCAGGGGAGCCAGTACCCATGGTTGTGGATGCTGACTCCGCTAATTTGGACAGCGAAAGCACTGTTGACGTCCCGTCAATAGCGGGATCTGTCATCAGTGCTAGTCGTCTGGCTGATAGGGCCGAGGAGGAGCTCCTGGCCTCCGAGGGCGAATCATCGATGGCGGGATCCGTCATCAGTGTAAGTCGTCTGTTGGGGGAGGAGGAGGATCACCTAGTCTCCGAGGGCGAAGCCGCCAAGGATGGGGTGCAGAAGAAGAAGAGTGGTGTTGATGGAAATCCGTCAAATCAATCTTCAGCATTCTAAGGCGGCTTCCGCAAACTTGTTGCTCTGTCTTGAGAAAGGCGGAGTGGATATTGTCCTTGTCCAAGAGCCGTGGCTGAGTAGTAACGGCGGAAAAATTTCTGGATTAAGGACGGGAAAATTCAACACCTTGGTGCATGGGGAGGCAGGTAGGCCTAGATCCTGTGTGCTTATTAAAAAGGAATTTAAAGCTTTTATTCTCTCTAATTTCAGCAATGCTGACGTAACCACGGTCTGCCTCGAGCGAGGCAGTAGCGAATTGTGGGTGGTCTCAGCGTATATGCCCCATGGGGACGTAACGGGACCACCGCCTGTGATACTGGGCGAAATCACCGCTGAAGCAAGGCGGAGAGGTGTTGGCGTAATCATAGGTGCCGATGCTAATGCACACCATAGCATATGGGGGAGCTCGGATACGAACACCAGAGGTGAGTCTTTATTTACTTTTATTGTAGATGAGGGACTTTGTATATGTAATAGGGGGAATGACCCGACTTTTATTACTGCGGTAAGGGAGGAGGTCTTGGACCTCACCCTGGTTAGCAGAGAACTGGAAGATCGGATATCTGGATGGAGGGTTCTCAACGAGCACTCTTTCTCTGATCACCGATATATTCAGTTCTCGGTGAATGAAGAACGTCCCGGTAAAATATCTTTTAGGAACCCTAAAAGTACCAACTGGGACTTGTATTGTAGGAAGTTGGGAGAGCTATTGCCTGAGGCGCCTATCGCTGGTTCGGACCTGTCCGAATCTGAAATAGACGATCTGGTGGAAAACTTCACCTTGGCAAGCAATAGCGCCTTTCAACAGTCCTGCCCACTGAAAACTTACAGGGGGAAGGGCAAGCCGCCCTGGTGGTCTGATTCCCTTGACGACCTAAGAGCGTCCAGTAGGCGGCTCTTTAATAGAGCCAGGAGGAGTAAACTACCCTCGGACTGGGAGCTCTATAAGGTGAGTCTGGGGATTTATAAATATGAAATAAGGTTAGCCAAGCGGGATTCATGGCGAAGCTTCTGCGAAAACGTAGAGGGCTGCAATGAATCCGCGAGGCTTAGAAAAATACTCTCTAGGAATCCCGCCCCTCGGGGGTATCTGAGAGATGATGGTGGGGACTGGTCGATGAGTAGCGAGGAGTCCCTGAGACTTTTACTGGACAATCATTTTCCCGATGTCCCAGTTGCGCAGGGATCTTCGCTTGCGTGGTCGGCGGTTGCTGGCCATGCAGAAATGCCTGCCATCCCACTACGGGAAAGTCAAATATCCTGGGCTATAAATTCGTTCAAGCCCTATAAGTCACCCGGTCCGGATGGCATCATTCCTGCGCAACTTCAAAGGTCTTTAGGGATTTCCTGCCGCTGGTTGGCCATCATCTACACTAACTGCCTCAGGCTTAACTATATCCCTAGGTCGTGGCACACGGTTAGGGTCATCTTCATTCCGAAGGCCGGCAGGGGCTCTCATGTGTCACCTAAGGATTTCAGGCCAATCAGTCTCTCGTCGTTTCTTCTTAAGACGCTTGAGCGGCTGATTGACCTGTACCTACGAGAAAGGATACCTGGGGGGTTACTGTCGGCTTCACAGCATGCGTACTGCAAAGGCAGATCGACGGAAACGGCTCTCCATTCGATTGTAAAGCAAATAGAGGGGTCTCTAGAACATAAAGAGTATGCTCTGGGTGCCTTTCTAGACATCGAGGGGGCTTTTAACAATGTTCTACCGGGGGCAATCGAAAGAGCTCTGGTGGGTTTAGGAGTCGAAGCGGCTCTGGTTGAATTTATTAGCAAACTTCTATGCGGCAGAATTGTCGCTGCGGAGTGGGGAGGAGCCATAATAAGGAGGAAGGTGTGCAGGGGCACGCCACACGGAGGTGTCCTATCTCCTCTGCTCTGGGTTGTGGTAGTCAACGAGCTTCTTGTGGAGCTGGAAGCCAATGGCTGTCGGGTGGTTGCCTATGCAGATGACCTCGCTATCCTAGTCAGGGGCAAATTTCTGGGCACCCTGCGCGATGTTCTGCAGGGATACCTGGATACTGTGGCTAGGTGGGCTGAATCATGTGGAGTGGCGGTCAACCCGGGAAAAACAGAATTGGTTCTTTTTACAAGGAGATATAAGATACCCGACTTCAGAACTCCTTCGATTGGAGGGGTACCGTTGGTACTTACTGACAGGGTTAAATATTTGGGAATTGTTCTGGACAAGAAGCTGTCCTGGAGGCCCAATGTGGAAGATAGGGCCAGGAAGGCCGCGGTTGCCTTGTACTGCTGCAGGGGGGCTATCGGAAAGAGATGGGGGCTCTCGCCAGGAGTAGTACACTGGCTTTATGAGATGGTGGTTAAACCGATTCTGCTATATGGGGTGCTGGTCTGGTGGAAAGCACTGGACACGGCGAGCACCTCCAAAATGCTAGTGTCAGTGCAACGGACGGCGCTTATCGGCATCAGTGGCGCTATGAGAACAACACCTACCTTGGCACTGAATGTCATGCTGAATATACATCCAGTAGATATTGCGGGAAAGGCAGCCGCGGCCCGGTCGTTGGTCAGGCTTCGTGATATGGGTTATATGCTTTCTGATTTCGGACACTCTAGCCTTCTTACTAGTTTCGACTTTATCCCGGACAGGACGGACTATTGCATGCCGGTGGCCGCTCCCTATACAACCTTCACCCCAGTCATTCCCCCGAGGGAGGAGTGGAGAAGAGGAATTATCTGGGGCATGGGACCGGTTAACTTGTTCACGGATGGGTCGAAGTTGGACGGAAAGGTTGGCGGGGGGGTCTTTTGTCAAGAGCTAAATGTAAGCCGCAAGTTTAAGTTGGCTGATCACTGCAGTGTATTCCAAGCGGAAGTTGCTGCGATTAAGGATGCGGTGGATGAAATGCTATCCAGCGCTACTACGGTTAGGGAATTTAACATCTACTCTGATAGCCAAGCGGCTATAAAGGCCTTGAGCTCAACTACAGTGTGATCGAGGGTGGTCTGGGAGTGCCTGACCACACTTGCGATTGCATCGAATTATTTTACAATTAAGATTATCTGGGTCCCGGGCCATAGTGATATTCCGGGTAACTGTCAAGCGGATCTCTTAGCCCGAATCGGTACAACTGAACCGGATGAAGATGGCTGTAGGGATTTCGGGATTCCGCTAGCCACCTGTGGATTGCTCTTCCATAGCTGGGCCTCGAGTCAGCTCAGCAAACGTTGGGCGGACACTACGTCTTGTAGGATATCAAGATCTTTCTGGCCGAAAGTGGATGGCAGGAGGTCTGCTGAAATAATTGGGTTCACTAAGGCTCACCTATCAATGGTCATTGGGGTTTTGACAGGGCACTGTCCCATGGGTATCCATGCGGTACGTCTCAATATATTGGAAACTCCATCCTGCTGCAGCTGTATGGAGGATGATGAGGTGGAATCACCAAATCACTTTATGCTTGACTGCCCAGCTTTTGCCAGAACTAGGCGAAAGTATTTTGGTCGTGACTCACTTGGATCTCCCGAGGAGCTATCCAAGGTTGAGATCGGGATCATTCGGAACTTTATCGTTGCTACCCAACGATTCTCTAAGTAGTTATATCTACGTCACCGTTAGTTTAGTTTATTATATGTGGTATCACAACGGACCGTCATGTTGTCCAAGTGAGCTTCCTCTCATCAGGGAAGCTACCACCCAACCTACCTACCTAACCCTGGAATGTGTTTGTTTGAAATGTGTATCAAATGGAAGCTATTAAATAGTATTTTAAGAGGAGTAGGCCATAGTTCCATAGGTGGACGCCATTTAGGGATGTCGCCATAAAGGTGGACCAGGGCTGACTCTAGAATTTTTTTTGTACGATATGGGTATCAAATTAAGGGTGTTAATGGGTATTTTAAAAAAGCGTGGGCCTTAGTTCTATAAGTGGACGCCTTTTCGAGATATCGCCATAAAGGTGGACCAGGGCTGACTCTAGAATGCATTTGTACAATATGGGTATCAAACGAAAGGTGTTAATGAGTATTTTAAAAGGGCGTGGGCCTTAGTTCTATAAAGGTGGACCAGGGGCGACTCTAGAATTTGTTTGTACGATATGAATTTTTTTTGTACGATATGGGTATCAAATGAAGGGTGTTAATGGGTATTTTAAAAAAGCGTGGGCCTTAGTTCTATAGGTGGACGCCTTTTCGAGATATCGCCATAAAGGTGGACCAGGGCTGACTCTAGAATGCGTTTGTACAATATGGGTATCAAACGAAAGGTGTTAATGAGTATTTTAAAAGGGCTTGGGCCTTAGTTCTATAAAGGTGGACCAGGGGTGACTCTAGAATTTGTTTGTACGATATGGCTATCAAATGAAAGGTGTTAATGAGTATTTTAATAGGGCGTGGGCCTTAGTCCTATGGGTGGACGCCTTTTCGAGATATCGCCATAAAGGTGGACCAGGGGTGGCTCTAGAATGCGTTTGTACAATATGGGTATCAAACGAAAAGTGTTAATGAGTGTTTTAAAAGGGCGTAGGCCTTAGTTCTATGGGTGGACGCCTTTTCGAGATATCGCAATAAAGGTGGACCAAGGTTGATCCTAGAATGCGTTTGTACAATATGGGTATCAAACGAAAAGTGTTAATGAGTGTTTTAAAAGGGCGTAGGCCTTAGTTCTATGGGTGGACGGCTTTTCGAGATATCGCCATAAAGGTGGACCAGGGGCCTTATTCAGTAACTATAAATTTTGAAATGTACATTTTTCTTTCATACACATTTTATGAAGAAAAAGTGTACATTTTAAAACTCACAGTTACTGAATAGGGCCCCAGGGGAGACTCTAGAATTTGTTTGTACGATATGGTATCAAATGAAAGGTCTTAATGAGTATTTTAAAAGGGAGTGGTGGTAGTTGTATATGTGAAGTCGTTTTCGAAATATTAAACAAAATGTGGACCAGGGTGACCCAGAACATCATCTGTCGGGTACCGCTAATTTATTTATATATGTAATACCACGAACAGTATTCCTGCCAAGATTCCAAGGGCTTTTGATTTCGCCCTGCAGAAGTTTTTCATTTTCTTCTACTTAATATGGTAGGTATCACACCCATTTTGCAAAGTTGTTTTCTAAAATTATATTTTGCGTCAATAAACCAATCCAATTACCATGTTTCATCCCTTTTTCGTATTTGGTATGGAATTATGGCATTTTTTTCATTTTTCGATATCGAAGAAGTGGGCATGGTCATAGTCGGATTCCGGCCATTTTTTACACAAATAGAAAGTATCGATTTTTGCTCAGGTTATCGTGTTAACGGCCGAGAAAGACAGGCGGTCGACTGTGTATAAAAACTGGGCGTGGCTTCAACCGGTTTCGCCCATTTTCACAGAAAACAGTTATCGTCATAGAATCTATGCCCTTACCAAATTTCACAAGGATTGGTAAATTTTTGTTCGACTTATGGCATTAAAAGTATCCTAGACAAATTAAATGAAAAAGGGCGGAGCCACGCCCGTTTTGAAATTTTCTTTTATTTTTATATTTTATTGCACCATATCATTACTGGAGTCGAATGTTGACATAATTTACTTATATACTGTAAAGTTATTAAATTTTTTGTTAAAATTTGACTTAAAAAAAACATTTTTTTAAAGTGGTCGATCTTGCTAATTTTTATTAAGCATACATATAGTAATAGGAGTAACGTTCCTGCCAAATTTCATTATGATATCTTCAACGACTGCCAAATTACAGCTTGCAAAACTTTTAAATTACCTTCTTTTAAAAGTGGGCGGTGCCACCCCCATTGTCGAAAATTTTACTAATTTTCTATTCTGCGTCATAATGAAAATGCTATAACTTTTTCAAAAATTTACCGTTTTGGATCTTTTTTTTTTAATTTGTTTTTAGATGTACTTTTCGGAAAAAATACAAAAAAATTTTTAAAGTTTTTTTTTTCAATTAAATAAAAAAAAAAAAAAATTATCGCCCCACTCCGGGATTAGTGGGTATGATTGCAGAATTGATTGAAATTTTTTATTAGAAAAAAAAAAATGGCGAATTTCGAAAAATTTCGAAAAACTGAAAAATTACAAAAAAAACTTTAAAAATTTTTTTGTATTTTTTCCTAAAAGTACATTTAAAAACAAATTAAAAAAAAAAAGATCCCAAACGGTCTATTTTTGAAAAAGTTATAGCATTTTGAAAACAAAAACGGTGTTTTTTTAAAAATTCATAACTTTTTTTGAGTTGGATGAAAAAATTTGAAAAAATTATGAAAAACGTCTTTCGTAAGCTAGAAAAAGAAGAAAAACTTTCAGCCAATTCTAAAGGGGTCGGGTTCAAAATTGGTCGAAATGGGATGGAATACCCCATATGTAAGAGGTATGCTATATGGGGGATACATGTAGATGCGGGTCGAAGATCCCTTTTTGGGTAAAACAGCTCAATAGGAAGAATAGGTCCAGTTTTATACCTACATCAAATATATATGTAAGAGGTATGCTATATGGGGGATACATGTAGATGCGTAACATGTAACATGTATTATTAGTATTTGTATTGTATGGTGTCCTAGAGAATACATAAGCATGTGCGTAACATTTACCTTGTGACATTGGTATATGTACTGTATGGAGTGTAGGCGAAGTGGCTAAGCCACAAGGGGGTCGCTGCCGTCAAATAGTGAACGGCCTATTAGATTAGGTTAGCTGCGAATATTCAAATAAGCAGCGTCCGACCAAGAGAGGCTGGTGAGGAAGGTTTGGCTTAAAAGGCCTCAAGCACCCTGTGAACCCTCATTGACAGGGCGAGGGAATACCTAAAAAAAATTATGATATTAGAAGGGGAATAAGTTTAGGTCTTGTAATACTAAGAAAAACTTACATTTGTTACAATATTAAGACTGAGTCCAGTAAGGTCTTAATTAAGGTATACTGGAATAACGATTAGCATATGTTTGCTAAAGGCTGGCGAGTGTAATATTCGGAAATCTTAGTACACGGCTAGATACCCCGTCAAAATGATTTCCCGGCTAATGTCGTATTCGTCTCCATGGCAGCCCTTGGGGAACGTTCAAAGTCCGTCACCAATAATTTGGTGGTGCAGGTTCGGTTGAGAAACGCAGTCCTCATGAAGGACTGCGTCAACCTGTACGTGGCCTCCCTGCCTTCGCATAGATAAGCACAGAAACATTCAAGGTGACTGCTCATCCGGACTCAGATAGCGGCCCCAAGTGGGAACCCAATCACATAAATGAGTAACACGCAACACAAACAGCAGGATAAGGAAATTATCTTTAACCCCTTTATGTGGCGAAAGCTACCTCGCTTTCCAGAAAGACATAGTCCACTTGGAGCAGGTCAAATTATTTCCTAGGAAGAACTCGATAAATGCAAACAACGTAGTCAAGCCCACTACCTCATCGAAGGACGTTACGCCAGGGCGTCAAGGAAGTCACAAGCGTCGGCCGCCTACGCAGAAAAAGACGTAAAGCAAGGAAGCCACGACAGTTCAAAAAACGGGAGAGTGGCAGGTAGTCGAGTGCAAAAACGGGAGTAAAAAAAAAATTATTAAGTCCAGTCCTGATGCAATCTTATTTCCAAGGCGGAAAGTGTTGCGTATGCTAACATACTACGAAAGGTGCGAAAAACCCTGACGTCAAAACTATTAGAAGAACCCCAAAAGGAGATCTGTTGCTCTAACTAAAAAGATCACAGGAGGGGAAAACAAGTGCGGGCCAAGCAGAGATTGAACCAGTTTTGAGGAATCAGCGAATGTCTCAAACAGTCACCCTACAGCTCAGAGACCTCGATGAAATAACCACGGCCGAAGAGATTTGTGATGCTCTCCATTGAACGGCCTGATACAAAGGCTATAAGGCCGCGAATTCCTCAAATCTACCCAAATGTGCGATATGTGGGGGACAACATCTGGCAGGCAGTTTTAGATGCGCACAACGGGGGGGAAGCAATCACATTGCCTAAAGAGATTGTTACAATTTTTGTTACAGCTCAATCTAAACTACTGATACGCACAGGGTACAGCGGTATAAAATCGGCTCTTATAACTCTTAAAGCGGATGACGCCAAAGTTGTTCTAAAGGCGCAAAGAATATGAGTAGGATGGCTATCCTGCTGAATAAGAGAAGTGAAACAAGAGAGACGTTGTTATGGGTGCTGGGGCTATGTGCATATAGCTCAGAAGTGCAAAGATACTATAGATAGGCAAAGGCTTTGCAGGAAATGCGTTCAGGAGGGCTATAAGGCCGCGAATTCCTCAAATCTACCCAAATGTGCGATATGTGGGGGACAACATCTGGCAGGCAGTTTTAGATGCGCACAACGGGGGGGAAGCAATCACATTGCCTAAAGAGATTGTTACAATTTTTGTTACAGCTCAATCTAAACTACTGACAAGCGGCTCAAGACCTCTTACCCCAAACAATGTTTGAAGGAGGATTTGATATAGCAGTACTTTCAGAACTTACAGAATTACCCAGAAACAAGGTTGGCTCTCGGACTCAGCTGGGAAAGCTGCAATTTGGATACCAGGAAGACTTCTTACACAGGAAAAGATGGCACCTACAGTGGCTGGATTCACATTGACAAACATCAAAGGAATATACGTATTTAGTTACTATGCACTTCCGAGCATGACCAGCACAGAATTTGAGAGCATGATTCTTGGGATGAGCATGGAAGCACAGGATAAACACCCACTTATGGCAGGTGGAGATTTTAATGCATGGTCAACTGTATAGGGTAGTAGTCGAACTAACGATAGAGGTAGAGTTCTTCACAAAAACCTTACACCCCTAAGGCTACAACTTCTAAATGAACCGGGGAAATATACAATTGACACTGGCAATAGACGATCCATTATAGATCTTAGGTTTGCTAGTAGCGAAATAGCGAGGCGATCAAGATGGTCATTCAGTAACGTCTACACACTCAACGACCACAAAGCTATTCGGTTAAAACTGGTAGAAACTTCACCAAGGATAGCTTCCCATCAACCACAAAGGAGAAGATGGAAACAACATTTTTTTAGCCACGAACATTTGATGTTATTTGTAATGATGCGACAAAACGAATGACCCATGCGGGGGACCTGTCCGTCCAAATATCTAAATCATTAAGTATGGAGTGCGATGCTTCCCAGAAATCGCTCCAAAGGAAATCGGACTCCTGTATACTGGTGGATCGACGAAATAGCGGAGGAGCGTAGAAAATGTCACAAAGCACGTGGAAGAGCACAGAGGGCACGCTCATCACTACGATATGATGAACTCCACAGTACTTACAAAGCCCAAAGAACAGCGTTAAAAAATGGTATAAAAAGAGGAAAAACGCGTGCTTGAAGGAACTAATGGATAATGTCGACGTTGATCCTTGGGGATTGGCTTACAGAACGGTGATAGCTAAAATTAAAAGGCAGAAGTCAGAGAAACCTACATGCCCAATACCAATTAGAGGGATCGTTGAGACTCTTTTTCCGACACAAGATTACTGGTCCTACCAAAGCGAGGACCTCGAAGATGTGGAAATCCCACGAATAACAGAGCAGGAGGTACTGGATGCGACATATAGAGTTGCAGATAATAAGTCCCCGAGACCCGATAAGGTCCAGAGCATCAGTATTCACGGGCCTCTTCAACGCCTGTATTCAAGAAGGCGTCTTTCTCCGCTCATAGAAACGTCAAATATTGGTTCTTTTGCTGAAACCTTTTAAGATGCCCGACCAGCCATCCCCATACAGGCCACTTTGTATATTGGATTCGATAGGAAAGATTCTCGAGCGTATTATCAGTGAGCGTCTGCCATCCTCATACAGGCCACTAAGTATAATGGATTCGATAGGAAAGATTCTCGAGCGTATTATCAGTGAGCGTCTGCTATCCTCATACAGGCCACTTTGTATATTGGATTCGATAGGAAAGATTCTCGAGCGTATTATCAGTGAGCGTCTGCCATCCTCATACAGGCCACTTTGTATAATGGATTCGATAGGAAATATTCTTGAGCGTATTATTAGTGAGCGTCTGCAGCAGACCCTGGAAAGCCCAGGTGGCTTGTCAAACAGTCAGTTTGGGTTTCAAAATCAAGATCTACGATATATGCAATACAAACCGTTGTCAATATACCCCGTGATGCCATAACCGGAAGTCAAAATAAAAGGAAGCTGTGTGCACTGGATATTGAAACGCTTTTAACACCGCGAACGATGCAGGCAATGTCAGCACTACGAAACTTTGGCTCACCTGCTTAATTGCTCAGAAAATTTGGTAGCTATTTAAGCGACAGAGTACTCCTCTTTGATACTGATTAGGGACCAAGAAAGCCCAAAATCACCGGGGGTGTCCCTCAGGGATCAGTTCTAGGGCCATCGCTATTGAATGGCCAAGAAACTGGATCTGCTCCAAGCATTATGCAATGACGCCGTAGCAAGAATAAAGGAATGGTTGATAAAAATGAGGCTGGAAATTGCTATCAATAAGACAGAAGTGATTTTGGTGACCTCAAACGGACTGTGGATGAGTTGGTCCTAACCATACATACGAGATAATGAAGTAAAGTAATGATGTGCCGAGTCAAGCTGACTCGAGTAGTGTAGTAGTACTCAGCTACTCGAATATGCAAAATTTAGTATTCGGATACACGGACTCGAGTCCAGTACTCGACTACTCATAGAATCCAAAAGCGGAGTACTCATAGAAGCCAAAAGCGGAACGCGATTTAAATATCGCAATAAATATTGACTGTGTGACATAGAAAGATCAACTTACTTTTTATCATCAAAGTGGAATGCATGGAATGTAAAAAAAAGTTTGTAGATTTTGGAAATACAACAAATTTGTTGAAACATTATAGAAAAGTGAAATCACCTCTATATTTGACATATATAGAAAGAAACGATACACAAAAACAAAGCCCAAACAGTAATTCGGATTTAAATTCGGTCGCCTCTAGCAGTCAATCACAAGAAGCAGGAGCAAGTCATGAAAATGGAAACCAAGATGACAGTGATGTCGCTCAAAGTCCGAGAAGACAGATGAGATTTTTATCAAAAGGGGCAGTAGAGGTCAAATCAAGGAATGTCAGCAGAGAACTAGTAAATATGATATGTGTAGATTTGCAACCACTATCAATAGTTGAAGATGAAGGTTTTCGAAACTATACTTACCAGCTAAGCCCCAACTATAGTTTGCCTTCTAGAAAAGTTTTATCCGAAAAATTACTACCTCACAAATATGATATTTCAAAAGCAGCTCTAACTGAAATGTTACAGGGGGTGGATTTTGTAGCAGGTACAACTGATTTACGGACATCTGACAGAAATAAGAATTATTTGACTTTGACAATCCAATTTATTCATCAAGGTCAGTCAGAATCTCGGGTATTGTCCACTAAAGAAATTAGAGGGTCTAATACATCTGACAACATAGCAAGTTTACTGCGACAAGTTATTGAAAACGAATTGAAAAAGTTTGATAAAGTTGTATGCATTACCACTGATAATGCCAGTAATATGAAAAGAGCAGTCATCTAAGTGTTTCAGAACCTCATCATTCTTGCGTGGCCCACACTTTAAATTTAACTGTTTCTGATTGCATGAAAGATAATGAGCCACTAACTTCTTTAACGATGAAATGTCGGGAAATCGTTACTTATTTCAAACGAAGTAATGTGGCGTCATACAAGCTTCAAGCAATTCAAGAACAGATGAATTTCGACAAACTAAAACTACAGCAAGTTCAAACACGATGGAACTTTACTTTCACATAGCTGCACTGTCTTCCTTGTATTCGTCTCCTGATAAAATGACTAATGATGAATGGAATGTGCTTCATGAATGTGTTATTATTTGGAGACCAGTGCAGCAACTTACTGCTATTTTATCTGGGTAATAGTATCCCACACACTGAAAGAAAAAGACTAGTAAAATCAACCGAAATACGGGTCAATTCAACCGAAATTTATGTCAATTTTTATCCATCGCAACAAGATGTTGAATCAACTGCGCACAAATCGTTGATTCGTAATTGACCGTTTTAGTAGTCAAATGAACAAAAAAAGTTGTTGCGACAAAAAAAAAAGGCGCGATAACCTCCGAAGAGATCTAAGGCCGAGCTTCTCTTCCAATTTGCGTCGTGCTTCTTTTTAATTTTTCCTACAAATTGGCGCGATGATCACGCACATCACTTGATGCATCGTTTATTCGATTACACTGGATCACAAATTCCAACTTTTTTTCTGCACCAGAGACGCCATTATGACATTACAATGTAAAATCACCCCCTGATTCCGAAAATCAAGGTTTTTTTCAATTCTATGGTAACGTTTTCATATATTTATGAATTACCGTTTGAAGCTTTTAAAAGGTAATAAAATTTGCTATAAACTGTGCATACAACACTTTTTGCTAGGCCCTGCAGATTCAAAGATAACGAACAATTATTACGGATTTTTTCAATTTTTTTTGTAACGGCTTATCGCTGAAAATTCGCACATTCACATGCACAGTTCTCAAATCAGTTTCAAAAAAAAACTTTAGATTATTTAGCTTAAATTTTAAAGTGAGATAATCCTTACCAATTGATGTATATATAGAATATATAAGGCGTTTTTATTATTAAATGATTCTTTTCATTTATATTAAAGTTTTTATCATTTTTTTTTTCAACTTTATTTTAACAATTACATGCTTTTTTAAAGCATTTTCGTACATATAAATACAACCATGTGCAGATACGTTTTGGCATTACATTTCATACACGTTCGTATTTGCATTTCTCATTGTTTCTAAATTCGTAAACAATGACTGCGGATATTCTGTTTGATTTTTCGAAAAATTTATTATTTTTGTAAAATTTTATACCACATATAGGTATTGTGGTGCTCAAAAAGGTTTTATGCAACAATACTTTGCCCCACAACGCGACAATGTGTTTCGTAGTGTCGAAGTACTTACATCTATATGTATTTGATATGGAAGCTTGCATTTGAGAACACGGTTGCCTCTTCAGTTCATTTGGACCAAAAATGGTCCCTTCCGTATATGGTCCGCTGGTCCCATTTTCTCAATTTTCGTTCTTTTTCGGAACGGTTTTGGTACTTTTATTTCTTTTTCACTGGAACAAAAATTCAAAACACTGCTAATAAAATTTGCCGCAAATCTATTACACACATATAATTTTCAATTTACTGCAATGGAATTCTTACCACGAAAATTGCTCTATCAATAAAATGTAGCGGAACAATGACATTTCACATGGGAGATAATTTAGGCGAGGCTTTAAAAAGGAAGTTTTGAATGTCATTAATTTTTGATGAAACAACGAATTATCAGAAAAAGGCTTGTTTTAGTGGTTAGATATTTCGATCGGTATTCAGTTATTATATGATGTTGAAACTTTTAAGACGCTTCATTAGACGGTTTTATTTAGGTTGACTTAACAGGCCGCACGGCTGCACGACCGGCCGTTGTGAACGAATTTTGTAATTTAAATTTAAGTAACTTTCCAATAAGCTACAAGCTTGAAACTTGGAATATAGTTCAGAACCCGATGACAATGCAATAATACGAAAAAAATCATCGCTAGGTGGCGCAAGGATCGAGATATTCACAAAAATCGTATTTGTGGTCCGATTTGGCTCATACTTGGAACACATACTACATACAAGAATAGAAAGCGACCTATGAAAAAAAATAGTATTTGTAGCCCGATTTGGTCCATATTTGGAACAAATATTACATGCAGTCCGGTAGAAGTGGCATCAAAATATGTTGGAGTTAGAGGAGGGACATGCATATGTGGCGCAGAGTCGAGTAAAGTCTTTGGAAGGATTATGTATTGAAGACTTAGATTGTAACAAATTGTCAGGAAAGAGTCCTTGTAATAATGAGTCACTAAATGAACTAAATAGAATGAGAAATAATAGGCAATTAAATAAAGACTAAAAACTTGAAAAAAAAATAATAAAAAGAAAAAAATTTAAGTTAAACGGTTTTATTGAAAACAATACTTACATGAAGTAATAATAATACTAAAAGCTAGAAAATAATTATGTAGGTCCTAGTACTAGTCATCACACTCCTCATCAATCTAAGGCGTTGATCAGAGAATTAAATAGACTCCTCAAATATTTATTGATAGTCATATATAAGACCAACTGAACCTTAATCAGGTTATGCTGCGCCTCACATTTTTAGAAATTTCACGCGTCCAACGCTTTTATTTAATTGTCTGATCAACGCCCTAGATTGATGAGGAGTGTGATTACTAGTACCTAGGACGTACCTAATTATTTTCTAGATTTTAGTATTATTATTTCATGTAAGTATTGTTTTCAATAAAACCATTTAACTTAAAAAAAATTTGTTTATTATTTTATTTTTAGTCTGAGTTCCAAACTCACACTTACTGAATCTGGGCTCTGGTATTAGTTTAAACTGTTAGGGAAAATGTAACCATATATACAAATAGCATTAACACAATTGCTTAGTTTCATTTACGATTTATTGAGTTTGCGACAACGAACATTTTTTAACCATTCCTTACTAAAACCTAACTGCGCTATACATTTTTTTTTCATTGCAATCAACCAAAACTATGTTCACAACGTTTGATTGGTGAAAGACATAGCCTTATCCCAGAAATTTGAAATTGTAATACCTAAAGGTACACTTTATTTTTGTTTGCGCAGTTTGAACCAAAGCCAAGTGTCTCCTTTATTAATTTTATATAACATCCTACAATTTTTGTTTTTACAACAAATACGATACTCTAGTAACTTGCCGAATTGTTTGTATACCAATAAAATTAAACTAAAATGTGGTCCTTTTTTTGAAGTCAGGTCCTTTTTTCGATAAATTTTGGTCCCAAATGAAAACATGGTGTGGCAAACGTGTTTGAGAATCACGTGATAAGGTTGCCTTTTTTTCGAACTTAATTTTTTTTAAATAATGAAATAGTATTAGTAGACATGTACATTAAGCTGTGTTGATTTGCATGGACGAAAGTTAACCCTTACCGCGCCATCGCTTTTTCGATAGGTTTTGGGCTCAGGAAAAAAGTTCCACTAAGCATACCCAAAAAAATAATTTTCGAGCCTGCAAAATTTGAGTTTTTTGACTATTTTTTCTTTGATTTTTAAGGTTTCTTTCATGACCAACTTAAAAAGTTTTCATTTGATTTTAAAATTTTCATGTATACCTTGTACGACTCAAAATTGTCCCCTAAAAAAAAAAAATATTTTTTGGAGTTTTGTGGAGTGTTTAGGTGAAAATATATATTTTTTCGCCATTTTTTTAAGGGTTTCTTCAGAAGCGTGCAAAAGTGTTGCCGATGAAAACGAATTTGTCCCATAGTTCCTATCCCACTTAAAACTATGCGATAAAAACGTTGGCATTAACAGTTTAAAAAAAAAAAATTTTTTTCGTTTTTGGGACTTGTTTTGGTCGAAATCGATTTTTTTCATTTTCAAGGCTCCAAATCATTTTTTATGATCAGGGGACGAGCTAAGTTGATTTAGCCATGTTCCTCTGTCTGTCCGTCCGTCCGTCCGTCCGTCTATCCGTTTGTTTGAACGCAAACTAGTCCCTCAATTTTTGAGATATCTTGATGAAATTTGGTAAGCAGGCATATTTTGATGGAGGGTTTTTGACATATGTCGGAATCGACAGGGTCGGACCACTATAGCATATACCTCCCATTCAATCGATTGTTCAATAAGAGGGTTTTCGCCACTTCTGCCCCACTTCTGCCTCATTTTAACAGCTAGTAACGTCAAATTTTACCACAAGCTTACGCATTGGGCATAGATTGTTGTCTGAAATAATCATAATAATGAACCGGCATATAATTTTTTTTGTACAAGTTTAAGAAAATAGGAAAACAAAATTTCGTATAAATACCTAAATCAAAGAGGGCAACAAAAACTCTTTGCCGAGTGTAGCTTGTTGTTGGCTTATGAGGCCCTGGTATGTCCAGTAATTTCATTCTAGTAAATATACATATGTAATTTTGCCATATGGTTATTGATTACCTTTTGCTCATACGATTTTCCGTCCGTAAGTTTTTTTATATTCTTTGTTTTTTTTTTCCTCAAACCGGGTAAATTTAAATATACATCGTAACAATATATAATATTGATAAATTGTTATAGAGTACGTTTTTGTTCAAACATTTTCGATACGCGTTGAAATTATAAAAGTTTAAAACAATTTTGAAAACACGTTTTCATGGAACTCCCCCTTCCTATTAGTCTACCTACCTACTTACACACTTATGCACATAAATATGAATTTTTTCCAAATGTAAGTTAAAGAAAAACAAAAAAACATTTACCCAACAATATAAGAAAATAACGTCAGCTAGTAATTTTTATGACGCCCGGGCATTTTTAGTAAACTACCTATCGTCAATAATGCTTTTGTCAATTGATCTGCTATACTTTAATGATATGAACTTGTTTGGATATTAATTTTCTAACGTACATGTTACGTCATTCATTTGGTTAATAGTTTTTGAAAACCATGTTAATTTAATAATTAATAATTAATTTATTACGCTAGAGAATGGAAACGGTTTCTATTCAATTATGGTTTCGGTACAAAATTTTGAATCCACATTGAAATTATAAACCTTAAAAAAAAAAAGTAATTTTAATTTTTTAGAAATAACACTTGTTATGAAATGACCCCAGCTGATCTTAGTCCATGCACATACACATTTACGCTGTTACCTATAAACATATCCTAGTTGTAGTTGAAAAAAAAAACAAAGAAGAAGGGAAAAATAGAAACAAACAAGCAATGTTACATAAATATGAACCCTAAATAGAAGTAAAAAGCGTAAGCTAGTGTTTTTTTTATGATAGCCTGGTATGACTAGCCACCTGAAAGATAGGTAAATTATTTGCCCTTTAGTATAACAACTTTATACATAAGCCGCTAATAAGCGTGTAATGTTAGGGTTGTCCTAAATATTTTGTATATTTTAGTAACGAATATTAAGAACTAGGGTTAATCCTAAACATCGTTCCAAATAAGAATAATGATTGAATTTTTGATTGTAGTTTGGCAATTAATTATTATGTTTAATAAACGTTGATTGTTATCGATTTGTAAATATGAATCTGTAAGTTTTTTTGTATGTTCCTGGAGGCAAATGTGTTGATGACATAAAAGGTAGTATACGTTTTTTTGGGATCTTCGAATTATATTCGCATCGAAGATCATGGTAGGGTAGGGTAAAGACAGCGAGTGTCGACTATCATCTTAGACCTCGCCCCAATAGTCACTTAAACAGATGTTTGCTTTCTCCCCTTTAGCATTTAAAGTTCGTTGTTTTGTTCTTTTGAGTTGGTTAGTTACCGATCTCTTTGTTTTGTTTCGTTTAGTACATATGTATCTAGTTTTTGAGTTAAGGGAGGGTAGCTCCTGTATTTAGATTCTGGTTTGGAGTCTTAAAATTAAACTTTATGTAATATCGGTTCACACATGGCAAAAAACCCACCCCATCCCGAAAGAGCTACGGTCAAGAGGACTCCCCCGCCGGTACCTCTCAACTGCCTGTGTGGTTGCCAGAATTCCATCCAATGGTAACGTGCCTCTTCATATGTGTATGCGTACATGTATGGGGAATCACACACATATACAAACATTATATTCCCCTTCTCTTCGGGGGTAGGTTACAAACTATATAGTAAACAATGCTCAACGACTACTAAACTAAAGAGAATAAGAATACGTGTGAATTGAGTGTGCACAATTGTTCCACTATTTGCCGACTTCTGCTATGGAGTATGAAGTAATAAAAAATGAGATCGTAAGTATAGTCACAGTCACTATCTCTAGTGCATGAGCGAAGTCACGCAGAAACCCAAACCAACATATAACTTACATACATACATATTAGACTGGGTCGATTTATTAACCGATATCGCGCCATCGATTTTTCGATAGGATTTGGGCTCAGAAAAAAAGTTCCACTACGCATGCCCAAAAAAATAATTTTCGAGCCTGCGAAAAAAAAATGGCGAATGGGTAAATTTTTCGACCAAAACACTCCCCGAAACCCAAGAAATATATATATATTTTTTTTTCAAAAAACTGTTATCGCCAACGTTTTTACAACAGTTTTTTGAAAAAAAAGTATTTTTTGGGTTTTGGGGAGTGTTTTGGTCGAAAAAATTTACCCTTCCGCCATTTTTTTTTTCGCAGGCTCGAAAATTATTTTTGTGGTATGCGTAATGGAACTTTTTTTCCTGAGCCCAAATCCTATCGAAAAATCGATGGCGCGATATCGGTTAACTTTCGTCCATACAAATCGACCCAGGTTAATACATATACTTATTTATATTAAAGTCTCTGAGCATAGGGAAAAACTGTCAAGAAATAGCCAAACTTTTGAAAATAGCTCTGTGTTCAGTTCATACGGCCATTGGAAGATATCGGTGAGCTGGACAAAATACTAACATAAAACTATCTGGTCGACCAAAAAAGACATATTAAAGAATCGACAACAAAATATATGTAATAAGTAAGGCCAATCGACGGAAATCTGCATCATAAATTCGTGCTGAAATCCGTGAAGACTTGGATTCACCAATATCGCTCACGACAGTCAAAGGCCGGCTTAAAGAAAAAGGTATGATTGGACGCATTGCTGTCAGAAAGCCACTTCTACGGCCAGTAAATAAACAGAAAATACTGAAGTTCGCTCAAGAACATATTGACTGCACGATTGATCAGTGGAAATCAGTTGTATGGTCAGGCGAATCAAAATTCGAACTTTTCGGTAGCCATAAGCGTCAATATGTTCACAGACACGTCAATAAAACATTGAAAGCAGATTGCATTGCGCCAACTGTGAAGCATGGCGGTGGCTCAGTGATGGTTTGGGACTATTTCAGCTACGCTGGTGTTGGTCAACTAAAAAAATTTAAGGAATTATGAAAAAGAGCAGTGGCATTAATTTTATTGCTCGTGGACTCATTTACGAACAAGATAACGATCCGAAACATACATAGAAACATTGTACTCCTTATTTAGAACGAAAAAAAAACGCAGGTGACCTTGATATAATGGAGTGGTCACCAAAATTTAAATCCCATCGAGCTATTGTGGCAAGGATTGGATCGACGTGTGAGAGATCTAAAGCCAACAAGCCTTCCTGACCTCTGGGATTGTTTGAACGAAGCGTGGAATTATATTCCACTTCAAACACTTAAAAAACTCATCGAAATAATGCCGTAATCGTGCGCTGCATACATACTCACTGTTTTCTTTTAAATTTTGATGGAACTTTCAGTAAAATTCATTAGCAAAGCTACTGCGAATATGTGAATAACATTTTAATAAATGGTATGATAAACTGACAAAAACAACTTTATTCATCTTGTTCTAATACTTTCCGACTGTACTGTATGTGCAAGAGATTTATACACTGCTGTTTTGTTGGAAGTAAAGTGTTTACAAAAACAAAGCACGTGGTTAAACAAAAAAAAATATTTTCGCTGTAATGCAGTAAAATACATACATATATTATGTCTTCTTCACAACTAGGCACATATTTGGTTAGGGCCAACATCTGGGTGTTTTGATTGCCCTTAAAATTAAGGAGGAAACAGCTCCTACCTATTTTAACTATTTTTTGTTTAAGCTTAATATTTAAATTTCTCTAACGGGGTCTCACCTCGGCAATGTTCGGCAAGCACTATGAGTGTACTTCTGACATGAAAAGCTCTAAGTGAAAACTCGTCTGCCTGGCAGATGCCGTTCGGAGTCGTCATAAAATAAGTTGGTCCCGTCCCGCCAATTTGTAAGAAAAATTAAAAAAGGAGCACGACTCAAATTGGAATAGAAGCTTGGCATAAATCTCTTCGGAGGCTATCGCGCCTTACATACATTTTTCTTTTTTCTTTTTTTTGTTAAATATTTTTTACAGCTGCTGAAAATGTGCGTTTAATGAAGCAAGTGGCCCTCTGTAAAAGGGAAAGCCAAGTTATTTTAATAAAGGAAATTGTGATTCCATCAAGTTTCTGTGTGAAATTGATATTATTGTCAATGTAACACAATAAAGAATGAATTATTTCCAATAATTTACGAAAAATAGAAAAACAGATAAAATATTCAACATTTAGTTTTGTTGCATTTGTGTGTAGTTGCGAATGCATTTTACTTTGAAGGCCTTAAAGTTAAGGAGGAAACGGCTGCTTTCCATTTTAACAATTTTTTGTAAAAGTGCAACATTTGCTGTTGACAGATGGCCCTGTGTAAAAATAAAACTTTATTATTTCATTAAACAAAAATATTATTCCATTAAGTTTCTGTGTGAAATTGATGTAAGATTACAGTTTCATTAAAATTAAATTTATCTGTAATGTGAGTAAACCGTATTCCTTATTTCTCACAACCGTTTACACCACTTTATATACTCAGCTGAGCAGAGCTCACAGAGTATATTAACTTTGTTCGCATAACGATAATCCGTAACGGCATAAACTAATCAAGATATATCAAAATGATCTGGGTGAAAAAAGAAATTCATTTAGCCGTCCGTCCGTCTGTCCGTCCGTCTGTCCGTCCGTCTGTAAACACGATAACTTGAGTAACTCTTGAGGTATCTTGATGAAATTTGGTATGTAGGTTTCTGGGCGCTCATCTCAGATCGCTATTTAAAATGAGCGAAATCGGACTACAACCATGCCCACTTTTTCGATATCGAGAATTTCGAAAAACCGAAAAAGTGCGATAATTTATTACCAAAGACGGATAAAGCGATGAAACTTGGTAGGTGCGTTGACCTTATGACGCTAAATAGAAAATTAGTAAATATTTGTACAATGGGCGTGGCATCGCCCACTTTTAAAAGAAGGTAATTTAAAAGTTTTGCAAGCTGTAATTTGCCAGTCGTTGAAGATATGATGATGAAATTTTTTTAAGTTAAATTTTAACAAAAAATTTAAAATTTTTACAGTATATAAGTAAATTATGCCAACATTCAACTCCAGTAATGATATGGTGCAACAAAATACAAAAATAAAATAAATTTTCAAAATGGGCGTGGCTCCGCCCTTTTTAATTTAATTGTTCTAGAATACTTTTGATGTCATAAGTCGAACAAAAATTTACCAATCCTTGTGAAATTTAGTAAGAGCATAGACTTTATGACGGTAACTGTTTTCTGTGAAAATGGGCGAAATCTGTTGAAGGCACGCCCAGTATTTATACACAGTCGGCCGTCTGTCCTTCCGCTCGGCCCTTAACACGATAGTTTGAGCAAAAATCGATATATCTTTACTAAACTTAGTTCACGTACTTATTTGAACTCACTTTATCTTGGTATAAAAAATGGCCGAAATCCGACTATGACCACGCCCACTTTTTCGATATCGAAAATTACGAAAAATGAAAAAAATTCCATAATTCTATACCAAGAATGAAAAAAGGGTGAAACATGGTGATTGGATTGGTTTTTTGACGCAAAATTCAACTTTAGAAAAAACTTTGTAAAATGGTTGTTGTTGTGCAGGGCGAAATCAAAAGCTCTTGGAATCTTGGCAGGAATACTGTTCGTGGTATTACATATATAAAAAATTAGCGGTACCCGACAGATGATTTTGTGGGTCACCTTGGTCCACATTTTGGTCGATATCTTGAACACGCCTTCACAAATACAACTAAGGGCCACTCGTTTTTAAAACTCACATTAGTACTTTTAATTTGATACCCATATCGTACAAACACGTTATAGAGTCACCCCTAGTCCACCTTAATGGCGATATCTCGAAAAAACGTTCACATATAGAACTAAAGCCCCCTCCATTTTAAAATACTCATTAATTAATTAGAGCTAAGGCCCACTCCATTTTAAAATACTCATTAACACCTTTCATTTGATACCCATGTCGTACAAACCCATTCCAGTGTTACCCTAGGTGCATTTTCGTACATGGTGATTGTCCTTATTTTGTCTCCATAGGTCTCAGCTGAGTATGTAATGTTCCGTTACACCCGAATTTAGCCTTCCTTACTTGTTTTTATATAATACTTAATCTGCATATCCTCGTAGAGAGAGCATCGTATTTAAACCCTAGTGTATGATATATTTTTAATCAAATCTTAATGTGACGTCAGCAGTTAAAAATTGTATTCAGTAGCCCAAAGCAAAAGCTGCGGTGGCTAATATGAAAAAAGTTGAAAAGAAAAGCTATGTAAAATGAGCACGTGAAGATACGTTCAACCAATACACACATAATCCTTTGTTCGCAGAAGACCTAAGTTCAAATGTACTTATATTTTTGTATAATTTAGCACCTAAATATTGTATGTATGACGTCAGTATGCAGCACCGAACTAACCGGAAACCATTAAAGCAAAATGGTCGGTACAATCTTTAATAAGCAAAGCAAATACACATACACATACCCATATAAATTGCAATTCAATTTCGCCTTGACACCCGACAAGGAGAGCAAGCAACAATTTTCACTTGAGCTTTTCATTCATAAAAAGCGGTTTCCATTGGCCTTCATACATACAAATACACACACATGCAAAAGTATAAGTTCAACGAGTATTCTCAAGTAGCCCTCCAGGAAAGGCGACGAGCTAGTAACATTTTCTTGAACTAGCAAGGCTTAATTGAAATCAAATAGTTAAACATCCCAGAGCTGCCAGACATTACCTATTACCTGAATTGCCAAATGAATTGTTGTTATTGTAGCGATACAGAAGCTCCTCGAAGGTTGGAGTGTTATCGATGTTGATAGTCCTTTGCCGTATATAGATCCGGTAGTGTTGGTTTGTATTACGAATATATGCATATCCGCTACTTTGGGCTGTAGGCCCATTGCTGGGATAAGTTTTAAGTTTTTCGGCCGCCGTGGTGTGGCGGTACCGTGCTCCGCCTACAACACTGAAGATCCTGGGTTCAACTCCCAGGAAAACCAGCATCAAAAATTTAGAAATAAATTTTTTCAATTAGAAAACAAATTTTTCTAATCGTGGTCGTCCCTCGGCAGTGATATGGCAAACACTCCAAGTGTATTTCTGCCATGAAAGTGAAAACTCATCTGCCTTGCAGATACCGTTCGGAGTCTGTGTAAAACATGTAGGTCCCGTCCCGCCAATTTGTAGGACAAATAAAAGGAGCATGGCGCAAATTGGAAGAGAAGCTCGGATAGTTCTTTATTTTTTATGTAGCTCACAACTGCTAAAACTCGACCAAAAATATCTGGAGAGGTTTCAAAAGACGCGCTTTGGACCCAGGACCACGAAATCGAAAGCGGAAATTGAAAGTTTTTTCTCTCCAGATATATTTGCAAAAGTAATACAAAATTTATTTGTGGTTGTTGTTTATTTTTGATGAAGGTGTTGTACCCACAAAAAAGGATACAAGGAACGATTTCAGTTGACACTTAATAAACACGCCAATTAATAAATTCGCCAACTATTGGAAAGTAATATTCCAGCAGCTTTATATGCACCCCTTCCATCTTGTCAAGGCTGAATGTACTTCAATTTAATTAAGACCTTTCATGGTTACCTGTTTCTAAAGATTGTTGAAAGCCTCGACAATGTCCAGGAAAACACCTAGGGTATATTACTGGTCTCCTATGCAGCTCAGTATTTTTTCGACTTGATATACATGTTGGCCTCATACATTGACCTCTCTCTATGTTTTTGAGTAAAACAAATGTTAAATATATGGACCTGTAGTCGTTGGGAAGCTTATGAAATGGTTCACTTTAATGCAACCCTTAAAGAAAGTTCCATCTACCTCCCGAAGCATAACTAGGAATATCCCATCTGCACTTGGCCTTAAAAACTTGGTATACGTTTTTACCGCGCATTCAATTTTGACATTTGTAGCCAATATTGGTACACCTATCTATGCATTTGATTTTTTAGTTTGTTTATTAGTTCTGGGAGTTTATCTTCCCTTGGTTTGACTTTTAATTATTTTGTTGGAGCAATCGATGTCGGCACAGAAATGTGTCTTTGAGACTCTCTTCGCGTTTCGATTTGTCGTTTATATATTTATAGATCATCACCAAATTTTTTTACTCTTTCCTCCAGAAGAGGGACATAACTTGACTCCTGTTTTGGCACAACATCGAGCGAGCCCTGGACGGCGGTGTAGTCCATAGCAAGAAGATAGTAAAGTATAAAAAGTCAAGTCAGAGAAAATTTAATTTTGTTTGGGAAGTTTAAGATTTTGTAAGTAAACATCACTTTTCGAACCATGCTTTATCTTTGAGTATAATTTTTAAAGAAGTATTTGTTTTGTTAAAAACTAAATTAAAGTCGTAGATGTTTCTTGGTATTTAAACTCTAAAACGCAGTAAGTTAACTCAACTGCCTTTTTGCAATTAACTGCGGTATATTCAGGAGAACTTCGAAATACGCCAATTTACTGTGTTTGAGGTCTATCTGGAGCACTCGGAGCATAATTCAGCTTTTGGTCTCCATACAACATTCACTCTATTGCGCCCACGCCATCATTTTTTGTCGCAAATTTCAGGTTCTAGAACTCGCTTTTTACCTCCCTGGCTTTTAGCGTATTTGTTGCCTCTAGCACTTCTCTTCATAAGGAGCATATAAATACTGCCCTTGCACGTTTTGAGAAAAAACATATTCTTAGATTTCTTGTTTATATGGAGGGCGTAGTGCCGACCATCCTCTGTCGATCAAGATACTCGAATTCAATCCCGTGTTGGTTAATCTGGTTCTGAACCTGCAACAAGTTCAGCACTGCCTTTGGAGTTCTGGAATAATAAATGTCTTCAGCCATTCTACGGTCGCGTTATTGTTTAAAGAAATCAAAATAACCCCATTATATCATTCTTGTTAATCGAGGGATGCTAGCGGTTTATTTGAATTCTCCTGCATCATTCTAATTATTGCACTAACCAGCTCTTTTTCCACAGATCTCCACCTTTCCACCAAGGGGTTTTCTGCACCCTATTAATGCCACAATAAGGTACTGCTTCGCCACTTAATTCATCTTCTCGTAAACAACCGATTTGCAGTGTTTTCTTCCTTTAGAGCCTTCGAATAAGCCAGTGTATCTTTTTTATCTCGCTTTAGCTTATCAACCAATTCATCATTTCTTGGTATACTATCTTACCTCCCTTTCCTGCTTTGCACGTTTTGAAGTACATGGTTCATCGCTTTTAGAAGGCCCTTTTTCGCTGTGACTTACAGGTTTAGGGGTGTGGGACTGGTATGCTTTCCCGCCCCTTTCCGTCTCTTAAAATCAGGCTTATCGTCATCAGCCGATTGATGCCTCATCTTCCCACCAGAGGCCTTCATCTCCTCAATTAAATAAACTTCATCTTACCCAGATCCACATCATTCGTAGCCAGTTCTCTCCTCCTCCCATCTTGGTTGTACGACAGCCTACCCGGCAAAACTGGATCAGTATCAAATATGGATTAAAATAACTTCCCGCGACATTAGCACCGTGGTTAGGCCATCGTTGCTTCCCAAGGCGGTACGATATCAAGAAAGCTCTGTTAAAATACAGCCAAATATATCCCGCCAGTTGTGGCACTTCACTATGTGGAGTACTCTCCCCTCTGCTGTAGTTCATTATTATCAATTATACATACATATGCTAGCAAAGCTCGGAAAAAGTCGTGTGAAGATTTTCAGGGAGATGAGATGACGGGTTCCCGCTCTCCCGTTATGAGTAATCTCCTTTCGGAGGATTTTCCTACTGGTTGATGAATTTTTCGAGAAAACAGATTCAAATTCATTCATATGCATGTACGTTCACATATGTACAAGAATATATACATATGTATATATGTATGTACATAATTACAACAATTTGCAGCGATTAAAACGATAAACATCATCAGGGCCAAGGCGCATGTGTCAGTGATGGTACAAATCGATAAATCATAGGGTAATACAATGTCAAGAGCAAGGTAAGGAGGCAATGTCCCCTTACAGTTGTGTACCTGAGTATACTGAATATACGCATACATCAACATCGTTGGTAAACAAACATGGCAAAAATAGAAATTAAGCTAAAACTAGCGTTTGCAGAAATGAAATAACCTTCACAACTTGCATACACAAAAATTGTTTTTTACTGAAAGAATGGGAATTGATATGAGCGCTGAAATCATAACATTTTAGGGCAATTCTGCAGGTTAAAGCAAAAAATTGTGCATCTTGTGTAAAAAAAACGATCTTTATGCACGATCACAGGTCGAAAATCATTCTCAATTAACGATAAACATGTGACTTTTTAGCAAAATAATAACAAATTAGGGAGGATGCTTTGGTTATAGTTCATATATTTCATCAATTCAACTTACCATTTCGGAGTTCTTGAGTTTTAAAAAATGGCATTTGATCACGAATCGTATAACACGATGCAGCAGTTGTTTTAGCTTGCACAGTTCGTAAAAACGTATAGGAGGCTTTTGGATATTTTAAATTGCTACACTCCATAGGCTTTTCTATCCTTTTCGAATATGAAAATTATAAACGTCCAAAAAAATCATTATGCCTGAAAGCCATTGAAATAAATCTCGCAATGAAGTATTACAGAAATTAGAAAACTAAAAATCCTGTAGTGGAATTCACTAACTTTTTTAACGACATTTGTCATCGTTTTATTTGCGAATCGATAACTATTACGATTTCGTTATTCAGTAACTATTTTGTATCGATATTCGTCGTTAAATAAATGGCAAATAAATTGCCTGCGTTAAAAATCACAATATTAATATTTCTGGCATTTTTAGTTAAAAAATAAAATCGGAACTTTAAATACTTTCAAACAAGAAAAGCTGCTTTATTTATAAATCAAATGACATTTGAGTACTTAGCGTACGTTTTATCACAAAATGAAGAACTACGACGTCCATCGCAAGTGGTTCTTAGAGAAGTAGATGGCCCATTCCACTTGAATGCAACGGAGTTTCCAAAGATGTACCGACTAACCCCAGACTTGGCTCATGATATTATTTCTCAGCTTGATGGTCAATTAAGGGGTACAAGAATAAGTGCGATATCAACAGAGAAAAAAAAGAAATTAATACCGCATTTACTTACCTTTTGTTAAAATATGTAAAAACTTTTAAAAGCAGTTGGTATGCGGAATTTATTTATTTTTGGCACTCCTTTTGTGCTTTTCGCATTTTTTAGGTTTCGTTAAGCTGTGCTACCTTTCTAAATTAAATGTCATTTATTTCGATTCATTAAAACTAAGTTAGTGAATATTAAAATCGATAAGGCAAGCGACAAAATCGTTAATTAAAATCTCGACAAATCACATCGTTATGAGTTAGTGAATTCCACTACTGGTATCTTAATCCGTAACCGCTAAATCATCGAAATAAACTATATATTTAAAATACCAATAACAAAATACATATCGTCGTGTACCTTTTGGTCTGAACTGGGGCCACACAAATGAGCCGTTTATTTTGAAAGTGGCATAAGTCATTTCATGTCGTTTAGGTTCAGTGGTAATTTTTTTGTATATCTCCTCGCCTCCAGTTTTTTAGAGTCCAATATCCAAAAGATTCAATTCTTATTATTATTTTATAATTGTAGAACCATCTATATATGCATTCGTTCAAAAATAACAATGAGTTGGAAATGACTTATGCCATTTTCAAAATAAACGGCTCATATGTACCTTACATCAAACGGCGTCATATAGCAATCTTCAATTCACTTCCAGGTAATATTTTTCCACAAGCGGTATTTGGTTATACAAAATATTTCCAAACGCATGGAACTTTTATGGGCTAACGTTGAGTCACTCCTAAGTAAGTACTTTATGTCTTCGTCTAACATAATCAACTACCACTCGCGTACTTTGCAAGGACTCATAAAAATCTAATTTGTCAGACATTTTAATGAATATTCTTAAACGGTTAAAACGGTGAACCAAATTTTAATAAAATGTTCAAACTTCTTTAAACTAACTTGAAAATTTCCCTATTTCTGCGTTTTGAATTTTATTTGTTATATATGTTAATCTTTAATATTCATATAATTAACGATTAGGAGTTAAGTACGAAAATGAAGATAATCTCGTTATATGTAAACTAGGTCTAAGTCAAAAATCTCAAAACATTTTTAAATCAAATCCAAAAAGTTAAAAAAATATGTAAATGCAAGGCGTGACAGCCTCCGAAGAGATTTTAGGCCGAGATTCTCTTCCAATTTGCGTCGTGGTCTTTTTAATTTTCCCTATATTTTAGCGGGACGAGACCTATGTATATGTTTTACGCCGACTCCGAACGGCATTTGTAGATGAATTTTCAATGAGAAGTTTTTTATGGCAAAAATACACTCGGAGTGTTTGCCAAATCTAATGAAAAACTTATTTCTAAATTTTTGATGGTACTTTGCCCGGAACGTGAACCCAGGATTTTCGGTGTGATGGGTGGCCGTCAAAAAGTTTGGTAAAGCCAAAAATAAGTACTTTAAGAACTAGCTTCAAAACAAAACAATTTAAAGATCTAAAAATAGAAACTTTGAAACAGTTCTGCTTGCCCTTGCCGCGTTATTCGATCCGTAATCGAGGATATTTTTCAAATCATAAAAGCTCTGAAAATGTGAATCCTTTGAATTACATATGGTTAGTAGTCACCATACGAACTCGTCAGATCCATGTTTTACTTTTTTTTTATATTTTGGCTTTTATATTAATCATTTGAAATTGCTTTTTCGTCTGTGATTGTATAATACTATGTTCAAACAGAAAAATAAATTGAGGCAATTTCGATTTAAATTGAGTGGTGTTCATACAACTCAATTTAGCTTACACAGACTGCCAAAATATGCGTGTTGGTATTAGGCGAATCGAATGGAATGAAAACGTAAAACTTTGAAATTGTTGTGTGTTGTAAGAAAATATGTTCAAAGTTTTGGTTTCATTTTGGGTTTGCCATCTTCTTTTGACAATCCCTACTCCAGTCAAATCAAAAAAGTAAAATCAGCTAATGAGATGAGCCAACCATATAGTTGAACCATGCGTAAAAATCTACTCAATAAACACATTTTACAAGGTTGCATTTGCAGTTTGAAACAATTTATTACGCAATTTTTTTTTTTAATTGGCAATTTATTATTACAATTTATTATATGATAAATTGCGTAATAAATTGCCCAAATGGTATAAATTGCCAATTTGGTGTGCGTTTGTGCATAGTATAACACGATACGAGCCATGGTTTTGAAACGAATCCAAAAAATTTAAAGTTACTGCTCAAAGTCTAAAAACAAAAAAATCATTTGTGAAAAGCAAGGTGTGAAACCGATTAAAATAACGTCTTGGTTTTGATTTATTAACATGTTTAGGTTTCGTTTCTGGTTTCGTTCTTCGAAATTTATTTCGGTTTCGTTCCGGTTTCGGTGACAGAATAAAAATACAAGCACAAGTTTGTAGAAAAAATAATATTTATTAAATATTGTATGTACGTGTTGCCTGTGTATTTACAGTCTATACTAGGGTATAAACTCAATTACTTTGGTCTTATAGGCTCACGCTGAGTTAAATGAAAAATTCCATACAAAAAAACTCTCAAGAAATGCTGAAACAAAATTACGTTTGTCAAGTAGTAGCCACCTCTCAACTACTACCTTCTTCTAAAGGCTTTTTAGCAAACGTGCACAAGGAAGCCCTGGATTTGCCGTGAAATATATTTGAGCAACGAACCTGTAAGAACACAGTCAGTTAGGTACCAGGTATAACAGCGACCCTATTCGTGAGTTTTATGGATGGAATTTGCAGTTCTATTCGAGCACAAGTGTTCTTTTTCTCTTGTTTAGTGTATTCCCTTTAACTAAGATGCCTTTTAATTTCGATTACGTTAATTTTTTCCTAATGCATTGCTGAATCTGACTTTCGAATCATGCAGGGAAATGACGCCACTCCATAGATAAGAGGGAGATAAAGGATATGTAAAAACTACTTTACTGCTACTATTTTTCGCACAAGAAATATATCCAAAAATGAGCCTGAGCTATTGTAATGGGGTAATTTAGGGTTAAAATAATTACGTGTCAGCTGTCTTAAAATTTTGTTTAAAATTGTTTCATGAGATGTTTGCTGTGAGTCACACCAACTGCCTATATTTGTTTTTGACAGGTGCGCTTCTCTAAACTGCTGTGCAAATATTTTGGGTTCGATAAACAAACCTAATAATATAATTTAATAATAACTATTCTAATTTAAGTTTTTTTTCGCAAAATTTTCGCCTTTTTTATGTTTTTAATAAATAAATTTTGTGTCATGGTAAATTTGAAAAAGGACAAGTTATTATCTAAAATTTGCACTTACTAACTAAATAATATATAAAAAATTAAAATAAAAGATTCCTGTGTTGCCAGTATGTAGCATTTTTGATAAAAACGTTTGGAACCGGCTCCGACGGCTGAAACGGTTTCGGGTTCGTCCTTTAACGTACTAAAGTAACGTTGTTGTTGTTGTTGTTGTAGCAATGCTCGCCCCACCTAATAGCCGCGACCGATCACAAATTGTCATCAATATCCTCTAACGGGAGTCCAAGGAAACTTGCCGTTTCAACAGGGGTAGACCATAAGGAAAGGGGTGTTAGAGGCGTTGGTTCCACATTACAATTAAAGAGATGGTTGGTGTCATGTGGGGACACATTGCAAGCGGGGCATATATTTTGTATGTCGGGGTTGATTCTGGATAGGTAAGAGTTTAACCTGTTACAGTATCCAGAACGAAGTTGAGCAAGAGTGACACGCGTTTCCCTGGGGAGTATGCGTTCCTCTTCTGCGAGTTCTGGATATTTTTCTTCAAGTACTGGATTCACCGGGCAATTCCCGACATAAAGGTCCGACGCCTGTCTATGGAGTTCACCAAGGACCTGCTTGTGTTTTTCCGCTTCATACGGCTGGGTTCTCAGGTGCCGTATTTCCTCAAAATGCTCACGGAGATGACTCCTTAGGCCCCTAGGCGGTGCTGGTTCGTCAATCAGATGTCTGTTGGGATGCCCAGGTTTCTGGGTATTCAACAGAAACTGTTTGGTCAGCATCTCATTTCTCTCCCTGATGGGGAGTATTCTCGCCTCATTATGAAGATGGTGTTCTGGGGACATAAGAAGACAGCCCGTGGCGATTCTGAGAGCAGTATTTTGGCAGGCCTGTAGTTTCTTCCAGTGGGTGGTTTTTAGGCTTGGCGACCATATGGGTGACGCGTAGCACGTAATCGGCTGGCTAATTGCTTTGTATGTGGTCAAGAGCGTTTCTTTATCTTTTCCCCAGGTACTGCCAGCAAGGGATTTGAGGATTTTATTAACGCTCTGAATTCTTGGAACAATTGCGGTTGCGTGCGCACCAAAATGTAGATCCTGATCAAACGTCACACCCAAGATTTTGGGGTGTAGGACAGTCGGTAGCGTAGTGCCATCGACGTGGATGTTCAATATGGTCGACATTTGGGGAGTCCATGTTGTAAATAAGGTCGCGGAAGATTTAGTCGGTGACAATGCCAGGTTTCGCGAGGCGAAAAAACTGGAAATATCAGGGAGATAGCCGTTTATTTTATTGCATAGCTCATCGATCTCTGGGCCTGGGCCTGTGGCCATTGCAGTCATCGGCGTAGGAAACGATTGTGACTCCTTCCGGTGGTGAAGGTAGCTTAGATATGTAGAAAGTAAACAAAAGCGGGGATAGGACACCACCCTGTTGCACCCCTTGTTTAATTCTCCTTTGTTTTGATGTTTCGTTTCTGAATTGCACCGATGCCTGCCGACCACCCAGATAATTTGCGGTCCACCTTTTAAGACATGGGGGAAGGGTAGACCCTTCCAGGTCTTGCAGTAACGAGCCATGGTTGACCGTATCAAAAGCTTTTGATAGGTCTAACGCTACGAGTACTGTTCTATGGTGGGGATATTGATTCAAACCGCAATTTATCTGGGTGCTAATGACATTTAGCGCGGAGGTAGTGCTATGGAGTTTTCTGAAGCCATGCTGATGAGGGGCTAGCTGCAAATGTGCTTGGAAATAAGGGAGCAAAATGGCTTCAAGCGTCTTTGCCACTGGCGATAGGAGAGATATCGGACGATATGACTCACCCACGTTAGCTGGTTTCCCAGGCTTTAGTAGCGGGACCACCTTGGCCATTTTCCATTTCTCGGGTATGACAAAGGTGGAAAGAGACAGGTTGAAGACATGCGCTAAATATTTGAAACCCTCTTTCCCTAGGTTTTTAAGCATCGGCATGGCTATGCCGTCTGGGCCCACTGCTTTGGATGGTTTAGCGCGACCAATGGCGTCCTCAACCTCTCTAGCGGTGATGGTATTGGTGACGCGCTGAGTTTGTGTTTATGTGCGTGTCTATTGGCTCTCCGTCTATCTTTGTCGACCGTAGGATGCATTATATATTGTCGGCAGAAAGCGTTCGCGCATTTTTTCGCATCCGACAGCACCTTATCGCCAAAGGCGATGGAAACTTTGTCTTTGTGCTTAGTCGGATTCGATAGGGACTTTACGGTGGACCAAAGTTTACCTACACCGGTAGAGAGGTTACAACCTCTTAGGTGCTCTTCCCATTTCGCCCGCTTGTGTTCGTCCACAAGCAATCTGATGCGTTGGTTTATATCCCTTATTTGGGGGTCGCCTGGATCAAGCTGTCTTATAAGGTCGCGTTCCCTCGCTAAGCTCGCGGCCTCCGCCGGGAAGTGGGGCCGGATTTCGGGAATTCTCCCGGCGGGAATGAAATGTGCCGAGGCGGATTCAATGACCTTACGGAAGGCACGCTCCCCTTGGCGGGCATCAGTCGGGATAGGGAGGGCAGCAAAGCTGCTGTCTGTTGCAGATTTATATTCTTCCCACTTTCCTTTTTTGAAGTTTATGAAAATGCGTTTTTCGGTGACGATGAAGTCGGCGGTACGCTCGAACGAAATAAGTATGGCCAGGTGGTCGGATGCCAATGTTACCATCGGCTGCCAGTTGACGCAGTTTACGAGTTCTGCGCTCACGATTGAGATATCTGGCGAGCTATGACAGCTTCCTACCATACGTGTGGGGGCGTCTCCGTTTATTGTGCAGAACGTCGTTTCGTCTATTTGATCCGCCAACATCTCACCCCTACTGTCCGCCCGCAAGTTTGAATGCCATAGGTCGTGATGGGCATTGAAATCGCCTAAGCGATTGTTGCCAGTGAGTAAGGCCTCGATATTAGGGCGGTATCCACTGGGGCAACAGGTGACAGGAGGGATGTAGATGTTGATAATTTCTAGATTTGCATCGCCTGACCGGACAGATAGGCCTTGACGTTCTAAGACATTGTCCCTGCGGTCGATGCCAGGATCAAATATATAATATTGCACTGAGTGGTGTATAATAAACGCGAGGCCGCCTCCATTTCCGCTCTCGTGGTCTTTCCTGTGGACATTATAACCAGAGCAGGTCTGCAATGCAGATCTTGCTGTAAGTTTAGTCTCTTGAATCGCAGCAATGCGGGTGTTGTGCCGCTTCATGAAATCGACTATCTCCGTAATCTTCCCAGTTAGTCCATTACAGTTGAACTGCAGAATTTGAAGTGCATGAGGGGTGACGCCGCCATTCTAGGGGTAAGTGACGGTTGACTACGCCTAGGTTGTGGAAGGCCAGGACGCAATTGCTGTTGTGGCCTTGGGACTGGGCGCCCTTGGGCAAGCATTGGGGTACCCGGATGATTTGGGTTTGCGACCTGGCAACATGGCGCGATGAAACCCGTCGAGGGGTTGCCGTCGCGGAGACCAGAACATCTAGGAAAGTGGCACCACCCAAGGCAGGAGCTGCATTGAGCGGATGTCGCAAACCTATATATTCTGTGCTGGCAGACGGTGCAAACGGAGGCAGGGACTAAGAGTATGTTTCCCTGACCTGCACGATTGCTGCCAGAAAAGAGGGGGGAGAAGAAGACGGGGGCAGGGGCTGATGCTCAGCATTGCTACCAGCTCTACTACGAAGGTAGTAGTTATGAGTGGTATCAGCTGTTTGAGTTGTTGGCGCCGTGGGGCGCGAGCAGCAGCGGGTACTTGTTGTGGCTTGCTGAGCAGCGAAGCTGCTGGAAGGTAGTGGGGATACGCTTAGGCGTAGACTACGGGACGCCCTTGGGCGTGAGCAGCAAGGAGCCACAAAATATTTATAAAAGTTACGTGGACGTCGGGTTTTGGGATCAAGCCCAGAACAACCTGTCCGATGCAACCATCCCTTGCACGAGACACACTGAACAGAGTATGACCGTCCTAAAAAGATTCTTTTCTGGCAAATGCAGCAAAACCATTTCTCAGGACCGGGGTCAGGAGACGGACCCGGATTGGGTTCGATACCTTCCCGGAGTAAGAGAATATGTAGCAGTTCTGCTGCAAGGAGCTGCTGGGAGGATGACAATTTGTGGGAGGGACGAAACAAATTAAATGGGGTCACACTGAAATGACAGTCCTTGGTCGGGAAAAATCCCGTGTCACTCCGGTACATAGAACCGACTGCCTTGGGAAGCGACTAAAGTAACGTCGTCTGTTTCGGTTTTGGTTATGCAAAATGAAAGGGGTTTCAATGATTACGGTAATGGTTACGGTTTCGGTTTCATTCCTTGGTTAAAAGTGACATGTTTGTTATACTGATGTGATAGCCCAGTGGGAAAAGCGCAAGGATCTTTCACGGACAGCACAATGTTTCTTTTATTTTTACAATTTCTCTATTCTAAAATTGAAACAAAGCTCTGCGCATTCATTATCACTAAGACTCTTATAATCTAAAGTTTACACCAAATGTCGTTCAGATTTATGTTCAAACCTTCAACAGTGGAGATGCCCATTCGTGCCCGTTACGCTATATTTGAAAGGCCAATTAACGAGATAAAATAGTTTCTGAATTATTTTCGATCATAAAGATGATGCACGTACTAGAATATTTTTACATCATACCACTATTGTCAAAAAGCAACATCTTTTTTTTGTGAAATGCATTTTTAAACCAACCGCATATTTGCTTTACCAACCGACGAGATTACACGGTGTATGAGTAATTTTTGTAAGCCTTTTTATTACTTCCTATTTCTTTCTTTACATTAATTTCTTTGATGTTTTTCCGCCAGTTTCCATAAAAAACTGGAGACTGTTAAAATCCGTGTTTGAGTTACTTACCGGAGAGCTAGATTCTTGAAACTACACTGAAAGAAATGGTGCTAGTAAAATCAACAAATCTGTTCTGTTGTTCTTGACTTAACGGAGATTCGGTGAAATTGATCGAATCATGGTTAATTCGACCGAGTTCTTTGTCAACAGAAGAGAAATTGTCGCCCTTAAGTTAACAAAATTCTGTAAAATTGACAGATTCTTAATCTATCTAACTGATTTTTCTGTTCACACAACTGATCTTGCAGGTCATTTCAACAGCGAACACCAGTCAATGCATGAGCAAATTTCGAAGAGAATTTTACGCTCACTGCGTTCTCTACTTTGTACTTATGACGATGGTGCCACTTGTTAAAAAAAAACACCAAGATAAGAAAACCACCAAATCGAAAAAACACACAAATTGGGAAAACAACAAAAAACTAGTTTTTCAGTTATCAATACAAAAAAAAAACCGTTTTGAATTTAATGTGCATAACACTGCAAAAAATTATGCGATACCGGGACACCTATTTATCGGGAACAATTTTACAACTTCTCCTCCAAGCGAAATGCAAAATTGCGCCCTCTTGTTGCAAAAGTTTTGTTTGAACGAACAGTATTTTTCCAAAATTAGTAACATTTTGTATGATTTAATCAGGGATTGCCCCTATTGCTTTTTTTAAATGTATGAAAACATTTATTTGAAGCAATTTTTTTAATTTTATAATTTATATGATAATTTGGGAAAAATTGTTTAAACAACGTGACATCAGGACGGACAAGGCGACAGCTGTTTCGATTATACCTTGTAAATCTCTTCAAAGCCTTTTCTCCCGGGAGTGGGAGTCGAACATTTAGTAACATTTTTTTCAAGTTTTTACGAATTTTCAGTAACGCGAACGAATGTAATAAGATAATAAAAAACATCCTTTTGCAATGTTGATGTTTCCGACAGCATAAAAGTTTGAGTTCTTTTGGAATGGTTTCAAAATAAAGTGTTACGAGAATTAAACTTTCCGAATTACATGTATAGTTACTCCAATGGTGAATAACTTCCAGCGATTTCATTCATTCTTTGCTTTTCTATAGCTTACAAGTTCTCTATTTAAAATGTTATGTCAAATCACGTGTGGCAACTCTACAAGCGAGAGAAGAAATTGAGAATAAGCAGTAAAGTGACGCGCGGCGAAGTTAAAAACTATGCATTAAAAAATTATAAAAAATAAAATTTGGTGAAAGTGCGTTTAATAAAACAAAGTAATAAACTGTATAATGTTTAATGTATATGTATAATGTTTAATTGTAAAGTTGAAATAAAGTTCTTGAAACCGACGCCAATGTGGTTTAACAAACAGTATATGCTCTTATTTTCGCTAGAGCATGTACTGACGCGCACGGCGGCCACCGTGGTGTGATGGTAGCGGGCTCCGCCTACCACACCTTATGCTCTGGGTTCACACCCCGGGCAAAGCAACCTCGAAATTTTAGAAATAAGGTTTTTCAATTAGAAGAAAATTTTTCTAAGCGGGGTCGCCCCTCGGCAGTGTTTGGCAAGCGCTCCGGGTGTATTTCTGCCATAAAAAGCTCTCAGTGAAAACTCATCTGCCTTGCAGATGCCGTTCGGAGTCGGCATAAAACATGTAGGTCCCGTCCGGCCAATTTGTAGGGAAAATCAAGAGGCGCACGATGCAAATTGGAAGAGAAGCTCGGCCTTAGATCTCTTCGGAGGTTATCGCGCCTTACATTTATTTATTTATTTATATATACATATATATGGGCAAATCCTGGGTAACGGACGCGACATTCGCACTCATTTAATACCGGTTTAATTAAAATTTTTTTTATTTATTTTAATTGAAATGCAAGCAGCGGACTTGTTGCAATTTATAATGTTTATGCAGCACTACCAGAAGGCTCTTTCCATAAAACAGTTCGGGACTTTTAACACTTAATTATGTACCTATATACATACATTTATAATGTGGTTCGAACGCGACATGAAATATAAGTAATTTTTTAATGCACTTGAAATTATGTAAAACTTAGCTAATCTAAGACGAAAATTTTTTATTCCTTAAATTAGAGATTAAAGGTCTGTTGTAGATTTACGAAATTTCAAATTTTTTTTAGAACGGATATGAGCTAAAGTACGGTTACGGACGAGATATTTCGGACGATTCGGTTTTTTCTAGATTAATAATAATAATAAATCTTTCACGCTATATACCTCCAAGGATTCTTTGGCAAAGCTTCTCTTCCAAATCTTTCCTACAAATTGGTGAGGCCTACAAGTTATAAGCTGACTGCGTTTAGAAAAACTGGTGAAGTATATTTTATGTTGCTTGTGCCGTGACTTGCACCTGGATCCTCTGTATGAAAGGTCAATACATTACCCTATACCACGCTGGTTATCTCAATGAATAACACATGGTAAATCGGCTAATTTCATTTTTTTATTTTTATTGAAACTCTAATAAATAAATTAACGGAAATTACATTTCAAGTGCAGCAATGCTAAAAAGAAATTAAAACTAAATGACGTACATGTTTTTGTTTTACTGTACTTTAATCTTCTCTTTAAAGATAAAGCTGTTCGACCGGCTTCAATATAGTTGCTATCGATTAAAGAAAAGTGGTGGAAACTTTTTATCCCATATATATTTGGAACTTTTTCCAATAGGTTTGGACTAAAACTCTCAATTGCAGTTCCAGATATATAAATTGTGTTCACTCCGGCTATGTTGCTGTGAGTGCATTCGAAAAAGGATAACGCATCTTTAAGAACAATATTTTTGTTTTAACTATTTGCCAAACTTTTCTTTTGATGGCAGCTCCTACACCACCTACAGCACCTTTGCCATTTGAAGTGGCGAAGAAATTCCACTCGAAAGTTTTGCAGTTAAAGTCACTAGCAAGAACCGGAATACTTGATATAATGAATTTATTTTTGAACTGACTTGCACTTCCGCCTGAGCATATATAAACTGTTTCAATTTCTATGTGCTCCTTTTTTATGATATGCATGATCTTTGAAATGAAACAATAAACATCATATTTATTGTGGATTAATTTGTCACTTATTATCGCCAAGGATTTGGTTTCATCGAAAAGCCAAGCAACACATATAAAGAAAGTGACTTGAATATAACTAAAATGCGCTTCTTGAATTTCGCTTTGGCAGGACAAGCGATAGTTTTCCGCAAAGTCAATTTGCAAGACTACTGTATTTGATGTTAAATTAGCTTTTCTGCTTTCCAAATACTTCTGTTGGGGCCGTTTAATATAACAATGCAGTTTAAAGGCTGGCAATTGAATTTGAAGATCACGTATCAAATCTGCTAGTGGGGCAATAGTTTCATTTACCGTCAAGCGATCCTGCACTTTCTCCACTTTTTCTTTTTTTTTTTTTTTTTGAAGTGGATGTTTGCTTATAGGAATAACTTATGTAGTTTTTTGGAAAAGGACGCGACACACAAATAATTATAAAATCAAATCAGAATAACTCCGGTTTCCGAACTTTTTTCGACTTTATTTTTAATGTTAAATAAAGTCCTAGAGAAGGTAATTTACAGAAATAATACCAATCCAGTGTGAACCAACTAACTATAAAATAGAAGGATGTAATATACATGTCAGAAAACTGGTAAAATGAAAAATCCTAAAAAGGCTTTTTAATGTAACAGTCCTCTGTCTATGATTATGGAAAACTAAATATCATTTCTATTCCATGCCATATACATATTCAGCTTTCATTGCAAATGAACAAAAATAAAATCTGACCACTTTGAATTTTTAGTTCGTGGTAGACCTTATTTGGGATTCGGCCATATATGTAGCAAACATGCGTATTTATGTATTCACATATTTACGCATATATATGGCAACATACTTTCGTACAAAGCTTTCGATGGTGATTCGGAACAAGTTTTGTTTATTTGAATTCAGATTTAAGTTATTATTATTTTAATTAATATTATTAAATATAGCAATGAAATCATTAGAAATTAAATGTACTTATGTGTAATTTATACAAATAAAAAGAACTACGTAAGTTTAAAAATATATTTATCCGGCTTTTATTTTTTCCACAGGTATTAATGTCATAGGTATGAACAAAAAACTCTGTTGATGTAAAAGTTTACGCTATTAATCTAGTAAAACAAAAATATCTTTTATTGCAATAGATTTCACTGTCAGTATCATTTCGACAATAAACACTGTTAATTTAACATTTTACGCTGGTTATTTTGAATGAACAGAAATCCCTTTCATATTAACAGTTTTGATTGGTATTCTTAGAGAGACAGTAATAATTGTTAATTTAACAAAACTATGGGTAAAGTATAATGAAACAACTTTTTTTGTTTATTTGACTACTAAAACGATCAATTACGAATCACTGATTTGTGCGCAGTTGATTCAACATCTTGTTGCGATGGATAAAAATTGACAGAAATTTCGGTTGAAATTACTCGTATTTCGGTTGATTTTATCAGTCTTTTTCTTTCAGTGTAAGAACATACTTCAGAACCCCATGACTATGCAACGTCAGGGAAAAAACTTTTCGCTAGGTGGTCCAGGGATCGTGAAGTTTAAAAAAACTGAGCTACAAACATGAAACATTGCACGTAGTTCAGGTCACCTTGACAATGCAACAAAAGGCGGAAATAAAGAGAATATACAAAATTTTAAGTACTTCCTTTATATAAATAGACCGAAGGAAAAGAAAACAAAGACATAACCTTGTTGAATATTTCATATTCAAAATTTTAATATAACAACTGTAAAAATTTTTATGAGGAACATAAATATAAAGGTGGAGTGCAATAAACAGGCTTTTGATGTAATCTTTACCTAAGTCCTCTAAGGTGCGCTCTATTTTTATATCTTTGTTCCAAACTTTTTACAGTTGTTATAAAAATGTTTAATATCAAAGTCCAGAAATATTATGTCTTCGTTTATAGAGACATTTTTGTCCCTTTTGGTCCATTTATTTAAAGGAAATAAGTACTTAAAAATTTTGTATCTTTTTTTTATTATCAGCATCATTAATTGGAACTTAACCGGCTGAGTGATTTTAACCGTTCCGTAACAATTCAGGCTACTATTCTTGTTTCGGGATGAAAAACGCCAATGGGGGGCTCGAAATGTGGTCAAGTTTTCCTCCATCTGGCCCTTCCAACGCAGTGATGGTCTCCTTTTCCTTCTCTGGAAAAATTGCTCCAAATTTTTTAGATGTTCCTCAAAGTTATTTACCAATACGATCCATCATGTTTTAAAAGGTTGTTCTTTCAGTACCTGGTCCACAAGTCTCTCAAAAGTAGCTGGTCATACATAGTTCAAAGAGCATCACTGTAAATTGCTAAATATCATCTACGTCTCTAAATGCTGTTTTCGCCATGGCTTCCAGATTCACCTAGCCATTTTTCAAGTCCAGTGTGGAAAACCGTTTGGTACCAGATAGCGAGCCAAAGTGTTGGCAATGGGTAGCTATCCTTTATCGTGACGTCGCATTATGGCACCTCTGCCCGAAAAGCCTGGCAAAAATCGAAAATTTCATGAAAGCTTAGCATTTAATAGAGAATTTTCCAGGGACTACGAATATATAACTCTTATTAAACACAAGATGATATTTTATGTAGAGGAGCGCCGGTCAAGTTGATAAATTTTAACACTTAGAAAAATTTGTAGTTTTTGTTCTTTTTTGTTGTATTAAAAATTGTTTTGTAACGACAGGATATTTAATTCTAGGTTGAAGCAAAACACAAAATTTGTTTTTTTTTATAAAAGTTGTCAGATCTACCTGTTTTCCGAAAAGCTTATTTTTAGAACCTTTTTCGAACTTTGATGGAAAATAAAAAAAGAACAAAAAAGGTCTCCGTGAAATTTACAGTAGGTATTTGCTAAATATTCAGTTACCTGAGGTCATAAGGTCTACCTGCGTCCAGCTGCGGTTTCACTTTTTACATCAAATAAAGCGAAGCAATCTTGGGTATAAATACGCGCCTGAGCAGGTATAGGTAAGAAGGAGGCGAATTTAGTACGGTCACTTTTGTTGTTGGAATTTCTTAATAAAACCAAATTTTTCGGTTACAAGCTGCATAATATATCTGGAACTCATTTCCATAATTTGTGTATACATATAAAGCGATGTTTAATACAACGCCCAAAAACAGTCGTTTTTTGGAGTCTACAGAATAAAGTATTCTGATTATTTAAATAAACATAAATATAGCTCACATATTTTTTAAGTAAGATATACTCGATGGCAAATTTTAATATGTCTCTAGAAAACTCCAAACTATTTGAGGTGTTCAAAGCTTCAAAGACAAAAGCGGAGTTCGTTGAGGCTATTATGACAGAATTACCAAATAAAGCATGCAACAAAGAAGACGAAGACTTGAAAGAAAAATTGGCTTCCTCTAAATTCCAATACAAAGCAAATGGTAAGCGGTCGGTCGTTCTACTTCAAGGTTTATAAGTAAGCATGTAAGCTGGCTAGCTGGTGAAAGTTTTTTGGACGAAGAAATGCCTAGCACATCAACCAATCGAGCTAGAGGAAGACCAACAAAACCCATAGAAAAATTTTCGACCTACACAAGGAAAAGGAAGCTGTCAGATTATACTAGAACTATCGCCACGACTCATCTTTCAGAAGCATTGGCTATTAAATATAAAAAGGACGAAGAAAACACCAAGTCTCATATCATAGGAGCAGTTGCGTTAGCAAGTTCAGTGCGATTGAGAAGGATCAAAAACAGCATTCCCACACCCCCAAATGCGCTACCTAGGAGATACACTCCTGAAGAGTCTTTGGCGCTGTTTATAGATCTCGGGTTATCGAAGGATAAATATAATATATTGCGTAAGTCATTATTGCAACATAATGCCGATCCCTTCCCTGGCTACACACAAATCACTAAAGCCAAGAAAGAAGCAGTTCCTGTAAGAGCCAAAATAACCGATGTATCAGCTGAAGTTGAGCTCCAAAACTTAATGGAGCATACGTCTATGCGACTCTTGAAAAGTTTTTCTGAAGAAAAGTTGAAATCACTGCCAAAAAGCCTAACATTGATAAATAAATGGGACTGTGATGGATCATCAGGACAAAGCGCATATAAACAAATAATAAATGTAGATGATGGAAGAATTACAGATGGTAATATGTTTATGGCTTATATTGTTCCCCTCCGTTTAAAATATGAAGCTTCAGAATATTGGAAAAATTCACGGCCGTCATCAGTTAAATTGTGATGGCCGATATTATTTAAATATGAAAAGGAGTCTTCGGAACTCATAAAAGCTACAGTGAGTGATATAAAAAATCAAATCGCAAAATTAGAACCAACTATAACTGAAATCGAAGACGGGAATGTTACCATAAAACATGATTTTCTTCTAACAACGGTCGATGGAAAAGTTTTAAATTTACTAACAAGCACATCTTCTGTAAGAAGAGTCAAAAAGACTGTGAAAATCTTGATGATTCAATTATTGACGAACAAAATTATGAGTAGGGAATATCTCCTTTGCACGCGAGGATAAGGTACATGGAATTCGTTTTGAAACACTACCACAACAAGAAGAAGTTTACGACGACAAGGAAAAACCAAACATTAGAAGGAAATCTAAGGAAAAACTTCTAGGGAAAAACAAAACATTAGAAAAAAAATTATTCAAGATACATTCTATAAAGAGCTTGGCCTGAGAGTTGACTACCCAATGTATGGATACAGCAACACAAATGATGGAAACTCCTCAAGAAGATTTTTTGAACACGATGAAATGGCTGCTCGCATTACTGGAGTCGATAGAGATATTGTGAAACGATTGGGAGTAATTTTAAATGTTTTAAATTGCCATGAAAAAGTTAATGGACCTAAATTTGGAGAATATGCATCGAAAACTGCAGAGCTGCTGCTTCAAAAGTATCCTGAGAAAAAGCTCACACCAACGGTACATAAAATGTTGGCCCATGGAAAAGATTTAATAGAATACCAGTGTTTACCATTAGGAGAATTGTCTGAAGAAGCTCAAGAATCTAAAAACAAGGACTACAAAAGATATAGAAGTACTAACGCTTGCAAAATCTCACGAGTTAGACAAAACGAGGACCTATTCAACATGTTGGCCATCTCTTCTAATCCAGTCATATAATCCATTAGGCATGTAAGATCACAAAAAGATCTTACAGACATCTATAGCTCAGAAATGGTTTCCTTGTTAGATATATTTTCAAGTGACGAAGACGAAGATTAATTAAATAATCCACCTTTTTCTATCACAACAAAAAAATTATTTAGTACTTAGTTTTGTTATTTTATTGAAAAAAAAATAAATCAATAAATACCAGTTTATTATTTACTATAAATAATACAATTATTTCATTTAGTAATTATATCCATATAATTTTCGTTTTTACACCTTTTTAAAATTTATCAAATTTTAAGCTTGGTTTTGATGCACCCTTTATGTATATTTATTTTAAAGCTTAGGCTTTGGCTATCAGAAGAGTAATAAATTTTTACAGAAATCAATAAAATTGGTAAAGCGGTTATTAAGATAAAACTGTTTATCATAAGTGGGCAATGCTCAAAAATTTATTAGTTGTTCATCTTTGGCTCAAATACAATAATATTGAAAAACTTTTAATAATTTTTCTTAGTTAAGTATTAATAAAATATTTGGTTTTTGAATTTTTAAAAATATGTAAGTAAATTTATACACTGAATTTTCAAGCAATGTTTATATACTTATCCCCTAGTGTACACATTTCACTTTTATAAGAATATAACATCTTAAAAGAAGTAATGCGTCGATCAAGTTTGGTGGAGATTGATAACCTTGCTACTAAGATAAAACTTTTAATCATAAGTGGTAGAGCCACACTCCTTAATACAAATCATAAGCTTATCTGATTTGATGTTCAAATATATCCTCATAAAAAATAATCTCAAGTTTGTCCTTCAGTTTTTAACAAAAAAATTTTTATTTTTTTTTTTTCTGTATTTTTCTACAATTGTTCAACTTTGACGAATTATTGTGAAGCACCCTTTTACTCTGGCACCCTGTATTTCAAATTGTCCAAAGTCTAAATAATTATCTTTCAGGTGCAGTATAAATCTTTAAAATATCTTCATTAGTTCAAAAGGCGCTATAGTGCGTCGTTCAACTTACGTTGGTCTACACAAAACCTCATTTTTCCATCCTTTTTTTCACATGTACTACAGGTGAGCTCCATTGACTATCTGATGGTTCGATTACGCCGATGTCGCTAATTTCTTGTATGATTGGATTTAATACATCCCGCTTGCCCAGTGGTACATTACGAAAATCTTGAAGGATTTGCTTCGCATCACCAGTGTCAGTTTGATATTTCACAACGTTGATGCGGCTTGGTTTCGAATCATCCTGGTCAAATATGGTTGCGTACTTTAGGAGTAGTTTTTTTGCCTTACTCTTTTGGTCTTCCTCTTTCCCTTTCGTCCATGCAGTGATGCCATCTGAAAGATCAATCTTGCTAGTTTAAAGGTTTTCCTGCGGCTGTTCAAAATTAATAACTACTTCAGCCTCTTGGCTTCTTGCAAATATAGCTCCTTCCGTGTCTTTCAATGCTGACTTCAACTAATATTATATATATTTGGTGTTGATTTATTTGCTGCCTTTAGAGCCCACAGCAAAAGAAAGGGGTTTTCCCAAAATATCAGTCCCGAGCTGGTAGTATTTTGATTGGGATATTTGTCTGATCGGACCGCTCAGACTTATTTGGAGGACAATGTGGCGAATATTATCAATTCCTATACATCACTACAACACTCAACAGCAATGCACGCAGATGGAATAGCCGCCACAGACACAGATGTATAAAGCCAAGCCGAATATGAGATACATAAACAAGAAATAAATAAGAAACTATGCGGCAAGGCTGTTCGAGAAGGACCTAGACTCTAAGTGCTATATAAGCAGCGCAGTCGGCGAAAAGTTTAATCAGTTTGTTTTTAACAGGTTATAAGTGAAGTATGCTAATAATCTCAATTGTGAAGTTCTGCTACCATAGAGGTGCTGTAAATAAAGAACCTTTAGATAAACTGAAGATTTCAGTATATTCATTCGACAGTTTAGTGACTCGAACGTTAATAGGGGGCAAAGATTTATCGAGAATTCTCAAGATTCGCAACAATATGTTTTACTTATCATAAAAGTTCTATATCGACTAGTACTATGAAGTAAAATAAAAAATAAGACTGCGTCATCTCATTCAGGCATCATTTAACATTAAACCCTTATCCATAATCTTGAAATTAAAAGTTGCAAATTTGTTTGGCAACCGTTTCGGGATTACTGGTAAATAACTTTATCTCACCACCAGAAAAAAAATAGTATGTACAGAAAAGTAAAACATGCGAAGATACAAACATGGGAATGCCATGACCGGCGAACAGGAAAATTACTAAAAATTTAGTTGCATTCGTATAAATTCGCGAATTCGGTTACGCCCAGAAATATATGCCCATAGGCCTATCGACCAAACGCCTTTTGCCAAATATAAAAACAGAAGCTCACATTAAGAAAAAGACAATCGATTTTTGTTCCCAAAAGTCAAATTGAACGAACGAAATTTATACTAAAAGAGTTTTACAAATAACGTTACACAAGTATCAGTATACCTTTATACACAAATTGCATATACGTAATAGCTAATAGGTTCAAATTTTAGGTTTCCAGCAGAACCTCTTCAGCCACCATCCTTTTGCTGGCTGCCAGGTTGGCTACATATATACATTTGTAAAAAACAGTGGCCTTGAAAAGTTGGGGAAATACTCAAGGCTGCTAACTGCGAAATTCATTGACGACCATAGAGTAGCTGAAGTAAAATCATTCATAAAAATTTCAAAAAGAGGGTGCGTTACATGCGCAATGTACATATACTTTTCGAGTAAAAAATCTAGTAAACAGCAATTTATAGACGTTATTAAGAACTTTCGAAATCGAATTTCTGCAAAGCTATTTAAGCGCATGCGTATTTGTTAAGCCCTCGAACTTGGCATGTCCTTATTGCCACAACCATGTCACTCAAGGTCATAGTAAAATTTTCATTCATAAAATCAAAATGTTCACTAAAGCGGGGGCGACGGTGCGTATGTAAAATATTTCTAGGATACACGTGCTGGGTGGTAAGGGTGACTAAGACTATGTATGATGGATATAAATTTATAGTTCAGTAGAATTGGTCGGTGCCTTTTGTAGGTGCGTAAATGCCTATACTTATGAGTATGCACCTTAATATAAAGGATATATTCTGTACATAGAGCATTCCAAGGAAAATCGTAAATATATAGGCGATGTTTTAATTGCTCTTTTCTTATATTTTCAATACCAATATATTCTAAAATTTAGAATCTAAACATATCTCACCTACAAAAAAAATTATAAATAAATACAAGGCACAATAAACTCCGAAGAGATTTTAGGCCGAGCTTCTTTTCAATTTGTGTCGTGCTTGTTTTAACTCTTACTACAACTTGGCGCGATGGGACCAGCATGTTTTACGCCGACTCTGAACGGCATCTACAAATTTTGTAACTAAAAGAAATGTTTCTAAATTTTTGATATTGCTTTGGTCGTGACTTTAACCAAGAACCTTCTATGTGGTAGGCATAGTATGCTATCATTACACCACGGCGGCTGCCGTAGTTTTAATCATTTAAAATACGAGCCGGACCCGTGCGCATTTTGCGCAACCAATATAAACGTCTCTTATCAAATATCAACAGAAATCAGCTGTTCTATCAATCAATTAAAATTTACAGCTTGCGCTGCCATCTAGCGTATGGTAACAACTTCCGGTAATGCAGTGCAAATATTCACAATAGTGCCATAGTACAAATAGATTTCTTTGTGTGCTCACAATCGTTTATTTTTTAAAAATTATTTTAATAAAATATAGCTAAACAAAAGCACTACGACAAAAATTGTCCAAAGCTTGCTAATAGCCCTAATCTTCATCTTTAAAACCAAAACCTTATTTATGGGTTTGGATTCCAAATAAGAGCGGAAAAGGGGCCCTTACATAAAAACAGCAATTAGAAATAATATATATGATTGTGGCAAATGTTAACAATGCGATGCGTCACTGTGCTGGTAGTAAATAAATGCACAACACCAGCAAAGTAAGCAACCACGCATATGTGCATGTAAACATACATGCATCCAGGGAAGCTAAGAGTCATCACCAGGTTGTTTTTGAAAAGTCTAGACCTTTAGAGAAATTAGCGAACGAGGCAACAGAGAATATAAAAGCAGCGCAAGCTGAGGAATAATCAATCAGTTTGATTTTAACACGCTTTGAGTGAAGCGTACAGTAGAGTTGTAAATAAAGAACATTTGGCTATACTGAATATTTGAGTTATTTATTCGACAGCGATTCGGGCGTTAGCAAAAGGTGCATAATTATCAGGAATTTCCAAAAATTCCCTACAATATACAATTTTTATTCAAAATATTTTTTTTTTTTTGTCAAAATCGATTTGTGATCAACAAAGGCAGTTTTTAGTAAGTTTAAAAAATTACGTTGGAAATTTGACTTACATAAGTCGCTGTATGAAGCTGCATCATCAATCAGCAACAAAACCTGCAGCCCTGCGGCCAAAACTGTTGTACATTTGGTTAGAACCTTTTTTATTCCTGAATATTAAATAGCTGAGAAAACTCAGAATGCTCTCTTCTGAGAATGGACTAAGGTTTTGGGTTAAACTAGGTTGAAACGACCGGCCAAAAACGCCGTGAGAGCTAAGATTGATTGTGTGCAGAGTGTAACCAGAATTAGTTTGACGACCAAAAATTAAAAACCCCAACTAGGTACCATCCCCCAAATTCCAACCTTCGCTAACGCTAAAACTCCATCGTCAAAAATGCTAAAACAGTATCAAGTACGCAGAAAAGTATGCAACGTTGAGTACCATGTGGTCATTACCCTTCAAAGAATCGTGCGAATAATCCCTAAAGAGATTGGTCCCTGATTGATCTCTTTTGTCTACATTTGGGCACCCTTTCAGGTACAGTTGGGATTAGTCAGTCTGAAATCTATGTAACCCATTTTAAGAAATATTAAAAAAACCGGCAACGAAATGAGTAAAATAAAAGAGTTTACAGGTGATTTAATCGAATTATTTAAGAAAAATGCGGAGCCCTATACCGAACCTAAATTACTAGGCCTTAACGACTACGCCGGAGTTAAAATTTCGGAGAATATTTTTTATTCCTTTTTGAAAAGCGAGCGAACAACTTACATCAAATAGATTTGGTCGTTTGGCAAACCTTTCGATTGCGTTTTTGCCATGAAAAATGCGGCTGTGCCCTATTTGAGTCCTTAATTCAACCGAAAAGGGAGTCCTTATTCAACCGAACGGGGATTGGTTATATCGATCCCTTTCGGGTATAAATGGCTAAAATTAGTCTCTTCATAAACATGCGGTTATTCCCTGGGACCATATGGTACTAAATGTTAATACTTTTCTGCGCATTTAATACTGTTTTAGAATTTTTGGCGGTGGAGCTTTAGCGATAGCGAAGATTGGAATTTGCGGGATAGACTTATGTTATAAAATAAGACTGTCCTCTTGGTAAATACTAAAAGTTTTCTGACCTAGCTTAATAGGTGACTCGAGATCTGGAAACCCTGTCGCTTCTAGTAGCTGGAGCGTTGACCTGGCGAGTGCAGGACACGAACACAGGACGTGCTCAACCGTTTCTTCTCGCAGCTCACACTACCTATAAGCAAATGAAAGTAAATTTATATGTATTAACAATGTTTAAGACTAGGGGCGGAAAAACTAAGCACATTTGGATTGTGCTTACAGCGTGTGATTCTGCGTGCTTAAAACACAGAGGAAAGTCGAAAATTTTAGCGAGTTTTATCTGTATTTTTAGCCGCCATGATAGATAATTATTCACTAAATCTCAACAGGGATGTCAATTATGAATTTCAACTAAAAAAATTTCAAATATTTCGTTCTTTTCAGAGAATTTCCCTTCAAAATAATTAATTTAAACTTCATATTTTAATTGTAACCGCAAAAAAAAGAAAACAGAATAAAAAAAATATAAAAAATGTATAAGAACTTCCTTTATATAAATGGATCAAAAGAAACGAAAAATGCCTCGTTAAACAAGGACGCAATCCGGTTTAACTTTGATGTTGAAAGTTTTAATAGGAACTGTAAAAATTTTTATGAGAAACAAAAATATAGAGGTGAAGCGTACATTGCCGCACTTAGTTAAGATCACACCGAAGGCCTATTTATTGCACTCGACCTTCATATTTTTGGTCCTCATAAAAATGTTTAGTGGTTATGTTAAAATTTGAATATTAAAGTAAAACAAGACTACGTCTTTGTTTAAGGACCTATTTTTCGTTTCTTTTGGTCCATTTATATAAAGGAAGTACTTACAAATTTATTTATTTTCTTTTTATTTTCTCCTTTTGTTGCATTGTGACCTGAACTATGTATAAGGTTTAATGTTTGTAGCTCAGTAGTAGTTACTTGAAAATCGGTCGCAATATTCCACAATTCTAAATGGACCTTTTAATACCGATATATGTATATCTCAATCCCTGTCCCATCAAAAAACTATTTTATCCAAAATATTAGAACCTTATGGAGCCCGAAGTTTCTTTCAAAGTTTCAGGTCTCAGTGCTATTGGGAAATTTTTTAAAACTCGAAAGCAAATTCGGACGATTTTGATTTTCACGATCCATGGAACCACTAGCAAAATTTGTTTACCCTGATGTTGCATATCCATGGGGCTCTGAAGTTTGTTCTTAGTTTCAAGAATCTAGCTCTATGAGAAGTTATTCAAATAGTGGCGCCAGATTCCACCTATTGTAAATGGACTTTGTAAAAATCTCTGAATACCTCTCATCTAGAAAGTTAGTTTATCCTAAATATTTCAAGCTTCCTTCAAAGTATCAGGTCTCTGTGTTGTCGGGAAGTTCCTCAAATTTCGAAAGAAAAATTTCCAATCTCGGATTATTTGTTGAGTTTTCACGATCCCTGGACCACCTAGATTAAATCCTTTTCACTCATAATCAAAAAATTTCTAAAAATCCATAATATAAAGTTAAGAATTTTGCGCGCAATTGAATTCTTGGCATCTCTTCTATTTTTAAACTTCTTTATTGACCAATTTTTGTAATTTTAGGTTATGGTTTTTGATAATTAGTGAGGAACAATTCCTCCACAATTAATGAACTAGGGTGCACCAAATAAATGTAAAAATCAGCCCTTTTTACGATTTCAGACTCCATGCAACTTCTTAAACTTTTTTTATTCGCCTTAAATTTTGCGCATAAAAGTTTTAAGGCTATATCAATATTTCGGTGGGTGAGATCGAGAATCGGAATACTTTGGAAAATAAGGGCAGCCATAATGTACATACTGTAACGAATTTTGTGAAATTCCGTTTATTTGAAACATTCTGGTAACGTTCGAATCGGTCAACTGTTGAATAAATCTCTCCAATATTCTGTATTGCAAAATGGTCTTTATTAGACTACTTTAGTAGTACAATTATACTTCACAATTATACTTAACTTCGCAACTGCGTGTTTAAATCAAACTGATTAGTCACTCCTCAGCTTGCCCTGCTTTTATACTCTATGTTGTCTCGTCAGAATATTTCTCCAAAGGTCTAGACGTTTCACTTTCTAGAATCTCCTGTTTGGTTACCAGCGATATACATGTACATTTGTAGTTTATGCGTTTCTCATAGTCACACGCGTGTGTATGTGTGAGCAACTACTTCGTCTGATGACTATATGTGTGTGTGTGTGAGATATCTATTCGTCGCCTTCTATGTATGTGTATAAATGATGATTAATGTGTTCATGTATACCAGTGTGGCTCGCTTTAATGTTTTTGTTGTTGCGTGGTTATTTACTAACAGCCTAGTGATGTCAACATTCGCCACACTGCCCTCCACCTAAGTTGGATCATCCCGATCAGACAAATTTGCCGATCTACACACTGCCAGCCTTTCCAAATGCACCACTTTCATTTTGTTTCGTGGTTTGCAAATGGTTTGTATGCGGTAAACTACATCGTTGATTCATTTTATAACTTTGTATTGGCCTTCCCAATTACACTGCAATTTCGGGCCAATCTTTTTTTCGCTGTGGGTTGTATAACAGCACGGAATCTTCTTCCCGAAAACCTTCCGAATTCATTGCTTTATCATATCTGGCTTTCATCTTGTCACTCATAATATTGGTTCGTTGTCTTACAAGATCGTGTATTTCCTTCATTTCTTCTTCCAAGACGCCAGAGGATTTCTTGGCATTTCTCTCCGCATCGGCATTTATCCCAAATTTCAAATCAGCCGGCAGTGGAAGGTCATTTCCAAAAATTACCTTTGCAGGAGTTTTGCCCGTTGTCTAATGTCCACAAACCTACAAGACAGAGATGCTGTTATAACTTCTCTTAAGTCGGAAATAGTAGATTTGAGAAAGGCTGTAGTCGATTTGCTTAAGCTGGTTTCGGACAATGCTCTTAACGTAAACAAACAAAAAGAGTTGTCTGATAATGTTAATGTTCCTGCTTGCTCTTTGGTTATGCGGGATGCTGTCGCTGCTGCTGCCGATGATGTTGCTGGCGTACCAAAATCAAATACTGTTGATACGTCTATTAATAGCATGACCGTGTTGACAAATAACTCTCTCACTCAGTCTTTGCTAAAAGGTAATGCGACTGAACATAATAATGTCAGAGACATACATTGCCGAATAATAATACCCAGCCGTTTATTTCAAAGGGTGCAGATAATAAACTTGGTGCGAACCGTACTAACTCTAGTCCGACTGTGAAGGGTAGTAAGAAAAGCAAAACTAAACCAGTATTAACGAATGTTTCCGCTGCTTCGGTGCCACTTTCTACTGCCTCTGTGCCTATCAACACTACTACCTCTTCTACTACTTGTGCCACTGGTACTAATACTTCGTTGCCAATGAGTTTCGCTACGGTGGTAGCCCAAAATAATAACCCATCAACTGCAAATTTTGGACTGCGGGATGCTCATACTGTGAGTAACACGCAGAATAATGATAATGTTCCTGCACCTTTACTGGTAGGGAGGAGTGCCAAGAAGAATCTAAGTAAGCCACTGGTTCTTGGCGTAAATACCAACTCGGAACTGTGTGTAGCTTCGAGTATGAAGTGGCTGCACGTCTCATCGTTCTTGCCCAAAGTGACCGAGGATGATATTTTAAGCTATGTCACGAAACATTCTGGCATTGGTAAAACTTATTTGAAATGCGACAAGCTCGTAAAAAGTGGTACCAATCTGTCCGAACTAAGGCGAGTCAGTTTTAAACTAGGCGTATCGGAATCTTATTACAACAAAGTTATTGATGCGAACATCTGGCCTGTTAATGTAATTCTACGGCCGTTCCTTTTTTTTCCAAGGGGCGGTGCAACTCAACAAGTGGTGTAGCAACATCCCTGAATTTCAAACCGAACTCTTTGCCGTTTAGTATATATTATGAAAATGCTTCTGGGCTTAGAACTAAGTCTAAAGCAGTATATGAATTTAGTTCACTTTTGGGTTATGATGTTTACGTTTTCGTGGAAACCTGGCTAAATGAAAATTTCTATGACAACGAGTATTTTGATCCCGAAATGTACAACGTATATAGAAAAGATCGAGATACGTTAAAAACTGGCCTGTCCCGAGGAGGTGGTACTTTAATTGCTGTTCGGCGTAAATATCACTCATCATCTATTTCACTGCAGAATGAGGACACGCGGTTGGATCAACTGTGTGTATGTGTCAATGGGTCGTCGACACTCTTTATATGTGTATCTTACATTCCGCCTGGTAGTATTGACAGTTTGTATAAAGCACATACTGATAATCTTATAGACTTAGTTTCTACGAAATCAGAGTGTAATTTTTGTATTTTAGGTGATTTCAATATAGGAGATGTGAGCTGGGCGCCAGTGGGTGAGAGTTTAACTTTGTACCCCAACAATGTAACTAGCTTTTCCGAAACGTATGTTGTTGACAACTTATTAAGCGTCAATCTTACCCAAATTAATTCAATTTTAAATAAACTGTTTAAAACATTAGATCTAATTTTTTTAAGTGAAGATATGAGTTTTTCTTTGGAAGAATGTCTCGACCCTCTGTCATGCCCCGGCTTGCATCATGTTCCTCTTGTCCTGCAACTGGAGTTTTACGAATTTAGAAATGTCGACTTAGATTTGCTACCGGATAATTACTGTTTCAAAAATTGCAACTTTAATGCCATTAGCGATAGAATCAATTTGCATGATTGGGATACTATATTTTCTGGGAAGAGTGTAAATGAATGCTTTGATCTTTTCAAAGTTAAAGTCAATGAAATTTGCTCCACTTTAATTCCTCGAGTGAAAAGGAAATGTTACAAAATACCTTGGTATACAAGAAAGTTGAAAAGACTTAAAAATTTAAGGAATAAGTTTTTTAAAAGGTATAAAATATCGAAGATGCGTCTTCATAAGGATAAATATTTATTATACTCAAGTAAGTTTAAATCTTTGAGTAAGAAACTTCATAAAGAGTATGTTGCTAAATTTGAAAGGAATATTAAGTTAAACCCTAAATCTTTTTGGCGTTACGTTAAGGCTAAAAAGTCGTGTGCAAGTATTCCATCTAAAGTTTCTTACAATGGAAAATCTGCGTATTCCCTCGGCGAAGCTGTCAACCTCTTTGCTGATTTTTTCGGGGCGAATTTTGAGACTGGGACGTTTCTCACCGAGGAACTAGATACGGAAAATGACACCCCTATTAATTTTGGTCAATTGTCCCTGACTCTTGAAGATGTCATTTGTGGCATCTCGGTGATCAAGTCGTCAGTGCAAATGGATGTAGATGGGTTCTGTTCTTTTTTGTTTAAAAATATTGCAGCAGTTGCGTATCCAATCTTATTAATTTTTAATAAATCTCTCAGGAATGGAGATTTCGTAAACGCTTGGAAGGTAACGTCTATTACCCCGATATTCAAGAGTGGTAATAAAAGAAATGTTGCCAACTACCGTCCTATTTCTAAACTTTCCACTGTCTCGAAATTCTTTGAAATTGTAGTTAAGGATAAAATATTCTTCGCAGTAAATACCTTGATTTCACCTAATCAGCATGGATTCATGCCTGGCAGATCAACTGTAACTAATCTAGCAGTATTTTCTGAATACTGTATTTCTTCATTTAATAGGAGGGCGCAAGTTGATACTATCTATACCGATTTTTCGAAGGCTTTTGACAAAGTCAACCATTCATTACTAATATCTAAACTTGCTGGCTTCGGGTTCCATTCTAGTATGCTATCTTGGGTGAGATCTTACTTGGCAGATCGTAGCTGTGTTGTTGTGGTAGATGGTATTTCTTCGCGGTCGTTTACTGCCAATTCTGGTGTACCCCAAGGGAGTGTGTTGGGTCCCTTATTATTTGTTATCTTTATTAATGACATACGTCATTGTTTCAGTTATGCTGAATTCTTATTGTTTGCTGATGACTTGAAAATTTTTGCATCAATCACGACTCAATCTGAGTCCACTATGCTCCAAGCTGATCTTGATAACGTAATGGACTGGTGTAAACGGAATCGTCTGCTTTCAAATATAAGTAAATGTTTTAGTATTACCTTTGCTAAAACTCGAAATGTTCTTCCTGTTTCTTATCATATTGGGGACTCTACACTGAGGGTTGTTGATGAAATATCAGATCTTGGTGTAGTCTTTGATGCGAAGTTTCTATTCCACAGTCAGATTAATTATGTCATTGCGAAGTCTTATTCCACACTCGCGTTCATTCGCCGTTTCAGTATGGATTTTAGTGATCCTTATACTTTAAAACTTTTATTTACAACCCTAGTGCGGTCTAAACTAGAATATGCTGTTTTCATTTGGAGGCCGTACCATGCCTGCCATATAGACCGACTTGAGCGTATTCAAAAAATATTTTTGCGATTTGCCCTCCGGTCTTTGCGTTTTGAGGACCCTGTTCCAACATATAGTTCTAGGTGTCTTTTAATTAACCTTAAATCTTTAGTTAGTAGAAGATCAATGCTTTCATTGACATTTTTATATGATATCATCAATGGGACGGTTGACTCGCCCTATCTTTTAGAACGTATACGGTTCAATGTACCATCGCGAACCCTTCGATGTCACGATTTTTTCTGGTTAGATAGATTTAGAACGACTTATGCTTCCAACTCTCCAATTGCTAGGGCAATGTGGGAGTTTAATTTGCTGTATTCTATAGATATTGATTTTGCATTAAATAAATTTAGGTTTAAACTGCTATTGAATGAAATTATTTGAATATTTTATATTTATTAGTTAAGGTATATTAGTAAATAGTCTGTAGGGAGGTTCTGATTGTCCTAGACTATAATATGAATAAATAAATAAATAAATAAATAAATAATGCGCTGCCGATCGGTAAGCCATCAAGAATAATGATATGTGCGTCTCCCACTCTTTATGGAACTTGTCGATTACTTTCCTTATGTGCTCCTCCAAGGTTCTATTGAATCGTTCCACCACACCATCGGACTGAGGATGGATTGCAGTTGTCCGTGTTTTTCGAATGCCCAATGTTTCACATATTTCTTGAAACACAGCTGATTCAAAATTCCTGCCTTGGTCAGAATTTAACTCCATTGGCACACCATACCTTGCAACCCAATTGTTTATAAACACTGCTTCTATTGTTTACGCTTCTTAATTTAGGATTGGGTATACGTCTGGCCATTTGCTGAAATAATCCATAACCACCAGTACATATTTTTTTCCGCGGTTTCTAGTAGAAAATGGACCTGCGACATCCATAGCGATCCTTTCAAATGGCGCACCTGAGTTATATTGCTTCATCTGGCCATGACTTGGGGTTTTGGGGGTTTCGCTCTTCTGCAAACCTCGCAGTTGGCAATCCACTCAGTGGCCGACTGACGGCACCCAAACCCAGTAGAATCTCTGCTTAATTTCCTGGAGCGTATTCGTCATTCCCAGATGACCTCCACTTGGATCATTATGTAGCTCGTTGTGAACGTCAGGAATCCTTTTCCTGGGAACAACTATCAGTTTCTTCTTACATTGACCATTTTCACTCTCCCATACTCGATGCAAGCAACCGAATGTCAACTCTATCCAGTCTATTTGGTCTTTTGTTTCGTTCGAGCCCTTGCATAATATGTGACAGATCTGTATCTTCTAGCTGACAATTCCTTAGTTGTTCCTTGTCAAATTCATCCGTACACGTTATAATCATTAGCTGGATATCTATAATGTCTTCTTTAGCCTCAGCTTTTGAACAGTATTTGCATTCCAAACTACATGGTGTTCGTGACATTGCATCAGCATTTCCATGGGTACTACCTTTTCGATGCTCAATGGAGAAGTCATAGCTTTGCAATCGCTCAATCCACCGTGCCAATTGCCCTTCTGGATTACGGAACTGCAGGAGCCATTTCAACGCTGCGGAATCGGTGTCAGTAGAGGTACTTGTAAAAATGTTTAATGCACTCCACCAATGCCAACAGCTCTCTCCATGTAACGCAATAGTTCCTCTCTAGTTTTCCAATTGATCGGGTGTAATATGCAACTACCTTCTCCTGTCCATCGACTAGTTGTGGTAAAGCGCCTCCTATAGCATATCCACTCGCATCTGTATCTAGAATAAACGTTGCTCCTGGAATTGGATATGCCAACATTGGAGCAGTGCACAAACGCTCTTTCAATGTTTGGAAAGCCACTTCCTGCTCCTTCTTCCATTCAAAAGCTTTATTTTTTCTTGTAACCTCGTGGAGGCATGGGCTACGTTGGCAAAATTTGGTACAAATCGGCGGTAATATGTGCACAGCCCAAGGAAACTTCTTAACTCATGAAGATTCTGTGGTCTTGGCCAATCCTTTACTTCTTCTATCTTTTCATTCGCGGTGCAGATGCCCTCCGTCGTTGCTTTATGACCCAAGTAACCAACTTGCTTCTTGAACACTTTTTGGGACTAAGTTTCAGACCAGCACCAGCTGGAAAACTTCCTCTAAGTTCTTAAGATGTTAATCAAAGTTATTTCCCAAAACTATGATGTCGTCCAGGTACACCAAGCACATTTTTCAGTGTAGTCCTTTCAATACCTGATCCATGAGTCTCCCAAAAGTAGCTCGTGCATTACAAAGTCCAAAAGGTATTACTGTAAATTGCCACAAAGACAATCTCCGACACTGAAGGCTGTTTTCTCCTTGTCTTCCTCCTACACCTCCACTTGCCAGTATCCGTTTTTCAAGTCCAGTGTGGAAAACCATTTCGTGCCAGATAGCGAGTCCAGGGTGTCCTCAATTCTTGGCAATGGGTAGTTATCCTTTTTCGTAACGCGCGTTCAACTTGCGGTAGTCCACGCAAAACCTCATTTTCCATCTTTCTTCTTCACAAGTACCACCGGTGAGCTCCATGGACTAGCTGATGGTTCGATAACGCCGCTGTCGCTCATTTCTTGTATGATTTGACTCACAACTTCCCGCTTCGCCCGTGGAACACTACGAGGAGATTGACGGATCGGCCTCGCATCTCCAATGTCAATTTGATGTTTTACACCGTTGGTGCGGCCTGGGTTGGAACCATCCTAGGAAAATATATTTGCGTACTTTAGGAGCAGTTTGTTTGCTTTACCCTGATAGTCTTCCTCTAGTCCCTCCGTACATGGCATGCTGTCATCTGAAAGATCAATCTTGCTAGTTGAAACGTTTTCCTGTAGCTATTCACAATTGATTACTTCTTCAGCCTCTTGGCATCTTCCCAATACAGTTCCTCTGGTCAATTTGAGTGGTGACTTGTACTCCTTTATTACTCTTACCAGAATTCGTCCATCTTGTTTAGTCATAGCCAGGGTTTTCCCTACAAGTACATTCGATGTTGATTTGTTTGCCGCCTCGACAACCCACAATTTGTTTGTGCTACAATCCCCATCAACCTTTGCCGAGATTACTACCTCCGATTTTGGGGGTATTTACTGATTCTCCTCCACCAGCACTCGTTTACTGCTGTAGCCTTTCTCGTGGCTCTATTATATACCGGCGCCGGCGTACGCCGGTGTTCTTACATTAAAAAGCTTGATTTTTCTATTTAAAAAAATTATATTTAGGAAAGGTTTTATTTGTATGTATTTAAGGAAGTCAACGTTCTGGCCATTTCGGAAAGATCCGGGGTTTTGCTTCAAATACTCGCAGATCGTTCAAAAATTTTCAGGATAGCTCCTTGCGGACGGATTATCTCTCGTTCACTGTCTTTGGAATTGGTACTTCTGCCTCTGCTGAAAAGAAACACAGATACATAAAATGGTCACACTTTTGTCTGTATATCTCGTGCAAAGCGTAGTTTCACCTGGGGTTAACTCTTAATAATCGTCGCGAACACGATTTCTTTAAATCATTCGTAGCTCCTTGGTGGCCATGCACAAAGGTGACATACCGTTGCTATTAATGGTCTATTAATACTCATGACTCTCGTGACACAGGTCGCATCCAGTGTTTTCGAGCTACAATCCCCGATGATTAAGAGCTACAATTCCCGATGTGCGATCAGTAGCAATCCCGACCACCAGTCGCTACCACAGCGACTTCGAAATCATATGTACCTTCGTCGACGTCAGTTTCCTAGAAGCTCTAGGTGTAGCTCCGAAAACTTTCTAATGGGGCTTACGAATTCTTCTCGAACACAAATGAAACTTTCGAGACCCGAGAAATCGAGAACTCGACTTCTCGCGAGATTCTCGTGTCTCGAAGTACCCGTAAATCTCGCGAGCTTCTCGACATAAACTTAATTGCTGTATGGACAGTATTTATACACTTAGTTTTTTTTTACTTGTGAATTTTATTTTTATTATATTGCTTCTCAATGACATTTAACTCAAAACATATTTATTATACATATAATTTTGTTCACAATATTTTATTTTTTTTTAACGAGACATCGAGAACACGGCTTCTCGAATCTCGAAATACTCGTAAGGCTCGCGAGCTTCTCGACTTTCAATTCTCGCAAGATTCTCGAATCTCGAAATACTCGCAATACTCGCGAGGTTCTCGACTTTCATTTCTCGCGAGATTCTCGAATTTCGAAATGCTCGTAATTCTCGCGACCTTCTCGACTTTCAATTCAGTCGCTGCATTGGCAGAATTCTATACATTTCGGTATTTTTTAGTTGTGGCTTGTGCTCCAGAAGAAATCCTAAGCTCTATATAAAACAGCCAATGTATCGATTAAATTGAATGTCGAGAAGCTCGCGAGTATTACGAGTGTTTCGAGATTCGAGAATCTTGCGAGAATTGAAAGTCGAGAAGCTCGCGAGCCTTACGAGTAGCTCGAGATTCGAGAATCTCGCGAGAAATCTCTTCTCAAACAAGTTCCAGAAATCGTAGGCTCTACTCCCTATACTTGCTAGCATATTATGTGTCATATTCATTTCTTATATTGCAGTTTTTACTTGGGAAAAATGTTGTAAAATTTACCAACAAGTTGGAAAAATAATTTCCGTGCAATATACTCATAATGCATAAGCTTGTGTTAAACTCATCTTATGTGTCGGAGCTTTAAAACGGTGCTGTGAGTGGCAGCAAACTAAAGGAGCAGGCAAAAATATGAATGAATGAAAGTTTGACTATTAGATACTTTTTTGCAATAACATTGTTTGTTTTTTCATTTAAAAATGCTGTTACCAGATTCTGGTATTACACAAATATAGTGAACTTGGATACAGGAATTCAGAAATCCTAGGAAATATTTTACTTATATACTTTGTTGTTGAGTTTAAAAAATTTTTCACAATAATTTGAAAAACTCTACGTTGTTTATGCTTTTTATACTTATGTAATAATTTAAACGAGCCGGACCCGTGCGCATCTTGCGCTACAAATATAAAAGTCTCATATCAAATATCAACAGAAATTGCTGCCATCTGGGGAATGTTAGCAACTGCCGATAGTGCAGTGTTAGTTCTAATCAAATATTCACAATAGTGCCATAGTACAAATAGATTTAAGCCGGAGTCATTGGTGCCGTATGTCGTATTGCTGTATCCGTATCCCTAACGTAATCAGCTGTTTATCGTTACGACGGTAAACCAAAACCCAATTGGTTGGCTACGATACGGTTACGACCTTAGCGGCACCAATAATCGATTGCATTGATTCTCATAAGGTTGGTCGAATCAGCTGTTAAAAGGTTACCGATACGGTTACCGATAAAGCACCAATGTCTCCAGCTTTAAGCTGGAGTCATTGGTGCCGTTTGTCGTATCGCTGTAGTCGTATCCCTAACGTAATCAGCTGTTTATCGTTACGACGGTAACCAAAAACCAATTGGTTGGCTACGATACGGTTACGACCTTGGCGGCACCAATAATCGATTGCATTGATTCTCATAAGGTTGGTCGAATCAGCTGTTATAATGTTACCGATACGGTTACCGATAAAGCACCAATGTCTGCAGATTTATTTGTGTGCTCACAATCGTTTATTCTTAACAAATTATTTTAATAAAATATAGCTAAACAAAAGTACTACGACTAATAATGCCAAAAGCTCGCTAATAGCACGAATCCCCATCTTTACAACCAAAACTTTATTTATAGATTTGGACTCCCAATAAGAGCGAAAAAGGGACCTGTACATAAAAACAGCAATTAGAAATAATATATAAGATTTTGAATGAAAATCAATAACTCTGAACTGAACAGTTTTCGCCATGATATTAAATAAAAACGCTGTAGAACAGGAGCAACACTTTTGTGACTGCATAAACCCTCTTTCGATCTTTTACGTCCCTGCACAGAACCCTAATTAACCGTTTTCAACCGAAACAACAATGGCAACCACAAATCATCTACATAGATTGCACATTCACGAATTAAAAATTGCTTCGTTCTGCGCATCTACGTCATAGTTGACTCTTGAGCGAATAAAAAAAAAGCGAAAAAAAAGAGCTAAAGGAAAAAAGTCAATTCATACGTCAAAAACAGCTGATCTAATGTTTACATGCACAATACGCAATCTTCTTGTGTGATTCATTGTGAATGATAACTAAGTGTGATATCTTCTGCATAGACGTCAAAATTCCAAAGTGATTGGATTGTAGGGTTATCTACTTTGTAAAATATACTTAAATTTTTTTAAATTTTTTTATGTTATATTACTTTTAATATTATTTCAAAATGAAAATTTTCTAATTAGTTATTTTAAAAATTTTTCAAAAGTGAAAATAATAAATAATAAATGGAATAAATTTATTTAAATATATAGTTTAACACTATATATTTATGGCGATTCTTCCATCGAACCAAAGGAATTGTATAAAAATTATTTTTCGTGTTATTTATTAACAAATTTTCCTTAAAACCCATTCATCCATGAGGGCAACATACAGCGAATTCATTCAACAAAATTAAGATCGCGATGGTGTGCGCCTCAATTGGAATGTGTGGCCATCGAGTCGAGTCGATACGGAGCTCTTGGATGTGCCGCAAAAGTGTCTTTACCAGTCAATTAAGGAACAGCAGGATCTACCGTCTATGCAATATTTGATGATGTAACACGTCAGTATAGAAGAAACTAGGACATTTCTGGACTAAGAGAAAATGTAAAGAATTTGATGTCGAAGAAGATTATCAGATATATGTATATGAATCGCTTGCGTTCAAATCAATTAACCAACTTTTTGGAATACTTATTTTTTTCACGTGTGGTTATTGTGCTTTATTGCTCACAACTACTGAAATTGCTAAAGAAGATATTATCCTTTACTTCGTATTAATTATATTAGCTGTTACAATTTTATCTCCTAATGTATGGACAACGACATTGTCATGTTATATTTGGATTTTAAATTCAATATCAATATCAATTTATAATTTATCTCCAACATCTACCTGCCTTCAACATTTGGTGAGATATTTTATTCAAAATTTAACATTTTTTGAAAAATAGTATACATTTTTCTTTTTTAATAATGTTCGTTGTCTAAATCTTTCGTTGAACCAATTTATAAACAAAATATTAAATATATATTTTAATACCAATTCTTGATAAACTTATTAAATATATACAAAAATTTAATTAATCTTTCTAAATTATAGTTTCGTTAAGTACATTTTAATAATGTACACTCCTCCAGTTTATTTTCAAAAATATTTATATACAATCATTATCATTTTACAACAACAACATACAAACTCCACAATACAAATAGATTCATATTTAAATAATAATCTCATTTTCAATTCGAAAATAACACAAAACACTACAAAACAAAACAATAACTTTGATTTTTAAAATAAAATCCAAAAAATTTTTACAATTTTAAAAAATCTCTAAAGATTTCTTAAAATAAATTTTATCGACATATTTTGCAAATATCAGTTATTTCATATTGAAATTAAAATCATATAAAAACTCAATATTAAACTCATTAACTTGACACGAATCATTGACAATTTCATATCACCCTCAAACGAATTAAGGAATCAACTTTCTTTCCTTATCAACAACATGGGCATACATTATGCAGAGTACAATTATATATTGAACATATATTCCGCATAATACAAGTTTTTAATTTTTGTATGATTGTGCACACAAAGTTGCCATCTACTATCATTCAACCTCATTCTAATTTCTTCAAAAAAATTATTATAATTGACAATATTTTACAAACAGCTATTAAGTTATTTTTAGCCTCAACAGCATAGCAATAACACAACCAAATATTAATATACATAAAATATTAATACAACAAGTAAACAATAACAACAACTAAAAATCAGTTATCAAGTACATCAAATCATCAAAAAATTGAGTACTTAGATCAATACCAATGTAAACTTAATACAATTACATAAACACTTTATCAAAATTCTGACAATTAAAAAACAAAGAATTAGAATATATCTACAACACAAAATTCAAACGTTTTTCAAACTACAACAAAAATTCTTACAGTAATCAATATACACTGTAAATTAACATTAAAAAATTAATTTTTCGTTTCACTGGAGGGGGAGTATATGTAGGGTTATCTACTTTGTAAAATATACTTAAATTTTTTGAAATTTTTTTATGTTATATTACTTTTAATATTATTTCAAAATGAAAATTTTCTAATTAGTTATTTTAAAAATTTTTTAAAAGTGAAAATAATAAATAATAAATGGAATAAATTTATTTAAATATATAGTTTAACACTATATGGATCACGTGATTTGTATTTGACTATCGCTCTCTCATTCTGTATATCTTTCTATCACCCGCTGAAGATAGGCGCCGCCATATTGAACATCCTGTCAAAACGCTGAAAAGTAGCCATATTGAACATCCTGTCAGGCATTTGACAGATAAGATATCACACTTAGTTATCATTCACAATAGCAACCCAGATTTTCCCGTTAAGCTAACTTAAGCGAGTGCCTGTCAGAAAGAAGTCAACACACTTGTACTTTACAGAAAATTGATAAGTATTCAATTAATGCCCCTATTACGGTTTACAACTCAACTTATTTGGGTTGTAATTAAAACAACTCAACCTTAAGACAACTCAACTCCTGTTTGGTATTACGAGTTACAACTTATTTCAGTTGAAGTGTAAATGATTAGTTTCTAATGAAGTTATTTTGCAGATTTGTAAGTAATTTTCGGTTAAGTAAGGAAATTTTATGCTCCTTACTAAACAAAATGAAGGACCATTTCCGTAAACGCGTTCGAGGGACGGTTTTTGAAATTATGCGCTACACTTCGATTTCTTGCTGACGGCAGCTATCCAAAATATTGTGGAAATGATGTTAGTGTTGGACTGGACAACATCTACAAACACCATCGACAAAGTGGGCTAAACTCCAAATGACTGCAGAGCAGCAAAGTGCTTCAAAAGCCCCAGTTTACTGTAAAACAAGTCTCCAGGAGCAGTGGGTAGTAGCGATGGGATTCAAGTTCGCATAATTTCACCTATTTTGGCTGAATCCGAACTGCGGCTTTCCTCGTCCAATTGCGGGAGATATCCCCATAAGGTCAAACAGTTTTTCAATGTAATCCTTCTTGAAACCTTGTTTTTTCTATAAATGTGTACAAAATTGCTGATTCTAGTATGTTTAAATTAATTTACAAAAGTTTAGCGGGTAATAAAATTTTTATTATTATTTTTTTTTCGCAAAAAATGGCCGTCTCGAGAGGGTCCGAAATATGTGGCCCGATCCATAGTTTGTTTGCACAGAACACCTTTCGGCGGTGGCGGTCTCCGGCCACAAATTTTTAAAAATAACCCAGGGTGGTTCCTGCACCTTCCTGAATTAGTGTTGGATTCAAAAAACCAAGGTCGAAACACGTCTTTTGGTACCACCTTTGATAAGATTTGACAAAAATTAGGTGGTGCACCGTCCTTTAAAACGTTACCTTTTTTCCCAAAATTTTCTGGGACAACTGCCAGTAATCAGTTGTCAGATTTTGATGTCCTTGACAACTACGCCAACACAAGGTTATAAACGGTAATGCCACAAAAAGTTGTTAAACTAGGCAACTTCAACCGACATTGTTTTTAACAAGTTGAGATGTAATCCGTAATACCAAATTGCAAAATTTCAACTGAAATAGAGTTGAGTTGTAAACCGTAATAGGGGCATAAATGTTTCCATTACTCCAAATTATTTAAGTTTTTTTAATAAGAAAGTTAAAACAAAATTGTATGATAAACCTTATAGAAAACGAAGTTCTTATTGGATGTTATAGGCTCCATACTTTAGGAATGCACTTTAGAGGGATCGATAACAACGGAGCTGGGCTTTGAGCTGCACTTTTTCATACCTTTCACTCATATAAATGAACTGCGCCTATCTAGAAAATTTGTTTTGTTCTTATGTGTGTTGTTCAAATGACAGTGTTCTTAACAAAATCCCTGTTGAATCAGGAATCATCGTTGAATAAAATGGGAGTACTATCTCACGAGAAAGGGATTACATTCTCCCTTTCGAGAGGGCTCCGTATTTTCCCTCACTTCTTTTCCCCTCCATCCATACCCATCTCTCTATCTTCGTATCAATCTATCTCTTTCTCCTTCCCTCTTTTCTCTTCTCTCCAGTTCGTCTTATTCCCTTCACTTATTCCCAGTCTCAGTCCAGTTACAGTCCCAGCCCAAGCCCCAGTTCCAGTCCCAATCCCAGTCGGTCCCTGCAGGTTTGAATAAAATCGGCGGAGTGGTTCAGCGACATACGTCTTTCCATATAGAGATAGATAGATTAAATCTCCTTACTGCACAAACATTATCATATCTATGCAAACATACCAAAAAATTTAACTTTTGTATAGGAATTTTAACGAAATGATTAAAATTTTTAACGAAAAAGTATTTTGAAGAGATGTATGCATTTTCAACCATTTGTGTTGCATTAACTGGGTAACGTGCATAAATATGTACATTAGACGGGACATATTTTGTATGAAAGAAATAAAAGTTTATGAAAAAGCGGTACCGCCCCCTCAAATTATTCCTTTGTATGTAGGTAATTAATTTCCAAACACTTGGCTAGATAATTTAAGGTTAAGGCGTGGCACATTTACATTGGAAATGCCCAGAGTCGGGTATTTTGTTATTTTCGAGAGCCATGCCCGACAAAACCTTATAAAAAGTTAATACGCTATTTCTCTTCTAAAGTGTATTTATAACAAGTAAATTAATGGCAGCAATTTTTGGAAACGCGCGTGGCACCGCCTCTTATTTGATCATGCATTGCCTACCGTTTCTGGGGCATAACTCGAATACCGATTGACGTAATTAAACATTTTTAAATGGGTGTGGCAACCTCTTTTGACCAATGAAGAAGAATTGATCTACTGTGAAGAAACTCTTTACACTTATTTCCTGTATAAAGAGGAATACTTCTTATAGAGGACTCAAAATTATTAAATAAACACCCCTCTTTCGATGACACTTGGGTCCAAAAACTGAACTAAAAGAATTGTACGAATGATCTGGGTATATGATGTTGGTTTACATCCGAACAACCTTTCTTATTCTTCTTTCATGTTATATTATGGTTCTCCATTAATTTTAAAAAACCACTAACTTGCATCAGGTTAATTCTTAACAGCATTTATTTCTATTTTTTATCAAACTTTCTCACTTCACACATATTAGCCATCATCCAGTGAATTTCCTACCTCCGTATCCCGCTCAGTTCTCACCGCAATGATCTCGACCGTGAGACTGGAGAAACAGAGGTCGGGATATTTTTGTACAAATGAATTGTGATGTGTGTTTCATTTAAAACATACGGCTTGATGCGTCTATTTTTGAAAAAGTATGTTTATTAAAGGCAGCGTTTCAAAACTAAAGACAAGAAAGTAACAAATTGATGGGTTTGATGGTAAATGAGAACAAAACGAGGTACCTGATTTCATCGAGCAAATAGTCAGCGCATATGCGCCTTGGCAATCACGGTACTGTTGGCAGCCATAACTTCGAAATAGTAAAAGACTTTGTCTATTTGGGAACCAGCGTTAACACTAACAACAACATCAGCTCTGAAATCCAGCGAAGAATCACTCTCGCCAATAAATGTTACTTTGGACTAGTTAGACAATTGAAAAGTAAAGTCCACTCTCCGCAAACGAAAATCATGCTCTACAAGTCACTTATCCTACCCGTCCTGCTATATGGTGCAGAAGCATGCACCATGACCACATCAGATGAAGCGGCTCTGGGAGTGTTCGGGAGAAAAGTACCTAATTCGAATGATTTACGCGTTGGCGATGGCGAGTACCGAAGAAGATTTAATTATGAGCTGTACGAGCCTTACGCAGGCATCAACATAGTCCAGCAAATTAAAACGCTGTGGCTACCCTGGCTAGGCCATGTTATGTGAATGAAAGATGACGCTCCGACTAAGCAAGTACACCTATCCCCCGATTTACACGGAAGATCGGTTCCAGATAAAGCCGTGTAAAGTGAAATCTTCTTTTTCCTATACAAAAACCGTGTAAAGCGGCCACCGTGGTGTGATGGTAGCGTGCTCCGCCTATCACACCGTATGCCCTGGGTTCAACTCCCGGGCAAAGCAACATCAAAATTTTAGAAATAAGATTTTTCAATTAGAAGAAAATTTTTCTAAGCGGGGTCGCCCCTCGGCAGTGTCTGGCAAGCGCTCCGATTGTATTTCTGCCATGAAAAGCTCTCAGTGAAAACTCATCTGCCTTGCAGATGCCGTTCGGAGTCGGCATAAAACATGTAGGTCCCGTCCGGCCAATTTGTAGGGAAGAATCAAGAGGAGCACGACGCAAATTGGAAGAGAAACTCGGCCTTAGATCTCTTCGGAGGTTATCGCGCCTTACATTTATTTTTATTTTTTTTAAAACATCTTAATGAAGGTTCACGAAAAGATATTCAATCGATAAATTACCAGTTCAAACCAAAAAAACTAGTAAAAATTATGACTTTTTGTTCAAATTTTCATCAAACGATTTTCCTTCCAATTGAACTACATATGTATGTACTCTGCGTTTGGTTATGTACATACATATTCACAATAGAGGGAATCCCTCAATATTGCAATCAGTGTTGCCAAGGGGACTCAAAAAGGTTTTTAATGATTCGTGAATCTTCGGAGTTTTTCAAATTTTGCTGATTTATGAACCGTGTAAAAGCGAAATCGTGTAAAAAAGTACCGTGTAAATCGGGGGATAGGTGTATTTTTATCGGAATCCTCCTATTAAAGCAAAGGAAGAGGTAAGCCCAGGTGGAAAACGATTTAAACTCGCCTGGTGTGACCAATTGGCGCCAGTTGGCGGAGCGATGAAGCGATTGGCGCGCCTTGTTGGACGGACATAACCGTTTAAGCGGTTAAGCGCCAATTAAGTAGAAGTAGAGGGCTGTCGTAGAGATCATTTAATTTCAGTTTTTTGACACTAAGTGTTGTCAAAAGGGGGTGTTTATTAAATTTTTTTTTGCCGATTTTATTAGAAATATCAATATTTATAAAAAATAAGGATATAAACATTATTCACAATAGTTCAATTGTTCTCCCGGATGGTTATCGAAACGCAGAATAATTATTGGTCGAAAAAATAGGGGTGAAACTCAAATGTTTTGATATAATCGTACTTTTAAAGTAAAATATGATTGATATAAAGATACTTTCCGCAAAGATAATGTTTTTTACATTGGTCTGTGAATTTATTTTAAAAAAAAAATGTTTATAAAGTAGGCGTGGTCCTTAACCAATGTGGCAGAAATATGTGTACCGAATTTTGGTTTGATGCGTCAATTGGTCTCCCGAAACTTTGGAAAATGCTTGATTTACAAAATTTTTTTCCTTTTCCATTTTCTTGTTATAAATACACTATAAGTAAAACCGCATATTTACAACTTTTTATAAGATTTTGTCGGACATTATTCTCGAAAATTAAAAAAAAACAGTTTTGGGCATTTTCAGTGTTAATGTGTCACGCCTTAAGCTGGTCTAATCTGCCTAGGAGTTTTGATATTTATTACTTGAAGATAAATAACTGTAGCGAATGTTGGCTTTTTTCACCATTCGATATAATTCAACATCTAAGTGTGTGACGAATATAGTGATGTGATGAATGTCACACTCAAAGCAAGTTTGCGCATACAGTTCTTAGAGAACAAACAGACACACTGAATTTTTTGGAAAAAAATTTTATTTTTGTTTCAACAATTTCACTCATATACGAAAGGAATCAAGTATTTTTTTATGCAGAACGAATGTAAATATTTCAAAGTTTTACTGCAAAGAAGAAATTTCAAAATCGATACATCAGTTTTTGATTTATGTATGATATTTTCCTACATTTGGCGATTTGCAATGTCCCTATAACATATACCTTCAAACTATTGAAAATGCTCATCTCACGTACATAGCTAAGCTTTCAAATGCAAAAACAGTTTTAAAATCGAAGCATTCTGTGTGAAGTGATGATGGTTCAACGACATTTACCGACTTTAGATAAATAAGATTTATGGATGTCCATTTCACATTGACCGTTCAACGGCGCACAGTGTTTCGTGTAGAACAAGCTAGCTGGACAAAATTATTTTATGACATTTTCCGTTTCATATGCAGTCATTTATTACAACTACGTCATTTTTTTCAGCCATATGTTCTTTTTTTATTTTTTTCCAAATTTTACTTCATATGCATACATTTGCTTATTTCATATACAGTAACTCATGTGAATAAGTGACATATATCCAAAAAAATTTACTTTATTGTACTTAAATTGAATGGACTACAAATCTCAATACTCTAAAAAATTCTAAAAATTCGGGAAAAAAATTAAAATTTTTTATGAAAATTCGTCGAATTTTTCAAACATTGTTTAAATATAATTTAGTTTTTGTTATAGATCTGTTTTATTATGGGAAATTAGTTAAAATATGAAAATTCGTCGAATTTTTCAAACATTTTTTAAATATAATTTAGTTTTTGTTGTAGATCGTGACAAATTTTCTTATGGGAAATTAGTTAAAATAAATTTGCGAAAGCGAAAATTGTAAGAATTGTCCAAAAAGGTGTGTCTACTTATTTATGTGAGTGACTGTACATATGTACATACATATTTTGCATTTATTTGAGTATTTATCCTGGCACTACAATTTTTACAAAATTATTTTACAGTACCAGTCAGGAATGTAAAAGTGAATTACAATAATAATAATAACAATGTAAATAATTAAATTATGTGAAAATTACTTATTACAAAAACTTAAAAGTAAAGTATCATACAAAGCAGAAAAGACAATAGATTTAAATTAAATAAAACCTGATCCAACAAAAATTTATAGGGTAGGTTATCTTTTATAATTATGTTATTATTCGCTATCATCACTTTCATTCGATGAGTCACTTGTGGAATAGTCATGAGCATCAGCAACACTGCTGTGAAAGCTTTAAACAACTGGGGTATTTATTGACTCCTCAACATTATCGGGGGACAGTAAATTTAAGACTTCTGAAGTCAGACTTTTAAATTTTTTCTTAGGTATCTCCCTAAAACTGTTAACTAAAGGATCCGATGTTATAAGCAACATATTCATAAGATCACTATTCGTGGGTTCACGCGACTGCTTTTGTGTGTTATCATCCCTGAATCGTCTCAAATCTTTGTTACGGGCTTCCTGTACTTCCTCAGAAAGTTGACCAATAGGTAAAATTGCTGATTTTATAATATCAGTACTATGCACTAAGATTTTATGTATTGTAACAGGCATATTAAACCATGGATAGAGATCTATGTATAGTTTTTTAGTCTCGACCGCAAATTTTTCAAATATTTGGATATTTATATTGTACCCAGATGCTAATGCGCGAAGGAGAATGTCGAATCTTTTGATGAGCGTTACATCCAATCCCGTAATCTCAGCACTAGCCTCAGAATTTTCGAAAAACCTACGAGCAGTGTTGCCGTCATTGGTATTGCCGAAACCTGGTTTTGGTTTATCTACTATCATTCCAAGTACACTTTTAAATTTATTCTGGATTTCGTTGGAACGTAGCTTTACCCTCTCTTTATCTGCATCATTCCTAAGCTGCCATTTTTTTACTTCGAGGCGATAACTTATGTGAAGCAAGCATTCAAAACATCTTATCCATGCATGGAGAGTAGACAAACCAAAACCAAGATTATTTCGGTTAGGCGTAAAATCCCGCAACTCATTATTAATATCTTTTGGAGTGGCACCACAAATATAATACTTTTGTGCGGAAGAAGTTTCAGTCAAAGCATTGCAAACTTTTCCGTCAACCATTGTTAGAAGCATATTGTGATTTACGGAAACTTCGTATTCTTCGAGCATGTATTTTGTTGGCAACAACGCATTTATCTCCTCTAAAACTTTGTTTGTTTCAAAAACAATAAAATCTTTTGTTTCTTTAGAAAAAATAAATTTAATTGGACGACAATACATGGTAGAAGAAGGTCGAGGATTCTGCCAAACAATGTTACCTTTTTCATCCTGTAATTGAAGAGGAACGAAAGAAAATATAAACAAAATCTCATCAGTGTCAGAACTGCATGTAAACTTTTGCTTATATGTGCTATGGCCAGAGCTTCCATCGCAACCCCACTTGCTGATTAAAGTATACGTCAGGTTTGTAGCTAATAAACTAACAAAAACTTCTTGATTTGCTAAAACTAAACGCTCAACAGTTTTATTTAATACGGACCGGACTTTAATTACCGCACGTGTCTCACCCACATCAATTTCATTTGGATAGCATTCTGCCTTAGCTTTTTTTAGACTATAAAGTGATGGATAAACCTTATGTCCTGCATTGATGCTCCACTGCCGAGTCGTTTTGTACCCATGAGTCGTCGAATTGCTATCTACGTAGTATGCTGAAGCTTCTACATTGCTCAAGCATCTTGCATCTGGCTCACATGTCATCTTTTTGCCGGATACTTGAGTGGTTTCCTGTGATTTTTTTATAATGTTAGCAACATTTTTGTTGCCGGACATACGCGTTGATACTTCTGCCGCATAAAGTAACTCACCAGGACTTCTAGATTGTAAGAAGTCATCCACTCGACGCCGTTTGGTTTTTTCACTGCAGCTAACAAAGTCCTTCTTTCGTCTTCCGGGGCCGGGGTTGCCTGAAGAAGTGGTTGGTTGGTCTGATAGCAACTTTGAATCCACCGTTATTGTAAATGTGAAGTCTGGACCCGAAAGCCACTCCGAGTTTTTATTCAAAGACTGCTCCTTATGTCTTCCAGAAGTGTTCCACTTTTGATCCAGCTTCGAAGAATATGCCGATATTTGTAAGCTTAAACTTTTTATCAAATACTCGGCAAAACTCAATAATTCTTTATATCTGCTTTCCTTCGAATGTTGAACCCAAATGTCAAAAAACTCCGTTCTTGGTACGGTTATAACTAAACTGCTTTGTGTTGTTGATTTTCCGACAGGGTGAATAGTTGATGATTGTTGTGCTGCCATCTTAAGTGTCGTTAACCGTTCTGATTTGTTATCAGTTGTGCAGTATTTATATTACATTAAGGTATTGGCGCAGATGCTACCAAATGGGGTTGTGTTGTGTAGCGTTCCTGTGTGGTTATACCTGCATTAGGATTGCTTTGTATGTACCTGTTTTTATGCCTTGGTGACTGGTGCGGTAGGTTGTGGCAGGTTGAAGTCAGTGATCTTCGCCTTTTTGCTTTTGGTGTGCTCTTGTTGACATTGCGCGTTTATTTTTGTGTGTTTTATGGCTACGTGTTTGTTCCCTGTACCTGGGAATTGGTTTTGCCGTTTGTAGATCAGCTTTGAAGGTTCAAATATCTTTTATTTATTTTATATGTAGAGATAACTAAATCTACAAAAAAAATTAAAAATAGATGTGCAAAGAATTCGCAATGGTTTTTTCTTTCTACTATTAGAGAACACTTACGACTATAACATATGTAAAATTTAGCCCGGATGTCGGCGGATGTATGTAACTTTTTTGTCCCTAAATTTAAAAATATAGAGAAAAAATACCTTTTCTTCTTAATAACGGAATGTTAAATATATTGAAAATACCCCAAATGCGAAAGAATTACTGTTAAAAAATTTTACTTACCTTCGAGCTTAGAATCCATCAAAAAAATTATATAAAAGTGTTCACTTAAAAGAAATATGAAGGTTAATATTCAACAAGAATTTTGCAAATTAATCAATGCATTTTACGGCCACTCCTGCCTTCTTACTTCAATTACTCAATATATATGAGAAAAAATATCAAAAAAAGCAAAAATCCCGTTATTTTGTTTGTTATCTTTCATTTCTCATTACACTTTTCTTGGAATAAGAACTTTGTTTTTGTCCAGCTAGCTTGGTCTACACGGAACACTGTGCGGCGTGTCGAATAAGGCGCGTCAATTGCTTCTTAGCGGAGTATGGCCGACCTCTTCCTTAGCTCCCATTGGCGGGTTCCAATAAAAATACTGTTTTGGCCGAATCATCATCTTTTATTCGCATAACATGACCTAGCCTGCGTAGCCGTTGGTCTCTAATTGGATGAACTATGTTGGTGTTTGCGTAAAGCTAACACAGCTCATCATTAAATCTGCATCGACACATCCCCAATCCGTAGAGGTCCGCAAACCTTGTACACCATATAGCAGGGCGGCTACGATAAGATATGTAGATCATGGTTTTTGGTTTTTCGAGAGGGCCTTACTTTTCTAGGCTAGTCTAAAGTAGCATTTATTGGCAGGATTGATTCTTCGCTGGATTTCAAAGCTGATGTTGTTGTAAATGCTAATGCTGGTTACCAAAAAACGAAGTCTTTTACTATTTCGAAATTATAGCTTCCAACAGTGGCGTGGATGCCAGATCTTAGATACGCTGAGTCTCTTCTTGACGACAGCAGGTGATTAGTTTTTTCCCCATCTTTTTCGAGTTTGGAGTTAGCAGAAATAACGCCCCGACATGTAGACATTGCACGTTCTTATAAAATATTATTCCACACTGGATAAGTTATGCAGCTAGTATAATTCTCTGAAGCATCAAATTTAAGAAATCGCACGGTATTTAGTCACACTGTCTGAAACCTCATCTAGATCCGAACGGCTCGGGGAGGTCCTTCCCAATTCTGACTGAGTTGATGGTGAACATATATAAGTTTTTCCGGGAAACCAAATACAGCATAATGGCATAAAGGCAGCTCCTTTTCGCGCTGTCCTAGGTTGCTTTAAAATCGACCAAGAGGTAATGTTTGTCTATTCCCTTTATGCGGTTTTTTTATCCGCGATTCTCGATGGACTTCAATGGATTCAAATCGGCGGGAATGCACTCGTCCTTTTATATTTGGCATAGTAGTTGATGAAAGAGCCTTATTAACTCCTCGACCTGGTATTAGAATAGCTACGACAACAAAAACAACTCCGCAGAAAATTCGACAGCATCCGATTGTTGTTTTTAATCTGATTATTGCTTTTCTCACCAAAGAGGATACATTATGATAAGAGACGTCACTCGTTACTCGCAGCCTTTTGCTCGATGTTTTCTACAAGGTAGTCGCTGTTTTTTTTTTTTTTGCGAGATGTGCATAAAATGTCTTCTATGCATTTTCGCAAGGTATATATGGCGGCCACCGTGGTGTGATGGTAGCGTGCTCCGCCTACCACACCGGATGCCCTGGGTTCAAACCCCGGGCAAAGCAACATCAAAAATTTTAGAAATAAGGTTTTTCAATTAGAAGAAAATTTTTCTAAGCGGGGTCGCCCCTCGGCAGTGTTTGGCAAGCGCTCCGGGTGTATTTCTGCCATGAAAAGCTCTCAGTGAAAACTCATCTGCCTTGCAGATGCCGTTCGGAGTCGGCATAAAATCATGTAGGTCCCGTCCGGCCAATTTGTAGGGAAAATCAAGAGGAGCACGACGCAAATTGGAAGAGAAGCTCGGCCTTAGATCTCTTCGGAGGTTATCGCGCCTTATATTTATTTATTTATTTATATATGTTTATTTTTCCGAAGGTATTTAATTAATTAATTAATTCTCTTTCCAAAAAGCACGGTTGCACAAGGTGCCTACACCGCATGGTTAAATGCGAGACCATTCAAAAATTTCCCTCAGAAAACATTCGGCATCAATTTTTTTCATTTCCAGCGAGTTACTCGCCACTCGGAGCAGACTCGTGGCTCTTATTATATTTATCCTCTTTGGGTCAATCACTATCTCTATTTAGGAGCACAAATAGTATTACGTTTAGTTTGGCGGAAAAAGCATTCATGATTGAGCACGACAATGTTCTGTCGCGCCAAATATACAACCCTAATAAGAACATGTGTTCAAATCTTAAGAATCTAAGCAATAAATTCCACAAGCTTTATAAAAATTCTTGTAATTTGCAACATAAAATAATGTATGAGAAACATATGGTGGAGTATAACTGTCTAAACAAATTTCTTTATAAAAACTATTTACTAGGATTCGAAAGTAATATTAAATCCAATTTCAAGGCATTTTGGAGTTTTATTAGCTCTAAACGTTCGTCTTCGATTATTCCGGCTTCAATAACTTATACTGTTTTCACACAGACGGTTTATTGAATAATAAAGGCAGTTTTCTACATTAAGACGCTTATTGAGCTCAATCTTCCCTACAAAATTCGAATCTATAATTATTTCATTAGTAGCTAATCGAATGTCTAAAGAAGTCAAAAGCACAATACAACTCTGTTGGGAGCGTTCAGTTTCTTAGTTTTTGATGTGTTCAGTGCTTAAAAATGTTATTTGTCGAAGTAAATGTCATTGTCTGCATGGCGGAACGATACAAGGTGGCCGCACCGAACAGCTGATTCTAACCTTTTTTTATTTGATTTGATATATCAACTTCCGGCGCAGTACGATTTTGACATTTGTCCATCGAATTTACAAAAACAAAGTACATAGAATTCTTATTTATGTATGTAGGTATATCACCATGCTGCCACCTTGTATCGTTCCGCCATGATTGTCTGTCATATAGCATTGTCATTTTATTCGCTTGACATTTCATCCTTCATACTAATCGAGCAGTTACTTCTGTGTGAAAGAAAAAACTTTACGATTTCATTAGAAGGTGATATGAGATCATTAAGTTTCTGTGTGAAAACAGTATTACAATGATAAGAAATCAAATACTATTTTTGAAAGTGCAAATCTGTTTGCCGAATTTTTGTAGATCAAATTTTGTTGATGGCGGCATACTGGATGATGTCTCGAGTGTTTAGTTTATTAAATGTGTCCCTCAGTTCAGGAAACTTTTTGGATGAGTGGAAAGGTACATCGGTAATTCCAGTTTTTAAATCTGGAAGTAAAAATGATGCATCGAACTATCGACTAATTTCTAAAATAACTAATACTGACAAATTGTTCGAAAAGATCATTAGCTCAAAGCTATCATTTGCTATCAAACCATATAAGTTATCACACCTATAATCCCAATACTAACTAATGGCGCACCCTTTACTCACGTTGCCGTGCATGTGACTTCTTCATTGCCCCAAATAGCACTTTCGCTGACTCAGTACACGCGCAAGCGATCGGTAACACAATACAACCAATAAGGCGTGAGAAGTGCAGCATAAGCAGTATTGGCCTATACGCGCAACTCATCGATTGTGAAATGTCGGTTGGTGGTGGGATCTGCAACGTAGGCATAAGTAAGTTAGACTCAAAAGTTAGTTGGTAACAAAAGAATATGTCTTCTCTAGAATGCGTTTGTCCAATATGGGTATCAAATGAAAGGTGTTAATGAGTATTTTAAAAGGGCGTGGGCATTAGTTCTATAGGTGGACGCCTTTTCGAAATATCGCCATAAAGGTGGACCAGGGGCGAATCTAGAATTTGTTTGTACAATATGGGTATCAAATGAAAGGTGTTAATGAGTATTTTAAAAAGGAGTGGGCCTTAGTTCTATGTGTGGACGCCTTTTCGAGATATCGCCATAAACGTGGACCAGGGGTGACTCTAGAATTTGTTTGTACTATATGGGTATAAAATGAAAGGTGTTAATGAGTATTTTAAATGGGAGTGGGCCTTAGTTCTATAGGAGGATGCCTCTTCGAGATATCGCCATAAACGTGGACCAGGGGTGACTCTAGAATTTGTTTGTACGATATGGGTATCAAATGAAAGGTGTTAATGAGTATTTTAAAAGGGCGTGGGCCTTAGTTCTATAGGTGGACGCCTTTTCGAAATATCGCCATAAAGGTGGGCCAGGGGTGACTCTAGAATTTTTTTGTACGATATGGGTATCAAATGAAAGGTGTTAATGAGTATTTTAAAAAGGAGTGGGCCTTAGTTCTATATGTGGACGCCTTTTCGAGATATCGCCATAAACGTGGACCAGGGGTGACTTTAGAATGTGTTTGTACGATATGGGTATCAAATTAAAGGTATTAATGAGGGTGGTCATAGTCGGATTTCGGCCATTTTTTACACCAATACAAAGTGAGTTCAGATAAGTACGTGAACTGAGTTTAGTAAAGATAAATCGATTTTTGCTCAAATTATCGTGTTAACGGCCGAGCGGAAGGACAGACGGTCGACTGTGTATAAAAACTGGGCGTGGCTTCAACCGATTTCGCCCTTTTTCACAGAAAATAGTTATCGTCCTAGAATCTAAGCTTCTACCAAATTTCACAAGGATTGGTAAATTTTTGTTCGACTTATGGCATTAAAAGTATCCTAGACAAATTAAATGAAAAAGGGCGGAGCCACGCCCATTTTGAAGTTTTCTTTAATTTTTGTATTTTGTTGCACCATATGATTACTGGAGTTGAATGTTGCCATAATTTACTTATATACTGTAAATATATTAACTTTTCTTTTAAAATTTGAATTTAAAAAAAAAAAAAATTTTTTAAGTGGGCGTGGTCGTTCTCCGATTTTTCTAATTTTTATTAAGCAGACATATAGTAATAAGAGTAACTTTCCTGCCAAATTTCATCATGATATCTTCAACGACTGCCAAATTACAGCTTGCAAAACTTCTAAATTACCTTCTTTTAAAAGTGGGCGGTGTCACGCCCATTGTCCAAAATTTTACTAGTTTTCTATTCTGCGTCATAAGTTCAACTCACCTACCAAGTTTCGTCGCTTAATCCATATTTGGTAATGAATTATCGCACTTTTTCGATTTTTCAAAATTTTCGATATCGAAAGTGGGCGTGGTTATTGTCCGATATCGTTCATTTTAAATAGCGATCTGAGATGAGTGCCCAGGAACCTACATACCAAATTTCATCAAGATACCTCAAAATTTACTCAAGTTATCGTGTTAACGGACAGACGGTCGGACGGACGGACATGGCTCAATCGAATTTTTTTTCGATACTGATTATTTTAATATATGGAAGTCTATATCTATCTCGATTCCTTTATACCTGTACAACCAACCGTTATCCAATCAAAGTTAATATACTCTGTGAGCTCTGCTCAACTGAGTATAAAAAGAAAGCAATCAAAGAATAATTGTACTTGCAAGCTTGCGCCTAATCCGCATGAAAAAAAGATAAATATAATCCACAAAACACATCTTGATACTCCTTGCGCCTAATCCGCGGGAAAAAAAAAAAAAAAGTTTAAGAAAAGAACAAAAGGATATTAACAATATTAACCTGCGCCTAATCCGCAAGACAAGCAGAAAAAAAGAAGAGAAAAAAAAAAAAATTTTTTTTTTTGCTTTTCATTTAGTTATTTTCATTTCACTTTATTTTTAATTAATTTTTCACCTTTTATTTAGTTATTTTCATCTAACTAAAATTTTTTATTTCCTTCTTTTTATCTAAATTAACACTAACATACTAACCGAAGCTAAAGCAATTAACAATCGTAAAATGTAAAGCATAATCAAAAAAAAAAAAAAGAAAAACAAACATAAAAGTGTTCCTCTCGTACAATGTCATAATACTAAAATTCGGAAACAAGCAGCCAAAATGAAGCCATTCAAAGCAATAACCACCAATATAAGATCAATGAAAAACTCTTCACCGCCCCCTAGGAAGTCCTAAAGAAAATCGACGAGGTGGTGAATCGCACTAACTACATAGCGAAAGAAAATGAGGCGACGGAATTTGATCGAAATGCACTACACAACATCCTGCTCATTCGCGAAGAGGTAAACGAAATTGTGCGGGCATGTCAACTGGCAAAACGGGGCATTGTCAACACAAATCTACTTGACACAGATGAGGTCAACCAAGTACTGTCAGAAGTAGAGACCCTTCCATACCAGAACGTAATCGAGGCTATTGAATACGGTCAACCATCAGTATACACGAATGGGACACTTCTCCTCTACGTGCTCTCGATGCCAAAAGTAACAGCTAACAAATATAATTTTCTGATCACTCGCGCTGGCATCTACAAACATAAGCAACTTGATCTACCGTTTGACAGGATGCTCGAAAACCAAGAGGAAACATATGGAGTGACGGGAAATTGCATGGTAATCAGTTCATCTACAATATGTAAGTCAGAATCCTTGTCGAAATTGGAAGAGGACAGCTGCATTCCACGACTACTAAAAGGTGGAGACGCTAGCTGCCAGTTCACCAGACGAAACGGATCAATTGTAGAATTGGTAAACGACAATACAATATTCCTCTCAAACTACCAAGGCATGATCAGTAGCAGCAATGCCTCAAGCACTATTAATGGCACCTACATCTTCCAACTAAGCAACGAAACAGTCAAGATAGGTGACCAAGTATTTTTCAGCAACGAGGTAATGACAGCGCAGGCATTGCCAGCCGTCCTTTCGAATGTCAGGAATCACACAATGAAGGTCAACCTAGAATATGTGCACGACATCACGATGGAGAATGTTAAGTATCTAGGATACGTTAATGAGAAGATCAATTTTTCTATCGTTACAGAAGCCCTAAAAATATGCGCAATAATCGTGGTCGCTGTTATCCTATGGAGATGGTGCATTAGAAAACCAGACCTCCCAGAAATCTCTGAACAGTGGAGCTGTGGCACGAACACCAATAAGATCACGAAGGGCATATCCACATATAAAAGTGATTACCCAGAAGCTAGCCTACCATCAGAAAGTAATAGCCATTCGGTACATACCATAACCCCCTCAGGTTTTTCATTTGATCTGCGAGACGCAGATCTTTAAAGGGGGAGGAGTTATCACACCTATAATCCCAATACTAACTAATGGCGCACCCTTTACTCACGTTGCCGTGCATGTGACTTCTTCATTGCCCCAAATATCACTTTCGCTGACTCAGCACACGCGCAAGCGATCGGTAACACAATACAACCAATAAGGCGTGAGAAGTGCAGCATAAGCAGTACTGGCCTATACGCGCAACTCATCGATTGTGAAATGTCGGTTGGTAGTGGGATCTGCAACGTAGGCATAAGTAAGTTAGACTTAAAAGTTAGTTGGTAACAAAAGAATATGTTATAGATTAGTCGTATTAGTGAGTGCAACGAGTGCACAATAAATCAAGCTCAGTATCAACTTAACTAAATTTGTGTATTTCCTTTGGTCGGTGAACAGTTGAGTTCACCGCAACTTTAATTTTTAAACAGTTCCCCTTTCGAAAACTGTAAGTTATATATCGCTGCCCCAACATGGTACCAGAGGTCACCTTGGGGCAACCCCGCCTATTACACATTATGTGCCCTTTTAGCATTGAAATAGATGTGCAGACTTTGGAGGTACAATTTTTCTCAACATGCCTTCAGAAATATTCACTGTAGAGGCATGATAATAGGGCCATGCTAGAACAATTGGATTTTTCGTGTATTTTTTTTTGTCTAGGGGTCAAGCTGCCATAAAGATATGAGTCATTAACCAATGTATGAGTCATTATCCACTATTTTTCAATAAAATTGCGTGTTTTACTGTATTCTCAATTGATATTTATGCACATAAATCGTGCCAAAGCATATTATTATTGTCTCAGATGACCATTGCGTTTTCATCCTAAAGGAACTTTCCATCCCGAAAAACCACAATTTCGCCTTAAACAGTAACGGTATGGCAACGCTTCTGGCAAAACAACACACATTATGAAACTTCAAAAATCCCCAAATACGTAAAAAAATTTTGAGTGGAACTACCTTCTTTTGTGTATAATTTAATACAAGGACGCGCTTCTTTTGTTAAAACAATTTAACGGATGGTGTAGATGTTGCCATACTGGAATATTTACGATGATAGATTGCTAAACATAACAGACTGTTCGAAAAAATGTATAGGGTGCTCATTAAGCGCTTTCAACGGAAATAATTTTTGTGGATACGTTGAAAACATGTTTCCGCCAATAGAGTAATAGAAAATTTGGGGTAATTGTGCAGTTTAGGGGCCCTAACATAAATTTAGGCCAACATTTTTTAGTGAGGTATTAAAAGACGCGTATTTACGTCTAGATGTGTCGGCTATACATTAAGGGACCAATAGGTTTTATTCATAAGCCAAAGGGGTTTGAACTTTGATATTTTGCACATAGGTTCTCAGGGAGTTCCCCAACGAGAATCAGTGAGTAATTTTTAATTGTTATTAACAATTTACTAGTAATTAGTTGTTAAAGTTACCATGGTATAACTATCACTTTTTATCTACATACGAACACTCTCAAGAATTTTATACATAAGTACACTTTATAATGTTTATAAAACCACAAACAACTATTTTCATTTGTTTAAATTTTTATTTAATTATATTGTCCTATTTGCCTTATAATGCTAATAATTTGCCGCCAGTCATGTTGAATGGGAGTGTTTTTAAATACAAGAAAGCTGTTAGAACTCTTGGCTTCAAAGTAAATACCAATCTCACGTGTATTGATGAAGTTAACTCTGCAATTATTAAAATGTATTTTGTGCTGAGGCAGCTATGGAGAACCTCAACTTATATTCCTCAAGAAATTAAACTCAAGCTAGTTAAAACTCTATTAGTGCCAATACTGTCATATCAAGAATTGATATATGGATTCCCTGATAAAAAATCGATTCGTAAATTGCAGCTTTTAATTAATAACGCCGCACGGTATGTATATTCAAAGAAAAAATTTTATCACATTTCACAATTTCAAATAATATTCTTGGTTGCTGCTTAGCCTCATTTTTTGATCGTCGTTATATTTTGTTTATGTTTAAATTAATCCACAGCCGATGTCCGAATTACCTTTATTCTAAACTAAAATTTGCACAATCAGGCCTTACCTGCAACATAACTGTACCATACTTTAAGTATTCTACAGCGTCAAGAATGTTTTTCGTTAGAGCTGTACAGTTGTGGAGTTCTTTACCCAATAAATTAAAAATGGATTCTAATCTCAAACACTTCAAATTGGCTGTTTTCACTATATTTTCTTCTTAAGTCTTTACACCTGTTATTACAACAATGATCCCTAATCTTCTATGTGTGCATCTATTTATTATACTCAGCTGAGCAGAGCTCGCAGAGTATATTAACTTTGTTCGCATAACGGTAATCCGTAACAGTATAAACTAATCGAGATAGATATAGACTTCTATATATCAAAATGATCTGGGCGAAAAAAGAAATTCATTTAGCCATGTCCGCCCGTCCGTCTGTCCGTCCGTCCGTAAACACTTGAGTAAATTTTGAGGTATCTTAATGAAATTTGGAACGTAGGTTCCTGGACGCTCATCTCAGATCGCTATTTAAAATGAACGAAATCGGACGGAATCGGAGACATCAACATAGTCCAGCGAATTAAAACGCAGCGGCTGCGCTGGCTAGGCCATGTTATGCGAATGAAAGATGATGCTCCGGCCAAGAAAGTGTTTCTATCGGAACCCGCCTATGGAAGCAGAGGTAGAGGGCGGCCCCCACTCCGTTGGAAGGACCAGGTGGAAAACGATTTAAAATCCCTTGGTGTGACCAATTGGCGCCGGTTGGCGGAGCGAAGGAGCGACTGGCGCGCCTTGTTGGACGGCCATAACCGTTTAGACGGTTAAGCGCCAATTAAGTAAGTAAGTAAGTAAATCGGACTACAACCACGCCCACTTTTTCGATATCGAAAATTTCGAAAAACCGAAAAAGTGCGATAATTCATTACCAAAGACGGATAGAGCGACGAAACTTGGTAGTTGCGTTGGCCTTATGACGCAAAATCGAAAATTAGTAAAATTTCGTACAATGGGCGCGGCGCCGCCCACTTTTAAAAGAAGGTAATTTAAAAGTTTTGCAAGCTGTAATTTGACAGTCGTTGAAGATATCATAATGCAATTTGGCAGGCACGTTACTCCTATTACTATATGCGTGCTACATAAAAATTAGCAAAATCGGATGACGAACACGCCCACTTTAAAAAAAAAATTATTTAAAGTCAAATTTTAGCAAAAAATTTAATATCTTTACAGTATATATGTAAATTATGTCAGCATTCAACTCCAGTAATGATATGGTGCAACAAAATACAAAAATAGAAGAAAATTTCAAAATGGGCTTGGCTCCGCCCTTTTTCATTTAATTCGTCTAGAATACTTTTAAGGCCATAAGTCGAACAAAAATTTACCAATCCTTGTGAAATTTGGTAGTTGCATAGATTCTATGACGATAACTGTTTTCTGTGAAAATGGGCGAAATCGGTTGAAGCCACGCACAGCTAACACGTTAACTTGAGCAAAAATCAATATATCTTTACTAAACTAAGTTCACGTACTTATCTGAACTCACTTATCTCGGTATAAAAAATAGCCGAATCCGACTATGACCACGCCCACTTTTTCGATATCGAAAATTACGAAAAATTAAACAAAATGCCATAATTCTGTACCAAATATGAAAAAAGAGATGAAACATGGTAATTGGATTGGTTTATTGACGCAAAATATAACTTTAGAAAAAACTTTGTAAAATGGGTGTGACACCTACCATATTAAGTAGAAGAAAATGAAAAAGTTCTGCAGGACGAAATCAAAAGCCCTTGGAATCTAGGTAGGAATACTGTTCGTGGTATGACATATATAAATAAATTAGCGGTACCCGATAGATGATGTTCTGGGTCACCCTGATCCACATTTTGGTCGATATCTCGAAAACGCCTTCACATATACAACTAAGGGCCACTCCCTTTTAAAACCCTCATTAATATCTTTAATTTGATACCCATATCGCACAAACACATTCTAGAGTCACCGCTGGTCCACCTTTATGGCGGTATCTCGAAAAGGCGTCCACCTATAGAACTAAGGCCCACTCCCTTTTAAAATACTCATTAACAACTTTCATTTGATACCCATTTCGTACATACACATTCTAGAGTAACCTTTGGTCCACCTTTATGGCGATATCTCGAAAAGGCGTCCACCCATAGAACTAAGGCCTACTACCTTTTAAAGTACTCATTAACACCTTTCATTTGATACACATATCGTACAAACACATTCCAAGGTTACCCTAGGTTCATTTTGCTAAATGGTGATTTTCCCTTATTTTGTCTCCAAAGCTCTCAGCTGAGTATGTAATGTTCGGTTACACCTGAACTTAACCTTCCTTACTTGTTTTATTTTATAAGTGATTTAAAAATGTTGTTAATGTTATCAATTCAATATTAAATCAAAATAAGTTAATGTTATCACTTTATATGTATAACACTATAAAAGACATAGTATTACTTGTGTATAAATAATAAATTGAAATAATCCTTTTCTACAGCACTCAAGATTTTGATCAATGCGCTTGTTATGTCATTTCCGCCTCTTCCCCCGCAAGTCTCATTCCATATTGCACAATAAGTTTCTTTGACCCCGTTAGCTTTAATAAAAGCTTACTACATAAGTTAATAGATGTTATAAATGAATATTGAATCATAGATATAGCAAGATAAAAACGTGTTAATGTATTCTTAAATACCTAAGTGTAAGCAACTAACACAATAAGTACAAATGTGAATTGTATTGAATAAAATTAACTATGAAAATTTAATTTGGAGAATGATGGTCTGATTCCTGAGGAAATGTGTGTGGTAACTAGTGGGGCTTCATCACCAGCTGAAAGCCATGGAAGGGAGGGCAGAAGGCAGCCGTCCAATATTCATTACGCTGCGAAGGTAAAGTGTTATCTGGTGGTGGATTAAGAGATGAGGGAAAGTACCAGTGAAAGTGTAAGTTTTAGGATTGTAGTAATGTGTACAAGAATAATTTATCTTGTTGACCTTGTTGACGAGGGTGTGCCTTACTCACAGCTGAGTGAGATCACCTCTATCAAAGTATGGGCGTATATCATCCATTACTTTGAGCATAGCAGTAGAACAGCTATGCCCCCGATGGTATCCAGATTGGTTTTGGGAAATGAGACACTTATTTGTCAAATACCTAGTAACTTGATTCAACAGTTGTTTTTCGAAAACCTTACATAAGGATGGCAGAATACTTATTGGTCGAAAATCTGCTGGTACTTCTGACTTGTTTCTTTTCGCAATAGGTGTTATATTGGCCACTTTCCAAGCATCAGGAAATTTTAATGACGTCAACGCAAAATTTAAAATATGACTCAATGGTGATAGAATGTAGGGTAAAATAGGCTTGAGAAATCTAAAACTTATTCTGTCATCGCCAATCGCGTTGGATTTTATCGAAAAAATTCAACTAATTATATCAATTTCATTGATATACGAAAAATTTTATTTATTGCTGAAGTTGCGGGCGAGCTCGTAACCAAGTATAAAGGTACATTCTTCCTCAGGTAGTTTTACCAAAAAGAACTCATTCATTTTATCAACATCAATAATGCAGTTAACCTTCGTATCGCTATTCACACCGAGGTGTCTTAGATTTTTCCACAGCACTTTAAACGGGAGATCTACATCAAGTTTGCTTTGAAAATATGCTTTTTTAGCCTTTCGGGTAATTTCAGTGGCCCTGTTTCGCCATCCAGTTTACCTAACTTCTATCTCTTCTCCACATTGAGTAACATTTATTACGGTCTCTTATCGCCTTAAGAACCCCCCTATTAAACCATGGCTGCTTATTACTACTTACTTTAATTCTTTTTAATGGGGCATATTTATCATAAAGATAGTTTACAAGCTTAGAAAACTCATCAACTTTTTCATTTACCTCAGCCGAAAACCAACAATTATTCCAGGGAAGAAAAGAAGCTTCAGCATATAAATTGCCCTATCTGTTGCATTGAAATCACGAAAATAAGAATACTTAGGGGTTGCACATGGAATACCTAACGATACATTGTAGCTTAGGAAAATTAGATCATGGTCGCTAACGCCACTCAGGGAAAGTTGCTCATAGTGTAATATACTAGACGAGTCCGATACACAGAACAGATCAAGTAAGCTAGGCTTACAATGCGGACCAAAACGAGTAGGAAAGTTGTTAACTACGCCTATACCGACGCTGGACAAATTATCAAGCAAATTCTTCGATCGCTCATTTTCCATAAGCAAATCAATGTTTAAATCATCGCAAAGCACTATATGTTCATTAACAACACTGTGCTTGCCAATGTTCTGGAAAACGCTTGTTAAGTTACACGATCTATGTGGGTTATAAATACATATCACAAGACACAGTTGAAAATTATTATAAAATTCAATCATCAGAAACTCTACTTGACCATTAGAATCTGATTTGGCTACCATTTTATGTTTCTGTTCCTTCTTAAAATATATTGCAATACCACCACCCTTTTTGCCGTACTGCCTATCATTCCTTATCACAGAAAAGTCACATAATTTGTCGTTATGGCCTTCTCTGAACCAAGTCTCTGCCACACAAATCACATCAATGCATACCGTATCAAATACATAATTTAGGTACTCGAGTTTTGACTGAGTTAGACTTCTCGAATTAAAGTGGCAAATTTGAAAGCCAAGATGAAAGTCAGTCACTATTTTTAGTAAGGTTTTCAAAGGATTTCAGGATCATCCTGAAATCGTGAAGATTATTAGATATGGTGTGATTCATGCGTTCCTCAAAATCGCAATCAAATAACGTCAACTGCTTTTCTGTACTTTTTAAATAAATCTTCTATTATAACTGTAATACAACAGTTTTCGTAGCCTGGACATTCCGTAATTCAAGAAGTGGATTGCGTGCATAGCACTATTGAAAAAGCTTTGAAAAATTTGGAAATTTCTAGCCCTCTAACTTTATTGCACATTTTAAAGAACGCAAATTATCTGAACACTCATTTGAAAATTCTTCAAATGGTCTCTGAAGACTTTAGAAAATATTCACAAAAAGCTGGGCTCTTAAGTTACAACATCGTTCTTTTCTCAAAAGTGAAGTATTTAGAGTACAACAAAAGTAATTTGTGGAACGTTGGATAAAAAACAAGTCACCAAGAACGTGATGTTATTGTGACGAATATTAGCAACACTAAGGGATACTATCATCTCTAAGTCGATACTAAGCAGTGACTCGTATGCACATCAACAAATCAATCATTATGTCTACCCATATGTCCATACGAGCAGCGGAGAGTAACGCACAAACACATGCATATATCTGAGATACTCCCAAAAGTATGCAATCATTTGTGCAAGTATCATTCACATATACACGCGCATGGGCTATGAGAGAAGCTATAAAATCGTGCATCTGTAGATATAGCTGAGAAATTTATAGCTGATAACTAAATAGTAAATTCTAGAAATAGAAGCGCCTAGAAATATGTCAACGAGGAAACCAAACATTATAAAAGCAGCAACAGTGGAGGCACGACAATCAGTTTGATTTAAGCAAGCTATCAGTTGCGAAGTATAAGTGTTATTGTGAAGTACTTTAATAAAGGCCATTTTGCATTATTGAATAGTGGAGTTATTTATTCAACAATTTAGTGATTCGAACGTTCGTAGAAGGTTGCAAATAAGAGGAATTGCACTAAATTCGTTACATTATTATTTAATGCATAAAGAAAGATTCTCGGGGACGTTTCACAAATGAAACGCCAAATAATTTGTTTCATCAAGTTCTTCTTGTATTAAGCAAACCAAAATTGGATAAAAATAAAGCGAAGGACTCAAGGCAAATGATATCGTACCTTGAGACTGAGACTGATAAAAATTTTATAGAGCAATATTGTCAAACTTCTAAAGTGAATCTTAGAACTACTTACGTTTAAAGTACCTATACAAGAGTACAAAGTATTGAATTCACGAGTATTATTATTTTTTATATGGAAATGTATACAATTTTTTATATGTTATTTAAAAGTATGTAAATATTTCTTTACGCTTGTTGAGTTCTCAAAATAAATCAAAAACGATTAATAAAAGTTATGATTTTTATTTGAAAAACGTTGGTGGTGAAAATTTTTTCTACGTTAAGTAAGTTAGAAATGTTTGAATTTTAACATCTTCGAAAGTCATTGTTTACAAGAACGTATTTTCACAACAAGGAATTTTGTTGTATGTGCTTTGACGAAAACATATTTGTGAGCAAACGTCACATGCGACATATGCATCCCGAATGAAGTCTTTTGTCTCTTAATCTTTTGAAGATATTGAATATTTGAAAATCGGAAGTCAGAATTAGTAACACTCTCTACAACTCGTAAAAAAATCATAAAAAATGTACCGTATAACTTTTGTATAATTCCTATTTGAACTTCAAAGTCGATTTTCTCGCTCGCCGCGACTTGAGGATGGTGTTACGTAGCGTAGATTTGATTCCTCGTTTAAGTTTTGGACGAGTTATACGCGAAATAATGATGCAACAAAGTTCAGAGGTGTGGATGATAACCAGAGATGCGCTCGAAGCTCTACAAAAATCTGCCGAAAAGTACTTGGAAATGCGTTTCGAAGATTCACGCGCGTGCAGGAAGACATTACGGCAAAAGTCTAGTTGAGAGGTCGACTGTTAATACGCTACCAAATATATCGAGAAAGGTGTCAAACGACGCGTCTTGACATCAGTATTAATAATCCGAAGGCGGAGAATAAAAATTTTAACTCGTCCAAAAGATATTAGAAAATATCTGCGGACAGAGATACAATTTTTCTTTTCCGCCTTCGGATTATTGTTGTCGAGGTCAATACGAGTCTTTTGACCCCTATATCGATATTTTTGGTAGCGTATTAGCAGAAGACCCCTAAACTAGACTTGTACCGACATCACTTGTGCGTCATATGGAATTGGTTAATTGTATATTTTCTAGATTTAATATGAACTAATATATGTTTTAAAAGATATAAAGCTGCATGTAGCGCATTGGTAGATGTTTTATAGAAGCTGTGTAGTTTTGTAAATGTTTTTAAATATTGTTTAAAGTGAACCGACTAAGGAAAACGTTGTGTATGCGTTTTCAGCATTAAATCAACTTTTCTGCAGTGTTTGGCAAGCACTCTGAGCGTATTTCTGCCATGAAAAGCCCTCGGTGAAAACTCATCTGCCTTGCATATGCCGTTCGTAGTCGGCATAAAACAAGTAGGGTAGGTCCCGTTGTTGTTGTTGTTAATACTAAAAAAAAAAGTATCTGCTAGCAGAGTGGTATTCCAAAAGGGACTTTATATGGTACTGACTGGTGTACTAAACATCAAGTTCGACCACTTTCTTTGACAGTTTTTTATGAAACTTTTGATGCAAAAAATCTGGCCTTGTTTGCACCTAAGAAAGACCAATGCGATATATGCAGTTCATTCTCAGTTGAAAATCTCTCGGTAGAAAAATACACGCTTCACCAGAAAAAGAAAGAAGAGGCAAGAAATAAAAAGAATAAGGACCGCAAAGAAGAAACGCACGTTTTTACCGTAGATCTACAAGCTGTACTAATGTTCCCAAAATTACAAGTTAATAGCTTGTACTACCGCACAAAGTTACAGGTACATAATTTGGTCTTTTTCAACCTTAAAAACCAAAAAGCTTATTGTTTCTTATGGAATGAAGTGGAAGGATTAAGCTCAGACGAATTTGCTAGTATTTGGATTTTCTTTATAGAAAACAAAATTCTTTCTGCAAATGATAGTCCATCAAAAATAATTTTTTATAGTGATGGTTGTACTTACCAAAATCGAAATTTTGTAATGAGTAATGCCTTTGCATCGATCAAACATAATGTTACTATTGAACAAAAAAGTCTCGAAATGGGTCACACTCAAATGGGGGCAGATAACGTCTACTCCACCATTGAAAGAGCCATAAAAAACAGAAATATCCATGTGCCCGCAGAATACATTGGTGTATGTAAAGCAGTCCGTAAGAAACCAGAACCCTACGATGTCACTTATTTGGATTATTCGTTTTTATCTTAATTTTAACTCTGTTAAATTTTATAAAAGTATTCGGCCAGGACGTGAAAAGGGAGATTATAAAGTAACGGATATACATGCTTTAAAATACACTGCAAATGAGGAAATATTCTTCAAACTACGATTCTCTGAAGCATGGAAAGTTTTACCGCAAAAAATCAACAAAAGCATTGATGCTATGGAGTTTTCCAACTTGCAGCAGCTTCACACAGAAAAAAGAAAAATGCCAAAAAATATGAAGATTTGCAATGCATCAAATCAACATTACCCAAGGACCACAATAAATTTTATGATGATTTACCTCACCACTGATTTATTTTACGAATTAGAAAAGTATTTTTGTTAACATCAATGAAATTAGAATATTACTATTTGGTTTAAAATAATAAAATATACTAAATGAAATGAATACTCTTAAAAATAAATCTTTGTTTACGAAATAGTTGAAAGAAAATGTGCTAAGTCCAAAAAAAAAAATTATAGAAAGAAAATGTGCTAAGTGCAAAAAAAAAAATTATGGAAATAAAATGTGCTAAGTCCAAAAGGAGCTCATTGCTCTGCAATGGCTTCATTTAAAACTGCTCTGATAAATGTTTTAATACCAAGACGAACTCAGAAGGGAAACTGCATTTTCAGATATTAAAAATATATAGAACATAAAAAGCTAGACGGGTTTTTCTCTGTTGTTGTTTTAGCGATAAGGTTGCTCCCCGTAGGCTTTGGGGAGTGTGATGGTCCTTTGCCGGATACAGATCCGGTACGCTCCGGTAACACAGCACCATTAAGGTGCTAGCCCGACCATCTCGGGAACGATTTATACGGCCACGTTAAACCTTCAGGCCATTCCTCTCTCCCCACCCCCAAGTTCCATGAGGAGCTTGGGGTCGCCAGAGCCTCGTCTGTTAGTGAAACAGAATTCGCCGTGGACAGGTGAGGTTGACAATGGGGTTTGGAGAAGCTATATATATTTCGCTGGCATCCTGAAGGGTTGCGCTACACAGCCACTTGAATTTGGTATTTTAGTCGCCTCTTACGACAGGCATACCTACCGCGGGCATATTCTGACCCCCTAACCCGCTGGGGGTTTTATCCTGAAAAGTTACGAAAAATGGACTTAGAACATTTGCTCACGAAGCCGACGCAATACTTATCCACAATGCCAGCGGCTGACACCCGTATTGATACAAATTTGTTCCAGTTTTATGATATTTCCCCGCGGTCCACTTAATTTTCACCAATGTTCACTGACATAAGAGAAATGTTGCAATTTTACTTAAGACCTCTCTCTGATGCATCTCTAATCGAAACCCTGGTTATAATTCGATTAGTGAACGATTCGAGCACTAGAAATGCGATGTTGTCAGTTTTCAATATTTGTTGTGCCAAAATATGTTTAGTTGCAAAATCAGTTATTCATTTGTTACAATTAAAATTAGCAAGTGAAAATGATTAAAAAAAAGTTAAAGGGGGAAAGTGAGCAAACTGTTGACATGCTATTAGACTGGCATTATGAAGAAAACCTGTCCTCACCCATTCTTCAAATCAACGTGGTAAATACTGAAGAAATAAGTGGCAACGAAAATTTCGTTTAAGTTAGGTTTCGAATTGTTATTAAAAGCTTTTGATTTTAAATAATGGAATTCAATTGCGCATTAATTCAAAATACACATTAAAAACCAATAAAAACTCGACGTTATAATTCGATTATAACTCTAACCCTTCTGTCGATATGAGAACAAAGTCCCTTTTTTGTCAATAATGCTATAAATCTCGCCTGTTTCGCAAATCGTCTTCTAACCATCTACCTTAGAGAAATACGTTAGAATTCGATTCGTTTTCTAATCGTTCTGTAACCTAAATGTTTGTTATGCACAATCAAAGAAATCTGGTTGATTAATTTTGATCCACCTTATATTTTAAATGAATGTTCCATACTTTTACTATTTTCTTCTTTATAAAATTTATTAATTAAAATTTTGTGGTTAAGAAACGGGATGTATAATTTTATATAAATTATCCCAGTTTTATGTTTATAATAAATTTCCTAGAACCGCTTTATGATCGTAGCTGAGATAAACTTTGAAAGTTTAATAACCATGTATATTCATGCATTTGTACGCGTTTCAACAAACAGCTACATATCGAGCCATAACCGCACAAAGGGCTTAACCGACATTACTTTTGATTTTTTGTTTTTGATGGAAACCGAAAGGCCATTACCATATGCACCAGCTCCAAAAAATTTAAGTCCTACGAAATACTGATACCAAGTTACAGATAAGCCAAATTTGGCTCAAGTGCACTAAACACTTTGTTTATATTTTTTGTGCTCGCAATGCGTAGGTTAATCCTTTTTTCCGAGAAAATTTTGTCATTTTACTACAAAGCTTTTACATTTTGGTATGCATGTTTCGTAATTTTAGTGTTTTTAAATTAAATATGGGCTTCTTGCAAACACAGATGATTTTTTTTTTTTAGATTAAGATTTTTCTTAATAAGGATTATAATGAATATAGCCAGATGATTGTTGCAGATTTCAAATAAAGTTGCATTAGTTCCATACAGCGACACCGATTCTTCAGAGGAAATAGTTGAAGAAGATACTTGTGTTGGGAAACGAGGTAGGAGGATCCCGAAACCACTACCCAAAAGACTTCTACGAAAGTAGGGATCTTCTACTTCAGTTTATACAGGAGCTTACAGAGAATTTCATCGTTAAATTATTAAGATTTGAAATCACTTTGTGATAAAAATATAATTCCCGAAATTTTCCACAGAGTACCTCAACTTAAAACACAACTCTTTTATCACAGATACATTACCAGTTACTGATGTAGAAGACGGCAATGTGAGGGATTCAAGGGGTTGTGTGGCGCAATATAAAGCTTCTCCAACCCAATTGTCAACCTCACCTTCGAGCGGCGATTCCCGCTTCACTAACAGACGAGGCTCTGGCGACCCCAAGCTCTTCATGGAACTTGGGGGTGGGGAGGGAGGGATGGCCTGAAGGTTCAATGTGGCCATATAAATCGTTCCCGAGATGGTCGGGCCAGCACCTTAATGGTGCTGTGTTACCGGAGCGTATCGGATCTGTATCCGACAAAGGAACATCACATCGATAACACTCCCCAAAGCCTTCGGGGAGTAACCTAATCTCTACAACAACAACAACAACGGCAATGTGAAATGAATAGATTGTACCTTAGTTATATAGTTTTTATTTAGAAAACTTAGTTTGGTTGTAAATTTAAAATATTTGTTAATCAGTCTGCATCTTTAAATATGAATTCCGTCTTGAAATCGTGAATTAAAACATTGATCTGCATCACCAACCACTATTTTTATTGTTTCCAAATGTGTATTTTTTACTAGTTTAGTTTTTGACACTTTCAAGTAATGAAGTCTTTTTTTCTTTGAAAGCAAAAAGGGCGTAGGCGACAAATGCGCCATTATTATTAAAGAAATTATAGTCTTATATACACACCAACTTTCACGTTACTATCTAAGGTAATCGCAATATAAATACAAAAGGAGCGTCTACTGAACAATTTTGTTTATGCCGGTTAAGCCCTTTCTGCCGTTATGGCTCGATATATTTATAAGCTATAACTTATGTATATGTGCTAAAATACATTTTTGATATATTTGTGTATACAATGTCTTTTTTCTCTGCTTAAGATAAAAAAGTGGTAAAAATTAATTATAAATTAACCAAAATTATCGAATTAATTTAAATGGTATGTGAAACCCAATGCTTAACAGAATATCAAATTAAGTTAGAGGGCTGGAAACCATCTATCAATTGAAAGGGTCCAGTTGCGTGGTTTGAACCATTTTAGCTCGATTGGGCATTGGAAATTGGGGATGGGGATGGAGGATGGGGGGCGGTTTGTCCCAGAAGGTTCAATGTGGTTATGTTAAATCGTTCTCGGGATGGTCGCGTTTGTACTTTAATGATCCTTGTAATCGGAGCGTACCGGATCTCTATCCGGCAAAGGACCATCAATATCGATAACACTCCCTACAACCTTCGGGTTGGACCAGAGAGATAAGGATGTTAGAGGCGTTGGTTCCACATTGCAATTGAAAAGATGACTCGGTTAGAAAAAGCTTGCAGCCCTGTTAAATTACAGTCAAAGGACGTCACCGTTAAATACATAAATATTTTTAACAATAAATTAGGTGCATTAACACTACGCCTGCGACTCCGTTTCGCTTACGCTCGCAATGCTTTGCATACTGGGTTCAGACTCGGAACGTTTGTGCGTACGTTTTGACACGCTGCATGACCGTTCCAACTCATTGTTATCTCTTGACAGGGCGCTGCTGGAACTTAGTTTGCTTTGTTCCCGCTGTTGTGGTTGGAATAGTTCTGGTTCACTGCGTGCAAGCTCTTCTTCTACAAAGGTATTTATATTGGGATTTGGCTCCAATATTTTCTCATTAAGGCACACACCATCCAAATCTACATCACTATTGGAAAAAAGTGCGGTAGCACCTAACTCAAGGGAGTTTTTCACATCTAACTCTACATCATTTGGGTTCGTCGTTGGAGTGAATTTTTGTACAATTTTCTGATTCACTGGTGTAGAATTTGAATTGTTGACTGTAGGTAGAAAAGCACTTTGATCCACGGTCACAGGCCTCTGAAGTATCGAAGGTGAAGGTGATGTAGTAGTCTCATTACGCGATCTTGAACTGACCGGTGTATTAGGTAAAAGAGAAAGTCCTGCCATATTTCCAAAGCTATTCGAATTGGTACTACCGCCAATTGCATTGCCAGTACTACTTACAACTGGTGCATTTGTAATAGAGCTTGGTGTTGAGTTACTTCTTTCATCTTCGTGTTCCTTCATTAATTTACAAGCTTTACCCAAAGCGCAGATAGTGAGGCAAATACGCAGTCCCAGTACAAATATATAAGTCAATCCAAGTAGCAACCAGGCGGCAGCATTATTGAAAGAAACTGCAGAATATATGGCCTTTATCAGCACGACACCCAAAGGGAATGGAATAAAACCCATACGGCGTGCCACCAAGTCCGAATGATCGGAAAATGCATGTTTTTGTCTAGTTTGTGTCATATCATATGCTAGGCTAGTAGTATATTCACGATAAATGTATTCGGGTATCTCGTTAAAGCGTGTTATAAAAGCGTGTTTGATCCAATCTATTAAAACTTCAGTTACCAGAACAGCAATGCAGTCGGGCATCATTACGCAAAACTGATCTAAGCTCCAATCAAATTCCTTCATTGTTTGTATCATTACAATGAAGAGTAAAACAGAGAGTTGAAAACGTTCTCGCACATCACTACAGGTTAATTGGAAAAGATTATTCTTGTCGAATTTTTTGAATACGGATCCTTTAAGCTCAACGAAGTTGTTAGAAATCATAATTGTAAGTAGACCTTTATTGTTGGAGTTTACAGCCACATTCAATGTAGTCGCCTAAAAAATTAGCATTAAAGAGACATTAGAAGCAATTTATATTAAAGATACATTATAAAAATTTTATTTTTCATACCCCACCTGGAACATAATAAGAAAACTGTGCAACAACACATAAATAAGAGCAAACACAATGTGCGTCACCAGCCCAAAGTGCTCTCGTTTTGAATTTTTGGGTTCCGTGGCTGTCCAGAATAGCGCATCAATAGTATCTTGACCAAAAGCGGATAACAAACGATCTCCAACCTCAATCATATTATAAAAAATATATAATTTTATAATAGATTGAGACTTAATGATATGATATACACGATTGGTATCTACGGAGAGCATCAGCAATGTACAAGCAATCCATATTGTGCCTTTAAGCAAATCACAAATCTCCGCTGGAGTTAATAGGCGCTGCGTTCGCGGTCGAAAACCCAAACAACCTGCAATGGGCCGCGTGAGTAGTCCCCATAAAGCTAAAGCAAAGCGAACAGGTAGGAAGGTGTGAATGTACAAGAAGGAATCTGCGCATTGCATTATACCATATACAATAAAGCGTTCTAAATCACGCGGTATACGCATGAAGGAATATATTTTTTGCCGACGTGCAGTGTACCTTTCCTCATCGTGCTCCAAGATGTAACCACGAGTTAACTCCACGTTGAAAAACTTGAAAAAGTCCATAAATGAGGGCGGCGCCTCTGAGTACAGGGAATAAATTATAAAATAAAAGGTCGATCATTGCAGCCACTCACCTGTTTCCTTATGTTCTTTGCCATCATTTGGATTTGTGTTGGTTCCTTTGGCACTATTTCCAACAGCGGATCGTTTAGTATCATCATTAAGGAGTTCATCGATACGATTATGAAAGTCTAACTCTCCACGAAATCGTAACTTTTTTGTTGGTGTTGCAATGCCAACATCATCTTTTGTCCGAGACATAATTTATAAATTTATTTGATTTGTCCTACTTAGTAAAGATTATGGTAAACAATGGCAAGGATGCCTAATATTTTTTGACTGCCTGCTGATTTCGTTTTGTTTTTGTGTTGAATCGGGAAGTGAAAGAAGAAGAGTTAAAACAGTGTTGAGCAGTGTAGTATGAAGTGTCACGCACTGTAGGAAAATTAAACAGCGGCATCCTGTTCTAAAATTTAGAACATGGCGGAACGATACGAGGTGGCATGGGATTTACAAAAATAAAGTATATGGAATTTTTATTTATGTTTGTAGGTATGTCACCATGCTGCCACCGCTGCGTTCCGTAATGATTTAGAATATAAATTCGCTTTTGCAAGGATTTTGAGGTTGCCTCATGCCATCAGCTGATTGCTTCTTCTTGATAATTTTCCATACAATACCTTGTACAACAAAATGTCAGTTAATCGAATTCTATGAAAATTTTGTTTTGTCTTGACATTCATCTGCACGGCGAATTGATTGAATTCGCTTTGCCATCACCTGTATAGATTCGCCTTGGGTCATGGCGTAATTACAGACAGGTGTTTTTACTTATCTGAGGCTAATTCATGTAAAACTTTGAGGTTGGCTCATCTCTAACATATTGATAAACACCACCCACATTCCAACATCCGCAAACGGTAAAACTCCATCGCCAAACAATTCTAAAACAATATCAAGGCGCATAAAAGTATGTATTAGGCATTAACTCGGTCAAAAGCTGCCTGCTGGTGGTATGCGAATGGAATGAAGACAAAACGTAAAACTCTGTTATTCTTATGTGTTGTGTTATAATAGCCATCATCTAGAGACTTTTCTAGCTCCGTAACTTGGGAAACAGAGTTCGTGATATTTTTGTACATATGAGTAGTGATAGGCAGATTTGGCTGTTGTTTTTTATTTAACATATAAGGCTGAAGGCCAAGCAGTAACATTTATTTTTGAAAAACTAGGTTTATAAAAAGTGGTGTGGTCACACTTGGCAAATTATCTGGCTCACAAATTTAACGAAACTTCTGTCTGGATTTCTCTGGCTCAAATCTTTATTGTTACACTGTTGTTTTTTATTTAACATATAAGGCTGAAGGCCAAGCAGTAACATTTATTTTTGAAAAACTAGGTTTATAAAAAGTGGTGTGGTCACACTTGGCAAATTATCTGGCTCACAAATTTAACGAAACTTCTGTCTGGATTTCTCTGGCTCAAATCTTTATTGTTACACTTACATGCAAAATTATTTATCTGGCTGAAGTTTTTACGACCAGATGAAGTCTTATTATACGCTAAAGGGAATATCGTGGTATATATGGCTAATGTACCCCCAGAGAGAAACCTTTATGTGAACTTATGTTTTGGAAACTCTTTTCGTATACTTTTCAGGAAGATAACATAAACGCATGAGTGACATTCATACAAAAACTCATGTTATTCCTGGTTATCATATGATATTAAATGTTGCATACTTTTCGGCGCACCTGTTACTATTTTAGATTTATTGTATTATGAAAATAATAAAACATACTGGCTGTTATAGCTTTTTCGAACCTGGAAAAGATCTCTTCAGATATTTTTTTTTATTTTTTAATTAAAAATTTATATTTTTCGAGAGCTGAGATTCGAACTCGAGTTTTTAATTCCGCACTCCTACTATTAGGCTATGACTGTGTCTTTATATTTCCCGTTGTTGTTTTATGTTACTTTTATTTCATTTTATTTTATCGATGAAGTAGAGCTGAACTATTCTGGTTCTATATGTTACTCCGTGCATGAGGTTTTTTGCGTTGTTGCTTTTGGTTAAGAAACAACTGTCACCTGAACCCTTGTTGGATTTAATCGACTGTTCATCTATTACATATATTTTGGCCTTGTAACATGCATTGACACACCGGGCTTCACTTCAATGTATTAGGCTCGGTTTTTCAGTATCAGTTAAGGCCGCGGTACAATGACATTTTTCATATAGATGCGTTTAACACAAGCTTATGCATTCCAATAACATCACCACAATCAACCAAAATGTTGCGTTTGCAAATATGAAGGAACTTCAGACTTGGCAATTGAAGTTTATAATGCCTTGCCCACTAACATACAAAATTTCGCGAGGCACTGTTGTAAACATTCTCCCTATACAACAAAAATACTTGCTAGCATATTTTGTGTAGTATTCGATTGTTATATTGGGATTTTTAATTGTGAAGAATGTTAGAAAATTTGCCAACCAGTGGGAAAATTAATTTCACTTGCAAAGTGTGCCAACACCCTTAGCCAAAGCAAATGTCAAATTCTACTTCTTATGATTTGCTTGGAACAAAATTGGGGAGTTAGCAGCTACTTTTCAATATCAGATGGCGCCAGTGTCGCTCAATTTATCATTCTCTATAAAAATACGTGCTATCTACTCATAATGTATAAGCATGTGTTAAACTCATATATATTGTTACGAATGTTGGCGGCACTAAGGGGTACTGCCATCTCTAGGCCGATGCTAAGCAGTGACGTGAATTCACATCAATAATTCAATCATATGTCTACACATACGTGTGCACGCGGCGGAGAAGCAACGTGCAAGCACATGCAGATATCTTATCTGAAATGCTCCTAAAGGTATGCAATTGTGATTGTGGAAGTGTCGCTCACACATACAACCGCATGGGATATGAGAGAAGCTATAAAAATTATACATCTGTAGTTGTAGCTGAGAAATTTATAACTAACTAGTAAGTTCTGGAATTAGAAAAGCCTAGAAATATGCAACGAGGAGGTCGGACAGTATAAAAGGGCGACAACAGTGGAGGCGAGAAATCAGTTTAATTTAAGCTATCAGTCAGCTTGGTTAATAAGCAAGCTAGTTACAAAGTATAAGTGTTATTGTGAAGTACTTTAATAAAGGCCATTTTTACATTATTCAATATTGGAGTTATTTATTCAACAGTTTAGCGATACGAACGTTAGCAGAAGATTGCAATTAAGGGGAATTGCAGTAAATTCGTTACAATTGGTGTCAGAAGAGGAATTGTGGAATAAATTCCAGAGGACAACAAGGACATGGCAAAGTTTAGTGAATTAAAGATGCAGCAACTGATAAAGGAGTTGGATAACCGTGGATTAAATACAAGCGGCAATAAGATCGAATTTCAAGCAAGCCTACGAGAGGTACTGGAGTCGAAAGGATTTGATGTGGACGAGTTTTTCTTTTATCCTGATGGGGACGAGACAACAATAAAAATTGAAGAGAAAAACGAAGCAGACAGTTACGAGCACAGACTTGAACATGATATTGGCTGCAATAACTGCTCAAACATCGACAGTGGCATCTCAGCTGGAATCGCAGGAGACACGTTTAACATCCAAGATGGAAGCACAGGAGGCACGCATTTCAGAAATATCGTCACAAATGTTATCTCAACTGGAATCGCAGGAGACACGAATAACATCGGAGATTGAAGCACAAGAAACGCGTATGTCAGAAATTTCGACACAGATTACATCCAAGATGTAAACTCAGCTGGAATCGCAGGAGAACTGTATAACAGCGAAGATTGAAGCACAAGAGGCACGAAAATCCGAAATGTCGGCGCAAATTTCAGCACAGATATCATCGCAGATCTCTGCTCAACTGGAAGAGCAAGAAGGACGTATTTCCTCCAAGTTGGAGGCGCAAGATACAAAAATTTTACAGTTTGAGGAAAAAATCGAGGCCGAGGTGAATGCTTTGAGAGGATGTATCGAGCAGTTGCAACTGAATCGCCCAGCAGTTTCAACGAGTAGTCCAAAGGTAAAAACACCATCCTTTGACGGTTCTGTTCCTTTCCAGGTCTTCAATCTACAGTTTGAGAAGACCGCAGCAGTGAACAACTGGAATGCGAAAGATAAAGTTGCTGCACTGTTCGTGGCATTGAAAGGGCCTACAGCGGAAATCTTACAGACAATTCCAGAGTACGAACGGAACAGTTATGAAGCATTGATGGCTGCTGTAGAACGACGTTATGGAAGAGCATAGAAAACAGATATTCCAAATTGAGTTGCAAAACCGCTACCAAAAAGCAAATGAGGTATTTCAGGAGTTTGCTTAAGATATTGAATGATTGGCTCATCTTGCAAATGCGGACGCACCCGTGGAATACACTGAAAGGGTAAAAATCCAGAGCTTCATAAATGGCATACGAGATGTGGAAATGAAGCGGGCTACATATGCAAATCCAAGACTAACATTTGCTGAAACGGTATCGCATTCACTGTCTCAGGAAACAGCTTCACTTTTGAGTGAGCCATCGTACAAAGCTCATCGCGTGGAAGTGGAAAGGCCAAACTGGGTAGACGCAATTTTAGAAGCATTGAAGGGTACGCAGCAGAAGAATAATGATGCAGTCAAATGCTTTAAGTGTGGAAAGCCAGGGCATATTGCGCGTTATTGCAACACCAACCCTAACAGTTCCAACAATGTGGGTGGTCGTAAACGCAGAGCAGAAGGAGATGAGCAAATCTCCAAGACCACTCAATCGTTAAACTAAATCGAGTCAGCCGCAAGGGGCAACAACTGGCTCCCGCAATTGAATGCCCCATAATCTATATCTCGCAGATTGAAAGAAGATCGAGCAATCTTACTGTTGGAGGACATGTGGACGGAAAGGAACGTTTACTGACTGTAGATACGGGTGCATCTCATTCCATTATTCGAGCGGATTTAGTCAACAAAAAGACAAGACCATTGATTGGAGCAAGATTACGTACAGCCGCGGGAGAGGGCACCCAGGTAATTGGAGAAGTAGAATGTGTAGTAGCAATTGGGAACGTCACGGTACTACACAATTTTATAGTGGCAGATATTGTTGATGAAATCATAATTGAAGTGGTCTTCTTAATCAACCAAGGCATCAAGATCGATATGCAGAGCAAGACGATGCGATATAAGAACATGGATGTGCCACTTAATTTCGGCTACAGCAGTAAACGTGTGCTGGTGTAAGAGTCAGCAAATACCACCAAAATCAGAAGCAGTCATCTGGGCAAAGGTTGATGGAGATTGTGGGACAAACAAATTGTGAGTTGTCGAAGCAGCAAACAAATCAGCACTGAACGTACTTGTAGGAAAAACTCTGGCTATGACAAAATAAGATGGACGTATTCCGGTAAGAGTACTCAATGAGTTCAAGTCACCATTCAATTTGACCAAAGGAGCTATTTTGGGAAGATGCCAAGAGGCTGAAGTAGTTATTAACTGTGAACAGCTCCAGGAACACGTTTCATCTAGTAATACTGATCTTTCAAATGACATCACGGCATGGACGCAGGGGCTAGAGGAAGACTATCAGAAAAGGCAAAACAACTGATCCTAAAGTACGCGAACATATTTGACCAGGATGGTTCCAAACCAGGCCGCACCAATGTTGTGAAACATCAAATTGACACTGGAGACGCGAGGCCGATACGTCAAGCTCCTCGTAGTGTTCCACTGGCGAAACGGAAGTTGTGAGCCAAATCGTACAAGAAATGAGCGACAGCGGCGTCATCGAACCATCAGCTAGTCCATGGAGCTCAACGGTAGTATTTGTAAAGAAGAAGGGTGGAAAAATGAGGTTTTGCGTGGACTACCGGAAGTTGAATGACGTTTCGAAAAAGGATAGCTACCCATTGCCAAGAATTGGCGACACTCTGGACTCGCTATCTGGTACGAAATGGTTTTCCACACTGGACTTGAAAAGCGGCTACTGGCAAGTTGGGGTGAAGGAGGAAATAAAGAGAAAACCGCCTTCAGTGTCGGTGATGGTCTTTGGTAATTTACAGTGATGCCTTTTGGACTTTGTAATGCACCAGCTACTTTTGAGAGACTCATGGACCAGCTACTGAAAGGTCTACATTGGAAAACATGCTTGGTGTACCTGGACGATATCGTGGTATTGGGCAAGAACTTTGATGAACATCTTAAGAACTTGGAGGAAGTTTTCCAGAGAATAGCTGGCGCTGGTCTGAAGTTAAGTCCCAAAAAGTGTGTGCTGTTTAAAAAGGAAGTAAATTATTTGGGTCACAAGGTAACGACAGAGGGCATCTGGACTGCAAACGAAAATATAGAGGCTGTAAAGGATTGGCCAAGACCACAGAACCTACATGAATTGAGAAGTTTCCTTGGGCTGTGCACATATTACCGCCGATTTGTACCAAATTTTGCCAGCGTAGCCCATAGCCTCCATGAGCTTACAAGAAAAAATAAAGCTTTTGAATGGAAGAAGGAGCAAGAAGTGGCTTTCCAAACATTGAAGGAGCGGTTATGCACTGCCTCAATGTTAGCATATCCGATTCCAGGAGCAACATTTATTCTATTCACAGATGCGAGGGGATATGCTATAGGACGCGTTTTATCACAACTGGTCGATGGACAGGAGAAGGTAGTTGCATATTACAGCCGTTCGATTGGAAAACCAGAGAGGAACTACTGCGTTACGCGGAGAGAGCTGTTGGCATTGGTAGAGTGCATTAAACATTTTCACAAATACCTCTACGGCCAGGGATTCCGTGTCAGGACAGATCACGCAGCGTTAAAATGGCTTCTGCAGTTCCGTAATCCGGAAGGACAATTGGCACGGTGGATCGAGCGATTACAAAGCTATAACTTTTCCATTGAGCATCGAAAAGGTAGTACCCATGGAAATGCCGATGCAATGTCACGAAGACCATGTAGTTTGGAATGCAAGCACTGTTCAAAGGCCGAGGCTAAAGAAGACATTATAGATGTCCGGCTAATGACTATAACGTGTACAGATGAATGGGAAAAGGAACAACTAAGAAAGTGTCAGCTAGAAGATACAGATCTGTCACATGTTATGCAAGGGCGCGAACGAAACGAAAGACCAAGCAGAGAGGAGATGTCAGCAGTGGAACAGTTTAGAATTGATATCCGGTTGCTTGCATCGAGTATGGGAGAGTTAGGATGGTCAAAGAAAAAAGAAACTGATAGCTGTTCCCAGAAAGAGGATTCCTGACGTGCTCAGCGAGCTGCATAATGGTCCAAGCGGATGTCATCTTGGAATCACGAAGACGCTCGAAAAGATTAAACAGAGATTCTCTTGGGTTGGTTGCCGTCAGTCGGTCACTGAGTGGATTGCGAACTGCGAGGTTTGCAGCAGAGCGAAAGGGCCCAAAACCCGAAGTCATGGCCAGATGAAACAATATAACTCAGGTGCGCCATTTGAAAGGAGCTCTATGGATATCGCCGGTTCATTTCCTACTAACAACGGCGGAAACAAATATTTACTGGTAGTTATGGATTATTTCAGGAAATGTGTAAATCATTGGGCATTCGAAAAACACGGACAACTGCATTGCATCCTCAATCCAATGGTATGGTAAAACGATTCAATAGAACATTGGAGGAGCACTTAAGGAAAGTAGTAGACAAGTACCATAAAGAGTGGGATACCCGCATAACATTATTCTTGATGGCTTGCCGATCAGCAGTGCATGAGAAAACGGGCCAAACCCCTGCAATGACCTTAGACTGCCAGCTGATTTGAAGTTTCGGATAAATGCCAATGCGGAGAGAAATGTCAAGAAATCCACTGGTGATTTGGAAGAAGAGCTAAGAGAAATACATGATCTGATAAGGCAGCGAACAAAGATACTGAGTGACAAGATGAAAGCCAGATACGATAAAGCAATTAATTCGGAAGGTTTTCAGGAAGGAGATTTGGTGCTGTTATACAACCCACAACGTAAAAAAGGTTTGTCCCCGAAATTGCAGTGTAATTGGGAAGGCCCATACAAAGTTGTAAAATGGATCAACGAAAATGAAAATGGTCTATTTGGAAAGGCTGGCAACGTTTAGATCGAGATATTTGTCTGATCGGGACGATCAGACTTAGGTGGAGGGCAGTGTTACGTATATTGCCGGCACTAAGGGGTACTGCCATCTTAATGGAACTATTATTAAACCTACTCGTCGCCTATTCATATTTGATAAATTCAATAAACTTAATTTTCTTATCGATACCGGCGCAGTCATATCAGTTATTCCTTTTTCTGAATTTAAAATTTATAAAAGAAATTCGGCTCTTACTTTGACTGCAGCAAACGGTTCTTCAATTGAAACTTTCGGTAAAAAACTACTTAAAATTGATTTAGGTTTAAGAAGAGATTTTGAATTTCCATTCATTATTGCGAATACTGATACACCAATTTTAGGAGCAAACTTTTTAGAAAAATTCGGAGTTATTGTCAATATAAAAAATAAAGAAATAATGGATTCTACTACAAAAATTAAAGTTACTGGATCTTCTGGATTTTCTGATATTTTATCACTCAAAATTCCTATTGTCGAAAATAAGTTTTCAAAATTACTTAATGAATTTCCGTGAATAAGATTATACTAAAAAAGTTATACACCATATGGTTCACAGAATAGAAACAAAAGGTATTTTACCATTTTCGAAACCCAGACGTCTTGATCCAATCAAACTTAAAATTGCTAAAACTCAATTCGAATTTTTAGTTAAAACTGGTATATGCAGACCCTTACATTCTCCTATTGCATCTCCACTTCATCTCGTTCCTAAAAAAGAACCAAATGATTGGAGATCTTGCGGAGACTATCGAAGACTTAATTTTATTACTACACCAGATTGATTTAAAAAACAAACAATTTTTTTTCCAAAATTGATCTTGTGCGTGCTTACCACCAAATTCCAATGGCAGAAGAAGACATTCCAAAACTGCAATAACTACCCCTTTTGGAATGTTTGAATTCGTAAGAATGCCTTTCGGTTTACGAAACAGTGCTCAAACTTCCCAACGCTTTATTAATGAAGTATTTTCTGATTTCGAATTTGTATTTGCATGCATTGATGACATTCTTTGCCAGTGATAATGAAGATCAACATATAAATCATTTAAAATCAGTTTTCAAAAGACTTGAAGAATATAATTTAAACATCAAACCTTCAAAATGTACTCTCGGTGTAAGGAAATTAAATTTTTTAAGTTACGAAATTTCAGGCGAAGGTATTAAACCATCTTTAGATATAATTGAAATCATAACACATTTTGAAAGACCAATTTCTATAAATAAATTACAAAAATGTTTAGGTATGATAAATTACTATCATAGATATATTAAAATGTTAGCAACAGAACTTATTCCTCTGCATAAAATGTTAACACATGCAATTAAAAACAAACTCAAACAATTAAATTGGACAAATGAAACCACAACAGCTTTCGAAAATGTTAAAAAACGTTTTGCTAAAAATACTTTACTTACACATTTCGACAAAAATGGTACTTTATCATTAGCAGTAGATGCATCAAATGTTGCTATTGGAGCAGTTCTTCAACAAACTAGCAATAATATACTAGAACCCTTAGCTCATTTTTCAAGAAAATTAACTACAACAGAAACTAAATATTCAACATTTGATCGTGAACTTTTGGCAATTTATAATTCAATTAAACATTTTCTTGAAGGTAGAACTTTTACAATTTATACTGATCATAAACCTTTAATTCATGTTCTAAATTCTAAAGTAGATAGATCTCCTCGTCAACTACGTCATCTTGAATATATTGCTCAATTTACAAATGATATTCAATATATACGTGGAAAAGACAACATAGTTGCCGACACACTTTCCCGTATTCCAGAAATAAATGCAATTTTAACTCAAGATATAAATTTAGAAACTTTATATAAAGAACAACAAACTGATACATTTTTACAAAAAACCATTTCTGATCAAAATTCTAAAAATAATTTAAAAGAAATTCATATTCCAGTTATTAATTTAAACATATGGTGTGATGTTTCTCTACAACCTTTTCGACCTTATGTTCCACATTCTATGAAAAGAATTATATTTGACAAAATTCACTCATTATCTCATGCAAGTATAAGAACAACTAGAAAATTAATTCAAAATAAATATTATTGGCCTAACATGCGTAAAGAAATTAACGATTGGACTTGATCTTGCATCAATTGTCAAAAATCCAAAATTTCAAGGCATACTAAATCTCCTATTCAAAAAATTCAAATACCATCAAGTCGTTTTGAACATATTCATATGGATATTGTTGGACATCTTCCAGTTTCAAATGAAAATTGTTATATTTTAACAATTATTGATAGATTTTCACGTTGGCCTGAAGCTTATCCACTTAAAGATATTTCAACAAATACTATAGTAAAAACTTTTAAAATTATATACCACGATTTGGTATACCATTAAATATTACAGTAGATCAAGGTTCACAATTCACTTCAAAATTTTTTACGGAATTAATTAAACTTTTAAGTTCTCATAAAATTCATACATCTCCTTACCATCCCCAAGCAAATGGCATGATAGAGAGATTTCATCGAACTTTAAAAGCAGCAATTACAGCATCAAACGACTGGGTTCATTGGTCTGACATTTTACCATTCATTTTACTTGGTTTACGAACTTCTATTGAAGAAGATTTAAAAAACTTGTTTATGGCCAAACACTTAGAATAGCTGGTGAATTAATTATTTCAAATAGTAATAAAGAACATGATTTTTCTAATGACGCTCTTCATAAAATAAGAGAATATTTTTCGCTTGTTCGTTCTACAGTTTTTCATTATAACAAAGAAAATTTTTTCGTTCCTAAACAATTAGAAAATTATGAATATGTTTTTGTTAAAGTTCTTCGTAAATCTAATTTAGAATCGCCTTATGAAGGACCTTTTAAAGTTATCTCTAAGAAACATAAAATATTTACAATTCAATACAAAAATACTATTAAAAATATTTCAATTGATTTACTTAAACCAGCAAACATACTTATTAACAATAATTTAAATACAAATACATTAAACAACAAAAAACAAAAAAAGGTTACATTTAATATTAATTAATAATTTGTTTGTTTCAAATTTTCTTGCAGGGGGAGTAAATATAGTGTTAACTACTTTGTATTCTTTACTTTAATTTTTAAAATAATTTTTAATTAAGTTTTCGTGTTAACTTAAAATTTTTGAATAACTTCAAAAAAAGAAAATTCTAATTAGTTGGAAAATATTTAAACTCAAAAATAAATAACATAATATTTTTAAAAAATAAATATTAAAATATTTGGTTAACCACCAAATTAGAAAATAATAATTTTCTATATAACTTTTAATAATTTATTTAAATTTTATTTACTTTAAAAGATATTTTTGATGACTGAAATATTTTCATTTTTTGATAATAAAAAATAACTAATATAATAAGAATAAATTTTACATATAACAAGTATATTTGTTATAAGTAGAAACTCTACATATACTCCCCCTCCAGTGAAACGAAAAATTTATGTTTTAAATGTTAACTTATAGTGTATATTGATTACTGTAAGAATTTTGTGTTGGAGTTTGAAAAACATTTGAATTTGAAGTTTATGTTGGTATTGATGTAAGTACTCAATCTTTTGATGATTCGATGTACTTAATAGCTTATTTTAAGTTGTTGTTATGTTTACTTATTGCATTAATATTTTATGTATATTAATATTTGGTTGTGTTATTGTTATGTTGTTGAGGTTAAAAATCACTTAATAGCTATTTGTTAAATAATGTCAATTATAATTATGTTTTTGAAGAACCTAGAATCAGGATGAATTATAATAGATGGCAACTTTGTGTGCACCATTACTCAAAAATTAAAAACTTGCATTATAATTGTACTCTGCATAATGTATGTCCAAGTTGTTGATAAGGAATGAAAAGTTGGTTCCTTTAATTGTTTGAGGGTGAAATTGTCATTGATTCATGTTATGTTAATGAGTATAAATTGAGTTTTTAATATGATTTACATTTCAATGTGAAATATTGATATTTAGGAAAATATTTCGTTAATATTTATTTTAAAAAATCTTTAAGAGATTTTTTAAAATTGTAGAAATTTGTTTGATGTTTAAAAATCAAAGTTATTTCTTTTTTTTTTGTAGTGTATTGTGTTATTTTCGAATTGAATATGAATTAATTTGCATTGCGGTGTTTGTATGTCTGTTGTTGTAAAATATTGTATATGTGCAGATGATAAATATTCTTGAATATAAACTGGAGAAGAAGTGCGTATAATTAATATAAATAATAAATTGACTATTGTTTTAAATCAATTAATATAAATTTTTAAGCAATGTAACATTAGTATTCTAAATGGAATTATTTTGTTTAGATTAAATTTACATTTCATAATGTAACAAAAGATTGAAGAAACAAACTTTTTTAAATAAAATATGAGTATTAGTTTTCGAAAAATGCAAAAATTTTGAACAATACAGCACACTAAATGGTAATATCATTATACTGGTACTACTAATTTATGTGTTACATTTATTTTGATATTTTTAAATAAAAAAAAAATATAATTTTCAAAAATAAATTGTACGTTATATGACTTGTTAAGTAGGTTATTAGTGTCAATTAAAAAATAAATGTGGTCGTAGACCAAAATTCATAATGTTAAACATATATATGTATATATATATATACTCAGCATATCAAGTTTAGTATAGCTTTTGAAAAACTGAAGCGATTCAGGCAATGTTTCGAGAAGATTTTTAGATAAATTAACGTATGCAGCTAATATGCTCCTCTGATGCCGTTTGGAATACTTCATAAAGCATTGGTGAAAGATATTGCATTGTCACATTAAGTGTTTGTGTATTTCTCATTTTGTATTTATCGGGAAATATTGCATTCTCATTACAGTCGTCAGTTGGACGACGTGGGCTATTCAAACTATCTGCCACATCATGTTATATGAACTATTTGGTATAAATGAAATTGCAGATGATGTCGATTAAAGAGAATTTGTATCACTTTGATAAAGATGTCGTTGTTTTTCGATAGAGGCACATGCACGTTCACGTAATGTTCATTGAATACGCGTAGTATGGATTTAATCGGATTGCCGTCGATTTGTAAGTTAACTAAATGTGCCAAGGAGGAGGTTAATGACAATGGTAGATTAGTTATTGAATTATTTGTAAAATGAAGTTTTATTAGATTATTTAACAGCGAAATTTCATCCGGGATTTTCGTAATTTTGTTATCGCGTAAATCGAGAATAGGTCAGAAGGTCAGAAGGATCGTTGATAGGATCGCCAGATATAGAAAAAAATAGTTTTCTATATAACTTTTAATAATTTATTTAAACTTTATTTACTTTAAAAGATATTTTTGATGACTGAAATATTTTAATTTTTTGATAATAAAAAATAACTAATATAATAAGAATAAATTTAAAATATAACAAGTATATTTGTTATAAGTAGATAACTCTACACATCTCTAGGCCGATGCTAAGCAGTAATTTGTATGCACATCAATAATTCAATCATTATGTCTACACATATGTACGTACCGGCAGCGGAGAAGCAACGCACAAACACATGCAGATATCTTATCTGAGATATGCAATTAAAATTGTGGAAGTGTCGCTCACAAATCCACGCGCATGTGAGAGAAGCTATAAAAATTGTGCATCTGTAGTTATAGCTGAGAAACTTATAGCGGATAACCAACTAGTAGATTCTAGAACAGAACCGCCTAGAAATGTTAACGAGGAAACCGAACAATATAAAAGGCAGCAATAGTAGAGGCGCGAATCGGTTGGATTTAAGACGCTATCTAGCGAGCAATATCAGTATTATTTTGAAAATCAGTTTCATTTAAGCTTTCAATCAGTGTGAGTTAAGCAAGCTATCAGTAAGCGAAGTGTAAGTGTTATTGTGAAGTACTTTAATAAATGCCATTTTTGCATTATTGAACATTGGAGTTATTTATTCAACAGTTTAGTGATTCGACCTTAGCAGAAGGTTGCAAATAAGAGGATTTGCAAGTAAATTCGTTACAATATCATTTATTATAATATGATAATACATAACATAATACACCTAAGACAAACGGAACAAATAACTGGGTAGAAATTACCTAAATGTACAGTCACATATAACCAAAATTAACGTAAATTTGTTATAATATAACGCCTAATATGACGAAAATATCCTTACACAAATTAAACAACCAAAAAATTTAATACATTTGGAACCTGAAAATTGGAAAAACACAAAAAAATTTTAATGGAAAAATTGATAACTTAACTAAATGCAACTTGAAATAACCTGGTAAATAGAAGTTCAAAATCTCTGCATATTTTTAATCTTTAATTTCAAATATTACAAAAGTACTTAATACCAAATCGCAAGCTGCTACACATGGTTCTGGCCTCTGGTATTACCATTATATACTGGTGGAGCTCAATGTTTTTTAACACAACACTGGAATTTTAATTAACTAATTAAAAACCATTTTCGCTAGGCAATAACACAATAACCTATCAACCATTCAGGGCTGTCATGGAATCCAATTGTTGTCGGAATCGGATTTAAAAACGACAAAATAATTACTTTGGTGTCATGAAATCCAATGTTATCGGTTTAATGTTCGAATTGGAACTAGTATCGGTTTTAGGTGTCACAGAATCCGATAATATCGATTTTGCTATCGGAAACAATCCAATTAGTTAAATGCTGTTGGATTTCAATTTTTCCTAGTTGTATTTCTCTTGCAGTTGAGTATTTTCTAAAAATGTAAGTAAATAAAGATTTATTTTATAAAAAGAAATGTAAATTTATATATATTTTCATTCTTAATAGGGGAAAACATAAAAATTTAATGCAAAACAGTATTTTGACTGAATTTATGGAGAAACATCCAGATATTGCGAAGGGCTTCACGAAGCACATCATCTAAAATCGTTGACACCGTGATTCTACTTCACTCATGCTAAAATCCTTGCCAACTGATCTTTGTTTGGATCCTTCAGCTAAAAATCGTAACGTAGCTGCTAGTTGCAGCACTGGCAGAACTTTCAAGCCAGTTAAGCGTCCTTCAGTGGTGTCCAATACCATTCGGAAAGCCTCTTTGTTTATGCGATAGTATGCAATGTAACTGCAAATTCACTATAAATATTTAGAAACCCACATTAAGAAATATTTTTAATTACGCTGTCACTGACAACTTAAATGGATTGCTGCGATCTCTCAAAATTTTACTTTTGACCCTCTCGCAACTTTCTTCTTCCAATAATATAAATGCTACAACTGCTAATGCCATTTTGATGTCAATAAATTTGTTTATTTTTGTTTAAATGCACAAAACAACTATTTTATAAAATTTTGCAAACAAAATTAACATCAAAATTGCCGGTGCATCGCAAAACAGCTGATTCGAACATCGCTTTTATTTACATTCGAAAAAAGCTAAACCAATACGGTTTTATGACACCAATTTAAATCAATATTGGTTTGTAATTCCGACAAAACGCAAAACCGCCTTGGATTCCATGACAGCACTGAATATATCTGTTTTGATCAACGCAACTATATAAAGAAAAGGCATTGGCGCATAATCATAGTCAAAATAAAATATATTTTAAATTTAGTTGCAGCTTTTTGACATAATTTTCTATGAGCTATCTGTCAAAAAAGCTGCAACTAAATTTAAAACCTGTTTTATTTTGACTACGACTATGCGCCATTATATTTTGTGAGTAAAACAGTCAAATTAACAAAACCAATAAAGCCTTTTTCTGAAGTCATATTTCTCTATCCTGGATAAGGAGAAATAATAAACCATTTTATTTCTACATCATACACATATTTAACCTTTTACGATGTGATGTGACCACATTAATTTTCCGTTCGCTGTGGATTTTATTCGAGTAGTAGGAGAAGAGTGGTCACTTGAAAAAATTGTAATCAAATACACAGTGCATCTGCAAATTATTTCTTTTACTTTTTATTAAATTGAAGTAAACATTACTTTTAATTTTTACCAGATGTATGAAATGTTTATTCTGTTATATTTTTTATGAAAAAAATGAATAAAACAATAATGTGAACGAAAGGTTTCTTTTAACTTTAAACTTTTTTTCCTACACTTAAAAATTTTTTTTAACCTTTTTTTTAGCTTTTATCTTTTGTTCATCTAGCCTTTATTCTGAAAAAGTTCTGGCCAGTGTTGTTGTTGCTGCCTTTCTTCACTTTGACACTGACCGGTCCTATAGGAAAATAATAGAACGCCCTGGTGCTAAGCTTTGGCAGCGTCATAAAATAACAATGAAACGCCTTGCCGTTGTTTCAAAACTTTCCTAATAAAAAGCCACAGGTTATATAATGCATATTATAACGTGCGTCCGTCCGACATTACACATTAGCATGTTAGGCGTCATATTGACGGAGGTATAAGTTAATCGAATGTGGCAACAGATAAAATATAACACTGGCTGTGTAATATCTCGGGTGGTTGCTTCGCTAAAGCTATTCGCAAAAGTTTCATGCAAACCCGGCATAATATTGTGCATGGCGGAACGACAAAAGGTGGCAGCATGGAACAGCTGATTATAAACTATTTATATGATTTGATACATCAACTTCCGGCACAGTACGATTTTGACAGTTGTCCATCGAATTTACAAAAACAAAGTACATGGGATTTTTATTTATGTTTGTAGGTATGTCACCATGCTACCACCTTGTATCATTCTGCCACGATATTGTGTAATGGCAGCTCTTGAGCTACAGTCAGCTGAAGAAATAAAACATTAAAAATATGTAAATAAACTGACGTAAAGAATGTCACCTCATAAGCACACGGGCTAGATCGATAAAATTGCAGGAAAGTGCGAAAAAAATCCGGTTGGATAAAAATATTTACAGAAAGTAAAATTTTTTTTACCTGTAAATAAATGCCTTGAGAATATATAGAAAGTTGTTAAAAGTTTATTAACAAAAGTACTTTTTCGTACTATGGGGGAAACTGCACCAACGCCGTCCCCAATCACCGAAGAGGCAGCAAGTATGAGCGCTACCTCCAATGCAGAGATTACGCAGCAACAGCAGCCATCAAAGGCGAAGATTCTCATCATTGGTGCTGGCATTGCTGGATTATCGGCTGCGAATCGTTTAATTCATAATGGATGCAAAGATTTTCGCATTTTGGAAGCTCGTAGTCGCATTGGCGGACGAATCATTTCAATTCCTCTTAGTTCACAAAAAGTAAGACCAATAACACGAAATCGTTGATAATAAAATTGATTCTGGAGTAAGGAATGTTGAAAGAAAAAAAAGTTATGTAAGCTAATTAGGGGGCGTTATATGCAACAACCGGACTTTTTTTTAAATGCATGATTAAATTCTTTTAGAAAAAATATATTTTTGTCGTACGGTAAATCTGCTGTTAAAGTATTCGGAACAAAAGCCCCGGAAACAAAAGCAGCAATAACGGTACTGGAATCCACAAATAACTCGAGAAACATAGAGAAGGAAAAATAAGATTTACAGATATATTTCAGACCAATAAAAAATTATTTATTTGTCCAGGACACCTACTAACTTGCCAACATTAGTTCGAATTTTCGTTAAGTAAAAGGAATTTGCTAGCCTCTTCTGTTCTATTTTTTAAGCTATTATTAGATTCGATGCCTATTTAATGCTAAGAACTTCTCTAAACTTTCAGATTGTGATATTTATAAATAATGGCTAAACGCGTAAGCTGAATTAATATTATTTTATGCCCACATCTATGCAGGCGGTAACATGGCTAAAATCGCGGGCGGCTGAAATTTATTTTGAACATACATATATCGTGAATATTTCATAACATTCTCATTTACAACTACCGCTTCCCAAGGCAGCCGGTTCTATGTACCGGAGCGACTCGGGATTTTTCCCCAGCGGGTTCGGGGGTCAGAATATACCCGCGGTAGGTATGCCTGTCGTAAAAGGCTCCTCATGGAACTTGGGAGCCGGGAGGGAGGGATGGCCTGAAGGTTTAATGTGGCCATATAAATCGTTCTCGAGATGGTCGGCTTGCACCTTCATGGTGCTGTGTTACCGGAGCGTAACTGCTACCTCCCTGATCTCTCCAGTTTTTTCGCCTCGTGAAACCTGGCATTATCACCGACTAAATCTTCCGCGACCTTATTTACCACATGAAAGTCCCAAATATCGACCATTTTGAACATCCACGTCGATGGCACTACGCTACCGACTGTCCTACACCCCAAAATCTTGGGTGTGACGTTTGATCAGGATCTACATTTTGGTGGGCACGCAGCCGCAATTGTTCCGAGAATTCAGAGCCGTAATAAAATCCTCAAATCCCTCGCTGGCAGTACCTGGGGAAAAGATAAAGAAACGCTCATGACTACATACAAAGCAATTAGCCAGCCGATTACGTGCTACGCGACACCCATATGGTCGCCAAGCCTAAAAATTACCCACTGGAAGAAACTACAGGCCTGCCAAAATACTGCTCTCAGAATCGCCACGGGCTGTCTTCTTATGTCCCCAGAACACCATCTACATAATGAGGCGAGAATACTCCCCATCAGGGAGAGAGGAGATGCTAACAAAACAGTTCCTGTTGAATACCCAGAAACCTGGGCATCCAAACAGACATCTGATTGATGAGCCAACACCGCCTAGGGGCTTAAGGAGTCATCTCCGTAAGCATTTTGAGGAAATACGGCACCTGAGAACCCAGCCGTATGATGCAAAAAAACACAAGCAGGTCCTTGGTGAACTCCACAAACAGGCGTCGGACCTTTATGCCGGGAATTGCCTGGTGAATCCAGTACTCAAAAAAAGTACCCACAACTTTTGGAAGAGGAACGCATACTCCCCAGGGAAACGCGTGTCACTCTTGCTCAACTTCGTTCTGGATACTGTACCAGGTTACACTCTTACATATCCAGAATCAACCCCGACATACAAAATGTATGCCCCGCTTGCAATGTGTCCACACATGACACCAACCATCTCTTTAATTGTAATGTGGAACCAACGCCTCTAACACCCATTTCATTATGTCCACCCCTGTTGAAACAGCAAGTTTCCTTGGACTCCCGTTGGAGGATATTGATGACAATTTGTGATCGGTCGCGGCTGTTAGGTGGGGCGAAGCACTGCTACAACAACAACAACAACAACCAAGGGCTGTCATATCAGTGTAACCCCATTTAATTTGTTGCGTCCCTTCCACAAATTGTCATCCTCCCAGCAGCTCCTTGCAGCGGGACTGCGTCATACTCTCCTGCTCCGGGAAGATATCGAGTCCAATCCGTCCGTCTCCGTCTCCTGACCACGGTCCTGAGAAATGGTTTTTCTGCGTTTGCCGGAAAAGAATCTTTTTAAGACCGTCATACTCTTGTCAGTGTGTCACGTGCAAGGTATGGTTGCATTGGACAGGTTGTTCTGGGCTAGATCCCAAAATCCAACGTTCTCGTAACTTATAAATCTTTTGTGGCTCCTTGCTGTTTACGCCTAAGGGCGTCCCGTAGTCTACGTTGATTTCATGAAGCGGCACAACATCCGCATCGCTGCGATTCAGAGACTAAACTCATAGCAAGTTCTGCTCTGCAGACCTGTTCTGGGTATAATGTCCACAGAAAAGATCGCGATAGCGGAAATGGAGGCGGTCTCGCGCTTATCATATACCACTCAGTGCAATATCATATATTTAATCCCGACATCGACCGCAGCGACAGTGTCTTAGAACATCACGGCTTATCTGTCCGGTCATGCGATGTAAACCTAGAAATCATCAACATCTACATCCCTACTGCCACCTGTTGCCCCATTGGATACGTTCTGCACAAAAAACGGAGACGCCCCCACTCGCATCGTAGGAAGTTGTCACAGTTCGCCAGATATATCAATCGTGAGCGCAGGACTCGTAAACTACGTCAACTGGCAGCCGATGATAACATTGGCATCCGACCACCTGCCTATACTTATTTCGCTCGAGCGTATCGCCGACTTCATCGTCACCGGAAAACGCACTTTTATAAATTTTAAAAAAGGAAAGTGGGATGAGTACAAATCTCTCACAGACAGCCGTTTTGCTGCCCTTCCTATCCCAACTGATGCTCGCCACGGGGAGCGTGCTTTCCGCGAGGTCATTGAATCCACATCGGTTCACTTTATTCCCGCCGGAAGAATTCCCGAAATTCGGCCTCATTTTCCTTATAAGACAGCTCGATCACGGCGACCCCCAAATAAGGGATATAAACCAACGCATCAGATTGCTTGTGGATGAACACAAGCGGGCGCAATGGGAGGAACATTTAAGTAGTTGTAAGCTCTCTGCCGGTGTGGGTAAGCTTTGGTCCACCGTAAAGTCCCTATCGAATCCGTCTAAGCACAATGACAAATTTTCCATCGCCTATGGCGATAAAGTGCTGTCGGATGTGAAAAAATGCGCGAGCTGTCCTGTCCCTTTCCACCTTTGTCATTCCAGATAAATGGAAAATGGCCAAGGTGGTCCCGCTACTAAAGCCATAGGAGATTCATATCGCCCGATATCTCTCCTATCGCCAGTAGCCAAGACACTTGAAGCCATTTTGCTCCCCTATTTCAAAGAAAATTTGTAACTAGCCTGTCATCGGCATGGCTTTAGAAACCTTCATAGCACAACCCGCGCGCTAAATGCCATTAGCACCCAGATAAATTGCAGTTTAAATCAAAACCCTCACCATAGAACAGTACTTGTTGCGCTAGACCTATCAAAAGCTTTTGATACGGTCTACAATGGCACGTTACTCCAAGACCTAGAAGGGTCTACCCTTACCCCAAGTCTTAAAAGGTGGACCGCAAATTATCTGGGTGGTCGGCAGGCATTGGTGCAATTAAGAACGCAACATCAAAACCAAGGAGAATTAAACAAGGGGTGCCAAAGGGTGGTGTCCTATCCCCACTTTTGTTCAACTTCTACAAATCAAAGCTACTTTCGCCACCAGAAGGAGTTACTATCGTTCCCTACGCCGATGACTGCACAATAATGGCCACAGACCCAGGACCACAGATCGATGAGCTTTGCAACAAAATAAACGGCTACTTCCCTGATATCTCCTGCTTTTTCGCCTCGCGAAACCTAACATCACCAACTAAATCATCGGCGACCTTATTTACAACATGGACGTCCCAAATATCAACCATTTCGAACATCCACGACGAACCATTGGGTGTGACGTTCGACCAGGATCTACATTTTGGTGAGCATGCAGCCGCAATTGTACCGAAAATCGAGAGTCGCAATAAAATTCTCAAATCTCTTGCTGGAAGTACTTGGGATAGAGATAAAGAAACGCTCATTACCACTTACAAAGCAATTGGCCAACCGTTTGCATGCTACGCGTCCCCGATATGGACGACAAGACTAACGACTGGAAGAAGCTACAGGCCTGCCAAAATACCGCCCTCAGATCTGCCACGGGTTGTCTTCTTATGTCCCCAGAACACCATCTACATAATGAGGCGAGAATACTCCCCATTAGGGAGAGAAATGAAATGCTGACCAAACAGTTTCTGTTAAATATCCAGAAACCTGGGCATCCCAACAGACATCTGATTGAAGAGCCTACACCGCCCAGGGCTTAAGGAGTCATCTCCATAAGCATTATGAAGAAATACGGCACCTGAGAACACAGCCGTATGAAACCAAAAAACACAAGGAGGTCCTCAGTGAACTCCACAAACAGGCCTCGGACCTCTATGCAGGAATTGCCCGGTGAATCCTGTACTCAAAGAACGATACCCAAAAATTGTAGAAGAAGAACGCACACTCCCTAGGGAAACGCGAGTACTACTGTCACAGGTTAAACTCTTTCCTATCCAGAATCAACCCCGACATATGTACAAAACATATGTCCTGCTTGTAAAGCGTCCCCACATGACACCAACCATCTCTCCAACTGTATTGTGGATCCAACGCCTCTAACGCCCCTCTCATTATGGTCCACCCCTGTTGAAACAGCAAGTTTTCTTGGACACCCGTTAGAGGATATTGATGACAATTTGTGATCGGTCGCACCTATTGGATTAGGGGAACAAGTCCTGGGAAAATCAACATCAATTCTTTAGAGAAAGATTTTATTACCTTTGTTTGGCTAACACTGAATGTATTGCTGCAAAAAAATATTTTTATGGCTTGCAATTTTTAGGAAAGATTAAAAATAACAACGCAATTGAGAAGAAAAGTTCGGTCTTTATCTTCTTTAACGTATATCGCGCCTTGTATGTATTTATTTATCTCTTTACTTCAGCAGGAAAACAAGATAAAATACAAAAAATGTCTACAAATCAAGTACATACATAATACCAGAACTGTAAAAATTTAAAATCAATCTGATTTAAAATCGCTAATTGCCCTGCTTGTTTGATTGAAATACATTTGATTGCTTTTTTATTGTAAAATACACGTTCAGATATTGTAATCAAACTTGATTGCTTTCAGGTGATTGCAAGAAATGCAACATAATTATAAATCTAATGTAATTGCAACACTTTTTGTACTTTGTGATTGCAATCAAATGTGATTTTTCTATGTAAGTTACCAAAAACACTTCCGTGTGTTTTTTGAAAGTGCTAAAGTCCAGCATAATATCTATTTTATTGCAAATATGGTTTGAGTTACTACATATTTCTTCTTTGCAATGTGCTTCAAAGTAGTATTTGGCAAATTTCACATATATTTACTAAGAAAAGTATTAAAATTGGTTGACGCCCACGACCACTTAAAAAACAATCTTTTCAAGTCTAATGTAAAAAAAATGCACAATCTTTACGATATATAACCTAATTATACTGATAGTTCATTTAAGTAGTGCTAAGGCGGAATAAAGTACGAGAGTTAAAAAAATTCGAAAAAGAGCGTGGCGTGCTCCTTAATACTATTAATACCATAAATGGAGCAATAATCTACCAATTCTAACGTATAGTTTTTACAACAAAAAATGTTTCTTGCATAAATGAGCGAAATCGGTTAGAAGCTACTACCACCTTTTTCAGCTTGTCTTGCCCGTTCGCTATATATCTTCAACCAATTTAGTTTACGATGTTATATGAACTAAAAATATATTGATATTGAAAATGGTCGAAATCAGATAATAAACGCGCCCACCTTCTCGATAAATCGGGGGTTAGGGGGCTTTAAATAGACCCGCGGTAGGTATGCCTGTCGTAACAGGCGACTAAAATACCAAATTGGTTCAAGGGGTTGTGTAGCGCAACCCTCTCAAGGGGTTGCCAGCGCAACATATAGCTTCTCCAACCCAATTGTCAACCGCACCTACCCGTGGTGTATCATGTTTCATTAACAACCGAGGCTCTGGCGACCCCAAGTTCCTCTTGGAACTAGGGGGTGGGGAGGGCGGTATGGCCTAGAAGGTTTAATGTGGTTCTATAAATCGCTCCCGAGATGGTCGGGGTAGTACCTTAATGGTGCTGCGTTACCAGAACGTACTCGATCTATATCCGGCAAAGGAGTATCAACATCGATATCACTCCCAAAGCCTTCGGGAAGTATCTTTATCGTTAATACAACAACAACATAAATCCGAAAATTTCGAAATCTGGGCCCGTATTACGTGTTACGATCAGTGACTGAAACCCATTTTCACTCAAGCAATAACTATGCAACTGTCAAACTTTTTTTTTTAAATTATAATAAAGAATGGATCTAAGGAGTCCTATTTGTCGCTAGTTCAAATATGCCATTAGTCCGATCAACCTTTCAAGAGCTATTTTGATTTATAAAATGAGTTTCGATCACGGATCGTAACACGTAATACGGGTAACACGTAATGTCGGTAAAACATATTCAATTGTTTCCTGAGGATGATCTCAGAATGAGATCGATTTATCGACCAAATAAAATTGAAATATAAACATTTAAACTGTGTTTCAATTTTTTAAACTGCCTCGAGCTCAACAAAATTTTATAAATTTTAAAAATTTTGTTTAAAGCCCATAAGAGTTATAAATTGCTACTTTGAAGTTTTTGAGTATTTTTTGGTTCAGTTTTAATACAAATTCGAGATTTTAGACTTATTGTTCAAATAAGTTTAAAATCAAACCGAATAAAAATAAAAAACACAGTAGTAAATTGAGAGGTTTCGAATTTAGTTCGAAAAAGTTTCAAAAAGTACTTAAACCAATGCACGGTTCAAAATTTAGTCTCAAATTTCTGACCGTATAATCTATCTTGCATGTTAATATGTACTCTATGTCCTGTAATATATACAAAAAGTGGGATTAAATCAAAGCAACTGGTACAATTTGTGTTCATATTTATCGTGGAAATTACAATCACAAAATTCATAAACAATTAAAAATTCTTTAATAATAGCTCCTAAATATTTTAAACTACATATGCGGATGTTTTAAATATATTAATTTAGCTGTTTATGGCGACTCCCAGCGGCAACCGCAAGGCTGGTGAGTTTCGAAGCGTTTCATGGCTGATATAGGAGTCCTTGCCAAATCACTGCCGATGGGCGATCAGGCTTAGAAAAGCTTTATTCTAATTGAAAAAACTTGTTTCAAAAATTTTGATGTTGCTTTGCCCGAGCGTAAACCCAGAATCCTCGGTGTGGTAGGCGGAGCACGCTACTACCGCATCACGTCACAGATAAAACAGGAAAAAGCGAAAAATAAATTTTTAATGCTGGTCTTCCATAAAGTTTCTTATAACCGTAAAGATTATCTAAGTTATTTTGGGACAAAAACATCTTGGAAAGTTACTAGAAAAGGTAAAATAGTAAATAGTACCGTAAAAGGACCATGCGTCACACATGGCAATGAGGAAAATACTGAAATAGTTTTTCGGGATAGAGAACCAATTGAGGTGGTTGTCTGCCAAATAATCAAAAAACGAATTTTGGACCCTTATACCGACCTAGTGTGTATATGGCTGAGTAATATGCTCTTTTTCCTGCTGTGTTCACGTGTGTGTGGCTGTTTTCTATTTCACCTGTAATTGTTGTACCGATAAAGACATTCCCCGAAGGGATGTAACAGGGCTTCGATGCCGATAGGTGATTAAGGCTTCCGATACAGATCTCGGTTCAGACTGTTTGGAATTGGATGTATAACAGAAGTCGATCCGTTGTTGTTGTAGCAGTGCTTCGCCCCATCCAATAGGTGCGACCGATCACAAATTGTCATCAATGTCCTCTAGCGGGAGTCCAAGGAAACTAGCTGTTTCAACAGGGGTGGACCATAATGAGAGGGGTGTTAGAGGCGCTGGTTCCACAATACAGTTAAAGAGATGGTTGGTGTCATGTGGGGACACATTACAAACAGGACATATGTTTTGTATGTCGGGTTTGATTCTGGATAGGTAATAGTTTAACCTGTTACAGTACCCAGATCGAAGTTGAGCTAGAGTGACGCACGATTCCCTAGGGAGAGTGCGTTCCTCCTCTGCTAGATTTGGTTTTTGTTCTTTGAGTACAGGATTCACCGGGCAATCCCTGGCACAGAGTTCCGACGTCTGTTTGTGGATTTCACTGAGGGCCTGCTTGTGTTTAGCTTCATACGGCTGTGTTCTCAAGCGCCGCATTTCCTCATAATTCTTACGGAGATGACTCCTTAAGCCCCTGGGCGGTGTAGACTCACCAATCAGATGTCTGTTGGGATACCCAGGTTTCTGGGTATTCAACAGAAACTGTTTGGTCAGCATTTCATTTCTCTCCCTAATGGGGAGTATTCTCGCCTCATTATGTAGATGGTGTTCTGGGGACATAAGAAGACAATCCGTGGCGGTTATGAGGGCGGTATTTTGGCAGGCCTGCAGCTACTTTCAGTATTTAGGCTTGTCGTCCATATGGGGGACGCGTAGCATGCAATCGGCCGGCCAATTGCTTTGTAAGTGGTAATGAGCGTTTCTCTATCTTTACCCAAAGTACTTACAGCAAGAGATTTGAGGATTTTATTGCGACTCTGAATTTTCGGTACTATTGCGGCAGCATGCTCACCAAAATGTAGATCCTGATCGAACGTCACACCCAAGATTTTGGGGTGTAAGACAGTCGGTAGCGTAGTGCCACTGACGTGGATGTTCAAAATTACATTTGCAACGTCCATGTTGTAAATAAGGTCGCTGATGATTTAGTCGGTGATAATGTCAGATTTCGCGAGGCGAAGAGACTGGAGAGGTCAGGGAGATAGCCGTTTATTTTGTTGCAAAGCTCATTGAACTGTGGGCCTGGCCCTGTGGCCATTATTGTACAAGTTAAACATAAATGTGGCACACCTTGTTTAATTCTTCTTGGTTTGGATGTTGCGTTTCTGAATTGCGCCGATGCCTGCCGACCAGACAGATAATTTGGGGTCCACCTTTAAAGACTTGGGGGAAGGGTAGACCCTTCCAGGTCTTGCAGTAACGTGCCATGGTTGACCGTTGTGGTGGTTGAAATAATTTAATATACATATTTAAGGCAACACGCCTAAAAGTAAGTTTTTATTTTATCAAAAATTTTCAGCAGAATGAAAATTTTTGAAAATTCATTTATCAAGATTGAAAATTAAAAATTCGATAATATTATTTTCAAACAAATATTTAAAGTAATACAATACAAAGTATAAATAACAATATAATTATTTAATACAATTAACACTACAATACTCCCCCTGCCGGAGATTTAACGTTAAATAAATTAAAATGAACTTTTTTTGTTTTTGTGTTAGGTATCTGTATTTTATCAACCATTGCTGATTTGAAACGATCAATAGGAATAGATTTAATTTCACTTATCTCAATTTTAAAGTTTTTAATATTTTTTTCAATAACTACATATATAAGGCCCTTCATACGGATGCTGCAAGGAATGTTTGTTTACTGCACGTACAAAAACAAAATGACAATCTTGTAAATCTTTTGGACAAAAATACCACTAGAATTTTGATGATGGTCTAAATTTGATTTACAATTTTTAAAATGTTCACGCAAACTACTTAAAGCATCCGCTGAAGTTACATTCTTCGTAGTTGATACAAACAATTCACCAGGTAGTCTTAAATTTTGACCATAAACCATTTCAGCTGGTGTTGCCGAAATATCTTCCTTAAAAATCGATCGCAAACCCATAAGCACTATTGGTAACTCTTTATACCAATCCCTGGACCCATTCCTAGCCATTATTGAAGATTTAAGCTGCCTATGAAAGCGTTCTACCATTCCATTAGCTTGGGGATGATAGGGAGAAGTCGTTATATGATGACTTCCAAGAAGTTTCGTTGATTCTGAGAATAAGTTTGAAGTAAACTGGGAGCCCTGATCCGTTGTTATTTCCAATGGAATCCCAAAACGTGAAATATATTCCTTAAACAATTTTTTTTTGCAACCGTAACTGCAGAAATATCTCTTAGCGCGAATGCCTCTGGCCAACGTGTAAATCTATCAATTATAGTTAATATGTAACGATATCCCTTCGAAACCGGCGAGGGTCCGACAATATCTAAATAAGTGTGTTCAAATCTAGTTTTTGGAATTTTAATAACTGGATATTTTGTATGACAATGTACTTTCGATTTTTGACAACTTATACATTCTTTGGACCAAATATTGATGTCTTTGTTCATTTTGGGCCAAAAATATTTCTTAACTATCAAACGACGTGTAGCTCTACTACCAAGATGTGAAATTCCATGCAACATATCAAATATATTTTTTCTTAAATTGTTTGGAATGAAAGGTCTAGGATTTTTTCCTGACGCTTCACACCATATATTAAAGTTAAGAACAGGAATTTTTATTAGTTTAAAATTTAGAAATGAGGTAAGTTTGCCTAATTCACTGTCTTGTTGCTGTTCACTTTTTAAAATTTTGAAATTACTATCCAAATTATTAATCGCTTTTACTTCAAACGCACGAGATAATGTGTCAGCTACAACATTTTCCTGTCCTTTAATATACCTAATATCGTTCGTAAATTGAGCAATGAATTCCATATGTCTAGTTTGTCTTGGACTGCGTTCTGTTTTTGAATTTAAAGCAAATACTAGAGGTTTGTGATCTGTGAAAACTGTAAATTGACGTCCTTCTAGAAGGTAACGAAAATGTTTAGTGTTCAAATAAATAGCTAATAGTTCCCTATCAAATGCACTATATTTAATTTCGGATGGAGACAGTTTCTTTGAAAAGAATGCAAGTGGTTCTGATTTATTACACTGGTTTACAGCCAAAATGCACCAGGGATGCCATTATGAAATTCCGATCTAAAATCACCGCCTGATTCCGAAAATCAATGTTATTTTTAATTCTATGGTAACGTGTTTGAGATATTTACGAATAACCGTTTTTTCAAAAAAAAAAAAAAAAAATTGGGTCCACTTAATCATATATATCTCAAGAACGAATTGACCAATTCCAAAACGGTTTGAAGCTTTTAAAAGGTAATAAAATTGCTATTATGCTATAAACTGTGCATACAACACTTTTTGCTAGGCCCTGCAGATTCTAAGATAACGAACAATCATTACGTATTTTTTCAATTTCTTTTGTAAGAATATAAAAAAATTTGTACTTTGTCAGGAAGGATATCGAAAACTTTTTATTTTTTTGCAGATTGTTTTTTCTCTCTAAGCTCTGTTTTATTACAAAAAAAAAAGCTTTCATTCAACAAAATCGATGAACTAATGCAAAAATTATAAGCATTCAAATAAATATATCCATATAGTAAAACTTAAGTACCCTACAAATAATAGCATATGTATATATGATTCTGTCTTAACTCTATGATCTTATTTTATAATTGAAAAAGTTATGTGTCTTGTTTTGACGCTTATTGAGATTAGGATCGGTTTCTCTTATGAGAAACCAACAGTGGTCACCCATCATAGCGACATCCCAGAATCCTTGATACCGACTTTCAATCATTTTCATTTGCTGGTGAAACCTTTCGCCATGCTCGTCACTTTCGTCGCCAAGATTTTGCAGGAAAAAATTTAAATGGGAGTGTAGAAAACATGTATGTAATACTCCTATATTGCTACAAAAGGCTAGGTACATTCCCAAACATCAGAGTGCCGATATATTTCTGTTTGTTTTTATTCCATAATCGAATATACCTAAATTTTAATTTTTTCTTGTCACACTTATGCTGCTACAATCACAAAAATTTTATAGGCTGTCTTGTTTTGATTTCGAATTAAAAACACATTGCGAGCATTTTCTATTAGCAATATAGGACTATTACATATGAAGGGCTTAGAACCAAAAGGATCTAAGTAACATCGACGTTGAGTTGAGATAATTAAGGTTAATGTAAATTACTTATTGTACATTCTGGGTAAATGCGTTTCAAATGATTCCCGTCTAAATGAATGCAGGTTAGTCAACTAATTCAAAGGATGTTTACTGCAGATGGAAAATAACTGTAAATTTCCAAAAATTATTGCAAAAATTTCGAACGTTGATTAAAGAACATGTAGAATTTTTTCGAGTATGCAGTCTTGTAGCCCGTTTAATTTTAGTATAATAAAGTGCTAAACTTAAGTTCGTAGGAAGTCTCGCTTATTTTTGGCAATTTTTTTTCTGGATCCAAGCGCACTTAGACCTTTTTGGCTCCAAACATTGTTGCAATAAAATTTCGAACATTGATTGCTCGGCCAAAGGATAGGATAGGATAGGTTAGGTGGTAGTTGCCCTGATAAGGATAGCTCACTTGGACAACACGAAGGTCCGTTGTGATACCACATACACCAAAAATAACGGTGACTTAGATCTAGCTACTTAGAGAATCGCTGGGTAGCAACGATAAAGCTCCGAATGATACCGATCTCAACTTTGGATATATCCTCGGGAGATCCAAGTGAGTCGCGACCGAAGTACTTTCGCCTAGTTCTGGCAAAAGCTGAACAATCAAGCATAAAGTGATTTGGTGATTCCACCTCATCATCCTCCATACAGCTGCAGCAGGATGGAGTTTCCAGTATATTGAGACGTACCGCATGGATACCCTTGGGACAGTGCCCCGTCAAAACCCCAATGACCATTGATAGGTGAGCCTTAGTGAACCCAATTATTTCAGCAGACCTCCTGCCATCCACTTTTGGCCAGAAAGATCTTGCTACCCTGCAATACGTGGTATCCGCCCAACGTTTGCTGAGCTGATTCGAGGCCCAGCTATGGAGGAGCAATCCACAGGTGGCCAGCGCGATCCCGAAATCCCTACAGCCATCTTCATCCGGTTCAGTTGTACCGATGCGGGCTAAGAGATCCGCTTGACAGTTACCCGGGATATCACTATGGCCCGGGATCCAGATAATCTTAATTGTAAAATAATTCGATGCAATCGCAAGCGAGGTCAGGCACTCCCAGACCACCCTCGATCGCACTGTAGTTGAGCTCAAGGCCTTGATAGCCGCTTGGCTATCAGAGTAGATGTTAAATTCCCTAACCGTGATAGCACTGGATAGCATTCCATCCACCGCATCCTTAATCGCAGCAATTTCCGGTTGGAATACACTGCAGTGATCAGCTGTGACCCATCCGTGAACAAGTTAACCGGTCCCATGCCCCAGATAATTCCACTTCCCCAATCCCCTCTCTCTGGAATAACTGGGGTGAAGGTTGTATAGGGAGCAGTTATCGGCATACAGTAGTCCGTTCTGTCCGGGATGAAGTCGAAACTGGTAAGAAGGCTAGAGTGTCCGCGGTCAGAAAGTCTATATCCCATATCACGAAGCCTTGACCAACGACCTTGCCGCGGCCGCCTTTCCCGCAATATCTACTGGGTATATGTTCAGCATGACGTTCAGTGCCAAGGTAGGTGTTGACACTAACATTTTGGAGGTGCTCGCCGTGTCCAGTGCTTTCCACCAGACCCCATATAGCAGAATCGGTTTGACCACCATCTCATAAAGCCAGTGTACTATTCTTGGCGAGAGTCCCCATCTCTTTCCGATAGCTCCTCTGCAGCAGTACAAGGCAATGGCGGCCTTCCTGGCCCGATCTTCCACATTGGGTCTCAAGGACAGTTTCTTGTCCAAAACAATCCCCAAATATTTAACCCTATCAGAAAGTACCAACGGTACCCCTCCAATCGAGGGCGTTCTGAAATCGGGCATCTTATATCTCCTTGTGAAAAGGACCAATTCCGTTTTTCCCGGGTTGACCGCCAACCCACATGACTCAGCCCACCTAGCCACAGTATCCAGGTAGCCCTGCAGAACATCGCGCAGGGTGCCCAGAAATTTGCCTCTGACTAGGATAGCGATGTCATCTGCATAGGCGACCACCCGACAACCATTGGCTTCCAGCTCCACAAGAAGCTCGTTGACTACCACAACCCAGAGGAGAGGAGATAGGACACCTCCCTGTGGCGTGCCCCTGCACACCTTCCTCTTAATTATGGCCCCACCCCACTCCGCTGCGACAATTCTGCCGCATAGAAGTTTGCTAATAAATTCAACCAGAGCCGCCTCGACTCCTAAACCCACCAGAGCTCTTTCGATTGCCCCCGGTAAGACATTGTTCAAAGCTCCCTCGATGTCTAAAAAGGCACCCAGAGCATACTCTTTGTGTTCTAGGGACCCCTCTATTTGCTTTACAATCGAATGGAGAGCCGTTTCCGTCGATCTGCCCTTGCAGTACGCATGCTGTGAAGCCGACAGTAACCCCCGAGGTATCCTTTCCCGTAGGTACAGGTCAATCAACCGCTCAAACGTCTTAAGAAGAAACGACGAGAGACTGATTGGCCTGAAATCCTTAGGTGATACATGAGAGCTTCTGCCGGCCTTCGGAATGAAAATAACCCTAACCGTGTGCCAAGACTTCGGGATATAGTTAAGCCTGAGGCAGTTAGTATATATGATGGCCAACCAGCGGCAGGAAATCCCCAAAGACCTTTGAAGCTGCGCAGGAATGATTCCATCCGGGCCCGGAGACTTATAGGGCTTGAACGATCCTATAGCCCAGGTTATTTGACTTTCCCGTATTGGAATGGCAGGAACTTCTGCATGGCCAACGACCGCCGACCATGCAGGCGAAGATCCCTGCGCAACTGGGACATCGGGAAAATGATTGTCCAGTAAAAGCCTTAGGGACTCCTCGCTACTCATCGACCAGTCCCCACCATCATCTCTCAGATACCCCATAGGAGCGGGGTTCCTAGAGAGTACTTTTCTAAATCTCGCGGATTCATTGCAGCCTTCTACGTTTTCCCAGAAGCTTCGCCATGCATCTCGCTTGGCTATCCTTATTTCATATTTATAAATCCCCAGACTCACCTTATAGAGCTCCCAGTCCGAGGGTAATTTACTCCTCCTGGCTCTGTTGAAGAGCCGCCGACTGGACGCTCTTAGGTCGTCAAGAGAATCCGACCACCAGGGCGGCTTGCCCTTCCCCCTGTAAGTTTTCAATGGGCAGGACAGCTGAAAGGCGCTATTGCTTGCCGAGGTGAAGTTTTCCACCAGAACGTCTATCTCAGATTCGGACAGGCTCGAACTAATGATAGGCACCGCAGGCAGTAGCTCTCCCAGCTTCCTACAATACAAGTCCCAGTTAGTACTCTTAGGGTTCCTAAAAGATATTTTACCGGGACGTTCTTCGTTCACTGAGAACTGAATATATCGGTGATCAGAGAAGGAGTGCTCGTTGAGAACCCTCCATCCAGATATCCGACCTTCCAGTTCTCTACTAACCAGGGTGAGGTCCAGGACCTCCTCCCTTACCGCAGTAATAAAAGTCGGGTCATTCCCCCTATTACATATACAAAGTCCCTCATCTACAATAAAAGTAAATAAAGACTCACCTCTAGTGTTGGTATCCGAGCTTCCCCAAGTGCTATGATGGGCATTAGCATCGGCACCGATGATCACGCCAACACCTCTCCGCCTTGCTTCAGCGGTGATTTCACCCAGTATCGCAGGTGGTGGCCCCTCTACGTCCCCGTGGGGCATGTACGCTGAGACCACCCACATTTCATTACTTCCTCGCTCGAGGCAGACCGTGGTTACGTCAGCATTGCTGAAATTAGAGAGAATAAAAGCTTTAATCTCTTTTTTAACAAGCACACAGGATCTAGGCCTACTTGCCTCCCCATGCACCAAGGTGTTGAATTTTCCAGTCCTTAATCCAGAAATCTTACTGCCGTTACTACTCAGCCACGGCTCCTGGACAAGGACTATATCCACTCCGCCTTTTTCAAGGCAGAGCAACAAATTTGCGGAAGCCGCCTTAGAGTGCTGAAGATTGATTTGAATGATTTCCATCAAAAGCGCTCTTCTTCCGCACCCCATCCTTGGCGGATTCGTATTAGTATTGTCCATTCTAAAAACGTCCCCCCTCAATTCCGCTATCCGGAGCCGATTGTGTAGTCGCCCTTTAACGGTCTCGTGGTTATCTATGCTACGCAGGGAGGCCACGCGAGGGTTGACGCATTACCTTATGAGTAATGCGTTCAGAGCCAGACCGGACGCGAAGCGGGAAAATCTTCAACCGCACCTACACCACCAACTTAACGGCGACGGAGCCGGAACGTACCTTGAGGCCCGCCACGGTTTTAACGGGACGTGGGCAGGTGCAGCATTAGCCTACGAGCCATTTCGGTAGGGTTTCACCCCAACCTACTAAAGTGGCAGCCCAAAGTCATCAAGTCAAAATGTAATGCGAAACAAAGCCCTAAAACAGTCCATTTCGTCACCGTTGTGTACCGATCTTGACTCTTAAAGAGTCCTCCCTCCTCTGAGCTCGGCACAATGACTCAGGGGGTGCGGGTTTTATCGAGTTGTCCTCTCTAGATCCGCCATTATCAGTAGAAGCAGGGGCACCTCGTGCAGGGCGTGATAACTAATCACGCGTGACATTCGTCACTATGGCCGGTCTAAGACTGATATCACTCCCTGATCCAGAGCCTGAAACCACTTATGATATCCAAGCCAAGTATCTTAGCCCCCAAAAAAACATGCAGAATTTTTTCAAGTATGCAGTTTTGTAGCCCGTTTTATTTTAGTATAATAAAGTGCTAAACTTAAGTTCGTAGGAAGTCTTGCTGATTTTTGGCAATTTTTTTTTCTGAATCCAAGCGCACTTAGACCCTTTTGGCTCCAAAAATTGTTGCAATAAAATTTCGAACGTTGATTGCTCGGCCAAAATAACATTTAAAATTTTTTCGAGTATGCAGTTTTGTAGCCCGTTTAATTTTAGTATAACAAAGTGCTAAACTTAAGTTCTTAGAATGTATCGCTGATCTTTGGTACTTTTTTCCATATAAAAACAAGTAAGGAAGGCCAAGTTCGGGTGTAACCGAACATTACATACTCAGTTGAGAGCTATGGAGACAAAATAAGGAAAATCACCATGTAGGAAAATGAACCTAGGGTAACCCTGGAATGTGGTTGTATGACATGTGTACCAAATGGAAGGTATTAAAGAGTATTTTAAGAGAGAGTAGGCCATAGTTCTATGGATGGACGCCATTTAGGGATATCGCCATAAAGGTGGACCAGGACTGACTCTAGAATTTGTTTGTTCGATATGGGTATCAAATGAAAGGTGTTACTGAGCATTTTAAGAGGGAGCGGGCCTTAGGTCTATCGGTGGACGCCTTTTCGAGATATCGCCATTAAGGTGGGCCAGGGGTGACTCTAGAATGTGTTTGTACGATATGGGAATCAAATGAAAGGTGTTACTGAGCATTTTAAGAGGGAGTGGGCATTAGGTCTATAGGGGGACGCCTTTTCGAGATGTCGCCATAAAGGTGGAATAGGGGTGACTCTAGAATGTGTTTGTACGATATGGGAATCAAATGAAAGGTGTTACTGAGCATTTTAAGAGGGAGTGGGCATTAGGTCTATAGGTGGACGCCTTTTCGAGATGTCGCCTTTAGGGTGGGCCAGGGGTGACTCTAGAATGTTTGTACGATATGGGTATCAAACAAAAGGTGTTACTGAGCATTTTAAAAGGGAGTGGGCATTAGGTCTATAGGTGGACGCCTTTTCGAAATATCGCCATTAGGGTGGGCCAGGGGTGACTCTAGAATGTGTTTGTACGATATGGGTATCAAATGAAAGGTGGTAATGAGTATTTTAAAAGGGAGTAATCCTTAGTTCTATAGGTGGAAGCCTTTTCGAGATGTCGCCATAAAGGTGGACCAAGGGTGACTATAGAATGTTTGTACGATATGGGTATCAAACGAAAGGTGTTACTGAGCATTTTAAGAGGGAGTGGGCATTAGGTCTATAGGTGGACGCCTTTTCGAGATATCGCCATTAGGGTGGGCCAGGGGTGACTCTAGAATATGTTTGTACGATATGGGTATCAAACGAAAGGTGTTACTGAGCATTTTAAGAGGGAGTGGGCATTAGGTCTATAGGTGGACGCCTTTTCGAGATATCGCCATTAGGGTGGGCCAGGGGTGACTCTAGAATGTTTGTACGATATGGGTATCAAACGAAAGGTGTTACTGAGCATTTTAAGAGGGAGTGGGCATTAGGTCTATAGGTGGACGCCTTTTCGAGATATCGCTTTAGGGTGGGCAGGGGTGACTCTAGAATGTGTTTGTACGATATGGGTATCAAATGAAAGGTGGTAATGAGTATTTTAAAAGGAAGTAATCCTTAGTTCTATAGGTGGACGCCTTTTCGAGATATCGCCATAAAGGTGGACCAAGGGTGACTCTAGAATGTTTGTACGATATGGGTATCAAACGAAAGGTGTTACTGAGCATTTTAAGAGGGAGTGGGCATTAGGTCTATAGGTGGACGCCTTTTCGAGATATCGCCATTAGGGTGGGCCAGGGTGACTCTAGAATGTGTTTGTACGATATGGGTATCAAATGAAAGGTGGTAATGAGTATTTTAAAAGGGAGTAATCCTTAGTTCTATAGGTGGACGCCTTTTCGAGATATCGCCATAAAGGTGGACCAAGGGTGACTCTAGAATGTTTGTACGATATGGGTATCAAACGAAAGGTGTTACTAAGCATTTTAAGAGGGAGTGGGCATTAGGTCTATAGGTGGACACCTTTTCGAGATATCGCCATTAGGGTGGGCCAGGGGTGACTCTAGAATGTTTGTACGATATGGGTAAATAACGAAAGTTGTTACTGAGCATTTTAAGAGGGAGTGGGCATTAAAAGCGAATGGCCCTTAGATGTATATGTGAAGGCGTTTTCGCGATATCGACCAATATGTGGACCAGGTGATCCAGAAAATCATCTGTCGGGTACTGCTAATTTATTTATATATGCAATACCACTAACATTATTCCTGCCAAGATTCCAAACGCTGTTGATTTCGCCTTGTAGAACTTTTTCATTTTCTTCTACTTAATATGGTAGGTGTCACACCCATTTTACAAAGTTTTTTCCAAAATTATATTTTCCGTCAATAAACCAATCCAATTACCATGTTTCATCCCTTTTTTCGTATTTGGTATAGAATTATGGCATTTTTTTCATTTTTCGTAATTTTCGATATCGATAAAGTGGGCGTGGTTATGGTCGGATTTCGGCCATTTTTTATACCAAAATAAAGTGAGTTCAGATAAGTACGTGGACTAAGTTTAGTAAAGATATATCGGTTTTTGCTCAAGTTATTGTGTTAACGGCCGAGCGGAAGGCCAGACGGTGGACTGTGTATAAAAACTGGGCGTAGCTTCCACCGATTTCGCCCATTTTCACAGAAAACAGTTACCGTCATAGAATCTATGCCCCTACCAAATTTAAGAAGGATTGGTAAATTTTTGTTCGACTTATGGCATTAAAAGTATTCTAGACAAACTAAATGAAAATGGGCGGAGCCACGCCCATTTTGAAATTTTCTTTTATTTTTGTATTTTGTTGCATCATATCATTACTGGCGTTGAATTTTGACTTAATTTGCTTATATACAGTAAAGATATTACATTTTTTGTTAAAATTTGAATTAAAAAAATTTTTTTTTAAAAAAGTGGGCGTGTTCTTCATCCAATTTCGCTAATTTTTATTTAGAACATATATAGTAATAGTAGTAACGTTCGTGCCAAATTTCATCATGATATCTTCAACGACTGCCAAATTACAGCTTGCAAAACTTTTAAATTACCGTCTTGTAAAAGTGGGCGGTGCCATGCCCATTGTCCAAAATCTTACTAATTTTCTATTCTGCGTCATAACTTCAACCCATCTACCAACTTTCATCGCTTTATCCGCCTTTGGCAATGAATTATCGCATTTTTTCGGTTTTTCGAAATTTTCGATATCGAAAAAATGGGCGTGGTTATAGTCCGATATCGTTCATTTTAAATAGCGATCTGAGATGAGTGCCCAAGAATCTACATACCAAATTTCATCAAGATACCTCAAAATTTACTCAAGTTATCGTGTTAACGGACAGACGGACGGACGGACGTACGGACATGGCTCAATCAAATTTTTTTTCGATACTGATGATTTTGATATATGGAAGTCTATATCTATCTCGATTCCTTTATACTTGTACAACCAACCGTTATCCAATCAAAGTTAATATACTCTGTGAGCTCTGCTCAACTGAGTATAAAAAGGACGTGTGGCACTAGGGTGGGAGGCTAGGGTCCCAAGATATAGCCCAACACCTGGACCCGGGTACCTCTAGAATGTGTTTATACTATATGGATATCAAAAGAAAACTGTTGATGAGTGCTATAGTTACAGGATAATTTTCATACAACTGGGATGCTAGGGTCTCGAGATATAGGCCAAAACGTGGACCCGGGTATCCCTAGAATGTGTTTATACAATATGGATAACAAATGAAAGCTGTTGATGAGTGATTTAGTAGAGGATAATTTTCATACCCCTGTGTGACTAGGGTCTGGAGATATAGGCCAAACTTGGGCCCATGAACGCCTAGACAATATTTTTACATTGTGGGTATCAAACTGAAGCTATTGATGAGTGCTATTGGTGACTAGGCTCTCGAGACAGGCCAAAACGTGGATCAGGGTATGACTAGGATGTGTTTTTACATTATGGGTATCAAATTGAAGCTGTTGATGTGTGCTTTAGTACAGAGTAAGTTTCATGCCGCTGGGTGACTACGGTCACGAGATATAAGCCAAAGCATGGACCCGGATACACCTAGAATGTGTGTGTATTATCATGCGCGGTTCCAGGTGGGGGAACTTTTTGTTGTATTGAATGTAATAGTAATTTCTTATCACACAACGGATTTTTACTAATTTTTAATTTTTCTTCCTTTTTTACGTTATTATTACATATATTTAAAAAAAACGTTCCCCCCCCCCCCCCCCCTAGAACGTAAAAAAGCAAGAAAAATTAAAAATTAGTAAAAATCCGTTTTTTGATAAGAAATTACTATGTAGATTAGTATTATATACTTCATTACAGTCAATACAAAAAAGTCCCCACTCCCCCCCCCCCCCCCCACGTTTTTAGTTTTGTTCGCATAACGGCAATCCGTAACGATATAAACTAATCGAGATAGATATAGACTTCTATATATCCAAATGATCTGGGTGAAAAAAGAAATTCATTTGGACATGTCCGTCCGTCTGTCCGTAAACACGATAACTTGAGTAAATTTTGAGGTAATAATAAATAAATGTAAGGCGCGATAACCTCCGATGATGAGTTTTCACTGAGAGCTTTTCATGCCAGAAATACACCCGGAGCGCTTGCCAAACACTGCGGAGGGGCGACCCCGCTTAGAAAAATGTTCTTCTAATTGAAAAACCGTATTTCTAAATTTTGATGTTGCTTTGCCCGGGGTGTGAACCCAGGGCTTACGACCACCACTGCTATACGATGATGTATTTTCATGTAAGCCTGCTTTTACATTGTCAAGTATTGAACCCAAGTCTGCGGTACAGGCGAGAGAGGGGAGAGGCTTCTTCACCTCTTTCAAATCAGCGAGACTTCATACGAACTTAAGTTTAGCACTTTATTATACTAAAATTAAACGGGCTACAAAACTGCATACTTGAAAAAATGCTGCATGTTCCTTTGGCCGAGCAATTAAATTTTATTGCTTGGAGGAGCGCACTTAGATCCTTTTGGCTCCAATCATTAATGCAATAAAATTTAGTGCGTTTTTGGCCTGGCAAATATATGTCATTAAAATGTCCAAAATGGCTTGGATCGCATTGTCAACAAATAGACACTATATTAAATATACAAATATGGGTATAACTCAATTTTAGAAAAAATGTCACTTAGATCCTTTTGGTTCTGAGCCATTCATATATGGTAGAAAATTAATTTTTAAAGACATATTTACTCCTGAAAGAAAATAAAAAAGTATATTAGATAAATACATAAGTGACACATTAGTATATAATTTTCTTATGCTGGATTTATCTTTCAATTCAGAACAAATTTTTGTTTACATTTTTCTCGTTCTTGTTTGTTCGGAACTGGACGATGAATTCATCTAATGTATAAAATTCTTCTGCTTAACTCCTCCGAAACGGCTGAACCGATTTTAATGAGATTTTGTGAGCATATTGGGTAGGTCTGGGAATCGGCCAACGTCTACCTATTTTTCGCTACGTGCCTAGGGTCTTGAGATCAAAACGTGGACCCGGGTACCCCTAGAATGTGTTTATACAATATGGATATCAAGTGAAAGCTGTTGGTGAGTGCTATAGTACAGGATAATTTTCATACAACTGGGAGGTTGGATCTCGAGATATAGCCCAAAACGCGGACCCGGGTACCCCTAGAATGTGTTTATACATTATTGATATCAAATGAGAGCTGTTGGTGAGTGCTATAGTACAGGATAATTTTCATACAACTGGGAGGCTAGGGTCTCGAGATATAGCCCAAAACGTGGACCCGGGTACCCCTAGAATGTGTTTATACAATATGGATATTAAATGAAAGCTGTTGATGAGTGCTATAGTACAGGATAATTTTTATACAACTGGGAGGCTAGGGTCTCGAGATATAGCCCAAAACGTGGACCCGGGTACCCCTAGAATGTGTTTATACAATATGGATATCAAATGAAAGCTGTTGATGAGTGCTATAGTACAGGATAATTTTCATACAACTGGGAGGCTAGGGTCTCAAGATATAGCCCAACACGTGGACCCGGGTACCTCTAGAATGTGTTTATACAATATGGATATCAAAAGAAAACTGTTGATGAGTGCTATAGTACAGCATAGTTTTCATACAACTGGGAGGCTAGGGTCTCGAGATATAGCCCAAAACGTGGACCCGGGTACCCCTACAATTAGTTTATACAATATTGATATTGAATGAAAGCTGTTGATAAGTGCTATTGTACAGAATAATTTTCATACCCCTGGGTGAATAGGGGTAATAATTTTTATACAACTGGGAGGCTAGGGTCTCGAGATATAGCCCAAAACGTGGACCCGGGTACCCCTAGAATGTGTTTATACAATATGGATATCAAATGAAAGCTGTTGATGAGTGCTATAGTACAGGATAATTTTCATACAACTGGGAGGCTAGGGTCTCAAGATATAGCCCAACACGTGGACCCGGGTACCTCTAGAATGTGTTTATACAATATGGATATCAAAAGAAAACTGTTGATGAGTGCTATAGTACAGCATAGTTTTCATACAACTGGGAGGCTAGGGTCTCGAGATATAGCCCAAAACGTGGACCCGGGTACCCCTACAATTAGTTTATACAATATTGATATTGAATGAAAGCTGTTGATAAGTGCTATTGTACAGAATAATTTTCATACCCCTGGGTGAATAGGGTCTCGAGATATAGGCCAAAACGTGGACCCGGGTACCCCTAGAATGTGTTTATACAATATGGATATCAAATGAAAGCTGTTGATGAGTGCTATAGTAGAGGATAATTTTCATACAACTGGGAGGCTAGGCTCTCGAGATATAGCCCAAAACGTGGACCCGGGTACCCCTAGAATGTGTTTATACAATATGGATATCAAATGAAAGCTGTTGATGAGTGCTATAGTACAGGATATTTTTCATACAACTGGGAGGCTAGGGTCTCGAGATATATGCCAAAACGTGGACACGGGTACCCCTAGAATGTGTTTATACAATATGGATATCAAATGAGAGCTGTTGATGAGTGCTATAGTAGAGGATAATTTTCATACAACTGGGAGGCTAGGCTCTCGAGATATAGCCCAAAACGTGGACCCGGGTACCCCTAGAATGTGTTTATACAATATGGATATCAAATGAAAGCTGTTGATGAGTGCTATAGTACAGGATAATTTTCATACAACTGGGAGGCTAGGGTCTCGAGATATATGCCAAAACGTGGACACGGGTACCCGTTATTATTACATATATTTAAAAAAAGCCCCCCCCCCCCCCCCCCCCCCCCGTACGTAAAAAAGCAAGAAAAATTAAAAATTAGTAAAAATCCGTTTTTTGATAAGAAATTACTATGTACATTAGTATTATATACTTCATTACAGTCAATACAAAAAAGTCCCCAGGAGAAAAGAATTGGAGGAACGCGAGAACAAAATTCCGCGAGAATATTTAGAATTGGTCTGAATATAACTGGCGTGAACAGCAGGGAGACACAAAATATTTCTAAAAGTTACGAGGACGTCGGGTTTTCGGATCTAGCCCAGAGCAACCTGTCCGATGCAACCATCCCTTGCACGTGACACACAAAAGATTCTATTCCGGCAAACGCAGCAAAACTATTTCTCAGGACCGGGGTCGGCAGAAGGACCCGGATTGGGTTCGATACCTTCCTGGCGCAGTCCCGCTGCAAGGATCTGCTTGGAGGATGACAATTTCTGGAAGAGACGCAACAAATTAAATGGGGTTACACTGAAATGACAGCCCTTGGTCGGGAAAAATCCCGAGTCGCTCAGGTTTATAGAACCGGCTGCCTTGGGAAGCGATCCGTCGAAACATTTAATGGGAAAGTATAAGCAAAACTGAAAATACTTATAGCTAATTACACCTGACAGTTGAAACCTATAATGACAAGCGCTACACACAAAGTTTGGCTGTGCCCTGTACCTACACCCACCATTATCGTACAATCCTTTTTTTTAGTGAGAAGACTAACTTTGTGAGTCTAATATATGGGTCTCCTAGAATTGAAAATGATTGTCCTTTCGCATACGCAATGAGAACAAACTTGTTGCTATGGAACGTACACCCATGGTCTAATGTCACAAGACCTACACATGGTTTTCAACACATTGCATCCCGCACTTGGCTCCAATCCTTTCTTGCTTTGTTGATCGAGTGTAACTTTTTGCCTCCTGTATATCTCATCCAAATTAATTATGACGTCGTCCGTATTTGTTTCCTTTGATTTTTCGTTAGGATATCTTATGATTCTTTATACTCTAACACACTTAATATCCACTTGGCTGAGTTTAAAAGTTGACATTTCTACAATTAATGTTGTTTTACTAATAAAGTATTTGCAAAAATTACAGCGTTGAGTTCAGTTTTAATTTCAAAAGGTTTTGGTTTAAAATTTAAACAACAGTGTTTGTCGATTTGATAACTATTAAGTTTGAAGCTTAAACCAGATTGTAATCAAATTAAAACATATTGGAGTAAAATCATCTAATACTATCTGTTATTATAAATCTATTCAATGGAAAGCGATGTTCAAAAGACCATTCAGGATTTGGGTTTTGAGTGTTTTCGATCATCTCGAGTAAAAATTTCGATCACATCATTTCACGTCATTACACAAACAAAGACTCATTTATAATTAACATTTAAATAAATTACAGCCGCCGTGGTGGGATGGTAGCGTGCTCCGCCTACCACACCGAAGATCCCGGGCCCACCCCACGGGCAAAGCAACATCAAAATTTTAGAAATAAGTTTTTTTAATTAGAATAAAGTTTTTCTAAGCGGGGTCGCCCCTCGGTAGTGTTTGGCTAGAACGGCGAATGTATTTCTGCCATTAAAAGCTCTCAGTAAAAACTTATCTGCCTTTCAGATGCCATTCGAAGTCAACATAAAACAAGTAGGTCCCGTCCAGCAATTTGTAGGAAAAATTAAAAAAGGAGCACGACGCCAATTGGAAACGAAGCTCAACCTAAATTCTCTTCGGAGGGTATCGCGCCTTACATTCATTTAATTATTTATATTAGACAAGGTTTTGAATTTTGTGTATGCTTGAAACATTTCCAAAACAAGATTTAAATTTTTCCCGAACTCCCTTACACTTTACCGCCCTATTCCATTTATTTATATATTATTCAAGGTCGAATTGGGAGCTAATTGGATACATGGCGTTTTGGGTAATCCAATATTTGAGATCGCAGTTCAACATGGTCTAGTCAGTGTGGTTAATGTACCAAAGCCACATACAGTTGTAGCTACGACCGAAGATGGAAATCAAGTTCCTTTCAATATACTTCAAGAGATCTATGAAGCCTATGTATGCTTTCTACGTCGATGTGATGAATATTTTATGTGTCAATATAGTCCACCGCCTGATATTAGTAGTGTTGGTGAACACATTAATTACGAAATTGAAATTTACTTAAATTCTGTCAAAGATCCAAAGGAGAAACGCTTAAAACAATTAATTTTCAATTGTTTACTTAAGCGCGAAACCTGTATTACAGGCTGCACAAGCATGAATGAAGTCGATCTTTTAGAGCTAGGTAAGAGCCCGTTTAGAATTGTTCCTTAAACTTTGACTTTGACAGATAAGCCATCATATGTATAATATATTTCAGCCTTTTTTGTTTTGCTTTACTGTCCAAAAACCGTGTACCAACAAGACCTTCTCTAAAACATACATTGAACTCATCTGTCAGAGTCAAGCCTTGACAAATGGTTCTATATAATATTATTATATTTGGTGATTTGGTTTAGTTGTTACAAAATATGCAATGTTATTTTAACTACATAACACGTTTGCTTTTTATAGGAAGCTATACGGAATTGCAAGGAGGTAACATTGTGCCTCCACAGGGTTACAGCTCTATTTTGCGGCCGCTATTATCTGATATACCAAAAGAATTGATAACTACCAAATGTCCAGTAAAAAAAGTGCATTGGAAACGGAAAAAGACGATTACAGGCCTTGAAACGGTCGATGAAAACTCAGAAGACGATAATAATTCAGAAGATACGGAAAAAACTGTTACTGAATTGCCAATTGCTGGTGCGAAAACAGCAGTAACAACAACAACCAATATTCCAGTTCGTGAAAAATCAGCTGACTCGGGCTTTGATAACTGTGATTCTAGTGGAAATATAATCGATGCTGCTGTGAAAGTAGATTGTGAAGATGGACGCACATTTTACGCTGATCATGTAATATGTACTATCCCATTGGGTGTACTCAAGGAGACGCATAAAACTCTATTTTCACCTGAACTACCACATTACAAGCAAGAGGCAATTGAAAATTTGATGTTCGGCACTGTAGACAAAATTTACTTGGAATACGATCGTCCTTTTATGAGCTCTTCTTTTTCGGAAATAATGCTTTTATGGGACGATGACAAATATGATATACATTTATCTGATAAAGAACGTAGTTCAGTCGAATACTTGAGTAAGAATTGGTATAAAAAGATATACTCGTTTGCGAAGGTATCTGAAACACTACTCTTGGGCTGGGTTTCGGGTCGAGAAGCTGAATATATGGAAACATTGTCACATGAAGAAGTTGCAGAAAAGTGCACAGAGATATTGCGTACATTCTTAAAAGATCCGTATGTGCCGAAGCCAAAGCTATGCGTGTGGTATGCATGTATATGTACCCTATTATTAGAAAATGTTCTAATGACTTTTTCGTTTGCTTTGTTATAGCACAAGTTGGAAGTCTCAGCAGTTTACTCGTGGCGCATACACTTCAATTCCTATTGGCGCAACTCAAGAGGATATTGAGTTATTGGCGCAACCCCTTTACGTCAATCCAAATGCGCAGAAGGTATGTATTTTGTCTACAGTTATAACCAGGGTTTTGGATTGGTTCATCAAAGCGATTTTTTGGCTCTTCGAACCGGGGTTTCTGTTCGGTTCAACGGTTTGGAAACAAAAACAAAGTGTTTGTGCATACTATATGTTTCACTTTTATTTAGTAGTAGTTAATCCAAAAAATTTACATATGTGTTAAAACATGTACATATATATATATATAGTATATATATGTAGCGACCGAAACCGCTCGTTTCAATCGTAACGCCAGATGGCAGCCTCAATAGTGACCAGGACCAGGTGAAAAACGATTTAAATTCCCTTGATGTGACCAATTGGCGCCAATTAGCAGATCGTAAAAGCGACTGGCGCGCCTTGTTGGACGTTTAAATGGTTATGCGAAAATTAAGTAAGTTATTCCAAAAGTTCAATATATTAATATTATTCGGAAGCCGCATTTTATCATCAAACGATTTGATTTTATTTATTGATGATATATACATACATACTTTCTCAGTTTCCACATCTGTACTGAATTTTGATGAGATTGATATAGTAAACAAACAAACAAAAAAACATGTATCTATCGAAAATCTATTTAATGATCTATTGAAGCGCTACGAAACGTAGTTCGGTTTTCGGTTCGGATCAAGCTTATGCGAACAGAAAAAAGCGGATATTTGGTTTAAAAATTTTTTCTTCATAAAACTGTTAAATTTTAAATTAATACATTACAGGGTAACGAGTTTGAAAAACTATGTTTTTAGCCGTAGCTCAAGATTTTTTAGGTATTTCGACATGAAAAACAGTATCACTTCTCAGGTATTTGTACCTTTGTATCTTTTATAACACCGTAAGAAATCATGAAATACAGTGAGATAAATGCCGCTGCTGTGTTAATTTCGCTATTGGTGCCGAAATCATCCTTAAAAACGATACAAGATGGCAGCATGGTGACATATCTACAAACATAAATAAACAAAAATCGTACTGCGTCGGCTGTCCCGTGCTGCCACCTTGAATCGTTCCGCCATGATCTGATGTAACAGAGGAACACTTACTCTTCGGCCAATTAACATCAAAAAGTTTCAAAGGGTTTTGAAGACATACATACATATATTATTATTTACAGTAAACATATATCCCACTTTTTATTGAATTTATCGTCCTTCCTGCGGAGTGGGGGCCGCATCTTTCTATGCTTCCGTAGGCGGGTTCTGATAAGAATACTTCTGGGTCTGAGCATCATCTTTTACACGCGTAACATGGCCTAGTAAGCGTAGTCGCTGTGTTTTAATCCGGTGGACTATGTTGATGCCAGCATTAAGCTCGTCATTAAATCTTCTTCGGTACTCGCCGCCGCCAACACGGATCTGAATCTTTTGAAAAATTTTTCTCTGAACCACTCTCAGAGCCACCTCATCATATGTTGTTAGTGACCATCCTTCTGCACCATATAGCACGTCGGGTACAATGAATGACTTGATTTCGTTTGCGAAGATGTTTTTATTTTCGCCCACAGCCCACCCAGTCCAAAAATGAAATTAATTGGGAATAGTGATTCTTCGCTAAATTTCTGGGCCGACGTTGTTGTTTGTGGGAATGCTGGTTTTTAACGAGGTCTTTTACTCTTAAGCAGCCGAGGCTCTACCGAGCTCTTCATGTAACTAGAGGGTGGGGAGCGGGATGGCCTAGAAGGTCCAATGTGGTTATAATAAATCGTTCCCGAGATGGTCGGGCATATACCTTAATGGTGCTTTGACTGGTCCGGCAAAGGACCATCAGCATGGAAACCACTCCCCAAAATTTTCTTTATCGCTAAAACAACAATAGTTGTTCTCTTTCGAATCTGGACGCGAACCAGTTTTGCCGGATACTTGTTTTTTCTTCTGTTAAATAACTGAACCATTACCCAAACCGAAGTCGGCGACAAATATTTGATCCGAACCGAAAACCCAACCACTTTTCAAAGCGGCTAATGGTTTATTCAATAATTTTTTTATATACATTCATATACATATTTTTATAATTTTTTTGTTTTCTTGCATTATAAAATTTCTTGGCATAATCAGATTGTTTAACATTTGGAAATTGATGAAATTTGAAAAGAAATAGGAAATAATGCATATATGTAATACTCCTATATTGCTAATAGAAAATGCTCGCAATGTGTTTTGAATTCGTAATCAAAACAAGACAGCCTATAAAATTTTTGTGATTGTAGCAGCATAAGTGTGACAAGAAAAAATTTAAATGTAGGTACATTCGATTATTGAATACAAAAACAAAAACGTTTAAACAGTAGTATATCGGCACTCTGATGTTTGGGAATGTACCTAGCCTTTTGTAGCAATATAGGAGTATTACATATATGGAAGAATGGGACCTAGTCAAAAAATAAGTCATTAACAGATAAAATCAAGTCGTTTGATAGTACAAAGCGGTATCCGAATTGTTATATTAAACTTTTGGTTTAAGTACCCAGATAAAGAGCTGCCTGCCCAAGCTATCATTTGTGTTCCTTCATCCCAGGGTTCTGTAGATAAAGAGTTTTTCACCTTTAAATTGACTCTCTCGAGGAAATATTGGTGAAATGACTACAGCAAATCAAAAAAATCAACAAATGTCAGCTATGGTTAGGTTACGATTTCCGATTTTTTCCAAGCTCAAAAATATCGCATATAAAAATTTGGCCCGGCTTGGAGACGATTAAAAGAGGTAGTAGAAAACAAAAAATCAAATTGAAATTTTTTAAATTTCCATAGAAATGTTTTAACTTTTATACCGATCCCCTTACTTGTCTACAATCGGGACCAAAATTTATATGTGATATCTTTGTCCTTGGTATTGCCGTTTGATGCGGTGAGACTGGAAAAAATCGAATTATAGCTGCTATGCTTTCCTGCAGTTTGCTTTCGTTCCACATGTGAACCTATATCTGGGAGTAGGAATGATAGTGAATAATGGTGTAGTGCGATTGGGGGTGGGAGTCGGAGTGGGAACAGTAATAGGAGTGGGACTGTTAGCAGGAGTGTGAAAGGGTTTAGAGCAGGAGTGGTGAGGAGACAAATGAAGTAAGGGTAGACAAGAATAAGCTGAAAACTGGAAGATAAAGTAGTGAGAATGGGATAGAGAGTGAAGAGGGAAGACGATGCTCACTTTTTGAATGTTGAGCTCAAATGGGTAAAAAACTATTCAAACAATAATTTTTTAAGAAAGTACCAACATAGTGTGTATCATCGTTTTAGCGTCAATTTGTATGACGAAATTTTTTTAGAATTTCTGGTTCATAGGAAATGAATTTAATTTTAGTTAAATTTTTTACATGTTCGAGTTCATTAACTCAAAATCTAAAGCATGATTTATTTTTAATAAAACAAAGCGTTTTGTTTATTTTTAATAAATAAAATATAACAAAATTTTTTACAAATATGAGTTCTGATTCTTAGGTTTGAAATTTTTACCAATATTCAATTATTTTCATATCGGCAAATAATTGGTCTTTCACGCATTTTTTTGATCGCTTTGACTTTAGCCCCTGCTGATAAATTTAATTTGAGACAATTTTAGCAATTTACTCAATGGTGCGGCGATGCGTATAAAAATACCAAATTTTCGTTATATTGTTTTAGAATGAGCTTTTTCTTCATCAAGGCTGCAAATAAATTGAAAAATAATTTGGTTTTTACAGATTTTAACAACAGCTTTAGTTACAGCTTCTTGCCAATCTAATGTTAAAGTAAAAGATGCCACTAAGTCGTTCATTGAAGCAGGCTCTAAGAGCCTTCCGCGATTTACAACCAGATTGACTGAATTTTGTGTGTGTTAGTGCAGTCGGGTGGCTTCGTGACACACGTATTTGTTGTCGGCTACACGTTGATGAAAATCAAAAATTTTTGATTTTGTCATTTCACGCTAGCTTATTTGATAGTCGCGGGGTGTGATTGGCAAAACGCAGTGTTGTATTTAGTTTGTGTCGACATTCAAAATGAACAAGTGCGCGGAAGAACAGCAATTCATATTAAAATTTATTGAAAATTATCAATGTTTAGCAGCTTTATGGAATGTAAAGCTTTTATTATTATTTAATAAAATTTTTATTAATTTTTTTATTATTTAATAAAACTGCTGTAGTTGCAAGTGAAAAAAAGTCATCATCCGATGACGGCATATTCACGTCCGAACGCTGCGGTTTCTCAATGCAAATGTTGATTGATGGCTTTTTATTTGATAGTCGCGGGGCAAGCGTCAAATACCCGACACGCACACATACAAAAATTCAGTCAATCTGGTTGTAAATCGCGGAAGGCTTTTATTATTTGCCTCATACTTTAACTTGACCATTATTATCCCCCTAATATTTTTCTTTTAATTATTTAGCCTGCTGTTTTGTTCGCTGGCGAGCATACACACGCGAATTTCTATTCAACTGTACATGGTGCCTATTTGACTGGTCGAACGGCCGCTCAATATATACTATCCAAAGAAGAGACAACCGAAATTGTTATGGAACCCGATACAAGTGATTTGAGCTCGTGGATACAAGGGATTTCACTTGAATAAAATGTTATTTCAAGTCGGTAAAAACAAAGAATAACAAAAGAATTGGCTGAGGAATGCAAACACAAATGAAATGAAGTAAACTTCTACTGAAATTTCATAAACTTTCGATGCAATAACTCTGAAAGCCTATTTAAAAGCTTTTATCAATGCAAAGCAAACACAGACAGGGCTGCCGGACGCGCAAAATAAAGAGAATTTATATGTAACAAAAAGTGAAGAGTTTTCCAATGTGTTTCAAGTTTTTATGAACATCCCGTCGGCCCATCCCAGCAAACTATTGGAGAACACAGTAGCCCAGATTAGATAAAAATGGTACATGACATAGTACATGTCAGGTTAAAGAACAAGTACTGTTTCTTTTTTTACAATCTACCGAAACAAGTTTATAAATCCCAATAGCTCTGTAATGGTGAATCGGATTATTGACATATGTGAACTAGTGACCACATTTACTTATTAAATCCGGTCTATTTTCATTTTTACAAATAGTTTGAAAGATTCAAATTTATTGATTGATTTTGAATCCGCGGTCGTATAAAGCAATAAGGGCCCGGATATCTCAGAGCAAGCTTCAAAAAAGCCCCATAGGGCATTAAAAAAACAAATATTTGAGACGGATAGGCCACTCTTCATGCATTTCCTGAAATAGTGCTTTTACGAACGGGACGCCGAGATCTTCCACTTAGCCGGCGAAATGAACTCGTAATTTATTTGCGGAAATTGTAAAGAATAATTAAACAGATATGATTTTGTTTTAATTTTAGCATTTAAAAAGTACGTAAAGATAAATTAAAAGAGTTCAGCAGTGTTCTGCAAAATAATAGCGAGAATAACTGCAGAGCGACTGTAAAATTTATGGATTTCAATGTTGAAATTCCATGGAAGAGCTATTTAACATTTTTTTTTACTTTTTTTTTCAAAATGTTTAGTTTAGAATATTTCGACAGAAGTAAACACGGCAGCCCTGAGCAAGGATCGTTTTGTTTTTTGTTAAACTTTTTTTTCATACATTCATCCTTCTCATTTTTTCTTATATACATATTAAGATGTTTACATAAGTTATTCATTGTCTTATTTATTTCCGTGTTACTTTAAGCAAGTATTTAAGATAATATACTTAAGAATTTTTATAAAGTGCGAAAAACTTGATATATGTATACACATACAAGTTGAAAGTATAACTGTATTAATATACATTTATGTATTTATGTAAATAGTTGCAATATTTTACCGACCTGAGAATTTACAAAGCGTTGCAAGTAATTTACTTATTTAAGTTGAAATCATTTAATAAGAATATTTCTAAAAATACCACATTGCGTTTGTATATATTTTTGCCTGCAATTAATAATTATTATTACTTAAGAAGACTTTTTGTCAATTTTTATTCAATTATTTAAGAAACTTTATTGACCTTATTCTTGGTTCCCTGCGGATGACGTAATTTGTAATTTGTTTTACAATGCTTCGATAATATTGTAGATTCCATGTTATAAAAGTAGAAAATATCGATTATTTTCAATCAAAATGCTCAATTTTAGATTCGAATTGAGCCGTGGTAAGGTCGTAGCATGCTCCGCCTACCATACCAAGGGTCCTGGGTCCAAGCCCGAGCAAAACAACATCAAAAGTTTTAAAAAAGGTTTGAATTAGGGAGTGATTCCAAACGAGGTTGTCCCTCGGCCGTGGTTTGGGAAACACTCCGAGTGCATTCATAGCTTCTCAGTGAAAATTGATCTGGTTGCAGCGGCCGTTCCGAGTCGGCATAAAACATATAGGGAAAACTGAAAAGGAGCACGACGCAAATTGCAAGAAAAGCTTGGCCTCGGAGATAAATCCCGGCTAAAAAAAATGTTTCTGATAATAATTATAGTATGAACAGATCAAATTTACTCATATTTTTGTGAAACGGGTCCTAGGTCGTTCCCTGAATTTGTTGCAATACATTTCGTAAAATATTCTGAGATAGCGAGTTCTTCAGCACATAAGGCGTTTTAGAAACAAGCTTTGAAGGTAGGCTATTAAACTGGCAGCCGTGAAAGCATGTTATTCCACTCAGTCGTCTTTGATTGTTGTTGTCGTGTTGACAGTGCTTCGCCCCATTCACGACCACTCACAAATTGGCATCAAAGTCCTCTAATGGGAGTCCAAGGAAACTGGACACATTACAATTGTGTCATATGGGGACACATCGTATGCAGGACATACATTACGTATGCCGGGGTCGATTCTGGGCAAGTAAGAGTTTAACCTGTTATAGTATCCAGAACGAAGTTGGGCCCGGTGACTCGTGTCTCCCTTTGGAAGCGAGTCGTATTTGGTGTTCTTAGCCAATGGTTTGAAGCCGTTATTAATATTAAACTCTTTTTACTGTAACCTGATTACTTGACGTCCTATTTCTAAAATTTATTTGAATTCTATTCTATTTTATTTTGGCCTTAAGAAGCTCTATATAATTTGCTGAAACAAAAAATATACCTTATGGGGGTACAACTCGTATTTTTTTTTTTAATCTTAATTGATATTCCGGGATCGCAAACTTTTCGGTTTTTCTGTGAGTTCCTAGAAGCTAGTAACCTTAAATAATTCATTTTTTTGCGATAAATCGAAATCTATACCATTTTGTGCTCTGCCCATTACATACGTATTAAATGTTAATCTTATGACAATGAAAAATTGTTTTAACAATGATTTTTTCATATCTACTGCAACTAAATTTCCCACCTCCATTTATAGGCAGCCGTAAATTTATTCAACTCCCTGTTGTTGTTGTTGTTGTTGTAGCGATTAGTTACTCCCCGAAGGTTTTGGGGAGTGTTATCGATGTGATGGTCCTTTGTCGGATACAGATCCGATACGCTCCGGTAACACAGCACCATTAAGGTGCTGGCCCGACCATCTCGGGAACGATTTATATGGCCACATTAAACCTTCAGGCCATCCCTCCCTCCCCACCCCCAAGTTCCATGAGGAGCTTGGGGTCGCCAGAGCCTCGTCTGTTAGTGAAACGGGATTCGACGCTCGAAGGTGAGGTTGACAATTGGGTTGGAGAAGCTATATATTGCGCTACACAACCCCTTGAATCCCTATTCAACTCCCTAAAAGTATGCTACACATTTTTCATTGAAACTTAAGGACTTTATTAATATCTCAAGTTTTGAATTTTACCTGCAGCAAAATAAAACGGTGCTTTGAAGGAAAGTAATATTAGAATATCGGCGGCCACCGTGGTGTGATGGTAGGGTGCTCCGCCTACCACACCGTATGCCCCAGGTTCACACCCCGGGCAAAGCAACATCAAAATTTTAGCAATAAGGTTATTCAATTAGAAGAAAATTTTTCTAAGCGAGGTCGCCCCTCGGCAGTGTTTGGCAAGTGCTCCGGGTGCATTTCTGCCATGAAAAGCTCTCAGTGAAAACTCATCGGCCTTGCAGATGCCGTTCGGAGTCGGCATAAAACATGTAGGTCCCGTCCGGCCAATTTGTAGGCAAAATCAAGAGGAGCACGACGCAAATTGGAAGAGAAGCTCGGCTTTAGATCTCTTCGGAGGTTATCGCGCCTTATATTTATTTATTTTTAATATTAGAAGTGTTCTAGACGGGGCCATCCTTCAGCAGTGCTCCAGCAAGCCCTCCCAGTGTATTTCTACTTTGAAAAACTTTTCAGCTTCAGCATTTATATTAAATATTTATTTATCTAATATTTGAAATCACACATAGTAAGGCTAAGGCTCCAGCTATTAGGAGTGATACGGCAGTCAGACATAGAAGCAGCAAGTGCCATAGGTTCTAGAAAGCTTCTAGTATTTTCCAAAAGAACGAAATTATTGTATAACATAGATATTGGGTTTTGATAGGGGTTTTCAGTTTGCTCCAGAAAACATAAGCATGCGGTTTTTGTTTTCCATCGTGTTACACAAGCTACTCGTAGCAAGGCCTTTTTTGTACTTTGAGGAGAATTTTCCTAATTTTCTGTTAAGCTTGTAGTAAAAAATACTATATGTTAAATGTGTGTACATAGAAAATATTAATAGCGCGCAAATATTAAGTTATTTATTTATTAAAATACATACAAATATCACATACCTAGAGATACTTATATTTATTCACGATTCTCAATGTTTGCACAAGCATAAATGGTAGTCTTCATGAATGCATATATTTGAAAATGTTTATAATCAAAAAAAAAAACATAAGTCTTATGCAAGCTGGAAATGTGTGTCGCAAAAGACAATAGTATGGAATCACAAATTATAATCTTTTGTTAAAAATTTGATGAATATAATATGTAAACACTTGCAGCAGTAAATATCGCTTGTATTTTAGCGACAAGTACGTACTATAGTGTAGTAATTATTTAAATTGATTGTTAATGATGTATATGAAAATTTTCTATGAATGATATTTAAATGCTAACGAAACTGTTTTATTTGACTTAAAAAACATTGCAAAAATTGTATTTAATATTACTGAAAAATGTGGAAACCAATAAATTATTGGTCGCATTTCTAAAGCGTAACTGATTGCCTACTGCTTTATGATGACTTTAGAAACCGCTGGCAGATCCACCCAACAGGATTGTAAGTAAGATTCTTCATCAATGCTTGACAGTTCAATCAATTTCTGATATTTGTTTACGAACTAAATTTATGGTTTTAATATTTTTGTGGAGTTTGAAAATTATTTAAGAAATCCTTTATTTAATTAAGATTAGTTATTTCATTTGACAACTGGCCTTACGTTGAAGTTCCTAAAAACCGAACAGAGGTGCAACAGCGACAAATTTATAACTCGTTAGTTGCGTGTTAGAAATGATAGCTATCATATATAATACGATTTAATTTATAAATACAATAGCGCATAGTCATAGTCAAAATAAAATAAGTTTTAAATTAGTTGTAGCTTTTCTGACAGATAGCTAATAATAAATTATGTCAAAAATCTGCATCTAAATTTAAAACCTATTTTATTTTGAATATGACTATGGGCCAATAACTACAGCATTTTCTCTTCTGCAAATAATGTTACCCCTTTGCCGTCTTAGCCTTCTTATTGGTAAGTTTGTTCTTTGCATAATATATAGGCGTATGAGTAAGCAAAAACGCACCACTATCTACAGATTGATATATTGTAAAGAACGCTAGATGTCATAATATGACAGCCGGAAAAGTAACATCAAAAATAAATAATACATTTTTTTTTATAATGTTGCCTGTCCTCGGCAGTAGTCCGACAAACCCTCCAAGTAATTCTGGCGTGAAAAGCTTCTCAGTGAACGTTCGGGGTCGGCATAAAACATGTAGGTTCACTATAGGAACAATTAAAAAGCAACAGACCACCAACTTGAAGAGAAGCTCTTCTTTAATATCGTCATCGGTAAATTGCGCCCAATCATTATTATGACTGTTATTAGGTACCCTAATTTAAAGGTAACAATGTAAGATGGCAACTTTAGTTTCATGAGAGATAATGATATTAGGTTATCTGGAGATACAAATATAATGACGTACAATAAAGTTACAAAATACAAATACTAAAACTAGGTTTGTTTTATTTCTAAACAAGTCAGGTATGGACGACACGAAGTGAGCTTCACACAATGGGCTGCTGATACGATTGTTTCTTGACATATTTATTATGTGACTCGAATTGACATTTAAATTTTTTTTTTTTTTTTCAAATACGAAATACATTTGGACATTTCACAAGAGGGTCGTATTAGTAACATTTTAAGATTTGATTTCTTTCCATGGTTTCCAATATAAAACTTGATAAAACCATGGCACATACGGCAAATAGGAGACCTTGAGAATTGCTCTATTTATGCCTTTCGGCGTTGCCCTGAAATATGTAAGTCCCGTCTTAAAAAGTGGCGCTACCAATTTGGCAGAGAAGCTCGGCCTATAGCAGTTTTTTTTAGTTTCATTTAGTTATTCGTCTTCATCTATTACATGACTCAATAATCGGTCGCGAAATTCCACATGTTCTAAATTGATTTTCTAAATATCTTGATCTATGTCTCATCTACACCTTTTTCAGGTGAAGTTCAGAAAGTTACAATTGAAGCTCAGAATTTTCAATTTAATTTCAGTAAATTACAATTGAAGAACAGAAAATTAAAACTGAAGTTCAGAATTTCTATTTGTAGTTCAGAAAATTACTGATAGCCATAGCAGCTAGTGCTCTCTTTTGTTAGTCTTAAAATTTATTTTAACCCTAAATACATAATAATAATAATAATAATAATACAATTGAAGCTCAGAAAATTACAATTGAAGTTCAAATTAAAATTCTGAACTTCAATTGTAAATTTCTGAACTACAATTTTAATTTTCTTAACTTTAATTGAAAATTCTGAGCTTCAATTATAACTTTCTGAGCTAAAACTGAAGAAGGTGTATCATCTTGTGTCATAAATATTACAACCTAATAGAGCCCGAAGCTTTATTCAAAGGGTTTCCTGGATTTAGGGAAGTTCCTTAAAACTGGAAAAGCAATTTTCCGAGTCCGAAAAATTTAGTGTCTAGAACCTAGTCGGGATGTTAGGCACATGAGCGGCAGATGATTAAGTTGCCGGTTCAAAATGGGAGGATAAACGGGCGGATAACGACTAAGTCGATGAACGGTATCAAAACTGCCGGTGAAATCACTAATCAGATATATGAAGTCAAATGCATTCGAAGAAATGAGTAAAAGGATAACTGTTTGCCGAATACCCAAAATTACCGGTGCGTCGGGAAATCAGGTGACGATGCAGCTGGTCAACAGAACGGCCTGTGGAGTTAGGTGAGAGTGAACATTCTAATGGTGGAAAGCATTTGACTGGTGAATGGTTAATGGTGAAGGCGGCCAATGAGCAAACAAACGTTTGATTACAAAACCCTCCAAATAACAAGTAGGTATAGGTATTACTGTACACGCGGTTTGAGAAAATGTTTTGTGGCACAGGCAACATTTATTTGCCAAGGTCCAGTTGTAACATGCAATAAGAGGGTGGGATTGAAATGAACCTAGAAGGCCTTAAAGCAAAGGGGCCAGAGGAGGACGTAGACGTCAAGACAAAGTTGTAGGAGGGGGACAAATAACCCAATAGTGCTGTGAGTCTTACAGATAAACTTCCAACGCAATAAAGTATGGCCGAACGAACTCCTAGTAAGTAGGAGGGTTCCTTTGACCGGAAGTCATGGCTCTCATTGGACTTCCATCGAGCGGAAGAAAAATAGGCATTTATTAGAGCGACACACGCAGCGGAAGCAAGATGGTCGGGCTAGTACCTTAATAGCGCTTTATTAAAGAGAATTTACGAGCTCTAGAAACAACAACAATTAATGGCGCTTTGTTACGTACCGGATCTATATCCGGCAAAGGACCATCATCATCGATAACACTCCCCCAAACCTTCGGGGAGTGTCTTTGCCGTTAATACAACAACAACAACAGGCCCTACTCAAACCCTTTGAGGGGATGATGGATGTGAATATCCACAACACAACATACTTACACCAAAGGCAAGTCGACACACACGGCACTTCTTACGAGTGGTAATAAACTTAGAAAAAGCCTTGGAACATAAGGAGTACGCCTTATGAGACTTCTTAGACATTGGCGGGGCTTTCAACAATGGCTTTGAACCGGCGATCATGGGCGGTCTTAATTACATTGAAGTGCATCCAGCCCTAACCAAATGAACTGGTTGTATGAGGTACGCCGTAGGGTGGTTTAGTACCACCTTTGCTGTGGACGCTGGTTATCAACCAACACCCCAGGAGGTTTGATGAGGGACCCGTCAAACTTTCGGCGTTCGCAGATGATGATTAAGTTGTCATAAGTGGAAATTGTTTTCCAAAAATTAGCTCTTAAATAGATCGAGCGTCCGTGTATCTAATATCGGGTTGACCGCCATCTACGTGATAGAAGGTCCCGAAATGGACTAGGCCAAAGCCTAGAGGGGTAACCCTGCAGGATAAACCTTGTACAAATTATCCAGTAGTCATTCTATATAGTAAGTTGTCATGGAAGCTCAATGTGGAGAAAAGAGTGAAGAAGGCCCGGCGGCTCTTTATGCTTGTAAAATAATAAAAGTGGCGAGTACAGAGCCACAAAAGATGTTGAAGGTCAAATATATGCCATCCTTAGATCAGATTCTAGCAGCTGGACTGCCCCATACCCTCCTGCGGCGGTAAGGTATTCAGCCCAACCCCGCAGTGGCGGAGTGAGAGGGTGGTGGCAAAGGGGGAATCTTGCCCCGGGCGCTACTCTCAGGTGGCGCCAAATGGTCCGCAAAGCAGAACTTCCTCGATAATTTGTATTTTTATTATAACTGACTTCTGGAAAAAACTTTCTAAACGAAAAAATGTATGCATATATCCGGAACACTTGCGACAGGTTGTGAAATATTTGAAAGCATACATATATCTTTTTTTTCCACTTTCAACGTTCCGATGGGAATTATTAAAAAATGCTTTAACAAAAACTGTCAAACGTGAATCTGAAACACGATGGAGCGCCAGAATACAAGCGGTTAGCGTTATCGTCTATGGGCTAGAGAATGTAATAGAACACTTAGAACAATAAGCAGAGGACACTAACGCCACAAGCGCCCTGCAAAAATCGCGAGTACTCCATGCATGTATGTATGCAAGTCCACCGGCTTTGGCCCACACATTCGAACCTAGATAATCTACAATTACAAATTATATATAATTTTTCGAAACACCCTAATGTATATGACAATGAATTTATATCAGTGCATATAGCATGTAAAACATATAAACCTGAATTATATAAATTGAATTTACACACATAAAATAATAATTTTTCTGAAACACCCTAATATACACTTACATATTTATTATTTCGCAAAAACATTATTTTCTCTGCCCACATGTGGCAAATATTTTGGGTGGATAATATTTTGCATAGAGATCAAACGGGAAAAACTTTGGCTTTGCATTGAGATCAACGAACCTGCTGGAATTCTAAACAACGATGGGAATACAGCAACGCAATAAGCAACACACATATGCCCCTATTACCGTTTACAACTCAACTCTGGTTGGGTTGAAATTTCGCAATTTGGTATTACAGATTACAACTCAACCTGTCAAAAAAAATGTCGGTTGAGTTGTATAGTCTTACAACTTTTTGTGCCATTACCGTTTACAACCTTGTGTTAGTGTAGTTGTCAAAGACGTCAAAATCTTACAACTGATTACTAGCAGTTGTCTCATACAATTTTGCAGTTGTTTTGAAAAAATGTAACGTTTTACAAGACGGTCCACCACCTAATTTTTAACAAAAATTTTCAAAGTTGGTATCAAAAGCACCGTTTCGACCTCCGATTTAGGATTCCGAAAACAAAAATTAAAAATTTAATTTCTAATAAAATCTAATTTGAAGTGGTTGTTGTATTTTTCCAGATTTTTTGTACACACTAATGCAGAAAGGCGTTGGACCCACTCAGGGTTATTTTTACAAATCGCGGCCAAAGGCCGCCAACGCAGAAAGATATTCTGTGCAAAAAAACTGTGGAACAGGCGTCATATTTTGGATACTCGGGCCATTTTGTGGGTTTTGTAAATATTTTTCGACAGAAATAAAATTTTTAATTTCCGCTTTCGAATCCTAAAAACGGAGATCGAAACGCGTCTTTTGATACCACTTTAGATAAGAGTTAGATGGTGCACAAAACGCTACCAAAAAAAAAAACAAAAAATTTAAAGCGGGTAGTTAAACCTTTTTTAATCAAAAAATAATCAACAATTTTGTACACATTTATAGAAAAAATAGCGTTTAAAAGGATTCCATTGAATAACTTTTTGACTTTATGAAGCGCCATTCCGAAGTTGGACGAGGCCGGCCGCAGTTCGGATGCTGCCAAAATAGGTGAAATTATGCGAACGTGGGTCACATTGATACTAATCACTACTCCTGGGAATCCTGTTTTAGAGTAAATACAATTTTTGCTGTTTGGATTTTAATCCAATTCGCACAAATATGCTCCTCAATAATATCTAGAACTAGTCCAACACCAAAATCATCTCCACGGGATATTTGATAGCTGCCGTCAGCAAGGAATCGGAGTGTGGCGCATAATTTTAAAATACCAACGCATATGCGGAAATGGTCCTTAATTTGTTTAGTAATGAGCGAAACATTTTCTTACTTGGTCCTAGGCATATATATAGCACTTCTATATCAATACCAGGGATGCACCTTAACGTTAAGCTAATCGTTTATCAAAAAATTTCCACCGTTTCCGTTGAAACACTTCGAAATATTATCGATAAAGAAATTATCAAGATAAATTGTATCTCGTTTTTAACCGAAACGAAAAGCTTTCGTTAACGGTAAAAACGTTAACAAAAACGTGATACTTAAAGTTTGAATTGTGCTGGCAATGCTATAGCCATGGTGAAGCCATAAGGTGCTAACAGCGAGCGAACATACACGCACAAACTCCATGTAATTTGTTTGTGTAATTCGTTGGTGGTAATGTCAAAATACTCTGAGAAATGTTCGTACTGTCAAAATTCATGAGAAAAGTTGCAATCAGCTTGGGTAATGCCTTCACCTTTAATGACTCCGCCATCAATCAGCTTTGCCAGCATAGTTTGAAATTAATAATCAACATAAACGATTTGATTTCGTTTTGATATGGCAGAAAACGAAGCAAAATCACTTCGTTAATTTGACGTTCTTAACGTTAATAAACGAAACGAAATGACTTTGTTTCGTTTATTAACGTTAATTATCGTAACGAAATGATATCGGTTCGTTGGTTAAGCATGCCTGATCAATACCTTCCTATCTTCCTAATGTGCAAATTTTCTGTCAATCATTATTTGCTGAAACTGTGCAAATGTATGTTCTGCGCATGCGCGGGCTTTGTTAGTGTTAGTGAATTGTAGTAGCGTGTGTAAAAAAAGTATTAAAGGGGTTAGAACGGGTCACTATCCCCTTTACCCAACTTCTGGATACTAATTGTTATAAAATCTCAGTTTAGTCGATTAAACAATGAAAAGGCAACAAATACAATACAAGGCTTGATGTATTTATTATTTAAACATGGGCTGCAGCCATACAAAGTACATTATTTACATAAATAGTAAAAAAAAAAACAAGGCGAAGAATTCATATTTTTGAAATGAAAACAATTAAAATATACATGTATAAAAATATACTTATACATACATCCCAACAAGCATTTCTTTAAACATTTTTAAAAATTATTTAAAGTAAATTAGAAACGATATATAAACGTTTTAAAATTTTTTACTTATTTTGAGTTTTTTAATGAAGTAAATTTTTGATAAAGTAAACAAAATATGAGTCCTGGGCTGGCTGCTATTAGTGTTGAAATAATATCAATTTTGTAAATTTTTTTCTAACATATTCTTTTTCGTCCGTGCTTTTTTTCGTTTCAAAAAACAAACGAATATCCAAATAAAACCTTATTACTTCCTTACACAGCTGTGTCCGGTGATTATTAAAGATGTCATTGCTAAATAAATTTTCGATGGCTATGTGATCGTCCATGGTACTATTGGAGAATGCATCACTTGTATTTTGAAAAATTTTATTTATTAAACTTAATTTGGCATTTCCAATTGGGCATGCCTTGAGAACTTGTCTTGAAGCTTTCTCTGACACTATACAAATATTACATATGTCCACAGATGGTGCGACAAACAGATCTTTATTTTTGTGCGCTGAAATATTTAAGGACCTCTTTACAAAAATTTAACGACAGCCTTGAGATTTTGTCTCCTTCTCTCGTTGTATATCTGTACTGTAATGTTTGACAGGCTGCACAGTTCAGTAGTAGTGATATAGAAGTATTACATTATGGTCCTAGGTAGTTCCACGGGATTGGAATGATCATGCGAATGTTTTCCGTATTCGCGACATGTCAATCACCAACATTTTCGCCATTATAAAATAGCTTTCATATAATATCCGTTTTGCTTTTAATAACAAAATCACTTTTGCAAATTCTTAAATTTCCGCCACAAATTGATCAGCTGTTCATTTATCTGTCAAATCATCACTTTCTGAAGTTGGCAACTCAATTCAACTTCAACTGAAATAAGTTGTAATTTGTAATACCAAACAGGAGTTCAGTTGTCTTAAAGTTGAGTTGCTTTAATTACAACTCAACTTAGTTGTAGGGGCAATAAGCTCCCATTGCAAGAGCACCAAAAAAAAACGTACAAACATACGTATACAAAGAAATGGCAACCAAGCACAACAGGCATTGAAACGAGCCGTCAAGGCGGACATCGCACAAAGAGGAAACAAAAAAAATGCAATGTACTAGAAAGACGTCACCTCAGCATACCAACAACACAGCGTGGGTACTGGGCAGCCATAAACATTACACTTGCAAGTTACTTACGAAGGGCAACCAACTCGTTGACAACAACAAGGCACAATAAGCAGGCAGCAGAGGGAAATTGAAAGTAACTATGCTAACTAACTGGAGAAGCGTACCCATGAACTCGCATGCTAGGGGGCAGTCCAGAGGGAATTACTACATATGTAATGTAGAAATAAATACTTATATGCAAGTAAATAATTGAATATATGGGTAGAATAATACCGTTGAACGTAGGATACCTTATGTAAATACATATAATAAGTAAGATTTATTGTTGCAGGATAACTGTCCACCTGCGCGGGGACAAGTATAAAACGGCGACAAATTTTGCGAATTTGGGCAGTAGCCAGCTAGGTATAGTAGCCTGCTAACGCCTTGTTTAGCGGTGAATAGGACTCTTGGGATTTTGCCATCTCACGAGTTCTTTATTTTAGTAACTTTGGGGGTTTCCAACCCTATCGTTATAGGGATTGTGGTGGTTTTTCCACCTCCGCAACCTTCAGGAAGAGCAGGGTATCTTTAAGTTTTATACTGGGTGGGGGTTTTACAAACTCCACCGACTAGGAGGAAGTGGTGGTTCTCCACCTCCGCTTTCTTTACGAGTAGATTGAGATTTTAGTTTAAGCGTAGTCCCGGTGGGGGTTTTCCCAACCCCAACGGCGTAGAACCGACGGTGGTTTCCCATCTCCGTCGCCGTAACTTTAAGGGTAGTTTTGCTATTGATTTGAATAAAGATTTTATAACGTTTAAACACCAAACAGGATCTTTCTCTTTAAAAGGAGACTATAGGGATTCTTCCCTATTCCCACAGGGATCCTGGAAGGACTGAGCATACCCCGGGATAAGGAAAAGTCCGTCACTACATATGTCCTGCATGCGAGGTGTGCCAACATGATACCAACCATATTATCAATTCTAAAGGAAACCTATACCCCTAACAGCAACATCCCTATTGTATACCCCTATTGAAACTGCTAACCCCCCGTAGGTTAGGGGGTTAGAATATACTCGCGGTAGGTATGCCTGTCGTAAGAGGTGACTAAAATACCAAATAGATTCAAGGAGTTGTGTAGCGCAACCTTTTCAGGTTGCCAGCGCAATATATAGCTTCTCCAAACCCAATTGTCAACCTCACCTATCCCTGGCGAATTCTGTTACATTAACAACCGAGGCTCTGGCAACCCCGAACTCCTCATGGATCTAGGGGGTGGGAGGACGGTACGGCCTAGAAGGTCGCATGTGTTCATAACAAATCCTTCCCGAGATGGTCGGGCTTGGTACCGGAACGTACCGGTTCTGCATCCGGCGAAGGACCATCAACATCGATAACACTCCCCAAGGCCTTCGGGGAGTGTCCTTATCGCTACAACAACAGCATTGAAACTTCTATTTTCCTTGGACTCCCGTTAGAGGACAATTTGGGAGAGGTCGCACCTATTGAATGGAGCGAAGCACTATTAACACAAAAACAACAACAGGAGAAGAAAGAAACTTGAGACTGAAAAGAAGAAGAAAGACTGAGAAAGTGCGAGGAGCTTCATTTGCTAGCTGATAAGAATAATATTTGCTTTTAATTTCCGGACGACGAAATTTATGTTTGGCCTTCCTACAACGATGAAATGGAAATGGCCATATCCCGGCTAAAAAATAACAAAGCAATGGGAAACGCCGGATTACCGGCTGAACTGTTCAAACAAGGAGGCGAAGATTTTGTGCATGCATCAGCCCTTATGCAAAATATGAAAAGAGGGGCAGTATTTCTAATTCACAAGAATGGTGACTCTACCAACATTATAACGCGTATAAAGTTCTATCTAGCGTATAGTGCGACATACTGAAGCCCAAACTCGACTACCTAGCTGGACCTTATCAGATTGGATTCAGACCTGGTAAATCTTTTAGAACCAGATCTTCACTATATGACAAATCCTCGAAAATACTCACGATAAGAGAACCGACGGGCAAAATCCTCGCGTCAACTTCAAAGCAGCGACGAATAGTTGCTTGCATGCTGCTATGTCTGCAAAGCTATAAGACTTCGCTAAATGAAAGAATTTCTCCTAGCTTGGAAACCAAGCTGGGCTCAGCTCAGTATCGTGAGATTTCTGTAATTTGATGCTTAAGAAGACCGGACACCAAAACCGATCTATTATAAAACGAAGTCCTTGTCCTCATCAAAGAATTGGGTTCAATCGTTACTTGGCAGGCACATCTCTGTTGACAAATATAAAATAAAAGCTGTGAAGAACTTTGCAAATCTGACAATCCAACGCATATAACTTTTGCCAGCAGGTGCTAGTTTGAACTGAGTAAGCAATTGGAAAGCTAAGTCCCCACGACGAATAAAAATTACGCTTCTTAAGTCTCTCATCGTAACCGTCCAGATATACGGCACGGAATCCTGTCCTTGGAATATACACAGGAAGAGAGCTATGGAAGATTAAGGGTCTTCCCGTAGTTTCAAATCAGTGTATGGAAGAAAGTTTAATGATTGCCTATATAAGCTTTACCCAGATAAGAATCTAGTAAATTGATGGAGAAGCTCAGTCTCAAAAAGTATTTCTATGGACATCCATGTTTGACAGCAGAGAAAGTGGGGTGGTTCTCAATGGAATTGGGAGAGTCAAGTGGAGGAAGACCTGATCTTCTTTAGTGCTCCCAGTTGACCACACCTATAGCGAAGCAGGGATGACCAGGGATGACTGTAAATACAACAACAGCAAGCCGGGATGACCGGCGCAACCTGCTTGCAACGGTCAAAATCCCTCAGTCGGTTGAAGATAATGATGACGGCTTACAAGCTACTCCGAATGGCAAAGCAACAAAACATCTAGACTTTTTTGAGATTTTTAGTTGTGCATATTCTGGCATTCACAAGTGAGGCCGTAAAACTTTACATCAATTTTTTCAATGTCTTCGGCATAAGTAGACACACTATTATGCCCGGTTTACTGGCATATGCTGATGACATTGATATCATCGGCCTAACCACCCGCGCTGTTAGTTCTGCTTACTCCAAGCTGGAAAAAGAAGCGGTAAAGATGGGTTTGATGGTGAATGAGGGCAAAACTAAGTACCTGCTGTCATCGAGCAAAGAGTCAGCGCATATGCGCCTTGGCAACCACGCTACTGTTGGCAGCCATAATTTCGAAATAGTAAAAGACTTCGTTTATTTGGGAACCAGCATCAACACTAGCAACAACATCAGCACTGAAATCCAGCGAAGAATCAATCTTGCCAATAAATGCTACTTTGGACTAGGTAGGCAATTGAAAAGTAAAGTCCTCTCTCGGCGAACGAAAATCGTACTCTACAAGTCACTTATCGTACCCGTCCTGCTATATGGGGCAGAAGCATGGACCATGACAACAGCAGATGAAGCGGCTTTGGGAGTGTTCGAGAGAAAAGTTCTTCGAAAGATTTATGGACCTCTACGCGTTGGCGATGGCGAGTACCGAAGAAGATTTAATGATGAGCTGTACGAGCTATACGCAGACATCAACATAGTCCAGCGAATTAAAACGCAGCGGCTGCGCTGGCTAGGCCATGTTATGCGAATGAAAGATGATGCTCCGGCCAAGAAAGTGTTCCTATCGGAACCCGCCTATGGAAGCAGAGGTAGAGGGCGGCCCCCACTCCGTTGGAATGACCAGGTGGAAAACGATTTAAACTCCCTTGGTGTGACCAATTGGCGCCGGTTGGCGGAGCGAAGGAGCGACTGGCGCGCCTTGTTGGACGGCCATAACCGTTTAGACGGTTAAGCGACAATTAAGTAAGTAAGTAAGTTTTCAGTGGGAGATCCAACTGAAGTTAAATCTGAACTCAGTTTAATCTTGGCTGTACATCATACATCAGCTTTTACCAGGGCCGTAGAGATAAAATCCGGGCCCGGGACTAAACAATTTACGGGCCCCTATAAAAAATCCGCTAATACATTTGATTAACTAGACTTAAGGACGTCTCATTCATGAATCATTATTGATGGATTACATCAAAAAAAATTTCCACATCAGAAGAGTTGCTTTTCTTGCTTTTTTCGCTGTAAAATTTTTTATAATAATATCAAAATTTAACTGTCTGCCAACACTGATTCAACACAAAGCGTGGCAAGTCCGGAAACTCGCTCTTGAGATGAACACGATCTATGAAAGTTTTTGGTTCTTGGAAGGACGGTGAAGGAACGTTCTGCACTAGCTACGGTGACAGGTATAGTTCAAAAGATACGTAAACCAACACAAATGTTGGGGAAATTGTATACAGTTTTTTTTTCCCCCGGACGTTGTGGCAGCGCACTGCTCCCAAGTGGCCCGATGAAACCAGGCTAATCCTGTTTTTGTTTTTTTTTTTAATTCATACATACTTTTTTATGTGTTATTTATAATTTTTTTGTTACCGAGTCTTTGAGAGGCAGTGGCTTCTTAAGCGCCGAGATCTAAAACCGCTCAGCTACAGAGAAACTCATCAGCTGAGAAATATAGATTCACAAAATACAATAGATTAAAAGTATGAATATAATTTTTTTAGTTATTAAGAGAAGATAGAACCGTCTTTTTTATGGCAAAGAGCGAGTCCGAAACATCAATTATTCTCGAGTGGGAGTTATAATCTTCACACAAACATAGAAAAGGTTCGTGTGGTTGGAAATTGCTTCTGCATTGTTTAAGAATTATAGGTTTATAATGCCTTGAAACTCGGCATGGAACATTCAAGTTTACTTCGTTCAAAAGAGATGGGCTTGAAATCGATCCATTTAAAAGTCTAGCCATAAATAGTACACCTAGCATTTCTCTACGACTTGCAAGGGTAGGAAGATTTATTAGTTTTAATCGATTAGTATAAAGAGGAAGATTATACGGAGAGTCCCATTGAAGATTTCTCAAGGCGAAAAGTAAAAACTGTTTTTGAATTGATTCTAGTCTATCCACATGAACTTGATAACGCGGATTCCAAATTATCGATCCATATTCTAGAATCGGCCTCACCAATTATGTAAAAAGGGTTTTTGTAACGTAAGGATCACTAAACTCTTTTGCCCATCTTTTCATAAATGCTAAAACTCCTCTCGCTTTATTGACTGTGGCATTAATATGAGGGTTGAAACTAAGTTTGCAATTCATTGTAACTCCCAAGTCGACAAAAACATCAACGCTTTCCAGAGTTTGGCCATTAATTGTGTAGGAAGCTGGCTATATGTTCCCACGTGAAAAACACATTTTTCTATGTTGAGAGGCATAAAATTCGCATTACACCAAGTAACTAAACGATTTAAATCCGCCTGGAGTACAGAACGTTCATCAACAGACGCGTATGACTTAAGAAGTTTTACGTCGTCGGCGTACATTAAAATTTTAGAATATTTTATAGTTGTAGAAACGTCGTTTATAAAGATCAAAACCAGAATAGGACCGAGATGGCTGCCCTGAGGCCCACCGGAGGGAACATCGATGACATTCGAACAAATGTTTTTAAAAATTACTCTTTGAATTCTACCGCAAAGATAGGACGAGATCCAGCGAGTTAGGACAGGTTGAAAACCCACCAAATCGAGTTTATAAACAAGTAATGAGTGGCGTACTTTGTCGAATGCTTTGCTGAAATCAGTGTATATAACGTCGGTATGATGATTGTTTCTAAAGCCATTAAAGACGTGAGTTGTAAATTCAAGCAAATTGGTTGTGGTTGATTTGGCTCTACAAAAGCCATGCTGAGAACTATCTATCAATGTAGAAATCGAAAATGTAAGGTGATTAGTAACGATTGCTTCGAAAATCTTAGGGATAGCGGAGAGCTTTGCCATTCCACGATAGTTTTCAATAGACGACTTGCTTCCTTTTTTATGGAGTGGGATAAGAAAAGATTCCTTCCGAGCCGTCGGGAAAATGCCATTTTTTAAAGAGAGGTTAAACAAATCAGTAAGGGGCTGGTAAATGTATTCCGCACATTTTTTAAGAAAACATGTTGGGATCAAATCGGGACCGTATTTGAAGGATTCTTTTAGGGTCTTTAGATGTAGGCAACAAATGTGGGGCATATATTGAGTTACTAGAATGGAGCTCATACGAATTTGTAGGTGATGAATCAACCACAGCAGAGTAATTAGAATGAAAGAATTGAGCGAAGAAGTTTGCAATCTCTTGATCGTCGCTGGAAATGCTATTTCTAAACTTTGTGGCAGAAGGAAACCCGTTAGTTCTGCGTTTAGAATTTACGAAATCATAAAAAGACTTCGGGTTGCAAATAATGTTTCTTTTAATTTTACATATGTAAGCTTTATAACATTTTTTATTAAGTTCAAAATACTTATGACGGAAAATAGCGTACTGTGCATAATTAGATTGTAAACCGGTTCTCTTATATAATTTGAATAAAAGTGATTTCTTATTTTTTAAAGCTTTTAAATCTTTAGTAAACCAGGCTTGCACTGGTTCAATGTATGAGCATGTGCGTTTGGGCACATGTTTTTCAAATAAAGTATAAATAGTTTTATTGAAATGTAAAACGTTTTGCTCTACATCCTCTTTATATCGAGGCCACGTTATCTCAGAAAGCTCTTTATTTAAATTGTTGAAATTAGTTTTGGAAAAATCAAAGCATCTGGTAGAGACACGTGTTTTGTTAGTGCAGCCGACTTCGTAGCTTATGATTTCGTAAGTTATCTCAAGAGAAGGATGGTGAACGTCTTCTGGAAAAACAAGAGGTTCACACCGATTTATAGATAATTAAGATATGTCGTCAACAAATGCTAAGTCTAAGAATTTTCCATACTTATTCGGAAAGAAGTTGATCTGATTAAGGCAAAGATCAGTAATTCCATCCAAAAAGTCATTGTTATGCATATTGGATGATACGGGGACATTATTGTGATCAACGGTACTCCAAGATATATGTGGCAGGTTAAAGTCGCCTAAAACAATCATTGAGTCCGTGGGCTTTATCACCGAATTGACTGATTGTAACAGTGAAATATGGTGCATATACACTGATAGATCAGAAGACGGTGGAATATAGCAAACGGCTAAGTAAATATGACCCCGGCCTAGTAAGATTCGGATCCATTTAAACTCGATGGAATCAACTTCGGCTAAATTAACATCTTCAGATGGAACTGAAGAATGTACAGCTAGCAAGACACCATCTCCGGTCCTATTAAGCGATCATTTCTATAGGTCTGATACTCACCGCAAAAATTTCGGAATTTAAAACATTGAGTTTCAGCCATGTTTCGGTAAAAGCAATAATATTATAGTTACAGTGAATGGTTTTCAAATATAAGTCAGTTAATTTAGTATTTAAGCCTCTAACGTTTTGACAGTAAATGCTTAAGCAAATGCTAAATTAAGTTTTTTGGATCGTAACTTTAAGGAGGAATTTTTGCTACATTTTGAGTAATCTCAACAGTCTTATGCACAAATTCGCGAACAAAAGCCCCTGGCGGCCAAAATGGGCTGTCCAAAAGTTTATCAAAATCTTTTGAGTAGACATCAATTTTAAATGAAGAAATGCTTCTTTCGTAATTAAATTTAAATTTTCTTAAAGTCATGCCGTCAGCCTTAACTTTCGAAGTGACATAAGACTTGATATCCTCAACCAAAGTGTCTTTGTCAAAGCGAGATACAACAATCGATTTTTTGAGCGGGACTACAATCAGCTTCTTAGCCGGTGCTTCTGAATACGAAGTCACAGATTGAGAAGTTACAGTTTGAGACTCTAAAGTTTTTTCCGCGACTTAGAAGTGGATGGAACCACAGCTTGCGGATTAGCGGAAGCCAAGTCTATGAGCTCCACTTGCGGAAGATTAATGTTCTGAGCAGGATTAAGATTCAAAGCGTTAGGAGATTTGAACATAGATGGCATTTAGCAATTCCAATGGTGACAGGCCTTTATCAAAATTTGCTTCGTAAATGTGTTTCAAGTGAATTATTTCGCATTCTAAGCTTTGAGAAATGTCCGAATTGTATTTTTCGGCAAATTTTGCTGCGCTCGCCCGAACCGTAGTTTCATCATTGCCACAAAAAGGAAATCGTCTCGCTAAAATTTCTCATAGCTGCAAATCGTTCAGTAATGCCAGTGATTACCGAATCAAGGATCACCAGGAATGTATTGTTTTTAAAATCAGACTGAATCATCCGTAATCATCTCATTTAAATTATCTTCAGAACGTCTTTTGGGTTTTCTCTTTCGAATGTCCGGAAACTTTGGTGAGATGTTCAATTGAATAGCAATTGTTTTGTATTCGTTTAAAATTGTTTCCAATTGGTTCCTGATCAACTTCAATGATGGCGTCTCTAGCTTGGAGGACCACGATTCTTTCACTAAAGGTAGTCAGTATTTTGAACCAAATTGAGGACATCAAGATACATTCGAACATGTTGATGTACTTGAGAATGCCATCTCCGTATGCTTGCGCAGTCAAATTTGGCTTTTGGCTGAAAGACTATGAAGAGAGCTCGGTACATTTTTTTTGAGGACGTCCCATCGTTGTGGAGTGCTGCTGAAAATAGTAAAACATTTTTGTACAACTCCGAAGAAAGTAATTGCAGCCGTAGCATCAACACCGCAGCATCAACACCACATAAATTGAGACTGTGGGTTGCACAAGACGAGTAATCATTCGAGTTTTTATCAAGAATGTGACGTAGTGCTCCGTTGTAAGCTCCTTTCATATTGGCGCCGTTACCTTACCCTTTTGCACGACAATATTTTAATGGGATTTCATGTTTACCTAGAGTATGGCAAATTAGATCAGCGATTTTCTGACCAGTTTTTTGGTTGCAATTCACGAAAGCCAAAAACCGTTCTTTTCTATTCTATTTCTTTCCGCTTTTGTGTTTCAGTGTTTAGCTGTTCATTGATAAGTGTATCAATTGTAGCCTCCTTTTGAATTAGATTTTGTAAATATCGCTATTGAATATAACATTTAATGTGATCTTGAGTATTTTCGTGTGATGGTGCTTTATCGTATAGCTTCGTCCATACCTGGAATTTCGAATATCCGTCAGGACAACAAATTTTAGGTCAATTTAAAGTATTGGTGTTTAACAGATGACATGGTAGGCAATAAAAAGCATTGCTACTGGCACTCAACACCAACCTGTTTAACAATGAGGTAGGAAATGCCTCGTCATGACAATCACGTGGAAAAATAACAGGACACTTTTGATGACCTCGACGAATATTTCGTTGATTTCCTCAGATCGCAAAAACTCATTATTCACGGTACCGATATCGAAATCGTTTAAATAATCTGGATTTTGATACAGATTTGGTGGTATTGTTGGAAGACTTTTTGAAGATGAACCTTCATCAGTGTCACCACGAAACGTCACGATTTCGTATTCATGTAAACATATATTTTTGTTTGCTGTTTTTATTGTCGCCTCACTGTTCGAAGACCCAGGCAAAAAATCATTATCAATATTCGTTGCATTTGAAATTGGGCTTAGAATTTGCACATGGAAAAACTAAAGACTCTCCTGAATTAAAAAAAAATGTTTTAGTACCTCTAAACCCCCTTCAATGTTGGTCGCCTTGTCGTGGAGAAGGGGCTTAAGTATCATGTTGGAATCTCCTCTGCGGAGGGGTCCCAACACGAGACGAACTAAGAGGAAAGCTCCATATGTCCTGCAGCGTCGATGGCGTGTTCAGAAGAACGCATCACTTGTCGCTGCAGGAGATGTGAGGATTGCCGCACCAACAACACCCAAGCCAAGGTGTTGAGGTACCCGTGCCGATGGCTGTGTGGTCAGCGGGTGTATAATGAAAGGCTGATCGTGAACGGTCCCCTCCGATGCCCGGGCAAGGTTGGTTGTATAAGTGCCTTACCCCCGGTATGCTGGCTCTGCCGGGGGCTGATTAACCATTCCATGCAAACTCGTGGGAACTGTATGCCCAAAGAAAATAAAAATAATAAGGAGGGGGAGAAAGGGAGCGTTCTGGCAACGCTCTCTGAAGACGATCTTCTGGCGACGCCAACAAACTCCTGGGGGAGCTCAACCTGGCGGAGCTGGGTGAGGATGGGTCCTCAATTCTCGGAAGGTGAGCAGGCAAGTCTCATCCCAATGATCAGGGTGGGTCAAATTAACCTGCAGCACTCAAAAGTCGCCTCGGATAACCTGTTGGTCCTCCTCAGGGAGGAGGACATTGATGTCTGCCTAGTGCAGGAAACATGGGTCTTGCGGTCAAAGGTGATGGGCCTAAAGACCCGAAACTATAACCTTTTTTACACACATGGAGAATGTAAACCGAGGGCATGTTTTCTCGTTAGGAATACTATTAATGCTTTCTTTTTACCTAATTTCAGTAGTTACGACGTTGCTGTGGTCAAGGTCGAATCAAGAAGCGGCCGAAGCATGACGGTCGCTTCGGCTTATATGACTCACGATCGGCCCGCTCCTCCAGAGGAGGTAGCGCAAATGGTAGCACAAACAGCCAAGAAGGAGACGGTCGTGATGGATTGCGACGCCAACGCAAGGCACGCGATTTGGGGGAGCAACGAGATAAACGAACGAGATTAACTAGACTTAAGGACGTCTCATTCATGAATCATTATTGATGGATTACATCAAAAAAAATTTCCACATCAGAAGAGTGGCTTTTCTTGCTTTTTTCGCTGTAAAATTTTTTATAATAATATCAAAATTTAACTGTCTGCCAACACTGATTCAACACAAAGCGTGGCAAGTCCTGAAACTCGCTCTTGAGATGAACACGATCTATGAAAGTTTTTGATTCTTGGAAGGACGGTGAAGGAACGTTCTGCACTAGCTACGGTGACAGGTATAGTTCAAAAGATACGTAAACCAACACAAATGTTGGGGAAATTGTATACAGTTTTTTTTTCCCCCGGACGTTGTGGCAGCGCACTGCTCCCAAGTGGCCCGATGAAACCAGGCTAATCCTGTTTTTGTTTTTTTTTAATTCATACATACTTTTTTATGTGTTATTTATAATTTTTTTGTTACCGAGTCTTTGAGAGGCAGTGGCTTCTTAAGCGCCGAGATCTAAAACCGCTCAGCTACAGAGAAACTCATCAGCTGAGAAATATAGATTCACAAAATACAATAGATTAAAAGTATGAATATAATTTTTTAATTATTAAGAGAAGATAGAACCGTCTTTTTTATGGCAAAGAGCGAGTCCGAAACATCAATTATTCTCGAGTGGGAGTTATAATCTTCACACAAACATAGAAAAGGTTCGTGTAGTTGGAAATTGCTTCTGCATTGTTTAAGAATTATAGGTTTATAATGCCTTGAAACTCGGCATGGAACATTCAAGTTTACTTCGTTCAAAAGAGATGGGCTTGAAATCGATCCATTTAAAAGTCTAGCCATAAATAGTACACCTAGCATTTCTCTACGACTTGCAAGGGTAGGAAGATTTATTAGTTTTAATCGATTAGTATAAAGAGGAAGATTATACGGAGAGTCCCATTGAAGATTTCTCAAGGCGAAAAGTAAAAACTGTTTTTGAATTGATTCTAGTCTATCCACATGAACTTGATAACGCGGATTCCAAATTATCGATCCATATTCTAGAATCGGCCTCACCAATTATGTAAAAAGGGTTTTTGTAACGTAAGGATCACTAAACTCTTTTGCCCATCTTTTCACAAATGCTAAAACTCCTCTCGCTTTATTGACTGTGGCATCCATATGAGGGTTGAATCTAAGTTTGCAATTCATTGTAACTCCCAAGTCGACAAAAACATCAACGCTTTCCAGAGTTTGGCCATTAATTGTGTAGGAAGCTGGCTATATGTTTCCATGTGAAAAACACATGGATTTACATTTTTCTATGTTGAGAGGCATAAAATTCGCATTACACCAAGTAACTAAACGATTTAAATCCGCCTGGAGTACAGAACGTTCATCAACAGACGCGTATGACTTAAGAAGTTTTACGTCGTCGGCGTACATTAAAATTTTAGAATATTTTATAGTTGTAGAAACGTCGTTTATAAAGATCAAAACCAGAATAGGACCGAGATGGCTGCCCTGAGGCCCACCGGAGGGAACATCGATGACATTCGAACAAATGTTTTTAAAAATTACTCTTTGAATTCTACCGCAAAGATAGGACGAGATCCAGCGAGTTAGGACAGGTTGAAAACCCACCAAATCGAGTTTATAAACAAGTAATGAGTGGCGTACTTTGTCGAATGCTTTGCTGAAATCAGTGTATATAACGTCGGTATGATGATTGTTTCTAAAGCCATTAAAGACGTGAGTTGTAAATTCAAGCAAATTGGTTGTGGTTGATTTGGCTCTACAAAAGCCATGCTGAGAACTATCTATCAATGTAGAAATCGAAAATGTAAGGTGATTAGTAACGATTGCTTCGAAAATCTTAGGGATAGCGGAGAGCTTTGCCATTCCACGATAGTTTTCAATAGACGACTTGCTTCCTTTTTTATGGAGTGGGATAAGAAAAGATTCCTTCCGAGCCGTCGGGAAAATGCCATTTTTTAAAGAGAGGTTAAACAAATCAGTAAGGGGCTGGTAAATGTATTGCGCACATTTTTTAAGAAAACATGTTGGGATCAAATCGGGACCGTATTTGAAGGATTCTTTTAGGGTCTTTAGATGTAGGCAACAAATGTGGGGCATATATTGAGTTACTAGAATGGAGCTCATACGGATAATTTGTAGGTGATGAATCAACCACAGCAGAGTAATTAGAATGAAAGAATTTAGCGAAGAAGTTTGCAATCTCTTGATCGTCGCTGGAAATGCTAAACTTTGTGGCAGAAGGAAACCCGTTAGTTCTGCGTTTAGAATTTACGAAATCATAAAAAGACTTCGGGTTGCAAATAATGTTTCTTTTAATTTTACATATGTAAGCTTTATAACATTTTTTATTAAGTTCAAAATACTTATGACGGAAAATAGCGTACTGTGCATAATTAGATTGTAAACCGGTTCTCTTATATAATTTGAATAAAAGTGATTTCTTATTTTTTAAAGCTTTTAAATCTTTAGTAAACCAGGCTTGCACTGGTTCAATGTATGAGCATCTGCGTTTGGGCACATGTTTTTCAAATAAAGTATAAATGGTTTTATTGAAATGTAAAACGTTTTGCTCTACGTCCTCTTTATATCGAGGCCACGTTATCTCAGAAAGCTCTTTATTTAAATTGTTGAAATTAGTTTTGGAAAAATCAAAGCATCTGGTAGAGACACGTGTTTTGTTAGTGCAGCCGACTTCGTAGCTTATGATTTCGTAAGTTATCTCAAGAGAAGGATGGTGAACGTCTTCTGGAAAAACAAGAGGTTCACACCGATTTATAGAGAATTAAGATATGTCGTCAACAAATGCTAAGTCTAAGAATTTTCCATTCTTATTCGGAAAGAAGTTGATCTGATTAAGGCAAAGATCAGTAATTCCATCCAAAAAGTCATTGTTATGCATATTGGATGATACGGGGACATTATTGTGATCAACGGTACTCCAAGATATATGTGGCAGGTTAAAGTCGCCTAAAACAATCATTGAGTCCGTGGGCTTTATCACCGAATTGACTGATTGTAACAGTGAAATATGGTGCATATACACTGATAGATCAGAAGACGGTGGAATATAGCAAACGGCTAAGTAAATATGACCCCGGCCTAGTAAGATTCGGATCCATTTAAACTCGATGGAATCAACTTCGGCTAAATTAACATCTTCAGATGGAACTGAAGAATGTACAGCTAGCAAGACACCATCTCCGGTCCTATTAAGCGATCATTTCTATAGGTCTGATACTCACCGCAAAAATTTCGGAATTTAAAACATTGAGTTTCAGCCATGCTTCGGTAAAAGCAATAATATTATAGTTACAGTGAATGGTTTTCAAATATAAGTCAGTTAATTTAGTATTTAAGCCTCTAACGTTTTGACAGTAAATGCTTAAGCAAATGCTAAATTAAGTTTTTTGGATCGTAACTTTAAGGAGGAATTTTTGCTACATTTTGAGTAATCTCAACAGTCTTATGCACAAATTCGCGAACAAAAGCCCCTGGCGGCCAAAATGGGCTGTCCAAAAGTTTATCAAAATCTTTTGAGTAGACATCAATTTTAAATGAAGAAATGCTTCTTTCGTAATTAAATTTAAATTTTCTTAAAGTCATGCCGTCAGCCTTAACTTTCGAAGTGACATAAGACTTGATATCCTCAACCAAAGTGTCTTTGTCAAAGCGAGATACAACAATCGATTTTTTGAGCGGGACTACAATCAGCTTCTTAGCCGGTGCTTCTGAATACGAAGTCACAGATTGAGAAGTTACAGTTTGAGACTCTAAAGTTTTTTCCGCGACTTAGAAGTGGATGGAACCACAGCTTGCGGATTAGCGGAAGCCAAGTCTATGATCTCCACTTGCGGAAGATTAATGTTCTGAGCAGGATTAAGATTCAAAGCGTTAGGAGATTTGAACATAGATGGCATTTAGCAATTCCAATGGTGACAGGCCTTTATCAAAATTTGCTTCGTAAATGTGTTTCAAGTGAATTATTTCGCATTCTAAGCTTTGAGAAATGTCCGAATTGTATTTTTCGGCAAATTTTGCTGCGCTCGCCCGAACCGTAGTTTCATCATTGCCACAAAAAGGAAATCGTCTCGCTAAAATTACTCATAGCTGCAAATCGTTAAGTAATGCCAGTGATTACCGAATCAAGGATCACCAGGAATGTATTGTTTTTAAAATCAGACTCTGAATCATCCGTAATCATCTCATTTAAATTATCTTCAGAACGTCTTTTGGGTTTTCTCTTTCGAATGTCCGGAAACTTTGGTGAGATGTTCAATTGAATAGCAATTGTTTTGTATTCGTTTAAAATTGTTTCCAATTGGTTCCTGATCAACTTCAATGATGGCGTCTCTAGCTTGGAGGACCACGATTCTTTCACTAAAGGTAGTCAGTATTTTGAACCAAATTGAGGACATCAAGATACATTCGAACATGTTGATGTACTTGAGAATGCCATCTCCGTATGCTTGCGCAGTCAAATTTGGCTTTTGGCTGAAAGACTATGAAGAGAGCTCGGTACATTTTTTTTGAGGACGTCCCATCGTTGTGGAGTGCTGCTGAAAATAGTAAAACATTTTTGTACAACTCCGAAGAAAGTAATTGCAGCCGTAGCATCAACACCGCAGCATCAACACCACATAAATTGAGACTGTGGGTTGCACAAGACGAGTAATCATTCGAGTTTTTATCAAGAATGTGACGTAGTGCTCCGTTGTAAGCTCCTTTCATATTGGCGCCGTTACCTTACCCTTTTGCACGACAATATTTTAATGGGATTTCATGTTTACCTAGAGTATGGCAAATTAGATCAGCGATTTTCTGACCAGTTTTTTGGTTGCAATTCACGAAAGCCAAAAACCGTTCTTTTCTATTCTATTTCTTTCCGCTTTTGTGTTTCAGTGTTTAGCTGTTCATTGATAAGTGTATCAATTGTAGCCTCCTTTTGAATTAGATTTTGTAAATATCGCTATTGAATATAACATTTAATGTGATCTTGAGTATTTTCGTGTGATGGTGCTTTATCGTATAGCTTCGTCCATACCTGGAATTTCGAATATCCGTCAGGACAACAAATTTTAGGTCGATTTAAAGTATTGGTGTTTAACAGATGACATGGTAGGCAATAAAAAGCATTGCTACTGGCACTCAACACCAACCTGTTTAACAATGAGGTAGGAAATGCCTCGTCATGACAATCACGTGGAAAAATAACAGGACACTTTTGATGACCTCGACGAATATTTCGTTGATTTCCTCAGATCGCAAAAACTCATTATTCACGGTACCGATATCGAAATCGTTTAAATAATCTGGATTTTGATACAGATTTGGTGGTATTGTTGGAAGACTTTTTGAAGATGAACCTTCATCAGTGTCACCACGAAACGTCACGATTTCGTATTCATGTAAACATATATTTTTGTTTGCTGTTTTTATTGTCGCCTCACTGTTCGAAGACCCAGGCAAAAAATCATTATCAATATTCGTTGCATTTGAAATTGGGCTTAGAATTTGCACATGGAAAAACTAAAGACTCTCCTAAATTAAAAAAAAATGTCTTAGTACCTCTAAACCCCCTTCAATGTTGGTCGCCTTGTCGTGGAGAAGGGGCTTAAGTATCATGTTGGAATATCCTCTGCGGAGGGGTCCCAACACGAGACGAACTAAGAGGAAAGCTCCATATGTCCTGCAGCGTCGATGGCGTGTTCAGAAGAACGCATCACTTGTCGCTGCAGGAGATGTGAGGATTGCCGCACCAACAACACCCAAGCCAAGGTGTTGAGGTACCCGTGCCGATGGCTGTGTGGTCAGCGGGTGTATAATGAAAGGCTGATCGTGAACGGTCCCCTCCGATGCCCGGGCAAGGTTGGTTGTATAAGTGCCTTACCCCCGGTATGCTGGCTCTGCCGGGGGCTGATTAACCATTCCATGCAAACTCGTGGGAACTGTATGCCCAAAGAAAATAAAAATAATAAGGAGGGGGAGAAAGGGAGCGTTCTGGCAACGCTCTCTGAAGACGATCTTCTGGCGACGCCAACAAACTCCTGGGGGAGCTCAACCTGGCGGAGCTGGGTGAGGATGGGTCGTCAATTCTCGGAAGGCGAGCAGGCAAGTCTCATCCCAATGATCAGGGTGGGTCAAATTAACCTGCAGCACTCAAAAGTCGCCTCGGATAACCTGTTGGTCCTCCTCAGGGAGGAGGACATTGATGTCTGCCTAGTGCAGGAAACATGGGTCTTGCGGTCAAAGGTGATGGGCCTAAAGACCCGAAACTATAACCTTTTTTACACACATGGAGAATGTAAACCGAGGGCATGTATCCTCGTTAGGAATACTATTAATGCTTTCTTTTTACCTAATTTCAGTAGTTACGACGTTGCTGTGGTCAAGGTCGAATCAAGAAGCGGCCGAAGCATGACGGTCGCTTCGGCTTATATGACTCACGATCGGCCCGCTCCTCCAGAGGAGGTAGCGCAAATGGTAGCACAAACAGCCAAGAAGGAGACGGTCGTGATGGATTGCGACGCCAACGCAAGGCACGCGATTTGGGGGAGCAACGAGATAAACGAACGGGGTGAGTCTCTGTTTGAATTTATATTAGCTAACAACCTTTACGTATGTAACAAGGGCAGTTCTCCTACCTTTAGTTTTCCGAGTACGGCTAACTACCCGGGGTGGGAGGAAGTCCTTGATATAACACTAACATCTGACTCCCGGGAGCTTACGGTTAGAAACTGGGAGGTGTTGAAAAAACTTTCCCAGTCGCATCACCAGTTGATCCTTTTCAACATAGACTGGGTAAAAGAAATGAGTCAGCCGCACAGAAACCCTAAACGGACGTCCTGGAGCCTATTTGACAAGATAGTCAGTGAGAGGCTCCATAGAAGTAGGACGCCTATTCAATCTACAGACAGTCTTCACGACCGAGTCCGGTCTCTGGAGAAAAGTTTTCAGGTGGCCTTTAAAGTCGCCTGTCCAATTTCGAGGAGCAAAAAGACCTTCGCACCGTGGTGGGACAAAAATCTCAGCGACCTGAGGTCAAAACTGAGGAGGGTCTTCAACGACTGTCACTTCAGGAACGATTTCCAGGAGTACAGGACGGCTCTGAGGGAGTATAAGAAAGCCATACGGACAGCAAAATCAAGCTCCTGGCGAGAACACTGCGAGTCGATTGAGTCCACGAAGAACTCAGCCAGGCTGGGAAAGAGTCATTCAAACAAGACATTTGTCAAGCGCGCCGATGGAACATGGACAGGATCGGCGGCTGAGACTCTAAACATCCTTGTAGATGCTCACTTCCCGGATGGATCGGGGGAGGGAGTACGTAATACAGAGACGGCACATCAGGAAGTACCTGTTGGCCTCATAGACAACATTTTAGCGGAGAAGAAAATTACATGGGCAATGGATAGCTTCTCTCCATATAAATCACCGGGCGTAGATGGTATTCTACCTATTATGCTGCAGAAGACTCAGAAATCTTTGGTTAAGGAACTAAAGGAGATATTCGATGCATTCATTCGTCTCAATCACATTCCGGTCTCGTGGACGAAAACAAGGGTGGTTTTCATCCCTAAGGCCGGCAGAAGGAGGCAAGAAGTAGCCAAAGACTTTCGGCCAATAAGTCTCACGTCCTTTGTTCTGAAAACGTTCGAAAGGCTACTAGATATACATATACGGGAGCTTCTAGGTGAGGCTCCACTTTCCACGGCACAGCACGCGTACCTGAGAGGTAAATCCACAGAAACCGCGCTACATGAGGTAGTTCGAACTGTGGAAAACTCCCTTCATCACAAGCAGTTCACTCTGGCTACGTTTGTGGATGTGGAAGGCGCGTTTAACAATGTAAGAGCCAAAGCGATTGAGACTGCTCTCGGTGGGGCAGGGGTTGAAGGGCCACTACGACTTTGGATTTCAACCCTGCTTCGCAACCGCGAAATAACAGCAGAGCTAGGCGGAGCTAGTGTTGGCAAGCAGGTATGCAGAGGCACACCACAGGGGGGGAGGGGGTGTGCTTTCACCTCTGCTTTGGTTGATCACCATTAATGAAATCCTAGGAAAACTTAACGCAGGGGGGTTAAGATCGTGGCGTATGCCCACGACGTGGCGATCTTGGTCTCTGGTCCTTTCCCCTCCGTAATGAGCGAAGTCATGGAAAGGGCCATGGCTAAACTCAGCAGTTGGGCACAGGGATGTGGCCTGAGGTTAAATCCCGACAAGACGGACCTGCGTCTCTTCACGAGGAAGTATAAGCCACCTGCCTTCAGACTGCCATTCTTAAATGGCCAGGAACTAATCCTGTCATCGAGTACCAAGTATCTGGGACTAACAATTGACAGCAAGTTGAATTGGAAAGTGCATCAAAGAGCGGGTACGGAAGGCCTGCATCGCCTTCTATGCCTGCAAATCAATGTTTTGTAAGAAATGGGGACTCAAGCCAAGCATGGTACTTTGGATGTACGAGGCGGTGGTGTGACCGGTGCTTACCTATGGTTCCATAGTATGGTGGGAAGCTCTAAGTAAGAGCTACAATCTCACCAGCCTGCAAAAAGTCCAGCGCACTGCATGCGTTGGAGCCATAGGGGCCGTACGCACTTGTCCCACAGCTGCTTTAGACCCCATTTTGCACCTGGTTCCGATCGACTTGCATATACTTTGTACATCGTGACAAACCGCACTGAGACTCAGAGAGTCTGGGTGTTGGAAGGATACTCAGCAAGGACATAGTAGTATCCTAAAGAAACTTCCGGATGGTACATGTAGTACCGAGACAGATTACTACCCTCGCAAACTGAAGTTTGAGTACGGTTGTAATACCGACATTCCAAGCAGAAACGAATGGAAGAGATACCCGGGCATAAGGGTCGAAGACATCCAAATCTACACTGACGGCTCCAAGATGGAATCGGGTGTGGGGCAGGAGTCTTCTCTGAGTCCCTAGATTTGTCTGCATCATTCAGACTCCCATCGCACTGCAGCGTGTTTCAAGCAGAAATCCTTGCGATTTGGTAAGCCTGCAAATCACTGGAGGGCTTGAATGTAGCTGGTAAAGTTTGCATCCTGTCGGATAGCCAAGCAGCGATAAAAGCGGTTTCCTCGCCACGCATTAACTCAAAATTAGTGTGGGCTTGTAAGCGACTCATATCCTAGTTATCCACCAATCTAGAACTACGCGTTACCTGGGTCCCGGGTCATAAGGGGATAGAGGGTAAAGAGAAGGCCGACGAGCTAGCACGCAGGGGCTCATCGGAGATGAATGAGGAAATAACCAGTGTCGAAGTAGGCATACCCTTAGCAGTAGCCAAGGGGAATATCCAAAACTTCTACTTGAAGAAAGCACAAACAAAGTGGAATAACATCACCACCTGTGCGGTATCAAAATCCATTTGGCCAAGCTATGATGGAAAGAGGACGAGAAGTCTTCTGAACAAATCTAGAGCTAACACACGCAAACTGATAGCAGTCTGCACCGGACATTGGGCAGTAGGTACACATGCGGAAAAGGTGGGCATTCCGTATAACGAGTACTGCCGAAGCTGCAAAGATCCAAATGCCAGGGAGACAGTAGAACACTTTATGTGTAAATACCCGGCTCTAGCTAGAGCCCGGCTAAGATTCCTTGGAACCCCGTTTCTAGAAGACCTCAGAGGGTTATATGTGATAGCAATCTCGAATATTCTCAATTTTATCAACAACTCTGGCTGGTTGTAATACAGTGACCGTAACATTCCGTAGGTTTTTAGACGAGTTACATGGCATCAAAACGGCATTAAATAGCTACTTGGGCGACCAGGGTCGCAGCCATTTCACCTACCTACCTACCTCTAAATCGTGAGCCCCCTGAGAAATCCCGGGCCCGGGGGAATTCCCCCCATTCTCCTCCCCTCTCGTCGGGCCTGGCTTTGACAACAAAGCTCAGTTCGAAACGAAAAGTTATGCAAAAATGTCCATACACATTATATATTTATTCAACCTTTTTTATTGTACTTCTTATACAAGTTCAAAAACTGTATTAAACTTTATATCAATACCTATTTCTACAGGGTTGTATGTTCTTATCTCTCTCTATGTTAGCTACTAAATGTTCATGTGCTCTGGAGCTGACAGTCAATAGGGAGAAAACGTACCAAATGCTATAATACGAGTAACACCCAGTGCACGGACTTTACCACTTTATTGGTAGATTTACCAACTTTTTGGCCCATTTTCATCTTTTACCACTTCTACCACCAAAGCTCGAAAATCTACCAACATTTCAATATACCCTTCAAAAAACGCGAGCAGTCCATAAATAATGTAAGGAATACACCTTTGGGAGTATAGGAGTGTTCCAAAACTAATCTGTATTCATACAAAACATGTGCTCCAAATAACATTTCGATGTCCTAGGAGAGGAGTAGGTGATTCCACTCTCGCTATGTTTGTGAGTATTCCATAGAGTACATACGTGAGAGTACTTTCCAAAGTACTTTCACTGTAGTACTCCATGGAGCACCCACAGAGGATCATATGCCAAAGTACTAAAAAGGAATTGTGTCGGAAAGAATTATCGGAGTGAATTTAATTTAAAATGAAAGTAAATGAAGAGGGGCAATACAACTTTTATATTTTATACTACGAATGTTCTTATGTTATTTAGCATTTCCGTGAATAAAGAAACTAATATTTCTCTATAATATAGTATGTATACATAAAACCAGTGCGCGGTTGCATTTTATCAGAGTTGCCCTAGTAAAGTTTTATTATCAGTTATTTGTATGCAATATTTTACTTTTGGCAACTCTGTTCGATCGTCGTCGTGTCGTTAAAAAACAAGCAATGATCGGCTGATGGCGGTCCGCAAATGCATTGCAAAGGAGTATTGTTAGAGTACTCCAACATGAAGAAAATGGAACACGTAATCCAATAGTTTTTGCAGGGTATTCGCATTGAAACTAAATACTGCGATCATTAGGTAAACGTATTTAATTGCCGAGCACACCCAATTAACATTAAGAGGTGACACTAGCCAAACTAACCAATTTTGAAAAATTTGTGCACAAATTCAAACAAGAAATAAATTTGTTGAACGAAAATAAAAAAGTTTTAAATAAACGATAACATGCCGAAGTCTGTTATTTTGTGGCAGTATTTTTGGTACGTTGGAAAATTGTTGCTGTAATTAGACGTTACGGTAAATTTTCGCCAGTATTTCAAGCTCGAAATACAGGAAAAAGGCAAGTATCATATAGGCATAAGCTATGTATGTATATACACATTTATATGTACTTTTTGTTTTGTTTACATGTTTTTTTTAAAAGTGTTATTTCCGTGAAATGTGCTAAACTGTAGCTATTGTTTTCTTGGAAAAAAATCTACCAACTTCTACATTTTAATTTTTCGTCTACCAACATTCTCTTTTTAAAAGTCCGTGCACTGGTAACACCACTCTTAGTAAAAGCAACTGGTTGATGGGTTGGCAGCCGAGAGCTCACTTAACGTCAGTTTACTTTTATACGCCAGTCGGCATAGTCGTATAGTCGTAGTCGCTATCGGACGTAGTCGCGTTATTGTCTCAGTACACTTAAACTATTACTAGCAACTCTTTAAATAAGTTAAGGAATTTCCTTTTTTTGCACTAATCGAATTTAAAAAAATTAAAAATGTCTTACCATAAACCGGAAGCAAAAACTATTCAAGAGTTGAGAAATATCGCACATCGTCTGCGTATCCATTCCATTACGTCAACACAGGCATCGAAATCCGGGTAGGTTAATGATTTATTGATTATTATGCATATTAAACTTCAATTAGTTTGTTGAGTTGAATTAAAATCATAAAATTCATATATGATGGCGTGACTCGCAATGAGAAAATTCGAATGTTGTATACCTTGCACTATATATTTAATACATACAGTTATGTATATATACATTCTTATGGATGTACTTTTGTATGTAAGTTCATAAGAGAGTGTTGAGAGCAGCTTAACTTTACGAAATGGTGAATAATATACATAGTATGTACATAAAAACATACAAATCAGCCGCTTTTTTTGTAAAAAAAAAATTAAAAGTAATTCTAAAAGATACCGAAATCGATCACACTAAAATTGTCACTTAAAATGCGATTTACAAAAGTAGACTTATTCCACTTTAAATAAAAGCCGGTGCATTTGTTTGTGTGAGCAATCTCCCTTATTTAAAATGAAGGTGACCGGCAAATCCAAAGCGTTGTATTGAAAACCACGTGGTTACACCACAAACGTTTAAACTAAATGATATGAAAACTCCATTATTAATCTTCCGATAACCTAAAACTTGCACCTCTATTTGATAAAACTATTGGTAAAACAAGAACTTTTAAAAACATTAACTGACCTTTGTTGACATTCATAGAATCGTGCTCGACGTCATATCATCCTAATTAGCAGGGCCACAAACCACTTTGAAAAGCGGCACGGTTCGGTTTAGCGCAAATTTTGAAATGAGCTGCTTAGGTCAAATAATACCGCTGCATCAAAAAAATACCTTTGATCTCTAAAACTACCCTATATGGTGGCGATTTCAAATTGTTTGGCTTTTTCAAGTAGTAAAGAGAATATAACTAAGTTTTAGAAAAAGTTAGCTAGGTATCGTAAAAGTTAAAAGTTTTATTATAAAACTCACTCAATTATTTATTTCGCACGCATAGTAACAGCTTTTTTGTTAAGTTTTCTTCGCGCGGAAAATAATAAATTTTTTAGCTTTTTATTGCTCTCGAAATATAATAGTTATTTCTTAAGTTCTCTATTTCGCTCAGAAATTAACAGTTATTTTTCAATTTCTTCTATTTCCATTAGTATCTTTGAGCGTTTTGAAAAAAAAAATTTTGTTTTTCCTCGCGCCCATGCTCAAAAGTTTGGTTTAGATGCCAAATCAAATTAATAAATATAAGCCTCTACTTTTCAATTTCAATTTAATTCTGGCGCAACGGGACCTACATGTTTGAGAAGCTTTACACGGCAGAAGAACACCCGCTGTGTTTGCCAAACCACTGCCAAGGGACGATTCTAATTGAAAAACTTACGAATTTAATTTTGTTTTCCCTGCCCTTGAACCCAGAACCTTCGGTGTGGTAGATGTGGCTCTCAAGAGTAGAATCGAGAAGCATTGCTATAAAATAAATATATAAAGCCATGAAAATAATTTCTTTTTAAAAATTGTAAAAGTTATCAGGGTGTCGCTAGAAATCATTGTGGACAAAGCAAGTATGATATCTTATCCGTCAACTGCCTGACAGGATGTTCAAGATGGCTACTTTTTAGCGTTTTGACAGGATGTTCAATATGGCGGGCCATATGGCCGGCTATCTTCAGCGGATGATAGAAAGAGATACTGAAACCACGATAGTCACTTCAAAAATCAGGTGATCCATTCTATTTGTAATTTTGACGTCTATGCCGAAGATTCACACTTGTCTTATCCACAATGCTAGAAACGTTTCGAGCTTGCAAAATATATGAAAATAAAAATTGTTTCTCGCCTAGAACAGCAACCGGCCGCCAGCCTTACCCGTGAACAACTTTTGTAAAGGGAGACTTCTTGAAAACTGTCTCAATTCCGTTTTGTCGATAATTTTATTCTCTTCTAAGATATGTCGAAATATTTTTTCCGCACTAACCCGTTCGCTAGTTATGCATGTCAGAAAATATAATACAAAATTTCCCCATAAAATTTTTAAGAGATATTGAAAATATCGAATGATCATGGTGCCGAGGAGCAACAAAAAAATATTTTATGCTCTTATGTAAATATGTGTACATATGAACCGACGGATATACATATACATATATGGGGTGTTTCATCGCCACGAGTGGGAAATTGGTACTCGAAATTGTATCTTTGTGCAAGTATTTTGATAAAATCAACTAGGTGTTCTAGGTTCTAATAGCCAGGATCACAGGTTTAACTTTTAGTTATTACTGTTATGCAAAAAACCCTACAATATTTTTATATGCATACACACATATGTACATATTAGGCGTGTTTTTTTACACGCGTATACGTTTACGTTTGCGAGTAAAAAAACGCGTATCCTCGCTTAGATAACGCTTAGGATACCCATCTAGCGGCAGTGGTTAAATAACTAGCTACAGAACAGTGTGTACCTAAAATCGGAGACAAAAACCTCTGGTGGCCACAATGTATAACATATAGCTGCGATGAATAATGGATACACACCATTTTTAGAGGTGATACATAGAATTAGTGTTAAGGTGAAACATAGACACATATTTCAGTTACATCTGAGTATAATGCGTATCGAAATTATTAGTACTAATTTTATGCGCAGCAATTTCAGAGGTGTATTTGAAGCTTGACGCCTAGCAGTCCGTATAAAGTTTAAGCGTAAACGTCTATAGATGTAAAAACAACACAGCTATTAGCAAATTTGTATAAGCTTTATAGCTGACACAGCCCTAACCTGTACTATGGAGTCCTTGTTTGGTGGACAGCCACACAAAAAAGAAACTACCTCAAAAAATTAGAGGTGTACTGGAAACAACCCCGACAGCTGCACTTATGCCATTCTGCATGTTCCACCTGTAAATCTGGTGGCAAAGAACATAGCGTTAACAACTGCAACGAGGCCCAGCGCCTCGGGGCAGCTTGAGCGCAGATAATAATATAGCGTCATCAATTACAGGATGAACAGACTGCCTAATTTCGTATCTGCCCTTCGAGGAAACTCGTAGAGCAACAAAGAGGATGATGGTTGGCGCAAGGGTACCCAAATAGCGGAAGAGGCGATACATGATACACCGATGGTTCCAAAGAAGTCGAAGTAGTAAGGTCTGCGACATACTGTGCTGATCCGGAAATTAACAGATCCTACAAGCTGTGAGATCACGGTAGTATTTTCAGGCGGAAATAGTAGCCGTAATCAAAACAGTAGAAAAACTAGAGGAAAACTGCTTAAACTGCAGTCGTGTCAACTTTAATATGAAGGAATGAAAAAACGGATTAACTAACTAAAAATGATGCAACCCTCGAAACTTGCTCGATAGAATATTACAATAGGACAAAACTAATACTGTTCCATGGTGGAATCACCAGGTGAAGTAAATAAAAAGACAGAAGATGTACGCTATCTGAAACGATAGGGATGTGTTTTCAACGGTCAGAAGAGGGTACAATTTTTACCCGCTTTGAAAAATTAGCACTAGAAAAATTAATACCTTGCTATGAATGCCATTAAAGAAGCTTTTTTCTGGATATCAGTCCTACCCAACGCCAATTCAAAAAAATAAAAAAATAAATTTGGTCACTTAAACTGGTATGAGCAGTAAAATTCAATTGATGTAGTTAACATTTTCGTTGAAAAACTGGGCATAAAATTGAGAGGTTTTATCCATTATTTAGTTGAACTTTACTGCCTTTTGTGACACTTAAATGGGTTTCGGGCTCGATGAAAAGTTTTGCAGTCACACTTGAAAGTGATCGCTATAGTATTAAATGTGTTTCCATCCCTAAAAATCCATTATTATTTCCATCTGCCCTGTTGATATGTCGTTGAGAGTCGGAAGTAAAATATATGCCCTTCCTATTTATTATAGAAACTTGATCAGAAGATCCCCAAAAACTCTTGACAGTTGAATTCATGATGTATTACTAATGTTACCTAGTTAATATTTACTAAAGTATGTCAGGGATAGATTAGCTTAGCGGCAGTTGGCCTAGAATCAGAGGATGCTGATACGAAGCGTACCGGATTCATATATTCTAAATTACAATCTATAACTGTAACATTCTTCTTAACTTAGTGGTCTAATTTGTAGGGCAAAACAACAGCAGTGAGTTACAACTTTTTGTAGCTCTATTTAGAATGCTATTGTTTTAGCTAAGTTTATACATAGGTATAATACAACAATTTTGGTGTTCTTGTTGTAGGAATGACAAAAACATTCCTCGAAAGTCTTCAGTATTGCTGCACAGAGGAAAATCCTTGGTTGGATAAAATGAATACAAATAGTTTGTTTTAACAAATACATGTTTAAATTTGTTTTGCGAAGAAAAAAAATAAATATATAATAGAAACATTAACAATATGAAAATAATAGTTTAGCTCGGGCTTACTTATGGAAACCAACACCAAAGATACCCAAATGATGAATCTTAGTAATTAAACCCAGTAAAGGTCCATCGATATTCACTTAATAGCTTATGTGAAAATTGTTAAAAAATTGGCAAATGTTACTCCTAAAATATGCAAAAAAACAATACTTTTTCAGGGACAACATTGGTGAAAAATTTTCAGATAGTGACAGAACATAGAAAAATTTAGAGCAAGACAATTGACGGCTTACTCCACCTGGTTATTCCACCATGATACTGCTCAATACATCTAATAGTAGGTTTATCGACCCCAAAACAAGTGCAGAGTCGGTAGAGGCAGAGCAGATTAGGTCAGTTGTCAAAAGAAAATAGAGCAAGCTGGTGTAACCCAGAGCAAACACCTCATAAAACACTTTATATGCAAAAAACATCAAAATAACTGCTTCGTGGTGCTTTAATATGTTAGATTTGTCTAAAATATAAACTAAATTACCAAAATACTGACTTGAATGAATTGTTTACTTTTAATATTTCATATTTCACTTTTTATATATGTATTTTTTTTAAGTTTTAAATTAATTTTTAATTTATAAATTACAATTTTGTTTTTTGCTCTCACGAATCCAGTACCAGTAGGTGTTATCCCACGATCTTCTTGAAAATTTTCCATACAACGCCTTGGAACAACAATGTCAGTTAATCGAAATCAATGCTTATTATCTTTTGAGTTGACATTCTTATGCACGGCGAATTGGGTTGAATTCGCTTTGCTATCACCTTTTATAAATTCGCCTTGGCTCTAACGAAAAAGCTGGTACAAAAATGTGAGATATAGTAGTACCAAGGCGAATCCATACCAGGTGGTGGCAAAGCGAATTCAAACAATTCGCCGTGCAGAAGAATGTCAGGTCAAAAGAAAATTGATTTCGATTAACTGACATATTAAAGTACAAGACAAGGAGAATTCATACCAGGTGGTGGCAAAGCGAATTCAACCAATTCGCCGTGCAGAAGAATGTCAAGTCAAAAGAAAAATTTCATTGATTTCGATTAACTGACATGTTGTAGTACAAGGCGTTGTAGGGAAAATAATCAAGAAGAAGTAATCAGCTGTTGGGATAACAACACCTGGTACTGAATTCGCCTTGAGTAGTAGGCTCACGAAACAAGAACTAACCCAGAGTAAGAAATCTAGACATTAAACATAATTACGTGAAATATCTCATTAGAGTAAGCTAGGTGGCGCAATAAAAAGAAGTAATATAAATAGAGGGCTTACGCAGTTTGCTTATAAATCGAATTTATTAACCAGAGGCGATCTGCGGCAGACATTTTGCTTATTAATCATTTCTGTTATGAATCAAATGCCCCTATTACCGTTTACAACTCAACTCTGGTTGAGTTGAAATTTCGCAATTTGGTATTACAGATTACAACTCAACCTGTCAAAAAAAATTTCGGTTGAGTTGTCTAGTCTTACAACTTTTTGTGGCATTGCCGTTTACAACCTTGTTTTGGTGTAGTTGTCAAAGACGTGAAAATCTTACAACTGCTTACTAACAGTTGTCTCATGAAATTTTGCAGTTGTTTTGGAAAAATGTTACGTTTTAGAAGACGGTTCACCACCTAATTTTTAACAAAGATTTTCAAAGTAGATATCAAAAGACACGTTTCGACCTCCGATTTAAGAATCCGAAAACAAAAATTGTAATTCTTTGCGACAGCACGGCACTGCTAATACGCGTCCCAAAATATCGAGACGCGTATTAATCTCGAGAACAATAATCCGAAGGCGGAAAAGAAACATTTTATCTCTTGTCCGGAGATATTTGTAGTTGAAGTTGGCGATTTTCATGTTGTTGTTGTAATGTTGTTGTCTTTTTTCGGTTTTTGTTTAATATCTTTTGAAGGAGTTAAAATTTTTATTTTCCGCCTTCGGATTATTAATACTGATGCCAAGACGCATCGTTTAATACCTCTCTCGATATTTTTGGACACGTATTAGCAGTGTCATGCTGTCGTAAAGAATTACCACAAAAATTAAAAATTTTATTTCTAATCAAATCTAATTTCATGTGGCTGTTGTATTTTGCCAGATTTTTTGTACACAGCTATGCAGAAAGGTGTTCGACCCAACCAGAGTTATTTTTACGAATCGCGGCCAAAGGCCGCCAACGCAAAAAGATGTTCTGTGTAAAAAAAACTGTGGAACGGGCCTCATATTTCGGACCCTCTCGGGCCATTTTGTGGGTCTTTGTAAATATCTTTCAAAAGAAATAAAATTTTTAATTTCCGCTCTCGAATCCTAAAAACGGAGATGTAAACCCGTCTTTTGATACCACCTTTGATAAGAGTTAGATGGTGCACGGGCTTATAAAACGTTACCAAAAAAAAGCAAAACATTTAAAGCCGGTAGTTAAACCTTTTTTAATCAAACAATAATCAACAATTTTGTACACATTTCTAGAAAAAACAACGTTTAAACGAATTACATTGAATAACTTTTTGACTTTAGTTGGACGAGGCTGGCCGCAGTTCGGATGCAGCCAAAATAGGTGAAATAATTATGCGAGTCCCATTGATTCTTATCACTACTCCTGGGAATCCTATTTGAGTAAAATACAGTTTTTTCTGTTTGGGTTTTAATCTACTTCGCACAAATATTCTCCTCAATAATATCTAAAATCAGTCCAACACCAAAATCATTTCCACATCATATTTGATAGCCGCCGTCAGCAACGAATCGGAGTATGGCGCATAATTTTAAAATACGAACGCGTATGCGGAAATGGTCCTTAATTTTGTTTAGTACTGAGTAAAATGCTTCCTTTCAAATCTGCAAAATAACTTCATATGAAACTCATTATTTGTTTGTCACTTAAACTTTTTCTTACTTGGTGCTTGGTAGTTCCAAGGGATTGGAATGATCACGCGAATGTTTTCCGTATTCGCGAAATGTCAATCACCAACATTTTTGTCATTATAAAATAGACTTCATATAATATTAATAAAAAAATCACATTTGAAAATGCTTAAATTTCTGCCACAAATTGATCAGCTGTTTATTTATCTGTCAAATCATCACTTTCTGAAGTTGGCAACTCAATTCAATTTCAACTGAAATAAGTTGTAATTCGTAATACCAAACAGGAGTTGAGTTGTCTTAAAGTTGAGTTGTTTTAATTACAACCCAACTAAGTTGAGTTGTAAACGGTAATAGGGGCAAAAAATTGTTTGATAGCCTTTTCAAAATCAAACTCAATGGCGCATGACTGAGTCAAAATAAAATGGGTTTTAAATTTAGTTGCAGCTTTTTGACATAGTTTTCTATGAGCTATCTGTCAAAAAAGCCCCTATTGCCGTTTACAACTCAGCTGGGTTGTAATTTAAACAACTCAACTTTAAGACAACTCAACTCCTGTTTGGTATTACGATTTACAACTTATCTCAGTTGAAGTTGAATTGAGTTGCCAACTTCAGAAAGTGATGATTTGACAGATAAATGAACAGCTGATCAATTTGTGGCAAATGTGATTTTGTTATTAATATTATATGAAATCTATTTTATAATAGCGAAAATGTTGGCGATTGATAAGTCGCGAATACGAAAAACATTCGCGGGATCATTCCAATCCCTTGGAACTACCAAGCACCAAGTAAGAAAATGTTTAAGTGACAAATGATGAGCTTCAAATGAAGATATTTTGCAGATTTGAAAGGAAGCATTTTGCTCATTACTAAACAATATTAAGGACCATTTCCGCATACGCGTTCGTATTTTAAAATTATGCGCCACACTCCGATTCCTTGCTGACGGCAGCTATCAAATATGCTGTGGAAATGATTTTGGTGTTGGACTGGTTTTAGATATTATTGGGGAGCACATTTGTGCGAAGTGGATTAAAACCCAAACAGATAAAACTGTGTTTTACTCAAACAGGATTCCCAGGAGTAGTGATTAATATCAATGGAACTCACGTTCTCATAATTTCACCTATTTTGGCTGCATCCGAACTGCGGCCAGCCTCGTCCAACTTCGGAATGTCGCTACATAAAGTCAAAAAGTTATGCAATGAATCCTTCGTTTAAACGTTGTTTTTTCTATAAATGTGTACAAAATTGTTGATTATTGTTTGATAAAAAAATGTTTAAATACCGGCTTTAAATTGTTTTTTGGGTAACGTTTTATGAGCCCGTGTACCATCTAACTCTTATCAGAGGTGGTATGAAAAGACGCGTTTCGATCTCCGTTTTTAGGATTCGAAACCGGAAAATAAAAATTTTATTTCTGGCAAAAAATATTTACAAAAACCCACAAAATGCCCCGAGATGGTCCGAAATATGAGGCCGGATCCACAATTTTTTTGCACAGAACATCTTTCTGCGTTGGCGGCCTTTGGTCGCGATTTGTAAAAATAACCCTGGGTGGGTCCAACGCCTTTCTGCATTAGTGTGTACAAAAAATCTGGCAAAATACAACAACCACATGAAAATTTGAACCGAAATGATATGACAGAAATTAAATTTTAAATTTTTGTTTTCGGATTCTTAAATCGGAGGTCGAAACTTGTCTTCTGATACCAACTTTGAAAATATTTGTTAAAAATTAGGTGGTGAGCCTTCTTGTAAAACGTTACTTTTCTCCAAACAACTGCAAAATTGTATGAGACAACTGCTAGTAATCAGTTGTAAGATTTTGACGTCTTTGACAACTACACCAACACAAGGTTGTAATCTGTAATACCAAATTGCGAAATTTCAACCCAACCAGAGTTGAGTTGTAAACGGTAATAGGGGCATTAAAACCTAATTTATTTTGACTAGGCTATGCGCCAATCAATTTATTAATAGCGTCATGGTATAAGTATACGAGGTAAATTCACTCTTTGATGAAGGCAACAATTTTAGCCGTTTGACTATAGCTTAGAGCTGGATTTCGATTAGATTTTTAATCGATTTAATCTATATTTTTTCAAAGAATGAGGAATCAATTTTTTTCCAGAATCATTCCATTTTTAGCCTTCAAAGTTTTGATCATCTTACAGTTACAGTAGGTACAATTTAATTTTAATTGATCAAAATGGGAAGAAAATACATTTCGTTAGCTTAATGTGAAAATGTGCGAAGTCACTTTTTTTGAAAAAATTGTCTTTTAATGCAGTTTTAAAACTGAATTCAAAATACATCGATCACAAAAAAATAATATTTTTATTTTTCATTTTTACGTACTGTGGGCAATGATGTGTAAATGTCATTACTTTGTGCGCGCATGCTTTGTTGTTGTTGTATTAACGATAAAGACACTACCGGAAGGCTTTGGGGAGTGTTACCGATGTTGATGGTCATTTGCCGGATATACATAGATCGGGTATGTCCCGGTAACAAATCACTATTAAGGTACTAGCCCGACCGTCTCGGGAACGATTTATATGACCACATTAAACCTTCTAGGCCATCCCGCCCTCCCTATCCCCTAGTTCCATGAAGAACTTGTGGTCGCCAGAGCCTCGGCTCTCAATGAAACAGGATTCGCCACGGTTAGGTGAGGTTGACAATTGGGTTGAAGAAACTATATATTGCGCTGGCAATCCGTTGAGAGGGTAGCAAACACAACCCCTTGAAATTGGATTCACTCAATTGAGACATGCCTTTGGTGTTTGATAAATGCGTTGCGCTGACCATAATCTACTTCAATTCTTACATGTCGATAACTACATGCTTTCTTACAGACTAGTTAAAACTAGAAAAAAGTTCAAGCTTAAACTTATATAAGCTGTTATTAAAATTAATAACACTACTGAATCCATTTGCTAGATGTATAGTCGTAGTTATAGGTCGATTCATAGCATAATTCGTTTTATGAGTTATTTCGATAAATAATCTATTATGCCGAAGATCACGCAGCGGAATATATGGAATGAACAAATTAGATAAATCAGAGCAATTCGTGCTAAAGTTTATTACATTATAGGAAAGCATGAGTGGGATAAAAGTTCTTCTGTCATGCAAAGCCTGAAGACCAAGAAATTTGTGCCTGCTGGTATATGATGGGAGGTCGTCTGGCCAGTGAAGCATACGTAAAGCAATTTTTGTAAATTTTTTTTGAAATATCTCAATGTTATAGGAGTTAGATTCATAGAAAGGATTCCATATTTCGAGCAATATTCTAGACCACTTCTGTCCAAGGATATATAAAGTGCCTTCAACATCATAGGGTCCTTAAAGTCACTGGTGTTACGTCTACTGAACCCAACCATTGCAACAAATTTTGAAATAACGAAATCAATGTGACTAGAAAAAGAGAGTTTGGAGTTAAAAATTACACCCAGGTCTTTACTCTCTTGACAAGGATTAAGAGATTTAGCATTTAGTTTGTAGATGAAGTATGTGGCAGTTGTCTTTTTGGGATAAGACACAACACAGCATTTGTTTGAATTTAAAAATAAATTATTGTCTGCGCACCATCTGGCAAAAGAGTCAAGATCAGAACCGTTAGAAATAGTTTGACAAATAAATAGTATTTTTTGTGAAATATATAGTTTTAGCGTTATATTTCAATCATTAAAGGGGAGGAGTGATGGCGAAACATATTGAGTAAAAAGTGCTAAGTCAGGAGAAAAAATTTGTTTTGAGTGCGGAAATTGTGCTAAGTCATAAAATAGCTGCTGGGTTAGCATACAAGATTTTTATACTCAGTTGAGCAGAGCTCACAGAGTATATTAAGTTTGATTGGATATCGGTTGGTTGTACAGGTACAAAGGAATCGAGATAGATATAGACTTTCATATATCAAAATCATCAGGATCAAAAATAAAAATCCGTCCGTCCGCCCGTTAACACGATAACTTGAGTAAATTTTGAGAAATCTTGATGAAATTTGGTATGTAGGTTCCTGAGCACTCATCTCAGATCGCTATTTAAAATGAACGATATCGGACTATAACCACGCCCACTTTTTCGATATCGAAAGTTTCGAAAAACCGAAAAAGTGCAATAATTCATTACCAAAGACAGATAAAGCGATGAAATTTGGTAGGTGAGTTGAACTTATGACACAGAATAGAAAATTAGTAAAATATTGGACAATGGGCGTGGCGCCGCCCACTTTTAAAAGAAGGTAATTTAAAACTTTTGCAAGCTGTAATTTGGCAGTCGTTGAAGATGTCATGCTGAAATTTGGTAGGAACGTTACCCCTATTACTATATGTACGCTTAATAAAATTTAGCAAAATCGGAGAAGGACCACGCCCACTTTAAAAAAAAAATTTTTTTAAAGTAAAATTTTAACAAAAAATTTAATATCTTTACAGTATATAAGTAAATTATGTCAACATTCAACTCCAGTAATGATACGGTGCAACAAAATACAAAAATAAAAGAAAATTTCAAAATGGGCGTGGCTCCGCCCTTTTTCATTTAATTTGTCTAGGATACTTTTAATGCCATAAGTCGAACAAAAATTTACCAATCCTTTTGAAATTTGGTAGGGCATAGATTTTATGACGATAACTGTTTTCTGTGAAAATGGGCGAAATCGGTTGAAGCCACGCCCAGTTTTTATACACAGTCGCCCGTCTGTCCTTCCGCATGGCCGTTAACACGATAACTAGAGCAAAAATCGACATATCTTTACTGAACCTAGTTCACGTACTTATCTGAACGCACTTTATCTTGGTATAAAAAATGAACGAAATCCGACTATGACCACGCCCACTTTTTCGATATCGAAAAATGAAAAAAATGCCATAATTTTATACCAAATACGAAAAAAGGGATGAAACATGGTAATTGGATTGGTTTATTGACGCGAAATATAACTTTAGAAAAAACTTTGTAAAATGGTTGTGACACCTACCATATTAAGTAGAAGAAAATGAAAAAAATCTGCAGGGCGAAATAAAAAACCCTTGAAATATTGGCAGGTACTACAGATATAAATAAATTAGCGGTATCCAACAGATGATGTTCTGAGTCACCCTGGTCCACATTTTGGTCGATATCTGGAAAACGCATTCACATATACAACTACCACCACTCCCTTTTAAAGCTCTCATTAATATCTTTAATTTGATACCAATATCGTACAAACACATTCTAGAGTCACCCCTGGTCCACCTTTATGGCGATATCTCGAAAAGGCGTCCACCTATAGAACTAAGCCCCACGCCCTTTTAAAATACCCATTAACACCTTTCATTTGATACCCATATCGTACAAACAATGTCTAGAGTCACCCCTGGTCCACCTTTATTGCGATACCTCGAAAAGGCGTCCAACTATAGAACTAAGGCCCACTCTCTTTTAAAATACTCATTAACACCTTTCCTTTGATACCCATATTGTACAAACGTATTCTAGAGTGACCCCTGGTCCACCTTTATGGCGATATCTCGAAAAGGCGACCACCTATACAACTACCACCACTCCCTTTTAAAACCCTCATTAATACCTTTAATTTGATACCCATATCGTACAAACAAATTCTAGGGTCACTCCTGGTCCACCTTTATGGCGATATCTCGAAACGGCGTCCACCTATGGAACTAAGGATTACTCCCTTTTAAAATACTCATTAGCACCTTTTATTTGATACACATGTCATACAAACACATTCCAGGGTTTCCATCGGTTCATTTTCCTACATGGTTATTTTCCCTTATGTTGTCACCATAGCTCTCAACTGAGTATGTAATGTTCGGTTACACCCGAACTTAACCTTCCTTACTTGTTATTTATCTTTTTCAAAGCTTCTACACTCAAAAGTATTGCAACTAAGGTATCCTCATCCACAGTTTAAAAAACAAAGGTTATTTCAAAAACTGTAAATTTTTTTCGTCTCCAGTAAAATTCATAAAAAGTGACTTAGCACATTTTCACATTAAGCTAACAATTTATTGTAATTTAGAACCATTGCATTATTTAGAACCATAAACCATGACTATGCGATATTGTGCTGGTGGCTTCAATTGAAAAGGAGAAGATGAAGACATTTTATCATCACCATCGATTAGCGCTCAACCGCCTAGACAGTAATACGGGTGCCGATAGGTATACTATCTGTGCCAAAGCGTCTTCGTGTTTTCCTACAACATGACGTAGCGGTTGGCATCACGGAGATGACCATACATCGCCGCAAGGACTTTTCTCTCGTACACTGGGTAGCCCAATTGTCTCTAGACACGGTCCATGATTCCATGAAGATGTACGATGAGAGATTTATAGAGCGTTATTGACAAGAGTTTACATCTCTTTGATTTCTAAACTAACATTGCGGATAGGTAATATCCTAAACAAAAATTGTTCATGCTCCTTGGTACCCGAGGTTGGTTTCTGTACTACTGCTATAAATAATTTTGAAAAAAGTTGTGATTCCGATGGAATAACCATGAGGTACCCCTTGATTTGCGAGTTAGTGCCAGTTAACGAAAGAGGAAGAAACTGAAAAAAATCCAATCGAATACAGCTCTACTTTGGCAGGCATTATGACATCTCATGCTACCAGAGTGAATATTAACACATAAATTTTGGTTCGTAAACTGACCCTCATGTAACCGAACATTACATACTCAGTTGAGAGCTATGGTGAAAACATAAGGGAAAATAACGATGTAGGAAAATGAACCGAGGGTAACCCTGGAATGTGTTTTTATGACATGTGTATCAAATGAAAGCTATTAAAGGTATTTTATGAGGGAGTGGGCCATAGTTCTATAGGTGGACCCCATTTAGGGATATCGCCATAAAGGTGGACCAGGGCTGACTCTAGAATTTGTTTGTACGATATGGGTATCAAATGAAAGATGTTAATGAGAATTTTAAAAGGCATGGGCTTAGTTTTATAGGTGGACGCCTTTTCGATATATCGCCATAAAGGTGGATCAGGGTTGACTCTAGAATTTGTTTGTACGATATGGGTATCAAATGAAAGGTGCTAATGAATATTTTAAAAGGGAGTGGGCCTTAGTTCTATAGGTGGACGCCTTTTCGAGATATCGCTATAAAGGTGGACCAAGGGTGACTCTAGACTTTGTTTGTACGATATGGGTATCAAATGAAAGGTGCTAATGAGTCTTTTTAAAAGGTAGTGGGCCTTAGTTCTATAGGTGGTCGCCTTTTCCAGATATAGCCACAAAGGTGGACCAGGGGTGACTCTAGAATATGTTTGTACGATATGGGTATCAAATGAAAAGTGTTAATGAGTATTTTAAAAGGGCGTGGGGCTTAGTTCTATAGGTGGACGGACGCCTTTTCGATATATCGCCATAAAGGTGGACCAGGGGTGATTCTAGAATGTGTGAGTACGATATGGGTATGAAATGAAAGGTGTTAATGGGTATTTTAAAAGTTAGTGGGCCTTAGTTCTATAAGTGGATACCTTTCCGAGATATCGCCATAAAGGTGGACCAGGGGTGACTCTATAATGCGTTTGTACGATATGGGTATCAAATTAAAGGTATTAATGAGGGTTTTAAAAGGGAGTGGTGGTAGTTGTATATGTGAAGGTGTTTTCCAGATATCGACCAAAATGTGGACCAGGGTGACCCAGAACATCATCTGTTGGATACCGCTAATTTAGTTATATATGTAATACCATGAACAGTATTCCTGCCAAGATTTCAAGGGTTTTTTATTTCGCCCTGCAGAACTTTTTCATTTTCTTCTACTTAACATGGTAGGTGTTACACCCATTTTACAAAGTTTTTTTCTAAAGTTATATTTTGCGTCAATAAACCAATCCAATTACCATGTTTCATCCATTTTTTCATATTTGGTATAGAATTATGGCATTTTTTTTCATTTTCCGTAATTTTCGATATCGAAAAAGTGGGCGTGGTCATAGTCCGTTTTCGGCCATTTTTTATACCAAGATAAAGGGAGTTGAGATAAGTATGTGAACTAAGTTTAGTAAAGATATATCGATTTTTGCTCAGGTTATCATGTTAACGGCCAAGCGGAAGTACAGGCGGTCGACTGTGTATAAAAACTGGGCGTGGCTTCAACCGATTTCGGCCATTTTCACAGAAAACAGTTATCGTCATAGAATCTATGCCCATACCAATCCTTCACAAGGATTGGTCCATTTTTGTTCGACTTATGGCATTAAAAGTATTCTAGACGAATTAAATGAAAAAGGGCGGAGTTGCGCCCAATTTAAAATTTTCTTTTATCTTTGTATTTTGTTGCACCATATCATTACTGGAGTCGAATGTTGACATAATTTACTTTTATACTGTAAAGATATTAAATTTTTTATTAAAATTTGACTTAAAAAATTTTTTTTTAAAAGTGGGCGTGTTCGTCATCCGATTTCGCTAATTTTTATTTGGCACACATATAGTAATAGGAGTAACGTGCCTACCAAATTTCATCATGATATCTTTAACGACTGCCAAATTACAGCTTGCAAAACTTTTAAATTACCTTCTTTTAAAAGTGGGCGGTGCCACGCCCATTGCCCAAAATTTTACTCATTTTCTATTCTGCGTCATAAGTTCAACTCACCTGCCAAGTTTCATCGCTTTATCCTTCTTTGGTAATGAATTATCGCACTTTTTCGGTTTTTCGAAATTTTCGATATCGAAAAAGTGGGCGTGGTTATGGTTCGATATCGTTAATTTTAAATAGCGATCTGAGATGAGTGCTCAGGAACCTACATACAAAATTTCATTAAGATACCTCAAAATTTACTCAAGTTATCGTGTTAACGGACGGACGGACGGACGGACATGGCTCAATCAAATTTTTTTTCGATCCTGATGATTTTGATATATGGAAGTCTATATCTAACTCGATTCCTTTATACCTGTACAACCAACCGTTATCCAATCAAATATCAATATACTCTGTGAGCTCTGCTCAACTGCATAATGTAATGATAGAAGGTGGCGGAAGATTTGGCAGCTGTCATATCGAACGCCCTTAGCTCTAGTGAGCTCCAGGTTGTATTTTGGAAGTACAAGAGAATGGGGGCATAAAAGAAGGCCCCTTTTTGAAATGGTACGTAAATTCCTACTTTTTCAATAATGCTAAAATACAGAAAGGAGTGTATTTAGATCGATTTTTGCGCAATTTAATCATAAAAGTTATGAAATGAGTATTGTTTTTTTTTTTAATTTTGAAACGCTTGCAGCTTATAAATTTCTTTTGAACGCATCAATTTTGCTGGTAATATTCTAGAAAAGGGGTCGAATGCTAATAAACGACCAAAAATGCCAGCAGAGGTGTCAAAAGACATGTTTTTACTTCGGTATCAATAACCTGAAAGAGATCACTAATGCCAAAAGGTATTTGCAAAAAAAACGTTTAAAATTGTATGCACAAAAGTGTTCTGCGAAAAAGAGGCCTGGATCTTAATCCCGGTTTTGGAGCGGCCCGGGGTCATTGCTCAGATTATTGGTACCGAGGTGTCTTTTGAACACTTTCTCGACATTTTTGGACGTGTATTAAGAGTCTACTCCTCTTCTGGAGTATTAACTAAGGTAGTTTTTTAATATATTACTTGATGGGAAAAGATATTCAACACACAACAGTAGGACGGACAAGGCAACAGGTATATCAATTTGGTGGATATTAATTGAGGTTCTGGCTTTAGTCTTGATCCCTTAAACCTGAGGTGTTTGAGCTGTGAGAAGATCCGTTTTTGTCCACCTAACATTGAATTCGACGCTGCGGCGAACTGTAGGAAGTGGCTCCGTAGCCGAAGAGATCGTGTACACATCTGACCAAGCCTTCCCTGACAGTAAAGATACCAAACGAGCTGCTACAACTTTTCAGATGCCCGTTCAGGACATCGTCATGTGTATGTTCTAACGAGCATAACGTCTTCATTATATAGCGCACGTTGTTGCTTTAACGACAAAGACACTCACCAGACGCTTTGGGGGGAATGTTGGGTGTTGATAGTCCTTTGCCGGATATAGATTCGGTTCGTTAAGGTTCTAGCACGACCATCTCGGAAACGATTTGATATAACCAAATTTAACCTTCTAGGTCACACCACCCTCTTCACAAGGTAGAAAAGCTTCTGATAGCCATTCACTGGAAATGATCATCATGGGCGGCTGACTTATAGATCAATGGGGTCATTATACAAAGGTGTAATGTAGCCATAATCCTCGTCCTGGGCTTGGAACCCGCCACATAAAACGAGATTAATACAAATAAGGCAGAGGTACGAGGTATAGAGGGCCTGTAGTTTCCTATTAGAGGTACGAGGTATAGAGGGCCTGTAGTTTCCTATTAGAGAATCATTTAAGCGGCGGTGAGATATGCGTATGCTCGGACAGCCAAGTGATATTACGCTGGTGTATCACGATACACCTCTGAGGCAGTAACGACTGTTTTTATCAATACAGAGTGACATAACCTCCAACTTCAAAAAAACAACGGACGCCAGTAAAATCACCGAGCAAACTTGGTCTGATTACAACCAGAAAAGAACAGAGTTTCTATTAAATATGCCTAGAAAAGAGATATTCAGTATCACATCCACAAGAACAGAATATTGGTAATTTGGCCTGCAATGGGATAGAATGTCAATCCCCTTCAACGGCAGGGGAGGAGGGTAGTAAGGAAACAGTCACCCACTTCGTCTGTCAGTGCCAAACACTTGAGAACTTTAGGTATCGAAATAAAATCTGTTTTGTGTTACCCGATTTAATGGTTGTATCAACTGCTCTATTAAAGACATCAGGAGACATTTTGATTTAACCAAATGGTTTGAGTAAAACAAACACAGCGTATATTACGTTATTGGTTCCATGGGAACACAATGTGCATGAAAATGGCGATAGAGCGGGCAAGGTCTCTCCGACCGGGCAGCATAGCCACCAACCAAACAACCAGGAAAGTCATAAGTTCAATTATTTTGTTACGCACCTCCATGTATTAAAATGTTGACACCTGTTGAATTATAGTTCCATTTTATTGTTAAAAATAAAATAAAAATTTGCTTTTATTTAAATTTTCGGATACGGCGCCCCTTTTCCAACGGCCCAACGAGGTTCTCTCTGAGATAAGAACTTATCCAAATATATGTTAGGATGAAGTTTGGAGCTAAAAATCGTGCGATTATACTCGCGGCTGTTGGTGTTGTTGTAGCGATAAAGGTATTTCCCGCAAGTTTTGCGGAGGGTTATCGATGTTGATGGTCCTTTGCCGGTATATGTAGATCCGATACGTTTTGGTAACAAGCGCCATTAAAGGTACATGATGGGTTTCAAAATAAATTCGAATCTTTTCATGTTCATTTTACCATCTTTTCGGAACCATAATGGGCGTTAAGGTTGCTAAGAACAATTTAGAGGTAGACAGGGGAGACACGGATAAGTCTTTTTCACGGGGGTTCGGATGATCATGGAGGTTCTACGTATTCGTATCAACTGGTCTTGGGATGGTCGGGTTAGTTGCTTAATGGTGCCAGAACGTATCGCCAATACCTTGCAAAGGGCCCTTAATGTCGGAAAACCCCTCCAAAAATTACTAGTCGCTTAAAGAAGAAGAACTAAAATTAGTGAAATACCTTACAATATGAAAATACTGTTTGAGAACTAACACTTATAACATCCACTACATCAACATAAGGTACTGCAGCTGTTTTGCTGCACTCTTACTCCTCGCTATTTCTGAATCTGTAATGATTTGTCTAAATTTCTCCGATATTTTTGGACGAGTTTTAGCTGTTGTGAGCTAAAGTAAAGAATTCCCGCGAAACCTACAAGGAAAGCTGCAAAAATATATTTAAAACATTAATAATCGATTTTATATTAATATTGCAACATCTTACCATCATTTAATGCAGAAAATATGCAAGTTTTAATAATTTTGTCCAAATAAACAAAATTATTAAATGAGAATTGTCACACGCTCTAATCATATAAAAGTCAACACAAAACGGAACTTGAGAAAAAAAGTGATGCCGTTGTATATTTTTCAGAAAAAAACGATTTGTATAGTTTTACATACATTTTTTCCTCTGAATAAAAAAGGAGTTTTGTAAAGCGGCCACATTCTTATTTCTAAGGGCGTTCAAGATGGCGGCGTTAGAGCGAGAAGCTGCTTACATCCGCCACCTTCTATAATTCCATCATGCTCAACTGAGTATAAACAAGCAAGGAAGACTAAGTTCGGGTGTAACCGAACATTACATACTCAGTTGAGAGCTATGGAGACAAAGTAAGGGAAAATCACCATGCAGGAAAATTAGCCTAGGGTAACCCTGGAATGTGTTTGTATGACATGTGTATCAAATGGATGGTATTAAAGAGTATTTTAAGAGGGCCATGGTTCTATAGGTGGACGCCATTTAGGGATATCGCCATAAAGGTGGACCAGGGCTGACTCTAGAATTTGTTTGTACGATATGAGTATCAAATGAAAGGTGTTAATGAGTATTTTAAAAGGTAGTGGGCCTTAGTTCTATAGGTAGACGCCTTTTCGAGATATCGCCATAAAGGTGGACCAGGGGTGCCTCTAGAATTTGTTTGTACGATATGGGTATCAAATGAAAGGTGTTAATGAGTATTTTCATAGGGAGTGGGCCTTAGTTCTATAGGTGAACGTCTTTTCGAGATATCGCCATAAAGGTGGACCAGAGGTGACTCTAGAATGCATTTGTACAATATGGGTATCAAATGAAAGGTGTTAATGAGTATTTTAAAAGGGAGTGGGCCTTAGTTCTATAGGTGTTCTCCTGTTCGAGATATCGCCATAAAGGTGGACCAGGGCTGACTCTAGAATTTGTTTATACGATATGGGTATCAAATGAAAGGTGTTAATGAGTATTTTAAAAGGGAGTGGGCCTTAGTTCTATAGGTGGACGCCTTTTCGAGATATCGCCATAAAGGTGGACCAGAGGTGACTCTAGAATGCGTTTGTACAATATGGGTATCAAATGAAAGGTGCTAATGAGTATTTTAAAAGGTAGTGGGCCTTAGTTCTATAGGTGTTCGCCTTTTCGAGATATCCCCATAAAGGTGGACCAGAGGTGACTCTAGAATTTGTTTGTACGATATGGGTATCAAATGAAAGGTTTTAATGAGTATTTTAGAAGGTAGTGGGCCTTAGTTCTATAGGTAGACGCCTTTTCGAGATATCGCCATAAAGGTGGACCAGGGGTGAATCTAGAATTTGTTTGTACGATATGGGTATCAAATGAAAGTTGTTAATGAGTATCTTAAAAGGGAGTGGGCCTTAGTTCTATAGGTGGACGCCTTTTCGAGATATCGCCATAAAGGTGGACCAGAGGTGACTCTAGAATGCGTTTGTACAATATGGGTATCAAATGAAAGGTGTTAATGAGTATTTTAAAAGGTAGTGGGCCTTAGTTCTATAGGTAGACGCCTTTTCGCGATATCGCCATAAAGGTGGACCAGGGGTGACTCCAGAATTTGTTTGTACGATATGGGTATCAAATGAAAGGTGTTAATGAGTATTTTAAAAGGGAGTGGGCCTTAGTTCTATAGGTGAACGCCTTTTCGAGATATCGCGATAAAGGTGGACCAGGGGCGCTCTAGAATGCGTTTGTACAATATGGGTATCAAATGAAAGGTGTTAATGAGTATTTTAAAAGGGAGTGGGCCTTAGTTCTATAGGTGTTCGCCTTTTCGAGATATCGCCATAAAGGTGGACCAGAGGTGACTCTAGAATTTGTTTGTACGATATGGGTATCAAATGAAAGGTGTTAATGGGTATTTTAAGAGGGAGTGGGCCTTAGTTCTATAGGTGGACGCCTTTTCGAGATATGGCCATAAAGGTGGACAAGGGGTGACTCTAGAATTTGTTTGTACGATATAGGTATCAAATGAAAGGTGTTAATGAGAATTTTAAAAGGGAGTGGGCCTTAGTTCTATAGGTGGATGCCTTTTCGGGATATCGTTATAAAGGTGGACCAGGGTTGACTCAAGAATGCGTTGGTACGATATGGGTATCAAACCAAAGATTATAATGAGTATTTTAAAAGGGAGTGGGCCTTAGTTCTATAGGTGGACGCCTTTTCGATATATCGCCATAAAGGTGGACCAGGGGTGACTCTATAATATGTTTGTAAAATATGGGTATCAAATTAAAGGTATTAATGAGGGTTTTAAAAGGGAGTGGTGGTAGTTGTATATGTGAAGTCGTTTTCGAGATATCGGCCAAAATGTGGACCAGGGTGACCCAGACCATCATCTGTCGGATACCGCTAATTTATTTATATATGCCAAGATTCCAAGGGCTTTTGATCTCGCCCTGTAAAACTTTTTCATTTTATTTTACTTAATATGGAAGGTGCCACACCCATTTTACAAAGTTTTTTTCTTAAGTTATATTTTGCGTCAATAAACCAATCCAATTACCATGTTTCATCCCTTTTTTCGTATTTGGTGTAGAATTGTGGCTTTTTTTTCATTTTTCGTAATTTTCGATATCGAAAAAGTGGGCGTTGTCATAGTCGAATTTCGGCCATTTTTATACCAATACAAAGTGAGTTCAGATAATTACGTGAACTGAGTTTAGTAAAGATATATCGATTTTTGCTCAAGTTATCGTGTTAGGGGCCGAGCGGAAGGACAGACGGTCGACTGTGTATAAAAACTGGGTGTGGCTTCAACTGATTTCGCCCTTTTTCACTGAAAACCGTTATCGTCCTAGAATCTAAGCCCCTACCAAATTTCACAAGGATTGGTAAATTTTTGTTCGACTTATGGCCTTAAAAGTATTCTAGACGAATTAAACGAAAAAGGGCGGAGCCAAGCCCATTTTGAAATTTTCTTTTTTTTTCTTTTTGTATTTTGTTGCACCATATCATTACTCGAGTTGAATGCTGACAAATTTTTACTTATATACTGTAAAGATATTAAATTTTTTGTTAAAATTTGACTTTAAATAATTTTTTTTTTTTAAAGCGTGCGTGTTCGTCATCCGATTTTGCTAATTTTTATTAAGCATACATATAGAAATAGCAGTAACGTCCCTGCCAAATTTCATCATGATATCTTCAACGACTGCCAAATTACAGCTTGCAAAACTTCTAAGTTACCTTCTTTTGAAAGTGGGCGGTGCCACGCCCATTGTCCAAAGTTTTACAAATTTTCTATTCTGCGTCTTAAGTTCAACTCACCTACCAAGTTTCACCGCTTTATCCGTCTTTGGTAATGAATTATCGCACTTTTTCGATTTTTCGAAATTTTCGATATCGAAAAAGTGGGCGTGGTTATAGTCCGATATCGTTCATTTTAAATAGCGATCTGAAATGAGTGCCCAGGAACCTACATACCCAATTTCGTCAAGATACCTCAAAATTGACTCAAGTTATCGTGTTAATGGACGGACGGACGGACATGGCTCAATAAAATTTTTTTTCGATACTGATGATTTTGATATATGGAAGTCTATATCTATCTTGATTCCTTTATACCTGTACAACCAACCGTTATCCAATCAAAGTTAATATACTCTGTGAGCTCTGCTCAACTGAGTATAAAAAAAACGGTGTTTTATTCTAACAGCTGATTGGTTCTTCTTGATTGTTTTCCTTACAACGCCTTGTACTACAACATGTTAGTTAATCGGAATCAATGAAAATTTTCATTTGACTTGACATTCTTCCGCACAGCGAATTGATTGAATTCGCCTTACCACCACCTGGAATGAATTCGCCTTGCTAAAGAATAACCGGCTGGATAGATAATGCCTAGAGATATACTTATAGAATGCCCCCAGGGACAAAGTTGCACATCTTATTATATCTCTCAATCTTACTATTTTAATAAAACTAGCTACATACATGAAACAAAAGAACTTTGTGCTTTCCCAAAAAAAATATATATATTTAATTATTTCGGTTTACAATAAAATGTGCGATATCAAACGGTTTAATTTCGAAGTACATACATACTATATACGCTTTTTTACCTTTAGTGAATTTTCATTTTGAATTTTGGAGCTCATTTGCTTTGGAGCTCATTTTCTTAGAGTGCGATCCTATTCAAAAGCCGGTTCGGATCAATGTCGGTTTTGGCCCTACATATAGCGATCAAATACACATATATAGGCTAGAACGCCGATAAAACTAGTTTCAATTAGTTAATATACTTTTTGTCCTTTTAAAGAAAGCATAAAAAATTTATGTTCTACATTTCTCGCTGTCTGAGCAGCTCTATTTCTAGTTTTTGGTATACCATCTTTTTATCTTTCGCACATATTGGCGGGAGCCACGTGTTTCTCGCCGACTCCAATTGAAACCTGGGAAATGACATCTGGCAAAAGAAGAGATTGATATGAAGAGATACATTTTTTATACCTTTTTTGGGCTGGCCGTGCTACTGCCGAGGAGTGCCCCGTTTAGAAAAGCTTTCAAGAAGTATTTTTAATGAAACTTTTCCCGTAACTTAAACGTAGGAACTGGCAATGAATTTTCGATGACAGATAACCAATCTATAGTTAAATAAAGTTTTGAAATAGATGATTCTAAAGAAGAATGAAGAAATTTAAAGTCAGATGTTGTTTTATTATAAGTGTTATGTAAGACTTATAAATAGGTTATAATATGGTTTAATAATCGTTATTCTCCCTGATTCTTACACCATATAATATAATTTTTATTTATTGTTCTCAATGCGTTATCTTATTATAACGCCTTATATAAGCCTGATTACATAAAAGGTCCTAAGAGAGCGAGATATACCTTGTCAAAAATCTTAATTGCATTGGCGCATTTTCCAGTTTCTTCTAATCATTGCGATTTTTTCAGTTGATCGCTGTTTTGATATAGGTTTGTGATATATTACTTTGGCGTCAAAATTCGATTTAGTATATAGGACTGCCTGTATAATTTAAGATGGATCCAGTTCTAAAAGTTCATTTATGAAGCCCGTGAACTTCATTCTCGAAAGAAAATAACTGTGACTGAGCAGAGTCTGTACAAACTCATACCAAATGTTGCCAATCGCATTCGGTGAGACAAAAAACATGTATAATTGCAATGAGATCCGTGAATTGCTTTATAAAATCCCAAAACTCCTGGATGTCAAAAAAATTTGTAAAAATTTGTTCAGCCTATTCACGGAAACGTAGACGATTCTCGATATCTTCTTTTTTTTAATGTTCGCCGAACCTATTAGTGAGCTGCCAAATCTCTGTTTCGTTTCTTAGCATTAGTTGGAAATGCAAAGGGCATTTTCCACTCGATTTATTCACCGGTGGGTGCCCCTTAGAATACTTTGTGCGCACAACTTGGAATAGACATAGAAATTGGACTGAACGCCTCACAACAATACTTTACCAGTCAAAAGCTGTATATAACAAAATCCTGACTTAACACAATCCGGAAAAACCTACTCTAGACACGATCCTGACTTTTATAATCCAGACACAAACAAATCCCCACCATTCATAATCCAGACACGACCAATCCTTACAAGAAATATCCTAGACGAAATATGAACATTATTTTAAAAAATTGCTTCAGTTTTCCCCTTCTGTATATCGAGCCATAACCGCCAAAAGGCTTAGCGACAAAAGAAAATATTTCAGTACACGAATATGTATTATAATTATAGGTACTTATTAGAAGTAATTATAAGTTTATATTTATCAATAGTACTGAATTATAAAATATATACAGCTTGTCGCATGAGTTCAAATTGCTTAGCCAACTCCTATCAAAAACTGAATGTCGAAAACGTTGAAGCTTAAGCCTCTTTGGCTGTTGAGACTTGACATGTTCCATTACAGAAATCTTTTATGGATTGGGTCTGCTCGGGATTTAGAGTTATGGAAACTTTTCTTTTTCGGAATTTTTTTAGGAATTTGGCTATGTCTGTATTTTGGGCTGCCTGGATTGTCTGGTCAGGATTTCAGAATATTTAAATTTTTATACTCAGCTGAGCAGAGCTCACAGAGGAGTAGTACTAGTAGTAGTATATATTTATTTTTTCCAAAAACTCAGATACAGAGTATGATTTATGCTTTTGCGTACATCAAAACACTTAAATAAATAAATTAAAGTAGATACTAGCGACAATAACAGAGTATGTTGTGTATCGCACCACCTGTTAAATAAAATACTATCGAGTTACAAAAATTCATTTAATAATAAGTCTCTAATTTTAAAGCTTTCTGCGAGAAACTTGGACAGAGCCTCGAAGTTAAATCCATTTAAACTGGCAACCACCTGGGCCATATATAAAGTCCTTTCACCAAAGTAAAGGGAACGAATGTTGTTATATATCGGACATGTGTCAATAAAGTGAAAAACGTCTTCTGGCTCCTGCGAGTTACATACTGTGCAAAGAAGATATGTTTTTATAGATTCTTGCGTTTAGATTCAACAAACCTCCACGTGCCCGGAGAATCAGACTGGCTGCATATGCACTGTAATCATCAGTGAAATACATACTCTCCAACGCCACAAGGGCCGGGTAAAGGTCGTGTGTAGTAGACTTCCTAGCCATTTCGAGGAACCTATTTGTATTATACTCAGCTAAGGGCGAGGAAGTGAAGGACTGTATATTAGCTGATGGCAATTGCGTAATGAAAGGTAGATTGACGGTGTTAGCAAGTTCTTTCCAAGTTTTTATCCAAGAAATCCTCAGGTTGGAAGTCTCCTCTGCTAGAATACGCGGGAGTCTGTCATTTGATAGGCTAAAGCAGCGGGCGATATAGAGCATGTGCAGGTGAAGCGTATGTAAATATAGGGGCTGCAAGCCTGTTTCCAGATGCAACATGTAGTTTGGCGTATTAGAGGGAAGGAAGATAAGTTTCTTTACGAAAAATCTAAGAAGTTTCTCAACTTGGTCGAATTAGTTAACCCCCCATACCTGCGTGCCGTAAAACATAATGTAGCTGTTCCGGTGATTCCGCAAGCAAGACTAGATCATCTGCGTACATAAGCACCTTCACATTAATGTTCTTAACCCTGACACACCCGCACAAATAGTCATTTAGGTCATTTAAGTAGAAAGAGAGTAAAACCGGGCTTAAGAGGCAGCCATGGCGGACACCGTGATTAACAGGGAAAGGCTCTGACAGATTGCCATCAAACAGAACTTTGCAAGACGTATTAGCGTAGACTAATCTTAAAATTTCAATCATATGAGTTGAAAGATCATATGAGTTTAGTTTATAAAGAGCATGTTGCGGGGAATCGTATCAAAAGGACACGAGAAATCTACAAAAAAGGCAAAAGTTCTTTTATTACGTGAAATTTGAGTTGGACAATGCTTGAAAGCACAAAAGTATTGTCTATCGTCGAATAGCCTCTGCGAAAACCGGACTGAGACTCACTTAAAATATTGTTAATGGATCCAAGCATTTATGCGACCAAGTAAAAGCCCAGAAAAGATTTTATAAATAGTGTCTAGCAAAGACAGACCTCTGTAATTTGTAATAGCGTTAGGGTCGCCTTTCTTGAAGAGGGCAATCAAGATGGAGGAACTGAAAGAGGAAGGAATCTGCTTTCTTAAGTAAAAAAAGGTTAGAAGCGCCAGCAGTTCATTGAGGAAACATTGGGAAGCAAACTTGTAAAATTCATAACATACGCCATCCTGCCCAGGGGCTTTTTGGCATTTGGTACCATAATGACCAATTGGAGTTCCCTGCAATCAAAAGGAGCATCAAGAAAGGGGTCAGAAAGCTGGGGCATTGCCCAGTGCACGCACGAATCAATATTATTACGGTATAGGAGTTCTTTGAAATGAAGATAGAAGTCACGGATCTTAAGGTTACAACTTACCTTACAACGGACCTTTTTAAGTGAGTTTGCTAGCCGCCACTGTAATTTCTTCCTATTACAGAGCTTAACATTTTACGAAGAGTGAGGTACTTAATCCTATCGCAATCTGTATTCTTCCTTCTCAGCATATTTAAAGCGTTCATTAACTTCTTGCGCATGTTTGCGCACTGGCTATCAAACCACGCATTTTTCGGCGAGAAATGACACTTTACTTTGCAGTGGTGTGCCGCCGTTTTAATTTTTTCAGTAATTATAAATACTTTTTCATCAATAGGGGCCTCAGAGTATATATATTCGCTATTGGAGGACCTAGTAATGAGCTCCATACATTTATTCGCGTTATGTGGTTTCCATGAGAGCCTGGGAGAGAGTACATGTTGCTCGGAGTCGGCATTACATGGACGTCCGTTGAAATTAATAACAACCGGCATATGGTCGGAGAAGCATTTTGATTTTAAGTAAAATCCATCAATTAGGCCAAGCAAATCAAAGCAACAGATAGCATAATCGATCGGCCAACTGCACCGCAAAAAGTAAAGCTCACAGAGTATATTAATTTTGTTCGCATAACGGTAATCCGTAACGGCATAAACTAATCGAGATAGATATAGACTTCTACATATCAAAATGATTTGGGCGAAAAAAGAAATTAATTTAGCTATGTCCGTCCGTCCGTCCGTAAAACGATAACCTGAGTAAATTTTGAGGTATCTTGATAAAATTTGGTATGTAGGTTCCTTGGCACTCATCTCAGATCGCTATTTAAAATGAACGAAATCGGACTACAACCACGTCACGCCCACTTTTTCGATATCGAAAATTTTGAAAAACCGAAAAAGTGCGATAATTCATTACCTAAGACGGATAAAACGATGAAACTTGGTAGAGGGGTTGCCCTTATGACGCAAAATAGAAAATTAGTAAAATTTTGGACAATGGGCGTCTAGAACACTTTTAATGCCATAATTCGATCAAAAATTTACCAATTTGGTAGGGGCATAGATTCTATGACGATAATCGGTTGAAGCCACGCCCAGTTTTCATACACAGTCGACCGTCTGTCATTCCGCTCGGCCGTTAACACGATAACTTGACCAAAAATCGATATATCTTTACTAAACTTAGTTCACGTACTTATCTGAACTCACTTTATCTTGGTATAAAAAATGGCCAAAATCCGACTACGACCACGCCCACTTTTTCGATATCGAAAATTACGAAAAATGAAAAAAATGCCATAATTCTATACCAAATATGAAAAAAGGGATGAAACATGGTAATTGGATTGGTTTATTGACGCAAAATATAACTTTAGAAAACCATTTGTAAAATGGGTGTGACACCTACCATATTAAGTAGAAGAAAATGAATAAGTTCTGCGGGGAGAAATCAAAAGCTTATGGATTCTTGGCAGGAATACTGTTCGTGGTATTAAATATATAAATAAATTAGCGATACCCGACAGATGATGTTCTGGGTAACCCTGTTCCACATTTTGGTCGATGTCTCGAAAACGCTTTTACATACAACTAAGGGCCACTCCCTTTTAAAACCCTCATTAATACCTTTAATTTGATACCTATATCGTACAAACGCATTATAGAGTCATCCCTGATCCATCTTTATGGCGATATCCCGAAATGGCGTCCACCTATAGAACTATGGCCCACTCCCTTTTAAAATACTCTTTAATACATTCCATTTGATACCCATGCCATACAAACACATTCCAGGGTTTCCCTAGGTTCATTTTACTACACGGTTATTTTCCCTTATTTTGTCTCCAAAGCTCTCAGCTGAGTATGTGGTGTTCGGTTTCACCCGAACTTAGCCTTCCTTAATTGTTATTTTGGTTTTTATCGAAATGTTTAAATTAAAACAAAACCGATTTATAAAAAAAAACATTTTTTAATTTTTTAAACGATTTAAAAATTACACGAATAATTATTCAATTGTAATATGAAAAAAAATTGAAGCCAAGAAAAAATATTACAAAGAAAAACAATGCCAACTAAAACTATTAATATGAAAGAATTTCAACGCACAGTGTTGTTGCTACAATACCCCCTTCCTAGCGAAAAGCTACCTTTCTTCTTTTTGGAGGAATTTCTTTTTGCTCAATTGATTGTTGGAAAGTGGTTTCATTTAAAACGTGTACTTCCGTAAATACTGGTTTCAATCTGTCTATGGATACTGTGTCTTCTCCTTTTGCAAGTTTGATAGTGAAAAATTTGTTCGTACGTTTGATTATCGTAAAAGGACCGGAGTATTTTGGTTGCAGAGGTTTTTTATATCCATCATCACGAACCCAAACTTGTTTTCATTGAAACAGATCCGCATGAACGAATGGTTTATTGTTGGTATGATGTGCAATAGGCTTTGGTTGAATATTTTGCATTATTATTTTAAGACGTTCTAGAAACTCGGTGGAAATGACATCGGAACTTGTGACATCTCCCAAAAACTCGCTTCTCCATATACCATTTCAGATACTGATGCACACAAATCATCTTTATACACTGTCCTTAAACCAAGCCGTACTGAAGGCAAACTTTTTGACCATTGCGAATTAGCTTGACAAATCAAGGCAGCTTTTAAAATTCGATGTAGCCTTTCAACCATGCCGTTACTTTGTAGATGGAAAGATGTAGTGTGCCCCAATAAAACTAGCTAAGTCATGAACCGCTTTCGAAGTGAATTGACGACCACGATCACAAATAATAATACTTGGGCATAATCGTTAATAGATACGTGAAACCCTCAGATGGCAAAGGGCCAATCAAATCCAAATGCACTTCTGAAAAACGCTTTGAAGATAAAGGAAACTCACCAATTGAAGAATGAGTGTGCCTATTTACTTTTGATGACTTGCAAGGCAAACAATGTTGGTACAGATCTTAACGTCCTTATTAAGTTGTGGCCAAACAAAACGATCTGCAGTCAGTTTCCTTGTAGCTCTAATACCAGGATGTGCAAGGTTATGAAGCATGTCAAAAACAGGTCGTCGAAAACAGATAGGAAGTATAGGATTGGACTTACACTTAGATACATCACAATAAATTTCCGTTGTAGAACCTGGTAATGGTACCAGTTTTAACTTAAGTCCAGAATCAGTTGATAGAAGTAATTTTTGTATATCTTCATCTGTTTTCTGAGCCTCGGAGAGTCGTGTATAATCAATTATAGAAACTTCATCTACCCTTGACATCGCATCTGCAACCGAATTGTCCACACCAGCAATATGAACAATATTCCTAGTAAGCTGACCGATATAATCCAAGTGTCTGTATAACCTAGGTGAAGCTTTTGCAGGATTTTGGTTAAAAGCAAATGTAAGTGGTTTGTGGTCAGTAAAAAGAGTAAAATCGCGACCTTCTAAAATATGACGAAAGTGTTTTACAGCATTGTAAACAGCTAATAACTCTCATCATATCTACTGTAGTTGCATTCAGTTGCTTACTTGAGAGAAAAGCGAGGGGATGCCATAAACCAATAACTTGTTGTTCCACTACTGATCCAATGGTAAGATTTGATGCATCTATTTACGTGCTAATTTTGCATCTCTAACTGGAGGAGGGCAGCATTTGCAATCAAATTTTTGCATTTGTTAAAAGCATCTTCAGCTTCAGTTGTCTATTGAACGAGTCGCTTGTCCTTTTTTACTGCACCTTTTAGGTATTCATTAAGTGGGGCTTGATGTTGTGCTGCTTGAGGTAGAAAACGTCGATAAAAATTCACTATACAAATAAACCGTCGCAAATCGGAAATTGTTTGTTGCTTTGGAAAGTTGGCAATTGCTTGCACTTTGTCTACAGTTGGTGTACTTCCTGTATGTGAAATGTGAAAACTGAGAAAGTCCATTTCTTGAACTCCAAATTTACACTTCGCTGGATTGATGATCATGCCAAACTCACGAAATCGCTCAAATGTTGCAAATGTTGCTCTTCTTTATTAGACGCAATTAAGAAATCGTCAATATATACGAAAACGAAGTCTAAACCACGACATACCTCATCCATCAAGCGTTGGAAACTTTGTGCCGCATTCCTCAATCCAAAGGGCATTTTGAGAAATTCAAATCCCCCCAGCGGGTTAGGGGTTAAGAATATACCCGCGGTAGGTATGCCTATCGTAAGAGGCAACTAAAATATCAGATTCAAGGGGCTGTGTAGCGCAACCCTTCAGGTTGCCAGCGCAATATATAGCTTTTCCAAACCCAATTGTTAACCTCACCTATCCGCGGCGAATCCTGTTTCACTAACAGACGAGGCTCTGGCGACCCCAAGCTCCTCATGGAACTTTGGGGTGGGGAGGGAGGGATGACCTGAAGGTTTAATGTGGCCAAATAAATCGTTCCCGAGATGGTCGGGCTAGCACCTTAATGGTGCTGTGTTACCGGAGCGCACCGGATCTGTATCCGGCAAAGGACCATCACATCGATAACACTGCCCAAAACCTTCGGGGAGCAACCTTATCGCTTCAACAACAACAGCAACAGAAATTCAAATAAGCCGAACGGCGTAATAATAGCCGTTTTCTCTATATCATGCGGATTTACATTCACTTGATGGTAAGCCCGAATAAGATCTAACTTCGAGAAAATTTTGTGTCCATGAAGACAGTGCACATCTGTGATGAAGGGAATAGTATACCGATCTGGAATGGTATTTTATTCAACAAACGATAGCCGCCACATGGTCTCCACTTTCCATTTGCTTTTGGAGCCATATGAAGAGGATTGGACCAACTGCTTTTTGATGCTTGAATAATATGATTGTCTAACATAAACTTAAACTCCTTTTCTGCAATGGCTAAACGTTTTGAATACAGTGGTCTTACTTTTGCCCGAACTGGAGGACCTGTAGTCTCAATATGATGAAAAACGTTATTATTTTTACTGCACTGCGAAAGTGCTACATTGTGAATCTCAGGAAATTCTTCTAATAAGTTATGATAGACACTGTTGTCCTTTAAAATTGTTGTCATACCGAATGATGGCTCAACAGAAATTTTAGCAGGTGCTGTCAAAAGTTTCTTTCCGTCAACTAATTGGCAATTTTTTAAATCCGGCAACAAATGAAAATGTTTGAGGAAATCAGACCCATTGATGCATTTAGTAACATCTGCTACAACAAACAACCAAGAAAACGATTTGCGAAGTCCAAGATCAAGTTGAAGCATTTTGGTACCAAAAGTTTTAATTTGCGTATCATTTGCAGCAAAAAGTTGGTTGCCACCTTCTACACATTTTTGTGAAAAAGATTTATCTATGGGAATTACAGAGATATCAGCTCCAGTGTCAATCAAAAAGTTTTTCCTAGTTGATTTATCATAAACGAATAGGCGGCCAGGTGTAGAATATGCGATATCGGTGGCCGCGAGATCCGACACGCTATTTAGTTTTTTGTTGCAAAACTACAAGGTGCTATGCACTTTGAAGCCTTATTACCAAACTGATTGTGATACCAACAGTAGTTCGGATTGTTACTCCGACTTGCAGATCGATGGCGTGATCGAGATCTTGGACGATAATTATTTTTACTGCGATTAAGACCTGAAAACCGTTTTTCAAGCGCTTCAATTTGCTTTGAAATGTCTTCTAAAAGCGATTCACCCTGTGGATTGTCTAAAGTGGCAATATTTGCTGGACGAGCCATGTCCATAATTTTGTAAGATTGTTGTCCCGCAAGTTTATTAATATCTTGCTGATCACTGATGCTGAGAATTGCCCATACGTTTTCGGGCAACTGTTCTAAAAATAGCGATTTCAGAACGTTATCACCAACTTGACCGCGACCTAAGTTCTGCATCGTTCGCAAAAAATGGGAAGGTCACCCATAACTTGACCACTTAAAAGGCGTTTAAGCTTGCGTTCAGAAGATTCACTGAAAGCAGCAATGATACGTGCCTTCAAAGTTTGGTACTTCATCCCAGGGGATGCAGATTCCAACACATCACTTACTAAATCTAACGTTCCTGGATCAATACTAGCAACGAGGTGTTTAAACATGGTCTCAACTTGAAAAAACTGCTGGGTTTTTGGTCCAAAACGGTGGGAATTTTTGTATAGTCGCTGCATGTACATTCAATGATGAAGGTGTATCCGAATCCATCAAACAATCTGCGGATGGTACCGTTTGAATTGGTGTTGGAGGCGCAAGATCTGGCACGATCTGTTCATGATGTTCCAAATTCTCATTGTGTGTTGGTGATCTAAATAATGCCATGTTTAAGTTCGATTAAATTGCACAAAAAATTTTATAAAATATATTTTATTTTGGATATTTATGACCAAAGTTTTTGTGTTGCTTGTACTGCAGATGAAATCAGTTAAATTCTTTTGATTCGAGACTGCACGGCAAACCAACAGCTTTTGCTTCTAGAGTTTCCTCTGCCGTATGCGTAGCGTTTCGTGGTGCGTATGCGACAATGACCGCTCCGTTTTTAAAACGTTTTTAATAGCGTATACAACTTTTTCGGGGTCACCACTTTATCGAATTGTTTAAATTAAAAGAAAACCGATTTATAAAAAAAATTTTTAACGATTTAAAAATTACACGAATAATTACTCAATTGTAATATGAAAAAAATTTGATGGCAAGAAAAAATATTACAAAGAAAAACAATGCCAACTAAACCTATTATTATGAAAGAATTTCAAAGCACAGTGTTGCTGCTACAGGTTCATGAACTAAAAAGTCAAGGACTGTTTATACAAAAAACTTACATGGGAAATAACGGACAACCTGAAAAATAATTATTGCATAAGACTATGCTTTGCAAGAAAAATATTTGAGAAATATTTAATCAATGGCAATCGCTCCTCGAAAGTGTTGCCCATGTCGAACCATAAAAAAAAATAGTTTGGTTACACCAGCGTAATTCATAATTTTTTTCAAAAACACTTTTAGTGTTAACTTATAGCAGGGGCGTTCATGTGACAAAACTCAAAAAACAAAAAAAATATTTCGCCGGGCGCAAGAAAACTCACTACGCCACTGAGAAGACCCCTAAGTTCCCATTGGGTACGCCGCTGATTGCATACAAATATGAAATTTGATTGTTAACCTGATTAATTTAATTCCTTATCATATTTGTACGGAAATGTGATAGTACCAATAAAAAACGAACAAAAATTGATATTTACGTCTTTATTCTGGCCTGGTAACAGCATTCTTCTAAGTGGCTACAAAAAAGGCAAAGAACCCGAGAAGTTGTTCTAATTGGGGATAATAACGTTACCAGCACAACAGATGATAACATCTTGTTAACAACAAAAATCGCTAGTTTACATATGCCATTAATCCGAACCGCCATTTCAGAGCTAAATAAGCTTCCATCACGGATCTTAATACGTAATAGGTACCCAGTATAAATGTTTTCCGTTTACCTATGCTCCGGTACCACATTTGCTGGTAACGTTAAGAATTCAGAATAGGCTCTTAAGAACGCCTTTCAAGTACTTTAATGTGCCCAACGGTAGTTTACATCTTCATAGGAATTCCGATTTTAGTCATCTATAGTTTGATTGAATTCTTAGCAAGTATATGGTTGCTGCTTATATTTAACAATTGTGCAAGCATACCTACATTCATACATTTGTCTAGGCATATTAAGAAATCGTAATGAAAAACCAAACGTAACGTCAGATCTGAATATTTGAATATCATTGGATTAGATAACCTGTTCACACTTGTTATATTTTGCACCTAGGGAAAATATTGTAATATCACTTTTTAGCAATAAGGTAAGAAACTCCTGTTTTTGTCAGTGTACTAGGGTGTCCCTTATAAATCAACTTAACGATTTTTCCACTCTAATTTCTTAGACGATGGTACCTAGGTCAAAAATATCAAACACAAATTTTAGTCCCTATTGGAGACGGTTCAGGGGTGTCGCACAGGGTTCAAAGTTAAATTAAGTTAATTTTATTAATCTCCATAGAGCTCTCTTAACTTCGACCCTTGTGCGACAGCTTTTAACCGTCTTTAATCCGGACCAAAGTTTTTGTGTGATATTTTTGACCTACGTTTTATTATCTGAAGGGGTGAGAATGGTAAAAATAATTTATTTTATTTATAAGGACCACCCAATGTATACATATGTACATATCATCGACATTGTTACGTACTACAAAGGCACAATATTTTTAGCGTGCTTTGCACACAGAGTATATCCACCTTTGCTAAAATAACGGTTGATCGTAACGGCATAAACGAATCGAGATAAATATATCAAATTGCTGGGGGTGAAAAAATGAATTGATTTAGCCATGCACGTCCGTCCGTCTATCTGTGCACACGATAACTTGAGTAAATATTGAGATATCTTATTGAAATATGGTATATGGATTCCTTGGCACTCATCTCTTGTCGCTATTTAAAATGGGCGAAATTAGACAATAACCACACCCATTTTTATAAAATTAACATTGGAAAACACAAAAAACCTGATAATTTAGTAAATAATAAACCTAGAATATTGAAATTTGATTTGTGGACTGATATTGAGACTCTTGATAAAAATGTTTTGAAAATGGGCATGACATAGCCCACTTGCGATAAAATCAATTTTTCAAATATTATTAATCATAAATCAAAACCCGTCAAACCTATCATAACAAAATTCTGCAGAGAAGTTGCCTTTACTATAAGAAATGCTTCGAAAAAAATTTACGAAATCTATTATGGACCACGCCCACTTTTATAAAGAAGATTTTTAAAAGGGAATAAAATAAGCTACTTACTTACTTACTTAATTGGCGCTTAACCGCCTAAACGGTTATGACCGTCCAACAAGGCGCGCCAGTCGCTCCTTCGCTTCGCCAACCGGCGCCAATTGGTCACACCAAGGGAATTTAAATCGTTTTCCACCTGGTCCTTCCAACGGAGTGGGGGCCGCCCTCTACCTCTGTTTCCATAGGCGGGTTCCGATAGAAACACTTTCTTGGCCGGATCATCATCATTCATTCGCATACCATGGCCTAGCCAGCGCAGCCGCTGCGTTTTAATTCGCTGGACTATGTTGATGTCTGCGTATAGCTCGTACAGCTCATCATTAAATCTTCTTCGGTACTCGCCATCGCCAACGCGTAGAGTTCCATAAATCTTTCGAAGAACTTTTCTCTCGAACACTCCCAAAGCCGCTTCATCTGCTATTGTCATGGTCCATGCTTCTGCCCCATATAGCAGGACGGGTACGATAAGTGACTTGTAGAGTATGATTTTCGTTCGCCGAGAGAGGACTTTACTTTTCAATTGCCTACTTAGTCCAAAGTAGCATTTATTGGAAAGATTGATTCTTCGCTGGATTTCAGTGCTGATGTTGTTATGGATGCAGTAGCGTGGTTGCCAAGGCGCGTGTGCGCTGACTCTTTGCTGGATGACAGCAGGCACTTCGTTTTGTCCTCATTCACCATCAAAATAAAATAAAATAAGCTATAGTTTATAAAAATTGCTTAATATCAATAGTATATCTTTTCCCAAGTGTAATTATAACAAGAAATAGGAAAAAATTCAAATTTGAATTTGAATTTTGTAAATCGGCCGCCCCTTTATGACTAAGCATATTTCTATGTTTCGGGAGCCATAACTCGAACAAAAATTACCGGATCGGTATAAGATTGGGTACACATATTTTCCTTATAGCAGGAAATATTTCTAAAAAAATTGACGAGATCGAGAACCACCCACATTTATATAAAATACTTAAAAGAGTCGTGGACGAATATAATAAGATATAGCTTTGCGAAAAAGAGCTTAATATTAATGGTATTTTACTTTCTAAATGGAATTATAACAAAAAGTTAGAACTTATTAAAATTTTTTAAAATGGCGTGGCACTGCCCCTTTTTTGACTAGACAATTTTCTATGTTTCGGGAGCCATAACACGAAGTAAAATTAACATATCGTATTAAAACGGGAAATGCATACTCTGGCGAATTTTAGCATCACTAAGCTGTTAGTAAATAAAGGCACAACAACAAAAACATTAAAGCAAGCTACACTTGTGTACATGAACACATCAACCATCATTTATACACATACATATGTATGTAGAAGGCGACGAAGAGATAACTCACTCACACACATGTACTCATTAGCCGAAGTTGTTACTCACACATACACACGCATATAGCTCAATTACCAAGCAGGAGATACAACAGTTCTAGAAGGCGAAACGTGTAGACCTTAGAAGATATATGCGGACGAGGCAACAGAGAGTATAAAAGCAGCGCAAGTTAAGGAATGATTAATTAGTTTGATTTAAACACGCTATTAGTTGCGAAGTGAAGTATAATTGTGAAGTAAAATTGTTCTACTCCCAAAGTAGTCTAATAAAGACCATTTTGCAATACAGAATATTGGAATTATTTATTCGACAATTCAGCGATTCGAACGTTAGCATAAGGTTTAAAATAGCCGAAATGGTGTCAGAAGAGGAATTGTTGAATAAATTCCGGTGGACAACAAGGACATGGCCCAAGTAGCAAACGGCGAGAATAATGCGATATTGGCTTTGTTATCACAGATATCGACAAAAATGGAAACCGAGGAAACACGTATAACAGAAAGTATAACACTTCAACTGGAATCACAGGAGGCACGTATAACATCCAAGATGGAAACTCATTGGAAGAACAGAAGACATATATGGCATCCAAACTGGAATCGCAGGGGACACGCATAACCACCAAGATGGAAGCACAAGAGGAACGCCTATCATTGCAGGTGGCACAAATGGGTTCGCAGTTAGAAGCACAGGAAGAAAGGGTAACATCAAAGCTGGAAGCGCAGGATGCAAAACCCGCTCAATTTCAGGCAGAAGTCGATGATTTAAAAGATCGTATGGAGCAGGTACAACTAAATCGCCCAGCTGTTCCAGCGAGCAATCCAAAGGTAAAAACTCCATTTTTTGACGGCTCTGTTCCTTTCCAGGTATTTAAGCTTCAATTTGAGAAGATGTCAGCAGTGAACAACTGGAATGCGGAAGATAAAGTTGCTGCACTGTTCGTGGCATTGAAGGGGCCTGCAGCTGAAGCCTTACAGACTATTCCAGAGTACGAGCGGAACAGTTATGAAGCATTGATGGCCGCTGTCGTGAGACGTTACGGAACCTAGCATAGTAAACAAATATACCAAATTGAGTTTGCAAAACCGTTACCAAAAAAACGAGTGAGACTTTGCAGGAGTTTGCGTCAGATGTCGAAAGGCCGGCCCATCTAGCAAACGCGGACGCACCCGTGGAATAAACCGAGAGGGTAAAAATCTAGAGCTTTATAAATGGCATACGGGACGTGGAAACGAATCGAGCTACATACGCAAACCCAAAGCCAGCATTTGCTGAAACGGTATCCCATGCACTGACTCAGGAAACAGCGTCACTTTTGAGCAAGCCCGCATACAAAGCTCACCGTGTTGAAGTGGAAAGGCCAGATTGGGTAGAGAAAATTTTTGAAGCACTGAAGGGATAACAACAGAAAAATGCCGAAGTTATGAAATTTTTCAAGTGCGGCAACCCAAGTCACATTGCACGTCATTGGAGCACCGGTCCTAATAATTCCAACAATGTGGGTGGCCGTAAACGCAGAGCTGAAGGAGATGAACAAATTTCCAAATCCACTCAATCGTTAAACTAAAGTGAGTGACCTGCAAGGGGCGACAACTGGCTCCCGTAATTGAATTCCCCATCTCTATCTCGCAAATAGGAAGAAGGTCGAGCAATCTTATTGTCAGACGACATGTGGATGGAAAGGAACGTTTACTGACTGTAGATACGGGTGCATCTCATGCCATCATTCGATCGGATTTAGTCAACAAGAAGATAAGACCATTGCATGAAGCAAGATTGCATTCAGCCACTGGAGAAGACACCCAGGTTCTAGCAGAAGTAGCATATGAAGTCACAATTGGGAACGTCACGGTACTACACAATTTTATAGTGGCTGAGATTGTTGATGAAATCATAATTGGAGTAGACTTCTTAATCGACCAAGGCATCAAGATCGACATGCAAAGCAAGGCGATGCGATATAAGAACATGGATGTGCCACTTAATTTCGGTTACGAGAAAAGCTACAGCAGTAAACGAGTGCTGGTGGAGGAGAATCAGCAAATACCACCAAATTGGAGGCAGTAATCTGGGCAAAGGTTGATGGAGATTGTGGGACAAACAGATTGTGGGTTATCGAGGCAGCAAACAAATCAACAACCCCTGCCTATGACATAACAAGGTGGACGTATCCCGGTAAGAGTACCCAATGAGTTCAAGTCACCACTAAAATTTACCAGAGGAACTATATTGGGAAGATGCCAAAGAGGCTGAAGTAGTAATCAATTGTGAACAGCTCCAGGAAAACGTTTCAACTAGCAAGATTGATCTTTCACATGACATCATGGCATGGACGGAGGGACTAGAGGAAGACTATCAGAGTAAGGCAAAACAACCGCTTTTGAAGTACGAAAACATATTTGACCAGCGGGTTAAGGGGTCAGAATATACCCGCGGTAGGTATGCCTGTCGTAAGAGGCAACTAAAATACCAGATTCAAGGGGCTGTGTAGCGCAACCCTTCAAGTTGCCAGTGCAATATATAGCTTCTCCAAACCCAATTGTCAACCTCACCTATCCGCGGCGAATCCTTTTTCACTAACCGACGAGGCTCTGGCGACCCTAAGCTCCTCATGGAACTTGGGGTTGGGGAGGGAGAGGATGGCCTGAAGGTTTAATGTGGCCACATAAATCGTTCCCGAGATGGTCGGGCTAACACCTTAATAGTGCTGCGGTACCGGAGCGTACCGGATCTGTATCCGGCAAAGGACCATCACATCGATAACACTCCCCAAAGCCTTCGGGGAGCAACCTTATCGCTACAACAACAACAATAACAACAACCAGGATGGTTCCAAGCCAGGCTGCAGCAACGTTGTGAAACTTCAAATTGACACTGTAGATGAGAGGCCTATCCGTCAAGCTCCTCGTAGTGTTCCACTGGCGAAGCGGGAAGTTGTGAGTCAAATCATACAAGAAATGAGCGATAACGGCGTCATCGAACCATCAGCTAGTCCATGGAGCCCACCGGTAGTACTTGTAAAGAAGAAGGATGGAAAAGTGAGGTTTTGCGTGGACTACCGCTAGTTTAATGACGTTACGAAAAAGGATAGCTACCGATTCCCAAGAATTGGCGATACCCTGGACTCGCTATCTGGTATGAAATGGTTTTCCACACTGGACTTTAAAAGCGGCTACTGGCAAGTGGAGGTGAAGGAGGAAGACGAGGAGAAAACAGCCTTCAGTGTGGGAGGTGGTCTTTGGCAGTTTACAGCAATGCCCTTTGGAATATGTAATGCCCCAGCTACTTTTGAGAGACTCGTGGATAAGGTACTGAAAGGAGGACTACATTGGAAAACATGCTTAGTGTACCTAGACGACATCATCGTATTTGGAAAGAACTTTGAAGAACATCTGAAGAATTTGGAGGAGGGTTTCCAAAGAACAGCTGGTGCTGGTCTGAAACTAAGTCCCAAAAAGTGTTCTCTGTTTAAAAAGGATTGGCCAAGACCACAGAACCTGCATGACTTGAGATGTTTCCTTGGGCTGTACACATATTATCGCCGATTTGTACCAAATTTTTCCAGCGTAGCCCATAGCCTCCATGAGCTTACAAGAAAAAATAAAGCTTTTGAATGGAAAAAGGAGCAAGAAGTGGCTTTCCAAACATTGAAAGAGCATTTGTGCACTGCCACAATGTTGGCATATCCGATTCCAGGAGCATTCTAGATACAGATGCGAGTGGATATGCTATCGGAGGCATTGTATCACAACTTCACAACTGGTCGATGGACAGGAGAAGGTAGTTGCATATTACAGCTGTTCGATTGGAAAACCTGAGAGGAACTACTGCGTTACGCGGAGAGAGCTGTTGGTATTGGTAGAGTGCATTAAACATTTTCACAAATACCTCTACGGCCAGCGATTCCGTGTCAGGACAGATCACGCAGCTTTGAAATGGCTTCTGCAGTTCCGCAATCCGGAAAGACAATTGGCACGGCGGATCGAGCGACTACAAAGCTGTGACTTTTCCATTGAACATCGAAAAGGTAGTACCCATGGAAATGCTGATGCAATGTCACGAAGATCATGTAGTTTGGAATGCAAGCATTGTTCAAAAGCTGAGGCTAAAGCAGACATTATAGATGTCCGGCTAGTGACAATAACGCGTACGGATGAATGGGACAAGGAAGAACTAAGGAAGTGTCAACCACAAGATACGGATCTGTCACATGTTATGCAAGGACTCGAACGAAACGAAAGACCAAATAGAGAGGAGATGTCAGCGGAGAGTCCTACTGCGAAGTCATATTGGGCACAGTGGAACAGTTTAGAATATCCGGTTGCTTGCATCGAGTATGGGAGAGTGAGGATGGTCAATGTAAGAGGAAACTGATAGTTGGTCCCAGGAAAAGGATTCCTGAACTTCTCAACGAGCTACATAATCATCCAAGTGGAGGTTATAAGGGAATCACGAAGACGCTCGAGAAAATTAAGCAGAGATTCTATTAGGTTGGTTGCCGTCAGTCGGGCACTGAGTGGATTGACAACTGCGAGGTTTGCAGGAGAGCGAAAGGGTCCAAAACCCTAAGTCATGGCCAGATGAAGCAATATAACACAGGTGGACCATTTGAGAGGATCGCATTGGTGTACCAATGGAGTTACATTCTGACCAAGGCAGGAATTTTAAATCGGCTGTGTCCCAAGATATGTGGAAGACATTGGGCATTCGAAAAATACGGACAACTGCATTGCATCCTCAGTCCGATGGTATGGTGGAACGATTCAATAGAACCTTGGAGGAGCACTTAAGGAAAGTAGTAGACAAGTTCCATAAAGAGTGGGATACACACATATCATTATTCTTGATGGCATACCGATCGGCAGTGCATGAGACAACAGGCCAAACCCCGCAAAGGTAATTTTTGGCAATGACCTTCGACTGCCAGCTGATTTGAAGTGAGGGGTGAATGCCGATGCGGAGAGAAATGCCAAGAAATCCACTGGTGCCTTGGAAGAAGAGATGAGAGAAGTACACGATCTCGTCAGGCAACGAACAAAGATTATGAGTGACAAGATGAAAGCCAGATACGATAAAGCAATTAATTCGGAAGGTTTTCGCGAAGGAGATTCCGCAACGGAAAAAAGGTTTGTCCCCGAAATTGCAGTGTGATTGGGAAGGCCCATAAAAAGTTGTAAAACGGATCAACGATGTGGTTTACCGCATACAAACATTGGCAAACCACGAAACAAAATGAAAGTGGTTCATTTGGAAAGGCTGACAGCGTTTAGATCAGAAAATTTTTCTGACCGGGACGATCCGACTTAGGCAGTGTGGCGAATTTTAGCATCACTAAGCTGTTAGTTAGTTGGCGGCCACCGTGGTGTGATGGTAGCGTGCTCCGCCTACCACACCGTATGCCCTGGGTTCACACCCCGGGCAAAAACCCATCAAAATTTTAGAAATAAGGTTTTTCAATTACAAGAAAATTTTTCTAAGCGGGGTCGCCCCCCGGCAGTGTTTGGCAAGCGCTCCGGGTGTATTTCTGCCATGAAAAGCTCTCAGTGAAAACTCATCTGCCTTGCAGATGCCGTTCGGAGTCGGCTTAAAACATGCAGGTCCCGTCCGGCCAATTTGTAGGGAAAATCAAGAAGAGCACGACGCAAATTGGAAGAAAAGCTCGGCCTTAGATCTCTTCGGAGGTTATCGCGCCTTACATTTATTTTTTTATTTAAGCTGTTAGTAAATAAAGGCACAACAACAAAAACATTAAAGCAAGCTACACTTGTGTACATGAACACATCAATCATCATTTATACACATACATACCAGACGACGAAGAGATAACTCACCCACACACATGTAGTCATCAGCCGAAGTTGTTACTCGCACATACACACGCATATAGCTCAATTACCAAGCAGGAGGTACAACAGTTCTAGAAGGCGAAGCGTCTAGACCTTAGTAGAAATATGCGGACCAGGCAACAGAGAGTATAAACGGTGAGCAAGCTGGGGAATGATTAATCAGTTTGATTTAAACACGCTATTAGTTGCGAAGTGAAGTATACTTGTGGAGTTGTTGTTGTTGTTGTTGTTGTAGCGATTAGTTACTCCCCGAAGGCTTTGGGGAGTGTTATCGATGTGATGGTCCTTTGTCGGATACAGATCCGATACGCTCCGGTAACACAGTACCATTAAGGTGCTGGCCCGACCATCTCGGGAACGATTTATATGGCCACATTAAACCTTCAGGCCATCCCTCCCTCCCCACCCCCAAGTTCCATGAGGAGCTTGGGGTCGCCAGAGCCTCGTCTGTTAGTGAAACGGGATTCGCCGCTCGAAGGTGAGGTTGACAATTGGGTTGGAGAAGCTATATATTGCGCTACACAACCCCTTGAATCCCTACTTGTGGAGTAAAATTGTACTACTCCCAAAGTAGCCGTCACTAGGGTAGGTACCTTGTCGTTGGTGTGAGGGCTTAGCCGAACTCCATAGCGCCCGACTATGAGGCGCAGCTGTTGAGGACTGACATCTACGCCGTTTCGCCTCGTAGGAGGGCGGCGGGATGTCACTGACCAAGAACTGCCAACCCCCTAATCCAGGGTGTTATCCGGACCGTGCCTATTGGACGATTTACAGCCAGGGGATAAATTCGGCTGTATCCGAACGGAGCCTTCCCGATACCGGGCCACCTCGGAGAGTATCGATGGCCTTACCACAGTAAAGGGCGCTGCTCTGGCGGACGGTTCTTTCCCCGTATATAATACTGGACCGCTGAGCCCGCCTTGTCGGGCAGGTGGTCGTACAACCAAGATGAACGACTCATTACCTGATTGTAATAAGGACGATGATAAGAGGAGGACTGAGTCGCAAGCCAAGGACGACAAATTCGCATTAAGCGATGCGTCGGACTCGGGGAGCGAGAGTAGTGCTGATTCAATGAACTCCTTGTTGGAGATGCACAGAAATGAAAACGGAGTAGAAGATGGAGAACGGTACGGAGCACAGGAAGTAAAAGAGCTCTCTCGCAGTACCGTGCAGCACTAAGAATTATACAATGCTTGGGAGCAGTGGTTTACCCAACAGAAGTGAAGATCGAGCGCTTGGAATGGGCCCATGAGCCCAAGGCAGTTCAAAAAGTTTGCTGCGAGAAACCCTCGGTTCTGCAACCGGTACGAGGAGGAAGAAGCGTCGAATGGCAGAATGAAGAGGCAACGTTCGGCGGAAGGCGACAAGCCTGCTTTCAAGAGGCAGAAAGGACCCAGTTCTAGAGCCGCGAGGCAGGGCAGTCGCATAGACAAGACAAGTAGGCCCAAAGCTATAAGACAGATGGGCCCCAATGACGAGGTTGCAACTACCTCTAAAGCTGCGAGTCAGAGGGAAGTTCCAACTACGGAAGTAGGAGATAAGCCAAAGGGAGATAACGCTAAGACTCCGGTTTTCTTGGAGGTGCTAAAGGGAGTTAACGTTAAGACTCCGGCTTTCTCAGAGACGCCAAAGGGAGATAACACTAAGACTCCGGCTTTTCCCGAGAATATGAGTGATGTGGCAAAGCAATCACTGACTGTGACGCTGGTTGATCGTAGCAGTCCTTTCGGACAAATGTCTACTGAAAGGGGAGATCTGTGGAAAGGGAGCTTATTAGCTTAATGCTTAAGATGATGCGGGAACAACCAAGTAAGCCCCTCCCAACCTTTGATTCGAGGGGATGGTATAATGGTGTGAAGATGATAGCGTGCGACAACATCGCGAGCTTGTGGTGGCTGGAGGAAGTGGTTCCAAACCTCCAAAGGCAAGGCACGAACGCGCGGTTTGAGGTTGTGGATAAAGCGCAAATCCCCACGGTACCAAAAGTTAAGGTATGGATACCATGCGTGATGAAGTCGGAGGATACACTGCGACTTCTGCAGAATCAGAATCTGAACATACCGACACAGGATTGGAAGGTACTCACTGTATCTCGGCCTACCGAGGACGGACCTCAAAAGCCTAAAGGAAAAAAACAGATGGAGGTCCCCGACATCACCACGAAGGTGTTAGAAGAGGACCAAGCGCCAAATGGTGCTGTGACTCGCACAGAGGAACACTCGGCACAACAGTTACGAGAGGCTGAATGGGGCCTCGAATACTCTAAACCAAAAGGGCAAAGGGGAGGACGACGACGTCACGACGAAGGTGCTGGAGGGGGACAAACAGCCCATTGGTGCTGCGAGTCCTACAGATAAACCTCCAACACAGTAAAGTGGCGTAGAGCGAACTCCTCCTAACCCTTGAGGAGGGTTAGTTTGACGTGGCGCTGATCCAGAAGCCGTGGCTCTCATCGGGAGGAAAGGTTTCTGGACTTAGCGCGTGCGGGTTTGGCGTTTACTACGCGCAAACAGAAGGACGGGTGCGAGCTGTAGTAATGGTAAGGAAACAGCTGCAATCATATATGCTGTCTAATTACACCACTGGGGACCTCGTAGCGCTGGCCGTTGAGCAAAATAATAAGCAGGCATTTATCCTGGCGTCCTGCTACACGGCCCATGCTGCGGAGGTTCCACCAATGGAGTGCAAAAGGCTAGTACAGGAGGAAGAGCGCAAAGGGCGGTTGGTCATAGGCGCAGATGCAAATGCGCACCACAATGCATGGGGAGGAGCAGATACGAACGAGAGAGGCGAATCTCTATTTTGTTACATCCTGCAAACCAATTTGCAGATAGCCAACAGGGGAATTTCCCTACATACATTGGTCCAACATTCAGCAATGTTCTGGATATTACATTGAGCTCCGAGCGTGATATATCAAGGTATTATTGGATGGTTCTTGATAGACCATCCTTCTCCGACCATGCGTATATCAGCTTCAGCATCCCCCTAAAGAGGGTAGAGAAGGGCGGAACCTTTAGAGAGTCTAGGTCAACAAACTGGACTAAATTCCAGAAACAGGTAGAAACAAAACTGGGACAACCCAAAGAGGTGGCCAATGTGGAGGAACTGGAGGAGTCGAATGAATTCCTAACAAGGACGCTTATGACTGCGTATAACAAAGCTTGCCTTCTAAGAAGATTCAGAGGAAAAGCAGAGCCGCCATGGTGGAGCAATGAGCTGAGTCTTCTAAGAAGACAGGTGAAAGAAATGTTTAAGCTCGCAAAGACCGCGGAAAGCGACGTGTGTCGGGACGAGTACAGGGGTCTACTGAGGATCTGCAAGCGTGAAATTTCCATGGCGAACAGAATGTCATGGAAAAGTTTCTGTACGGACATAGAGTGCTCCAGCGAAACAGCACGGTTGAAGAAAGTCCTAGCAAGGGGAAACATAGTCCAGGGACTAATAAAGAAAGAGAACGGGGAATGGTCACGTAATAGTGAAGAATCCCTTGAAGTGCTTCTCGACATACATTTCCCATCGGGAGACGGTTTGGGAGAGCCAGCAGACATCACTGACACTTCGATCACGGAGTGGGGAGTGCCGGGCTTGGTGACCGATACCACGATCGAATGGGCAGTGAAAACGTTTTCTAAGTTTAAATCGCCGGGCCCAGACGGTATATTCCCGGCCATGCTACAAGTTTCAAGTATGGTGGTCGTGGAATGGCTTAAAATAATATTCGATGGGTGCATAAGGCTAAATCATGTACCGCACTCTTGGAGAAGTGCTCGCGTAGCTTTCCTGCAACGCCGACCATATGGCCATAGTAGTATAGCATCATCAATCACAAGACAAACATACTACCTGATTCCTTATCTGCGCTTCGAGGGAGATCTAAAAGCCACAATAGAGGTGGACGGTTGGCGCAAGTGTGCGCAAATGGCGGACGAGGCAATACATGTGTACACAGATGGTTCCAAAGTAGTGGAAGGAGTAGGGTCTGCGGTATACTGTGCTGATCCGGAAATAAGCAGATCCTACAGGCTGCCGGATTACTGTAGCGTTTTCCAAGCGAAAATATTCATTCATTCATTCATTATTAATAATTTTCTTAATGCTATGTACATATTTTAAATTTCCATATTGTATTCAACACATTAACTATAACATAGCTTAAGAAAGGCAGATGGCATTTATTATTTTAAGAATTCAAATAGTACTAATGCCATTTTCAATAATGATATATTGTTTTTGTGTGGGGTGTACACATTAAATATTTTCATAAAATCCTAAAGTTACTAATACACTAAAAAATGTATTAAAAAACTTCAGGTAAAATAATTTGTATAATATTTTTAATTTTTTATAATATCGCCCTCAGCAGCGATTTCAGTTCATAATGATTATGTCCAAGCAGATACAGTTTAACTGTTTTGTGAAAGAAGTTACAATTCCTAAGAAGTAAGGAAGGCTAAGTTCGGGTGTAACCGAACATTACATACTCAGCTGAGAGCTTTGGACACAAAAGGGAAAATCACCATTTAGCAAAATGAACCTAGGGTAACCATGGAATGTGTTTGTATGACATGGGTTTCAAATGGAAGGTATTAAAGAGTATTTTAAAGGTGAGCGGGCCATAGTTCTACAGGTGGACGCCATTTCGGGATATCGCCATAAAGGTGGAGCAGGGGTGACTCTAGAATGTGTTTGTACGTTATGGATATCAAATGAATGGTGTTAATGAGTATTTAAAAGGGAGTGGGCCTTAGTTATATATTAGGACGCCTTTTTGAGATATCGCCATAAAGGTGGACCAGAGGTGAATCTAGAATGTGTTTGTACGATATGGGTATCAAATGAAAGGTGTTAATGAGTATTTTAAAAGGGAGTGGCCTTGATTCTATAGGTGGACGCCTTTTCGGGATAATGGAAAGTATTAAAGAGTATTTTAAGGGGGAGCAGGCCATAGTTCTATAGGTGGACGCCATTTCGGGATATCGCCATAAAGGTGTACCAGGGGTGACTCTAGAATGTGTTTGTACGATATGGATATCAAATGAAAGGTGTTAATGAGTATTTAAAAGGGAGTGGGCCTTAGTTATATATGTGAAGGCGTTTTCGAGATATCGACCAAAATGTGGACCAGGGTAACCCAGAGCATCAGAGATATATACTTCCATATATCAAAATCATCAGTATCGAAAAAAAATTTGATTGAGCCAGTCCGTCCGTCCGTCTGTCCGTTAACACGATAACTTGAGTAAATTTTGAGGTATCTTGATCAAATTTGGTATTTAGATTCCTGGGCACTCATCTCAGATCGCTATTTAAAATGAACGATATCGGACAATAACCACGCCCACTTTTTCGATATCGAAAATTTCGAAAAACAGAAAAAATGCGATAATTCATTGCCAAAGGCCGATAAAGTGATGAAACTTGGTAGATGGGTTGACGTTATGACGCAGAATAGAAAATTAGTAAGATTTTGGACAATGAGCGTGGCACCGCCCACTTTTACAAGAAGGTAATTTAAAAGTTTTGCAAGCTGTAATTTGGCAGTCGTTGAAGATATCATGATGAAATTTGGCAGGAACGTTACTACTATTACTATATATGTGCTAAATAAAAATTAGCAAAATCGGATGAAGAACACGCCCACTTTTTAAAAAAAAATTTTTTAAAAGTCAAATTTTAACAAAAAATTTAATATCTTTACTGTATATAAGTAAATTAAGTCAAAATTCAACTCCAGTAATGATATGATGCAACAAAATACAAAAATAAAAGAAAAGTTCAAAATGGGCATGGCTCCGCCCATTTTCATTTAGTTTGTCTAGAATACCTTT